>NC_090647.1:489340606-489940606 GCF_040937935.1 Hyperolius riggenbachi
CTATTTGAAAGCACTCACTGGAAAGGGCCTATCCAGAGATGCCAGCAAGTCTGCCCACTCGCGTGCTCTCACAGTTGGCCTGTGCTGCTGCCATTCATAGATTGCTTTTGAAAATGAAATCCTGAGAATCCCATGAAGTTCTGAGCTGTCAGATTAATATTTCTTAATGTAAATGACAGCTACGTAGGCAAAAAGTAATTTACAGTGCATTGCTGTCTGGGACAAATGTACATCTTATAGATGTGTGTTTATATGGGGGGGGGGGGGGGGATACTTTTTAAGTATCTGGTCTGGGTCCAGAGCTGTGGGCCCCGATGCAAGTTTTACATGGGCCCCCCAAGTGCTCTATACATAACAATTGATACGGCACACCAAAATGCAATGGCAACTACAGTGTCAGAGGTGCAAGAAGGGGATGGGGAACAATGTGTTAATGATTACCACTATTCAAAGTGTCTATAGAAGTGATTATTATGAGCACAGGACCAATAGAGAGCTAATACTGCAGTTGAGGGAGGGCCCTTCTGCAGTGGCGTAGCTAAGGAGCTGTGGGCCCCGGTGCAAGTTTTACATGGGGCCCCCCCCAAGCACTCTATACATAACAATTGATTTGGCGCACCAAAACCTGCCAAAGACAACCACAGAGTCAGAGTTGCAAGAAGGAGATGGGGAACAGTGTTTTAAGGATTACTACTATTCAAAGCATCTATAAAAGTGATTATTACCAGCACAGGACCAACAGAGAGCTAATACTGTGATGAAGGGTGGACCCTTCGGGGCCCCTTTGGCCCAAGGGCCCCGATGCGGTCGCTACCTCTGCACCCCCTATTGCTACGCCCCTGCCCTTCTGGCTCCCTTTGGCCCAAAGGCCCCGATGCGGTCGCAACCTCTGCAACCCCTATTGCTATGCCCCTGGGGCTGAACCTGTATGCTTTCTCAGGCAAGGTTGCATGTAGGTGGTCAGAGGACTGCTGTATTCCTATGTGTTCAGAAATGACCAGGGAGACCCAGATGATGGGATGCTCCTCCCTTCTTCCCTATGTTGGACCCAATTCTGGGAACCCTGCACCTCTGATGATGTGACCTCATGCTACAAAATTCCTGTAAGGAAAAGGGGAGTATCCCATCCCCCAGGGACTCTCAGGTAGAATTGTTGTTCAAATTCGGGATCCTGCATCTAGTGGACAGGGTCACGGGATGAAGCACGGCATGAGTGACCTCCCGATGGCGCTGTCCACTAGCTTTGGTGCTAAAGTGCAGTGTTCATCATAATTCAGGTTTCCGAATGCAGGATCCCGAATTCAAACACCATCGCTACTCCCTGGTGGTCATTTCTGAATATATATGATTACAGCAGTTTGGTGCCCACATCCGTTCCTCTTTGTGAATACATTGTCTAATGTAAGTGTGGAAGCATGGACTATTTGCCTGCGCCGTCAGTGTATTCTTGTATCTTAGAGTTTTTGTGTACATATAGCTGTAATCACATAACTGCAATTTTGCTATACTTTTAACAAAATTTGTAATGGTTCACAAGTCACAACAAGCCAGAACAGGTTTGGATATTCTTGCCTGAAGCAGGAAACAAGGGTGTAGGAGCCCTTACGGAAAAAAAACGGCACCACCATAGGCGCCTATTATAAAACCCGCAATTAGCGTCAAAGAAAGGACATTTTTGCTGCAAAATCGCGGCTTTTATAATGACTGTGACGCCCAGAAGCACCCAATTACCGGCAATGATTTTAAATATGTATTGCTATTGCATTTTTGCAAGATATTTAAAATCATTGCCGGTAATCTAGCACCTCCGGGTGCCGAAATGTGCCTACTTTTGCCGCACATCGCAGCTATGCAGTAGAGGGGGGAAGAAAGGTTTAGGGGGTTTAGGGTTAGGCGCCAACAGGGGAGGGGTTAGGGTTAGGCACCATCAGGGAGGGTCTTAAGGTCTGGCTCCACTGGGGAGGGGGAGCTTAGGGTTAGGAATTACCAGTGGGGGTCTTAGGGTTAGGCATCACAAGGAGGCAAACCCCTGCACCCTTTTTCCAGGTACCTTTTTTACATGTATGCATTTTTGCCACCCAATAGCAAAAAAAGATTCTTAAAGAAAACACGAGGTGAAAATAAACGATGAGATAAACAATTGTATCTATCATTCCCCTCAAAATGCCTTTTTTTTTAGATATCCCACAGTTTTATTCAACCTTTAAATCTACTTTTTAAGTTTTTACTGTTTCAGTGTCTCTGCTCAATGACATATTCATTGACAAATGCCAGAGCTAAAATCTATTAACTATTGAACTTTTTATCTCTTTCCTGCTCTCAAAAGCCATTTACTGCCAGGAAAGTGTTTTATGTATGTAATTCTTTATTAGTGAGGCTTAGCTATAGTCCGACCCAGTCCCGACCTTGACAGAAACTGTTACTTGCCTACCAGATGTTTAACTTTCAGGCAGAGAAAGAAAAAAAAGAAACACATCATAGTTAATAGTGTGCTCAGCACGGTACATACGCATGTCTATCTCATCATGTCATATATCATCTCGTGTATCCTTTAAATAACAATCCACATTAGGCTTTCTTGGTCACTCTTGGGTGATCCCCAGCAATTCCCAGTGTTGCAGAACTTTAGAGAACTATGTGTGGTTATATAGTAGTAATAGGTAGTGTGTGTACACTATCCAGTAAGTGCCCTAGAGTAATGTGGGTGCTCTGGTCATGGTTACTGGATAAACCAAGGCAAAGCAGGTATAGACCGGTAGTACTTTATAAAATCATATTACCTTTATTACTGTTAACAATCCATAAACCGACATTTCGAGACAACTAAGTGCCTCTTTATCACGGAGTACATGAGCAGAACTATGTCCACATGGGGCAGCAGCTGCAGTAATGCAGCAATAAAGTTTATATGAATTTATGGAGTGCCGGTCTATACCTACTGGGTTATATTACTCTGTACGGCGCTGCAGAACATGTCAGTGTTATATAAATGCTAAATAATATTAATAAAGAACTTATAGAGTACCTATATGGAATAGTGGCTTCTCTGGGCTCAGAGTGGTTCCATTCGCCAATGGGGACTGATTAGGCTTACTCTGGGTTGGAGGCATGAATGTGGCAGAAGCCAAAGGGATGGTTGGTCCAAACTGTAAAGGTCCGTTTGCCACTGAAGGCACTGTCACTGATACCGGCATTGCTGAGGCATTCACACTCTTCTGCGGGGATGCAAGAGAAAACTGTGCGGTGGGTTGTGGGGGAACTCCAAATGGTAGACCTGAAGATTGCATGCTGAGTCTGACACCTGGAGACTTGATAAGAGAGAAAAACAAACGTCAATAGAAGTATTATGTGCAAAGAGATCATTTATATATTCTGTAGTGATGCACTGTTTGAGACCCCAGTCACTTTCTTAAAGCTGCATTATCACAAGTACCTTCTGTTTTACAGCGGACCTGAACTCAGAACATCCTCTCTGCTCTAAAAGATGCACAACAGCATAATAAGTTTTAAACAAAAAACATTTCTTTGTTACAGCTGATACAAATCCTACAATAAATCTGCACTGTTTCTATTTCCTGCTTTCATGGAAGCAGACATATTTGTTAACAGCCTGTGCTTTCAAGTGAGCTTATCTGCCATCTCTGGCAGTCATGTGACACGGGAGAGAGATCAAATTACAACTTGTGATAAAACACAAATGAGGGGGAATTAAACATGCATCCTTCTGCCCTGTGCAAGAGTTAGGGTTGCCAGGTCGGCTGATGGAGAAAACCGGACAGGGGGTGGAGTTAGGGGTGGAGTTAGGGGCGGAGTCAGAAGCACACTTTTATGTAGAGTGGGGCTAAGCAATGGGCTTTTTAAAAATTTTTTTATAGTATTTATATCGCACTGACATCTTCTGCAGCACATTACAGAGTACATAGCCATGTCACTAACTGTCCTCACCAGTAGTACTGGTCCAGTGCACATAAGAGACAGTTTTTCACCAGTAACTGCACATAAGAGACAGCTTTTCACCAGTAAATGCACATTATAAGAGACACCTTTTCGCCAGTAAATGCACATAATAAGAGACAGCTTTTCCCCAGTAAATGCACATAATAAGAGACAGCTTTTCACCAGTAAATGCACAAAAGAGACAGCTTTTCACCACTAAATGCACATAATGACAAACAGCCAGTGTTCCCAGTATATGTAGCCAGGGATATATGTGCCCAGTATATGTAGCCAGGGGGTATATATGTCCCAGTATATGTAGGCAGGGGTGTAAATGTCCCAGTATACGTAGGCAGGGGTATATATGTCCCAGTATATGTAGCCAGGGGGTATATGTGCCCAGAATAGGTAGCCAGGGGGTATATGTGCCCAGAATAGGTAGCCAGGAGCTATATGTGCCCAGAATAGGTAGCCAGGGGCTATATGTGCCCAGAATAGGTAGCCAGGGGCTATATGTGCCCAGAATAGGTAGCCAGGGGCTATATGTGCCCGGAATAGGTAGCCAGGGGCTATATGTGCCCGGAATAGGTAGCCAGGGGGTATATGTGCCCAGAATAGGTAGCCAGGGGCTATATGTGCCCAGAATAGGTAGCCAGGGGGTACATGTGCCCAGAATAGGTAGCCAGAGGCTATATGTGCCCAGAATAGGTTAGGTAGCCAGGTGCCCCCTGCCCCCCCCCCCCCCCCGCAGGAGGAGAACAGTGCAGCAGAGAGAGAGCTGGGAGCAGCGGTGGAGAAGGGGGGCAATCTCCCCCCCTTCCCTCACCTTAGGGTGCTCTCTCTCCCCTGCTGTCTCCTCCAATATGATGTGCAGGCTGGCGGGTGGCTGCGGGCGGAACTTACCTCTGTGTCGCAGGCGCCGGAAGTTCGGGTCCCGCAGCCGCTGAGATTCGACTCAAAAAAGATCCGGATCAAAGATTCGAATCATTCATGAGCCGGACAACACTATTCAGACTGATTAGTGTTGTCCGGCTCATGAATGATTCGGATCTTTGATCCGGATCTTTTTTGAGTCGAATCTCAGCGGCTGCAGGACCCGAACTTCCGCCGCTGGAGCGACACAGAGGTAAGTTCCGCCTGCAGCCACTCGCCAGCCCTGCACATCATATTGGAGGCGACAGCGGGGGAGAGAGAGCACCCTAAGGTGAGGGAAGGGGGGGGGAGATTGCCCCCCTTCTCCACCGCTGCTCCCAGCTCTCTCTCTGCTGCGCTGTTCTCCTCCTGCGCTGCGGCGGGGGGCGCTAAACCGGACAACTTAATTGTCCGGTTTAGCATGCCTTTTTGCACCGGACACAGCGCACAATAACCGGACTGTCCGGTGTAAAACCGGACACCTGGCAACCCTAGCAAGAGTTCAGGTCCACTTTAAGAAGGCAAACTACACTGAGTGTTGGCTTTTTAGTAGGAGGGCTTTTTGGTCTCTTTTAGTCCCCTATACTTTCCTAGTAGTTTTGGGTCACCCCGAGCTGCTTGGCTATTCTGGTGTAAAGTAGAAAGCACTAAAGACGGCTGGTCTCTGTGCGAAAGAAGCCATACTGTATTATAAAGCTTCTACCTATGTCTTGGTAGGTATATCATTTTATGAAGGAGATGTTCACAACACAGTCTATTCACTAAAAAAAAGGTAAAAATGTACATGCACAGACAGTGCATGTAAATGTTACAGGTTTTTTTTTTCCCCAAGACTTTTTATTAGGTGGTAATGCATTGAAGATTAGAACAATAGTGAATACAACCCGATGTTAGCAAACAGAATTGTATGCTTAAAGGACATCAGTCACAAATGAATTACAAATACCGGTAAATACAGTGAATAATGTAAACAGAAATAAAAAGCCATAAAAAATAGTGTAATTAGAGTTCTGTAACTCTGTAACTGATCACGTTATTCTAACTCACTGCACACAGGCTTTGAATCAAAGGATACCAGAGCCAAAAGAAAGAGGAGAAACAAACGGGAGAGCAGACATATAAGGGGAGCTGTGCTGATGCCCATCGCTCCCCAGTGGCGTAGCTAAGGAGCTGTGGGCCCCGGTGCAAGCTTTACATGGGGCCCCCCAAGCACTCTATACATAACAATTGATACGGTGCACCCTGCCAATGTCAACTACAGTGTCAGAGGTGCAAGAAGGGGATGGGAAACAGTTTGTTAATGATTACTACTATTCAAAGCATCTATAGAAGTGATTATTAACAGCATATGGCCAATAGCGAGCTAATACTGTGCTTGAGGGAGTGCCCCTCGGGGCCCCTCTGGCCGCTACTTCTGCAACCCCTATTGCTACACCACTGTCGCTCCCCCCGTTCTCCTCTGCCCCCTCTTTTCCTATCTAACGACCCCCTGACAGCCTCTTCCAGGGAGTCGGGATCACTGCACCTGTGCTGGCCGACGCGCCGGGAGCCCTCTGCACAAGCGCATGACATAATGTGCTTGGGTATGCTGGGGGGGTCTTTAGATAAACGAGGGGGGCAGAGGAGAATGTGGGGGAGTGATGGACATCAGCACAGCTCCCCTTACATGCATGCTACCCACGTTTCTCCTCCTTTTTTCGGCTCTTCTATCGTTTAATGTGTATGGTATACTGTGGACAGTTTGCATTGCAGTCCACACACATTAAAAGGCGTGCATTGGGCAACGCCCACAGTGTGAATGCAGCCTTGGGAAAGCTACAGAACTGGAGACATCTGAAAGTCCTCTGGAGAAGAAGGCCTCTATGACAATGGTCTTACCAGATTAATGCTTTTCTGGAACTTTTTGCTCAGGCAGTGGCGGTGTCTATGGGCACGGGGATGGTGACTCCGATGCTGGTTGTTCATGCGATCTCAGACCTGACAACTGAATCTGGAAGCTTCTATAAAACTGTCCTGGCGAGATATTAGTGGGTTAAAGTTCATCAAGGCTAAACTTTTTTATAGGAACAGTATAGTATTCTTGTTTTCATTACAGTAAACCTGAAGCCCGACCCCAAAAAAGAGTGAAAAAAGGTAGATGTTTGACATTGAAGAGAAAAGCCTTTAGATGCTCCATAGACTTCCCCAATCCTCCTTGATCCCTCTGTTGCTGTCCGGGATCCTCCAGAGGCTTCTCACGCTATCCTCTGGTCCTCTGCCAATGCCGGAGACCCTGCTTAACCGGTTCTGGTCTACGATGATTGAAATCTATGCCCTGTTTATGTTCTGTTAATTCTGCCAGGGTGTAGGTTTCAATCATCCCCACCGTGCGTTCTCGCAGCTCCCACCGCTGTCTGCTCACTCTGCTGTTACGCTGACAGCAGAGCTACCGCATATCGGTCAGGAGCCAATTTCATTGGCCCCCGTGATTGCTGTGAGCCAATCACAGTACGAAATAGGAAGAGGATGGCTCTGGTCCTTAAAGTGTATACAAGGCGTTATGTGACATGATGAGATAAACATGTGTATGTACAATGCCAAACATTGATAACCAGGCTGTTTTACTTGCTTTATTTTGCTGCCTGAAAGAGTTCATTTCTAGGCATGGAAGTGACAGCTTCTGTCTTGTTGGTACCTTGTCAGGGAATATAGTAAAAATCACTGATAAGCAAATTACAGCCATAAAAGTTTTACTGACACAATACAACAATTGAGGGCAGGGAGATATAAAATATATGAACTATGGACTTTTTTCTAACTCTGGTACATTTAATAGGATGTCACTGATTAGAGACATTAAAACATTCAGCCTACTTTGTAAATGTTTTAATAAATTAAAAAAAAACCCTGGGATACTTAAAAAAAGTCATTTTTAGTAGGAGGAGAATAAATATTAGTGTTTATCTCATCAGTTTATTTTCACCCTGGGTTCACTTTAGAGACCAGAGCCTAAAAATCTACTCAGCAGCACTGAAAAGGCTTTGTGTTTCTTTAACGGTTTAACAGCATCAGAACTTTGTTTTTCTTACAAGCCTCATTTTTAGCTGCACAGAAGAAAACAGCATTTTCCCCCTGATACAGTGCAAAGCATGATGAGATGTCTGATGTTGTTGTTCTTGTTCTGCTGTTTTGGTGCAATTTTTTTTTTTTTTTTACATTTTGAATTTGAGATTAAAAGCCTAGCGCACGCAGCTAGGAGTGATGATCAGGACACAGGATAGTTGGAACTGTGTCTCATGCTCCCTGTCACCTCCTTTCAACCAAAAAGATGGCTACCCCATGAAATCACAAACATTTGCCTGTTCTTTTAAAACAGGGTGGGTAAGAGATTATATTACCTATCTATTTTAATTAACATAACTAATGTAACTTAATGACAGTATGTTTCTTTAGGCTGAAGTTCCCCTTTAACATCTGCACCAGGGCAAGCAAGGCCACATCTGCACAGTAGCGTGGAGCCGCTCATGCACATTGGTTCGCGCTCAGCGACGGAGCGCCGTCTATAGGCTCCACAGGCTTCCCTCTTCTTAGGTATTTATTTTTGTACTCGAAGTTTGGCTCAGGTACACTTTAACCCTTTAGCCCCTGCCAAGCTTCCTCTCCTCCAAATTGCACCTTTGCTGTCCAAACCAGTTTGGACATTTTCGCATGTGCCAAGAAAATACATTTCACAGACTGAAACACTCCTAAGCTATTTTTTGTGTGAAATAATTAAATTATAAAGTGATCAATTTAGTATCTAATTTAGTAATCTATGAAAGTTACCTTCGTACAGTGAAGACACCTGGGAGCCTAAAATCTTGGCAGTTGATAGGGGATGAAATACTTATTTCACTTTGACTTTGGGACACTGGATTTTTGAGGGGCCTGTGTTGTTGACAATCTGTTTCTCACAGGTACCATTACAATTAAAGACTGGTCATTGCTTTGTCAGAGGGCAAACAAGCAAAATCATTGGGGGTCTATATACCTCCCAACTTTTTGAGAAAAGAAAGAGACACTTTAAGACACGCCCCTGCCAGACTTCTAACCATGCCCCTACCGCACTCCTCAACATGCATATTCAGAATCAAAAGATGTAGTTTTATCATTCAACCACACTGGTTCTTTCTATAATCATTAGTTTTTCTTCATCAGAATATATTAAGATGAGAAATACATCAGTTTAAATGATGAGAATACATTTTAAAGTGAGTTAAACACATTTTTCAGTAGAAACATACATAGAACAAATGAGGAAGAAAAAAAGGGAGAGAGGAATTTGGTTCCCAAAGAGGGCTTGTCCCTTCCAAAGAGGAACAGTTGGATGGGGCGTGCGTGTGTGCATTTTCACCTGAACTGACATGCCATCAGACTTTGTCTGTTTGTTTGCTCAGGGTAACTCAGTCACTTCTGAAACGGTGTGCACACACTTTCACTATGTTCTCCTTGACCTTGACATTCATCTGCCTTTTCTCACGCAATACAAGCAGTCTGGCAAAATACACCCTCCTATTATTGTAAGCATATCCAACCTCATATGAACTTCCTTGTTCTCAACTCCTTTTAAGCTCCCTTGACATTTTGACTTTTCAAGAATCACCCCCAGCTCCAAACACAACTAGGCTGCACTCTTACCCACCACTCTAACTTTCTCTTCCTTCTTGCTGCTGGTGGTGATATGTCACCTAACCTTGGGTTGGGGACCCCACCCAGATTCAGTTGCTCTACACACCGGTCTCACATATCTTACAGGCAGCATTTGTGTACCTGAGAACTTTATTAATAAAATGTATGTTTCCTGTAAGGATCCGCTCAGCTGGCTGCACAGGCAGACAGCTGTTTGACCATTCCTTATGTCTGAGGGATGCAGGTCTCTGGAAAGGAGACCTGGCTTCATCTTGCAACTTTCAGAGTTGCTTTGCTGGGGGATTTGCATACATGCAAATTGCCCAGCTGTCTCCTTTGAGGGCTGGCAGTATAAAAAGCTATGTTTCCCAGAGTCCTTGGCTGGTCATTCCTTCAAGGTTTGTTGAAACACTCCTAGAGTGTCAGCCATGCTATTTCTTGTCAAAGTTATCTTAGAGTAATTCTTGGGACTGCACTAGGCAGTTTCCCTAGTGCAGTAAGGTTATTATCTGTTTTGTCTGTATTGCCTCTCTGTTGCGATTGTCCTGTCACCAACGGTGGTTGTCAGGAAATCGTTCTGTCTGTCTGGGGTGCTAACCAGAGCAGCAGTTGCTACTGGTAGCCCCTTCTGTTTATCTTTCTTGGATCGCACTAGCCTCTAGCGGTAGCGGCTGTGGGTCCTTCTGATCTATGTTCTTGGAGTGTAAGCTGGAGCAGCGGTTGCTACCGGCTACCTCATTTGTCTGTCGTGTTTGGATCGCACTAGCCTCTAGCGGTAGTGGCTGTGGATCTTTCTGATCTGCTTTCTTGGAGTATAGCTGGAGCAGCGGTTGCTACCGGCTATCTCATCTGCCTGTCTTGCTTGGATCGCACTAGCCCCTAGCGGTAGCGGCTGTGGATCCTTCTGATCTGTAATCCTGTTCCTGAACTCGGATTGCACTCGCTCTGGCGGAAAGAGCAGTGGATCCTTCCTCTCTTATTCCTGTTTTCCGTTTGTCTGTTTTGTCTGATACGAACGCTTGCTGTAGGCTCGGTGAGGAAACCGTTAAGCAAGCGCTCACGTCCTCTGTTCCGTGTTTGTCTGTCGGTGGTTAGTTAGGGTGGCGTGCTTGTCTCTGTTGCGCGTAACGTGCGGAGACCGCACTGTAAACGCGTTCGCTGTTGCGAATGAGTGCGGTGCGTTTAGTTAGCGTTTGTTGTTTTCGTTATTTTCTCATTGTCGTTTGCTGTGCCTTTGCTCCTCTCGTGTTCTGTTCTGATCTGTCTTGTGTCACTTTTGGCGATCGACTTTCTCGCGATCGCGTTCCTACTTTTGTTTCTGCTGATGTGTGGTCACCGTCGCAGGGTCGCGACTAGATTGGTGAACACACATTCATCCTGTACCTGTGTTCTTTCTCTTTAAAGGGAAGGTTCAGGGACTAGCTAAAAAAAATAAAAATCCATTTCCACTTACCTGGGGCTTCCTCCAGCCCGTGGCAGGCAGGAGGTGCCCTCGGCGCCGCTCCGCAGGCTCCCGGTGGTCTCCGGTGGCCGACCCGACCTGGCCAGGCCGGCGGCCAGGTCGGGCCTCTTCTGCGCTCCATGGTGCGTTCCACGCCGGCGCGCTGACGTCATCGGACGTCCTCCGGGTTGTACTGCGCAGGCTCAGAACTACTGGAGGAAGCCCCAGGTAAGTGGAAATGGATTTTTATTTTTTTTAGCTAGTCCCTGAACCTTCCCTTTAAGGGCTATCTTGCCCTACCCGGTTGCAAATCAGACACTTCTCAGGCTTCTGTGGCAGCGCGGAGACCTTGCTCCTCTGCGCTCCACAGCTCCACCTGCCGGTGAGAATTTCCCTCTACTGGTGCTTGCACCAAAGCTGGGTTCCCCTTCATACGCTTGTGGAGGATTTCCGCCGTGTCAGCGCACGCTTTGTGCGCTGATCACGGAGATTATTCCGCAATCGTTACATTTCCATTTATGTAGCTCCTATAGCTGGCATCTTGTGGAACAACTTGAACATATGATCCGTGAACTCTTTATCTCACAGTCCCTCACCTTCCTCAGCCTAAAGGTGGCCGTACACCTGGCGATTTTGCTGCACGATCAACCATTCAATTTGATAATTTTATCGAGAATCGACTGTGCCCCAGTGTGCTTGATCAATGAAAACTGGCCAATCATGTCGAATCGACCAACTTTGTCGATCGAGCAGGATGGAAGATATCGACCAATCATACAGGCGTGTTCACATGATTTTAATCAGCAAAGAATCGATTTTTGGTTTCAGTGCATGGAGGCACAGCATTGTTCAGATCAGATTTTGTGAAGGAGAATCACATAGGACCTCGGTTGTAGGGTGGCCCCTAGTCGATCAACTGTCGAACAACCACATTGAAGTTGACTGCCCAATAAAGTCGATTGCTTAGCCAATCGAAGCACTCTGTCATTCATAGTTACATAGTTATTTAGGTTGAAAAAAGACATACGTCCATCGAGTTCAACCAGAGAACAAAGTACAACACCAGCCTGCTCCCTCACATATTTCTGTTGATTCAGCAGCTTACCATAAAGTTCAGCCCCACATCCAGCCCAGGGGCCTGTTTCATTCTCAACAGTTGCCAGCGTAAAGTGCTGCTGACTCTTTAACGCATGCAAATTGCAGTTCGCATGATTCAGTTGCACTGCATTGCTAGGCAAATGTTAGCTTGCCCAGCAGCACAAGAAGGAATGCATTTGAATGTTTTTATAATTGTTCCATGGTACCGTTAATTAATGATGTACCAAAAGAACATGCCAAGTTCCTAGATTAAGTTTAGAACATACGCATATATCTTGGCGTCCATAAAGACAGCACCTGGATCATTACTTGTGTCAAATGATCTAATTAAAATGTTGTTGATGTAATTTTGATTAGGAAAGATGTAGATTACTTACGTTAATAAGCCAAGTAGCGTCACTTATGTACGCACCTGCTCTATTCAGATGGCTGAATAGAGTACTGGTTAAGGGCACCGCCTTTGACATGGGAGACCAGGGTTCAAATCCTGGCTACGGTCAGTACCTATCCAGTAAGGAGTTCAAGGCAAGACTCCCTAACACTGCTGGGTGGCCTCCTGAGCGTATCCCAGTGGCTGCAGCTCTTGAGCGCTTTGAGTCTGACAGGAGAAAAGCGCTATATAAATGTTCGGATTATTATTATTATTATTATTATAGATAACCCACTAGTTCAAAATGTCAGAATGTACCAGCTAAAAATAAGTTTGAGTTTTATGCCTCCATGTAAAATCCCCTAACCAACGCTATCTTAGAAAAAATATAATTAAAAGCCCTGGCAGGCTGGTATATTTGATCATTGAGCTGAAACTCTACTGAGATCGATTGAGGCCTAAAAGACTACCTACCTTCCACTGTGATTCTAGAACACAAGAGAGGTAATGTGCATTATTCTTGGTGAATTTATTGACAATAGCTTATATAAACGTTAAAGACTTGTCATTTCGAACTTCAGCAATTTTTTAAGTTTTTTAGATAACTTTTTTATGCTATACTTCATATACAATCAGTAAGCATTACCATTTAAATGCAATTGCAAGCTTAGGGACAACTACCTAGCTTTGATTGATTAAGATATATCTATTTAAAGCTCGTTATACAAAAACTAGAACTCTAAATATCATTTTTTTAAGGATAAAGCTATATTTGTGTGTACCATACACGGTACAATCTCGAGATAAAAATTATCGATGGAAGTTAAAATCTACAGCAGAAGAATTGCTATGTTGATATGGACTTGTTTCACTAAAGGAACTTTGAAAATGTATTTTGGATGATGGACAACTGGAGAGATGTATATTCCTGTATATATGCTTTATCTATATATTTTATTTCAATATAATTTTATAAAATTCAACAGATGAGTATTTTTTCCAGAGGTAAACCTGTTAACCTATAAATATTCTGTTTAAAGGGAGCTACGCACCCACTACTGACTAATCTTGATTATGACAACTTTTTAGGCTTGTCAATTAAGTAGTTCATAATCATTTAAGGCAGATATTGCTAAGATATTTGACAACAGCGTGCTTTGCTTGATGGGGGAGGGTCTGTAACTAGTCAGCACGGGGTGTCAAATACCCCAGCTAAGCCACTTTCTTATCTCTGTAGTAGAAAATGGCTGCAGAAATATTGGTTTTTATGATTGTAATGTGCTAACTCTTTTGTGTAATTACAAATAAATAATTTTTCATAATTATTATTTTTGTGACAATAGTTTCATAATTATGATAATTTTCGTAACTATGTGATTATATTCATCATGATTTTTTTGTGTAAAAAAAAAAATTACAATTTTGTATTACCCGTAATTTCATGTACATTACAACAGGAAATTAAACACTAAATTATGTTTTTAAGGGAGACTTAAGTGTCAAAAAAAGAGTTTAGAGGCAGGGAGCGCTCTGCACATGTGCAGTAGCAATTTCTACTTTAACTCCCCTGGCGGTATGATTATTTCTGGATTTTAGGTTTTTGTTTTTTTTTTAAAAGGTTTCAGACCCTAAAATCAGGAAATAATCATGCTGCCACAACGCCAGCAACGGCCCCAGCACTTATTCACCTTCCTGAGCTCCAGTGCTGCAATTTTACCTCTGCCTTCCAGGTGGCGCTGTAACTTTCGTGAGATCAATGACGGCGATCTCACCAGAGTGATTCAGAGCCTCCGAGGACAGGAAGGAGAATGGCTACCGACATCTGGACCCCCCAGGAGGTGAGTAAAAGCGCCTGCTGCACGGTATACTCTGCATAGAGCTCCCGGTGGCTAGTCCGAGCACAGCTCAGGATTACCGCCAAGGCAGTTAACACAAAATTCTGACATAAAATTACAATAAAATGAATTACACATTTTTCCGAAAATTACAAATGACGATTTTGTGTCGTAAGTACAAATTTTGTGTTGTAATGACGCAGACGTGAAATTTCGACTCATCCCTGCATTTAACCTCCTTGCCGGTTATCCCGAGCTCAGCCCGGGGTAACCTGCGCAGGAGGATTTCTCAGGCCCCGCTGGGCCGATTTGCATAATTTTTTTTCCTACACGCAGCCAGCACTTTGCTAGCTGCATGTGGTACTCGATCGCCGCCGCCACCCGCCGATTCGCCGCTACCCGCCGTGCCAAGCCCCCCCCCCCCCCCTGCCCCAGACCCCTGCGCAGCCTGGCCAATCAGTGCCAGGCAGCGCTGAGGGGTGGATCGGGATTCCCTGTGACGTCCCAACGTCCATGGATCTGTGACGTCATCCCGCCCTGTCGCCATGGCGACCGGGGAAGCCCTGCAGGAAATCCCATTCTGAACGGGATTTCCTGCTTACTCTGATCGTCGGAGGCGATCGGAGTGGGTGGTGGGATGCCGCCGCTCAGCGGCTATCATGTAGGGAGCCCTGGGCTCGCTACATGATTTAAAAAAAAAAAAAAAAAGTTCTGCGCTGCCTCCTTGCCGGCGGGAATTAGACCGGCAAGGAGGTTAATGATGTATTGTTTCAGTGTAATGCTAGGTACACGCCATACAATTTTCTGGCAGATTTACCTGCAAGATCGATTATTTCCAATATGTCCAAAATGAATTTCATTTTTAATTGTTTTTTTTTATCGATTTTCATTCAGTTCTATGAAAATCGATAAAAAAAATGATTGAAAAATGGATCGAAATTCAGATCGGACATGTTGGAAATAATCGATCTGGCAGGTAAATCTGCCAGAAAATTGTATGCTGTGTACCTAGCATTAGGCTGGGCTCACACTTTGCTTTTCTTTGCCTTTTCTGCATAGGAATACTGAGAAACAATGTTAATCAATGGTCTAGCTTGGTGTACTGTAATTTGCCCCTATACATTCCTAGTGGTTTGGGTCACCCCGAGCTGCTTGGTTGGTTACTCTCTTGCATTGGTCCAAGCCCTATCCCATACAGCCATATCAATCCCTTCCATGTAGAGATGAGGACCAAAAGTCCAGAACAGACTGTCTACATGTGGGGTTGATGTGGGTGTGTAAAATTTAAAGCTATAGGCTTGTTATACACCAGCGGTTCTGGATGCTAGCCTGGCTTACCGGGCAAAAAGAGATAATTTGCATATTCATAAGTGGTGCATTGTGGGTAACCACAAATGTTTACTTATAGCTGAATTATTGTAAGTTTCCTTCTGTTTTAAGAAGGCAAATTACACTAAGCATTGCTTTTTAGTAGGAGGGCTTTCTCTTAGCTCCTCATACATTCCTAGTGGTTTGGGTCACCCCGAGCTGCTTGGTTACTTTGTCAATGGTCTAGTTCATGCTTGGATGTGTTTTTCACATGCAGTAAGGCCTTATTCATATTAGGCTACGCAAAAGGTCATGTGATCAAATGCTATCTGCGTTGCTGATCCCATCCGTTACAGTGAATGGAATCAGTGCTGCGCTTTGTTGAACATGCGTGCAGCAGTGTGTTTGCGTATCACATTGCTGCCCAGCGCACAATGGGCTTGATTCACTAAACTGTGATAACTCCTATCACGGCCGTTTCCGTGTGAAAATTAGTGACTGCGTGTGCAAATTCGCAATATCACGCGAAAATGGCTGTGATATGAGATATCACGGTTTAGTGAATCAAGCCCATAGTCTGTACATCAGATGTACTAACTAAAAGAAATATGAGCCAAATTAGCAACCATAATACAATGATAAGTGCCTCTATGGATGAAAAAGCAAACACTATAAACCTAAGAAAAGAGTATCAATATAGGATTAATATAGGAATTCATACCCAAAATACAGGAATTCAATCTTTACACTTAAAGGGAACCTTATTGATTGAATTGAGAGATATGGATGTTTCCTTTTAACAATACCAGTCCTGCTGATCTCTTTGGCTGCAGTAGTGGCTGAATCACACACCTGAAACAAGCATGCAGCTAATCCAGTCTGACTTCAGTCACAGCACCTGATCTGCATGCTTGTTCAGGGGCTATGGCGGAAAGTATTAGAGCCACAGGATCAGCAGGAGAATCAGGCAACTGGTATTTATTTTAAAGGGAAGGTTCAGGGAGGGGATTAAAAAAATAAAAATAAATTTCCACTTACCTGGGGCTTCCTCCAGCCCGTGGCAGGCAGGAGGTGCCCTCGCCGCCGCTCCGCAGGCTCCCGGTGGTCTCCGGTGCCCGACCCGACCTGGCCAGGCCGGCTGCCAGGTTGGGCTCTTCTGTGCTCCATTTCCTGGCACTTCTGCGTCCCACGCCGGCGCGCTGGCGTCATCGGTTGTCCTCCGGGCTGTACTGCGCAGGCGCAGTAGTTCTGCGCCTGCGCAGTACAGCCCGGCGGACGTCCGATGACGTCAGCGCGCCGGCGTGGGATGCAGAAGTGCCAGGAAATGGAGCGCAGAAGAGCCCGACCTGGCAGCCGGCCTGGCCAGGTCGGGTCGGGCACCGGAGACCACCGGGAGCCTGCGGAGCGGCGGCGAGGGCACCTCCTGCCTGCCACGGGCTGGAGGAAGCCCCAGGTAAGTGGAAATTTATTTTTATTTTTTTAATCCCCTCCCTGAACCTTCTCTTTAAAAGGAAAAATCCATATCCTTCTCAGTTTAGGTTCCCTTTAAAGGGGTTCTTTTGATAGCAAAAAAAAAAAAAAACAGATAAAGAGAAAACCTCTTGTCAGACAAATAATTGACCGGCGCCGGTGGCGGGGAACGGGTGATCGTGGGAGGACGGCGTGGGACATGACAGCTACAAGGGGCCGATAGAAGCCCCAGGTAAGTGTCTGTTATTTTTTATTTTTTTTTTACTATCCACAGAACCCCTTTAAAAACAAAACAGCAGCATGTGGTAAACAGCAGTCTCTTGGGCACCTTTTACTACACCAGGTAAGCTTGCCATCTTGCTGACTCGGTACCCCTTAAAGGGACATGTTATATTAGAGAGGTTCATAGTCATATATTTCAGCGATCTTGTCAGGTACTGCTGTGTGTAATATTAACATTTTTCGTTGTTCAAAGCTGGAGTGGTTCAGTGCACTAATGTGTATTTGTGATGTTTGAGCTATAGTTTATTATATTGCATATTCATTATCAGCCCATCTGAGACCCCACACGCTGCTGTTTTGAGTTGTGCTGTCAAGTGTTTTTATGCTTGCCCTTTTGTTTCCAATAAAGATTGAATATCATTCCTACATATTGGCTATGGAGTGTGGACTGTGTAAGGATTCCTATATGGATGCTCTTTTCTTATGTTTAGGCTACTTTCCCATCAGGATGTTGCGTTTGATGCGACGTTAAGGTCGCACAACGTGCCCCTAACGCAACGCATTGTGCACTATAACTTGGACGTTAGTGTATTCTTTAGCCCTGCATTTGGTGCACCATTTTAGTCGCACAGTGAACGAAAATGGCGCATGCGTTACATATGAAAAAAAAAATTTATGAGCATTTGCAACACAACTAACGCAGCAGATTCTTTGCTACATGCACAGCATGCAGCACTTTCTAATAACGCCTCACGTTACACACAAACGCAACGTGTGCACTGTGAATGTCGCACAGACTAATGCTGCGTACACACTGGCGACTATGGTCGTTTGAAACAGCTAATTAACGATCGTTCCGCCAACAATCGGGGAAAAAAACTTTACCCAACGATCATTAACACGAACGACAAAAGAACGACATCGGGAAGATGGAAATATCCAACCTGACGGATCGTATCTACCGACAATCATTACAAAACTATAGTGTGTACAGACATCGGCCGAGAACGATCGTTACAAGGGCCAATGCGCCTGCGTTGAATTCTGCCCAGCTTCAGTACTTCCTTTGTAGCGCGGCCGTAAAGATTGTTACATTGCTCATTTCAATTAAACTTTGTTTTCAAGTTAACAATCATATATTTGTATCTATTGTAACTCCATGTTAGTGTTTTTTATTTTATTTTATATAAATATGTACGCAACATTTCCTTCTGATTGTTCTTTTCTGCGAGAACGATCGTTAAAATGTATATGATAATCGCTGCATCCCATCGTTGCATTCCAATATTTCCAATATCGTTCGTCTGGTAACTATCGTTCCTTGCAAACGATAGTTATCGCAAGTGTGTACGTAGCATTAGTATTGCTGTGCATTAGTCTGCGAAAGAGGCCTTATAGTGTATATAAACAGTCTGAAACAACTGACAGCAATGCAGCACTGTTAGGAAACTTATACAGAAAAACACACACAGAAAACTTATCAACAAGTGTGACTCCAGCCTTACAATGTCTGTAATATCTCCACCATCTATTGTGCAGTGCTGCATAATACATTAGCTCTATACTGAATAAAGTTAATAATAAACTGAAGTAATTTCCATTACCAACTAGAGTGTAGTTTCCCCTTTAAATAGTGTTACCCATATGATGGAGAGACTTGGCAACAATCACCTGGGAATATACATTGCATTGCTTGTGTGCAGTCAGTACTCACCAGTGTGGTCAGCTCCTGGCGAGTCCTCTGAGCAGAATGATCACTTTCTCCTCCTCGGATGATATTTGTACCCATCTGGCAAGTAAGTTTCACTTCCTCTTAGTCTGTTACAGAAACGAAACCTACATATTCCTAATTCCCATTATGCTGCAGCAAACATAACAGAGTCCTTCACTGCCACCTCAAATGCCCGAATATCATGTGCAACCCCTTCACTGCCAGGAGAGTCTGGATATCATGTGTAACCCCTTCACTTCCACCTCAAGAGCCTTAATATTATGTGTAACCCCTCCACTGACATATGAGTCTGAATATCATGTGTAACCTCTTCGCTGCCACCTCAAGAGCCCGAATATCATGTGTAACCCTTTCACTACTAGGAGAGTCTGGATATCATGTGTAACCCCTTCACTGCCACCTCAAGAGCCTGAATATCATGTGTAACCCTTTCACTGCTAGGAGAGTCTGGATATCATGTGTAACCCCTTCACTGCCACCTCAAGAGCCTGAATATCATGTGTAACCCCTTCACTGCTAGGAGAGTCTGGATATCATGTGTAACCCCTTCACTGCCACTAGAGCCTGAATATTATGTGTAACCCCTTCACTACCACCTCAAGAGCTTGAATATCATGTGTAACCCCTTCACTGCTAGGAGAGTCTGGATATCATGTGTAACCCCTTCACTGCCACCTCAAGAGCCTGAATATCATGTGTAACCCCTTCACTGCCACCTCAAGAGCCTGAATATCATGTGTAACCCCTTCACTGCTAGGAGAGTCTGGATATCATGTGTAACCCCTTCACTGCCACCTCAAGAGCCTGAATATCATGTGTAACCCCTTCACTACCACTTCAAGAGCCTGAATATCACTGCCACTAGAGCCTGAATATTATGTGTAACCCCTTCACAACCACCTCAAGAGCCTGAATATCATGTGTATCATGTGTAACCCCTTCACTGCCACTAGAGCCTGAATATTATGTGTAACCCCTTCACTGCCACCTCAAGAGCCTTAATATTATGTGTAACCCCTCCACTGACATATGAGTCTGAAAATCATGGGTAACCCCTTCACTGCCAGTGCAAACTCAAGAGCCTGAATATCACGTGTAACCCCTTCACTACCACCTCAAGAGCCTGCATATTATGTGTAACCCCTTCACTGCCGCTAGAGCCTGCATATTATGTGTAACCCCTTCACTACCACCTCAAGAGCCTGCATATTATGTGTAACCCCTTCACTGCCACCTCAAGAGCCTGAATATCATGTGTAACCCCTTCACTACCACCTCAAGAGCCTGAATATCATGTGTAACCCTTTCACTGCCAGGAGAGTCTGAATATTATGTGTAAACCCTTCACTGCCACAAGAGACTGAATATCATGTGTAACCCCTTCACTGCCACACGAGTCTGGATATCATCTGTAACCCCTTCACTGCTAGGAGAGTCTGAATATCATGTGTAACCCCTTCACTGCCACACGAGTCTGGATATCATCTGTAACCCCTTCACTGCTAGGAGAGTCTGAATATCATGTGTAACCCCTTCACTGCCACCTCAAGAGCCTGAATATCATGTGTAACCCTTTCACTGCCAGGAGAGTCTGAATATTATGTGTAAACCCTTCACTGCCACAAGAGACTGAATATCATGTGTAACCCCTTCACTGCCACGGGAGTCTGGATATCATCTGCAGGCATGGTCGGAAGAGCCCATTTCCGATTCCGCGGTAATTCCGCATACCGTCATAACGAAATTCCGCTACCGCTGCATTCCGGCGTAATTCCGCCAGGTACATTTACCGTAATTTTTAAATGGATTTCCGTAAATTTCGGAGGAATTACTCAGTCGCTCATTTGAAACATCGTTTTTGTATCTGAAATTTAAGATGATCATCAATACTGTTGATAATAGTCTGTTGTTAATAAAGTTGATTTGTACTTTTTAAATTTGGCTGTGTAACCCCTTCACTGCCACGAGAGCCTGAATATCATGTGTAACCCCTTCACTGCCACGAGAGTCTGAATATTATGTGTAACCCCTTCACTGCCACGTGAGTCTGAATATGTATAACCCCTTCACTGCCACGAGAGTCTGAATATTATGTGCAACCCCTTCACTGCCACGTGAGTCTGAATATGTGTAACCCCTTCACTGCCACGAGTCTGAATATTATGTGTAACCCTTCACAGCCACAAGAGTCTGAATATCATGTGTAACCCCTTCACTGCCACGAGAGTCTGAATATTATGTGTAACCCCTTCACTGCCACGAGATTCTGAATATGTGTAACCCCTTCACTGCCACGAGTCTGAATATTATGTGTAACCCCTTCACTGCCACAAGAGTCTGAATATTATGTGTAACCCCTTCACTGCCACAAGAGTCTGAATATTATGTGTAACTCCTTCACTACCACCTCAAGAGCCTGAATATCATGTGTAACCCCTTCACTGCCAGGAGAGTCTGAATATCATGTGTAACCCCTTCACTGCCACGAGAGACTGAATATTATGTGTAACCCCTTCACTGCCACACGAGTCTAGATATCATCTGTAACCCCTTCACTGCTACGAGAGTCTGAATATTATGTGTAACCCCTTCACTGCCACGAGAGACTGAATATTATGTGTAACCCCTTCACTGTCACACGAGTCTGGATATCATCTGCAGGCATGGTCGGAAGAGCCCATTTCCGATTCCGCGGTAATTCTGCATACCGTCATAACGAAATTCCGCTACCGCTGCATTCCGGCGTAACTCCGCTACATTCCGGCGGTATTCCGCCGGGTACATTTTCCGTAATTTTTAAATGGATTTCTGTAAATTTCGGAGGAATTACTCAGTCGCTCATTTGAAACATCGTTTTTGTATCTGAAATTTAAGATGATCATCAATACTGTTGATAATAGTCTATTGTTAATAAAGTTGATTTGTACTTTTTAAATTTGGCAAAAAAAACGTACTTTTGTTTTTTGTGGAAATCCGTTTCTTTTGTAATGCGGAGTGATTGGTTGGCGCCCAGGCGGAAGTTTGCAGATGTCACTTCCAGCCAGGAGTCCCTGAGTGCATGTGGACGGCGATAGTGAAGAGAGTTACCAGGACAGGAGGAGTGACGTCAGCATCAGCAAGCATTTGCAAGTGATTTCACCAGCTGATCATGATTGGTCAACTAATTCCGCATCTCCTGATTGGTCAAAAAATTCCGATTCCGAATTCACGGTATTCCGTATATTCCGACAACCGGTTTGTAATTTCCGTGTTCCGCGGTACAATGCGGAACACCCAATTCCGGCGGAATTTCGGAAAATTAGCTTCTGCGAAATTCGGAAGCTCATGCCTGATCATCTGTAACCCCTTCACTGCTAGGAGAGTCTGAGGGCCTGATTCACAAAGCGGTGCTAACAGTTAGCACTCTGGTGAAAAGCCCTTTATCACGCCTAAACTCAGTTTAGGCATGATAAGTTTAGGTGTGATAAGTTTAGATGTGATAAGTTTATCTAAACTTAGCATGCCTAACCTTATCACACCTAAACTTATCACACCTAAACTTATCACGCCTAAACTGGCTTTTCACCAGTGTGGTGCAATGGTTATCACGCCTAAAGGGCCTGATTCACAAAGCGGTGCTAACAGTTAGCACTCTGGTGAAAAGCCCTTTATCACGCCTAAACTCAGTTTAGGCATGATAAGTTTAGGTGTGATAAGTTTAGATGTGATAAGTTTATCTAAACTTAGCATGCCTAACCTTATCACACCTAAACTTATCACACCTAAACTTATCACGCCTAAACTGGCTTTTCACCAGTGTGGTGCAATGGTTATCACGCCTAAAGGGCCTGATTCACAAAGCGGTGCTAACAGTTAGCACTCTGGTGAAAAGCCCTTTATCACGCCTAAACTCAGTTTAGGCATGATAAGTTTAGGTGTGATAAGTTTAGGGGCTCGATTCACAAAGCGGTGCAAAGTGTTTGCACGCCAGTGAAAAGCCCCTTATCACGCCTAAACTCACTTTAGGCGTGATAAGAAGAAACTCGCGCGTAAGTGCGCGCGCAGCACCCGACGCTTCGCGCGAAGCTCCCATTAAACCCTATGGGACTTTGCGCGCGCTCTCTTCGCGCGAAGAGCAGGAAAAAGCGGTGATAACTCAGTGGTGAAAAGGTCATCACGCCTAAAGTCTTTTAGGCGTGATAACTGGGTTATCACCGCTTTGTGAATCAAGCCCTAGGTGTGATAAGTTTAGGCATGCTAAGTTTAGATAAGTTTAGATCGCTTGCAAAGTCCTGCATGCAAAGCAGCGCCATTAAACTTTATAAGTGCACCAGACTTTGCTAGCGCAAAACTTTTGATCAGCTGTGCACTGCAGTGCAAACGCAGTTGGCGCTTAAACTTATCATGCCTAAACTTATCACACCTAAACTTATCATGCCTAAACTTATCACACCTAAACTTATCACACCTAAACTTATCATGCCTAAACTGAGTTTAGGCATGATAAAGGGCTTTTCACCAGCGTGCTAACTGTTAGCACCGCTTTGTGAATCAGGCCCTAGGTGTGATAAGTTTAGGTGTGATAAGTTTAGGTGTGATAAGTTTAGGTGTGATAAGTTTAGGCATGATAAGTTTAGGTGTGATAAGTTTAGGCATGATAAGTTTAAGCGCCAACTGCGTTAGCTCCGCAGTGCACAGCTGATCAAAAGTTTTACGCTAGCAAAGTCTGGTGCACTTCGCATAGAGTTTAATGGCGCTGCTTTGCGTGCGGGACTTTGCAAGCGATCTAAACTTATCTAAACTTAGCATGCCTTACGAAGTGCACCAGTCTTTGCTAGCGTAAAACTTTTGATCAGCTGTGCACTGCGGTGCTAACGCAGTTGGCGCTTAAACTTATCACACCTAAACTTATCACACCTAAACTTATCATGCCTAAACTTATCACACCTAAACTTATCACACCTAAACTTATCATGCCTAAACTGAGTTTAGGCATGATAAAGGGCTTTTCACCAGGGTGCTAACTGTTAGCACCGCTTTGTAAATCAGGCCCTAGGTGTGATAAGTTTAGGTGTGATAAGTTTAGGCATGATAAGTTTAGGTGTGATAAGTTTAGGCATGGTAAGTTTAAGCACCAACTGCGTTAGCACCGCAGTGCACAGCTGATCAAAAGTTTTACGCTAGCAAAGTCTGGTGCACTTCGTATAAAGTTTAATGGTGCTGCTTTGCGTGCGGGACTTTGCAAGCGATCTAAACTTATCTAAACTTAGCATGCCTAAACTTATCACACCTAAACTTATCATGCCTAAACTTATCACACCTAAACTGGCTTTTCACCAGAGTGGTGCAATGGTTATCATGCCTAAAGTCTCTAACTGGGTTAGCACCGCTTTGTGAATCGAGCCCGATAAGTTTAGATAAGTTTAGATCGCTTGCAAAGTCCCGCACGCAAAGCAGCGCCATTAAACTTTATACGAAGTGCACCAGTCTTTGCTAGCGTAAAACTTTTGATCAGCTGTGCACTGCGGTGCTAACGCAGTTGGTGCTTAAACTTATCACACCTAAACTTATCACACCTAAACTTATCATGCCTAAACTTATCACACCTAAACTTATCACACCTAAACTGACTTTTCACCAGTGTGGTGCAAAGGTTATCACGCCTAAAGTCTTTAGGCGTGATAACTGAGTTATCACCGCTTTGTGAATCAGGCCCAAAGGGCCTGATTCACAAAGCGGTGCTAACAGTTAGCACCGTGGTGAAAAGCCCTTTATCACGCCTAAACTCTGTTTAGGCGTGATAAGTTTAGGTGTGATAAGTTTAGGTGTGATAAGTTTAGGCATGATAAGTTTAAGCACCAACTGGGTTAGCACCGCAGTGCACAGCTGATCAAAAGTTTTGCGCTAGCAAAGTCTGGTGCACTTCGCATAGAGTTTAATGGCGCTGCTTTGCATGCGGGACTTTGCGTGCGATCTGAACTTATCTAAACTTATGCATGCCTAAACTTATCACGCCTAAACTTATCACGCCTAAACTGGCTTTTCACCAGCATGGTGCAATGGTTATCACGCCTAAAGTCTTTTAGGCGTGCTAACTGCGTTAGCACCGCTTTGTGAATCAGGCCCAAAGTCTCTAAATGGGTTAGCACCGCTTTGTGAATCGAGCCCTGAATAACCCCTTCACTGCCATGAGAGTCTGAATATTATGTGTAACTCCTTCACTGTCAGGAGAGTCTGGATATCATGTGTAACTCCTTCACTACCACGAGAGCCTGAATATCATGTGTAACCCCTTCACTGCCATGAGTCTGAATATTATGTGTAACCCCTCCACTGCCACAAGAGTCAGAATATCATGTGTAACCCCTTCACTGCCACAAGAGTCTGAATATCATGTGCATACCTCCCAACTTTTTGAGATGAGAAAGCGGGACACTTAAGCCACACACCCAACCACACCCCCTGACACACCCCTAGTTAAATAAATTATATATATATATATATATATATATATATATATATATATATATATGTGTGTGTGTGTGTGTGTGTGTGTGTGTGTGTGTGTGTGTGAAAAAATGATCGAGGCCCCAGCCAGCGGATGCGGTGTGTGGGGCGATGTGTAAGATAATACTGTCCCTCCCTCCCTCGAATGTGCCCCCCAGTGTCCCCCTGTATGTAGAGTATAAGAGCGCAGCATAGCGGGCAGTCTTACCATTCCTCGCCGCGTACGTGCATCTCTGGCTCTTCGCTTCCTGCTTCCTGTGATGTCACAGGAAGTAGATGGAAGCCCAGAGCCAGCCCGGTACGCGCCTACGCGACGAGGAATGGTAAGACTGCACGCTATGCTGCGCTTTTATACTCTACATACAGGGGACACTGGGGGGCACATTCGGAGGGAGGGAGGGACAGTATTATCTTACACATCGCCCCACACACCGCATCTGCCGGCTGGGGCCTCGATCATTTTTTTCACTTCCTCTGCCTGCCGGGACACAAGGGGGGGTATCCCCGACAGAGGGACCCCTCCCCCAACCCGTGACCGTCCCGACAAAAAACGGGACGGTTGGGGCCCCTGCATGTGTAACCCCTTAACTGTCACGAGAGTCTGAATATCATGTGTAACCTCTTCACTGCCACGAGAGTCTGAATATTATGTGTAACCCATCCACTGCCACACGAGTCTGAATATTATGTGTAACCCCTTCACTGCCATGAGTGCTGGACTGGTGCACACCATGACGAGTGCAGGACAAAAACGGGACGGTTGGGGCCCCTGCATGTGTAACCCCTTAACTGTCACGAGAGTCTGAATATCATGTGTAACCTCTTCACCTGCCACGAGAGTCTGAATATTATGTGTAACCCATCCACTGCCACACGAGTCTGAATATTATGTGTAACCCCTTCACTGCCATGAGTGCTGGACTGGTGCACACCATGACGAGTGCAGGTGGGCGCCCCCCCCCCCCCCCCCCCCCCCTCCCCCCCGAGACACTCATAGAGCCGACGGTCATTGCTTCATTGTGATACGCAAGCCCCTTCACCGCGGCAAGCCTTAATGATCACGAAGGGGAATTGATGCATGTACATGCCTTTTGTTTTGTTGTTGCAGCTGCAGTGCAGCCAGAAAAATTAGACAGGCACGTACACACACCACAAAAATTTGTTATAGCGGCGCCTGGAGTCCTGGACCCTGTTGGTGGTGGCGGAGAAGGCAGTCAAGCGGCCTGCAGGCAGAGATGCTGTGGGGGGGGCAACTTAGTCATGGGGCAGGCAGTCACACGGCGTGCAGGCAGAGATGCTGTGTGTGGGGACTGACTTAGTCTTCGGGCGGGCAGTAACCCTCCGGGATCCATGCTCATTCATTTTGATAAAGGTGAGGTGCTGAACACTTTTATGACCTAGGCCAGTGTTTCTCAACACGTGGGGTACGCAGCCAGGTGGGGACGCAGTGCAAAACGGGGGAGCGCATGCTCACACATAGCGGCGGGGACGGGGGTCCACTCCCCCCCTCCCTCACCTTGGGCTCCCCCACCAGTGCTTTCCCCTCTGACACTCTTTAATAGCAGCAGCGGCGGTGGCGTCATGGTAAAAGGAACGCGGACTTACTTCTGCGTTCCACGCCGGAGGTCCTTCTCTGTCAGCGATGACGCTACTTCCTAATAAACAGCGAACACAGAAGTAAGTGTGCATTCCTTTTACCATGCCACCGCCGCCGCTGCTGCTATTGATCAGTGTCGGAGGGGGAAGTGCTGACGGGGAGCCCAAGGTGAGGGAGGGGGGGAGTGGACCCCCCGTCCCCGCCGCTATGTGTGGGCATGCTCCCCCATTTTGCGCTGCGTCCCCCTCCTGGCTATACTGAGGGCACCCATGCCTGGCTATATTGCGGGCACATATACCTAGATTTACTGGGGGCACCTATACCTAGCTATACTGGGGGCACCTATACCTAGCTACACTGGGGGCACCTATACCTAGCTACACTGGGGGCACCTATACCTAGCTTTACTGGGGGCACCTATACCTATCTTTACTGGGGGCACGTATACCTAGCTATACTGGGGGCCCCTATACCTAGCTATACTGGGGGCACCCATGCCAGGCCATACTGAGGGTACCTATGCCTGGCTATACTGGGGGGCACCCATGCCTAGTTATACTGAGGACACCTATACCTAGCTATACTCGGGCACCCATGCCAGGCTGGGGGGGGACCCATGCCTAGCTATACTGAGGGCACTTATACCTAGCTATACTGAGGATACCTATACTGGGGGCAGGCACCTATACCTGGCTATCTATGTGTACTGGGGGCACCTATACCTGTGGTGGGATATATATATATATATATATATATATATATATATATATATATATATATATATATATATATACACAGGTGGGGGGGGGGTACTTGGCTGGAACTGAATTGCGATAGGGGGTACTTGGGTAGAAAAAGTTGAGAAACACTGACCTAGGCAACTTCTTTTCTCAGTGACAATGCCTCCAGCTGCGCTGAAGTTCCTTTCTGAAAAGACGCTTGAAGCAGGGCAAGACAGAAGTTGGATGGCAAATTGTGGCAGCTCTGGCCACAGGTCAAGCCTGCACACCCAGTAGTCCAAGGGTTCATTGCTGCTCACAGTGTCTACATCTACACTTAAGCCCAGATAGTAGGCTATCTGCCGGTTGAGGCGTTGGTGAAGGGTGGATTCGGAAGGGCTAAGGCGAGACGTTCGACTAAAGAATGTCTGACATCGCCATAAGATCGCTGGAGCGTCCTGTCCTTGCCTGCGTGGACATGGGAGGAGGAGGATTACTGGCAGTGGCACCTTTATTCCGTTGTGCTGTGACATCGATCTTAAACACATTGTAAAGCATAGTTGCCAGCTTGGTCTGCAAGTGCTGCATCCTTTCTGCCTTCTAGTGATTTGGAACATCTCTGCCACTTTGTGCCTATACCGAGGGTCTAGTAGTGTGGCCACCACATACAGCTCATTCCCCTTGATTTTTTTTATACGGGCGGTCCCTCAACAGGCTGGACAGCATGAAAGACGCCATCTGCACAAAGTTGGATGCAGACGTACTATCCATCTCCTCTTGCTCTTCCTCAGTTCTCCTCCTCCCCCCAGCCACGAACAATACCATGGGAAATTTGAGCAGCACAAGCCCCCCTGCGATGCATGCTGCGGTTGTTCTTCTGCCTCCTCCTCCTCAAAAAAAAAAACACCTTCCCCATCTGAGTCCTCTTCCTCACACGGCCCTTCCTCCTCCTCCTCCCCCCTCTGTTGCCATATGTGTTGTTGAAAGAAATAACTCACACAATGAGACTTCTCCAATTGGTGCCGAAAACAGTCAAAATCTTTATTTACTCAGCTGAGGACTTTTTCATGTGCCAGCGTACAGAAACCGCAACTAACACAGTTTCGCTCAGCAAGGAAAAAGTGATTACTCCCCTCTGTGCTTCATCTTTTATACCCCAGTTAATATGTTAAAATATTCCTCCCTCCGGGCAGTCTGTTCTGGTATGAATCCAATCAGCATCATGTCAAGGTGACTTAGACCTCCTTTATGGGCAGGATCACCTTTGTCCTTCAGAAGACTTCCTGTAAAGTTAACTTCCACTTTAGTGAAATGACGTCAGAAGTCAGAACAGTTTCGTTTCTTTCAAAGTGATTCCAAAGACATGCCCTCAGAATCTGGTTCAAACTGCATTTCCAAAGCATTCTTCCTCTGTGTCCTCTAGAACACAAAGGAGGGGGAGGAGGTCGTTCTGAAATAGAAAGACTTGAAAGCAGTAACTGTATTCTACATATACATTAATTTTGGTTACATTGTGTAAGTCCTAAAACAACACTATAATCATATTATTTAAAGTGTCACTCTAGCACACTGGTCGGATTACATTAATGTGGTTCTTATAGCCACGTGGGAATATAAAGGATATACATATGATTAATTATAAATCTTCATAAATTCTTTCCACAGTGTTGAGGAAACATCTGGTTCTGATGAGAATTGATCCCACAACTCTTCCTCCTGTTCCTGTTCACGTTCCTCCACAGCTTGATCCACCACTCTACGCACGGCATGCTCCAGGGAGAAAGCATATGGGATTAAGTCGCTGATGGCACCTTCACTGCGACTCACCAGGTTTGTCACCTCCTTACATGGCCGCATGAGCCTGCAGGCATTTCGCATGAGTGTCCAGTACTTTGGCCAGAACATCCCCATCTCCCCAGAGCATGTCCTTTGACTGTAGTTGTAGAGATACTGTTTGACGGCTTTCTCCTGTTGTAGCAGGCGGTTGAACATCAGGAGCATTGAATTCCAGTGAGTCGGGCTATCGCAAATCAAGCATCTCATCGGCAAGTTGTTTCTCTGCTGAATATTGGCAAAGCGTGCCATGGCCGTGTAAGACCGCCTGAAATACCCACACACCTTCTGTCCTGTAAGCCTGGGTACTTAGACACAAATCTCTAAATTATTAGATTCAGCACATGTGCCATGCAGGGTACATGTGTCAACTTTCCCAAATTCTGTGAAAAGCCCTTTATCACGCCTAAACTCAGTTTAGGCGTGATAAAAAGAAACTCGCACAAAAGTCCCGCGCGCAAAACAATCGCGCGGTGCATGGTGTGGTGCGTGCGATGCGCCCATTAAACCCTATGGGCTCGATTCACAAAGCGGTGATAACCCAGTTAAAGACTTTAGGCGTGATAACCATTTTTATCATGCCTAAACTCAGTTTAGGCATGATAAGTTTAGGCATGATAAGTTTAGGCATGATAAGTTTAGATAAGTTTAGATCGCATGCAAAGTCCCGCACGCAAAGCAGCGCCATTAAATTCTATGCAAAGTGCACCAGACTTTGCTAGCGCAAAACTTTTGATCAGCTGTGCACTGCGGTGCTAACCCACTTGGGGCTTGATTCACAAAGCGGTGCTAACTGTTAGCACGCCTGTGAAAACCCCCTTAGCACGTCTAAACAAGCTTTTCGCGCATAAAACTTTACGCGCGCAAAACTTTATGCGCGTAAAACATTACGCGCGTACTGCACAGAGCGCAGGGCGCACCGCGCGAAGTGCCCATTAAAGCCTATGGGACTTAGCGCGCGTAAAACTTTGCGCGCATAAACCTTTACGCGCGCAAAGTTAGTGCGCGATCTGATTAAGAAATCCGGTGCTAACCTACTTAGCACCCTGGTTAGCGCGTCTAAAGACTTTAGACGTGCTAAGTAGGTTAGCACCGCTTTGTGAATCAAGCCCTTGGTGCTTAAACTTATCACGCCTAAAAACTTATCACACCTAAACTTATCATGCCTAAATTTATCACACCTAAACTAATCACACCTAAACTTATCATGCCTAAACAGAGTTTAGGCGTGATAAAGGGCTTTTCACCACGGTGCTAACTGTTAGCACCGCTTTGTGAATCAGGCCCTATGCGCGTGGGACTTTGCGCACGCTCAGCAGCACAAAGCAGTGCTAACTTAGCTGGTGCAAAGGTTAGCACGCCTAAATTTTTTAGGCGTGCTAACTGGGTTAGCACCACTTTGTGAATCAGGCCCATTGGCTTCTTCTGCTCAAAGATTTCCCTCACGGACACCTGGCTGCTGCTGTGTGTAGAGGAGCAGGAACCGTTCAAGGTGAGAGGCGGAGTGGAGGAGGGTGGCTGTGATTGTGAAGGTGCAAGGGAGAAAGCGGCTGAAGATGATGCACCTGAAGGAGGAAGAGGAGAAGGAGGGTGGCTTTGCTTTTGTGTGCTGCTTTTCCTCTGGTGCTTTTCCCATTGCAGTTTGTGCCTTTTCTCCATGTGCCTTCGTAAGGCAGTTGTCCCTACACGGCTTTTCCACGGCTCAATTTTTGGCGGCAGAGAGAACAGATGGCATTGCTCTGATCTAAGGCTGACGCACAAAAACATTTCCAAACCGCTGAGACCCCCTGGCGTGTGGGCACTATGGTGGCCTCAGCAGCTGACGTTGAAGGGCATGTTGGCTGGCTGTCCACAAGTGGCGATACATGGTGCCGCACACTGCTACCAGCTGTTTCTGAAGACGAGCTCCCCCTGCTTCTTTCAGCAACTCGTCTTCTACTCCTCTCTGACTCCCACTCTGAACTGTCATCTAGTCTCTTAGGAACCCACGTGGCATCCGTATCATCATAAACATCCTCCCCAGCTTCGCTTGCCTCAGACACCTCATAAACTGCATCAACAGCAGGTACTTCATCATCCTCCTCCAGTCCTCACACGTTACGTCCATAATGTCGCCTAACTCAGACATATGAGGTGGTGTAACTTGCTTAGGGCCTTCATCTTGTTGTAAAAATAATGTCTGTGAATCAGTTAATTCCCCACCAAATAACTCCTGCGAAGTGTGAAATGCAGCGGATGTGGTGCTTGTAGCAGCGCTGGTGACTGCGGAAGATGAGGTGTTCTGTGTTAAATAGTCAACCATGTCCTGACAATCTTGGGAGATGATGGGACGTGCCTTCTTCTGAGCACTATACTTTGGGCCAGGGCCACATGAAATCACGTCAGCACAACCTCGAACAGACCTGCCGGGTGGCCTGCCTCTGGGTCTGCCTCTGGCTCTGCCTATTGTTTTGTCCATATCGGAGGGGGGGGGGGGGGTTAAAATGAAAGGTATGCACTGACTTGACTAATACAATGTGCAGTCACACAGGTGCAGTGAAAGGTATGCAGTGACTGGTATTACAATACAATCTGCAGCCGTCACACAGGTGCAGTTAACAGGTATGCACGGACAGGTATATTACACAGCGTGCGGTCACACAGGTACTGTGAACAATTATGCAATGAGTAGTATTACAAATTTGCAGCTGTCACACACACAGGTACCATTAACAGGTGCAGTGACGGTATATAACACTGCTTGCGGTCACGTAGGTAGGTAGGTAGGTGCAATGAACAGGTGGGTATGCAGTGATTGGTATTACAAATGTGCAGCTGTCATACACACAGGTACCATGAACAGGTGCAGTGACTGGTATATAACACTGCTTGCGCTCATGTAGGTAGGTAGGTAGGTGTATGGAACAGGTGGGTATGCAGTGATTGGTATTACAAATGTGCAGCTGTCACACACACAGGTACAGTGAACAGGTGCAGTGACACTGCGTGCGCTCAGGTAGGTAGGTAGGTAGGTGCACTGAAGAGGTAGGTATGCAGTGATTGTTATTACAAATGTGCAGCTGTCACATACACAGGTAGTCACTGAATGTGCTGGGCCTGGCAGTGGCACAGTAGGAATTACAGAACAAACAGAACAGCCCTTGCACCACTTCACAACTTGCATAGACTTTTATTCCCATCAGCAGGCGTTTACACACATATTTATCGACTTGACAGTAAGCACAAAGTAAGTGGTTGGATCTGACCTGTTCCAGATTCCGTTGTTGGACGGATGCGGGGGTGTGACCAGGGGATGAAGGGACAGCGCAACAGCCGTTTCGCGCCGGTGTGGTGCTTGTTCACGTGCTAGAGTCCCAGGGCAATGGCGGCGTGCGTGGGCTTCCGTAATGAAGTCGGAAGGTCCCGCCCACCACGCTCGTCATTGGTGTTCAGTGCTGGTAGGTGAGGTTAGGGGTGAATGGGAGGAGTAATACACCTCCAAGCAGCCAACGAGTGACAGGGCATTAATGTAAACACATATAGCTAGTGTATAAAGTGAACTACTTATTAAAATGGTCGTGCAAACATTGTAGTGCAAAATTTGACGTGCTGGACTAGATGTAACATCATTACATGCTAATAATTAAAAAGTGCGAAGCAACAAGTTAGTGATCAAGGGAGAACTCCTTCATATTACAAATGTCACATTCATACGTGATTTTTGCTAATACCCTGCAACCATCTCTTTGTAAAGTTCCGTGCTTTGCTGGGTCTAAACACCTCTATCTAACATAAAAATGTTATTAGGCTTTATTCATATTCCATTAAAAAGGGGAAGAAAAAACCCACTCATTCACCTCGTTAAAATCACTTTGAGTTCTTTGGGGGGTAGGAAAAGGGGGGAGAAGCTCTACTTTTGGGCAGCTACAGCCCTGTTGGTAGCCATTATCAGGCAATCCATGCTTGGCCTATTTGGCCAAGCCTCAAGTACCAAAATTAAGGGGCAGACATTCATTGTCCCTAGACCAGGGACGGGGGAAGGGGGGGAGGGAGATGAGGAGTGCGAGGAAGGGGGGGGGGGGACAGAGAGCGACTGTCACACACCTAGTGTATTGTGTGAGCTGTTGGTTATTAGTGGGGGGGCTCATGCAGCAACGCTATGATGACAGGGCTTACGCCATAGGGATTTTACTCGGTCCATTTGCGGTGCAAATATATATAGGCATAATTTGGATAGGACAAGGTTGAGGGAAACCTCCCCTCCAAAAGCTAACCACCCATAATCTATGGATGCATACCTGTCCAGGTACCAAGAGAAAGTTTTTCTATGATGATTATTAGCATTATGCCGTGTATAATTTCAAATGCACTCGTCCACTGGCCGATACCCACTTGTCATGTCGAACTAGACTAGCGGTGCATGGTCCCCCCCTTCCACTGACACAACATAGGAAAAGTTAAGGGAGGGAGAAGGAGGTCAGAGAGGGAAGAGGCAACCCAGAAGAGAGAGAACCGGTGGATTAGTCCCGTGCTCATGTCGGAAGGGACCGCCACCATCCCGAACGAAAGGAAGCCCCAAAACAGACCAATGTGGGCAGTAGGGGGGCAGTATAAGGAGAGAAGGGGGAAAGCCGCCAGGGGGGGGGGGAGGGGGGCTCATGAAGGCAACATATTGGAGGCCTATAATTCGCATCCAATGGTAGTATTTTGTGCCTTAAGCGACACCTTGATACGTAGCGAGTATCGCTCCACTGTTCCAACGAATTGGTTGACCAATCGACGCCCAAAGGGCAATTACAAGTGCGGCATGTGTAAATATTGTCCACAGATGGTAGAGGGCACGAATTACCGATTGGGAGGGGTACAATGGGAGGTGAGGGCATTTATCACCTGCCAGACTAAGTTTGTCTCGTATGTCATCTTTTGCCCCTGTCAGTTCTACTACGTGGGCAAGACAACCAGTCCCCTCAAGGAGAGAGTGGGAGAGCACCTCAAGTCCATCAAATCGGGGAAGGGATGTCCACGTCTCATCGATCACGTCAGGGAAATTCACGGCGGCAAAGCAAAGTGCCTGAAGTTTGCGGGCCTCCTACATGTCGCGAACCCCAGGAGGGGAGGTAACAGAGATCAGGAACTAACCCGACGCGAGTCGCGGCTAATTCTGCGCACGGAGGCAATGGGGCCCCTGGGCCTCAATGACAGACTGGAGCTGTCGTGCTTCCTAGACCCGTGATCGGTGGGACTTTGGAGAACCCCCCCCCCGTGAATTAAATTGATGGACATGTGGGTGCATACTGTGCCTTCCCTCTCATGCTTCTGGAAATTGAAAACCAAATCCCTCCCGCCCCCAGTCTGTCCCTTTAAGGCACAAAATACTACCATTGGATGCGAATTATAGGCCTCCAATATGTTGCCTTCATGAGCCCCCCTCCCCCGAACCTGGCGGCTTTCCCCCTTCTCTCCTTATACTGCCCCCCTACTGCCCACATTGGTCTGTTTTGGGGCTTCCTTTCGTTCGGGATGGTGGCGGTCCCTTCCGACATGAGCACGGGACTAATCCACCGGTTCTCTCTCTTCTGGGTTGCCTCTTCCCTCTCTGACCTCCTTCTCCCTCCCTTAACTTTTCCTATGTTGTGTCAGTGGAAGGGGGGACCATGCACCGCTAGTCTAGTTCGACATGACAAGTGGGTATCGGCCAGTGGACGAGTGCATTTGAAATTATACACGGCATAATGCTAATAATCATCATAGAAAAACTTTCTCTTGGTACCTGGACAGGTATGCATCCATAGATTATGGGTGGTTAGCTTTTGGAGGGGAGGTTTCCCTCAACCTTGTCCTATCCAAATTATGCCTATATATATTTGCACCGCAAATGGACCGAGTAAAATACCTATGGCGTAAGCCCTGTCATCATAGCGTTGCTGCATGAGCCCCCCCACTAATAACCAACAGCTCACACAATACACTAGGTGTGTGACAGTCGCTCTCTGTCCCCCCCCCCCCCCTTCCTCGCACTCCTCTTCTCCCTCCCCCCCTTCCCCCGTCCCTTCCCCCGTCCCTGGTCTAGGGACAATGAATGTCTGCCCCTTAATTTTGGTACTTGAGGCTTGGCCAAATAGGCCAAGCATGGATTGCCTAATAATGGCTACCAACAGGGCTGTAGCTGCCCTTTTCCTACCCCCCAAAGAACTCAAAGTGATTTTAACGAGGTGAATGAGTGAGTTTTTTCTTCCCCTTTTTAATGGAATATGAATAAAGCCTAATAACATTTTTATGTTAGATAGAGGTGTTTAGACCCAGCAAAGCACGGAACTTTACAAAGAGATGGTTGCAGGGTATTAGCAAAAATCACGTATGAATGTGACATTTGTAATATGAAGGAGTTCTCCCTTGATCACTAACTTGTTGCTTCGCACTTTTTAATTATTAGCATGTAATGATGTTACATCTAGTCCAGCACGTCAAATTTTGCACTACAATGTTTGCACGACCATTTTAATAAGTAGTTCACTTTATACACTAGCTATATGTGTTTACATTAACCTCCTTAGCGGTAACCCCGTGTGTGACACGGGGTAAGCCGCCGGAGGGTGCCGCTCAGGCCCTGCTGGGCCGATTTAAATAATTTTTTTTTTGCTGGACGCAACTAGCACTTTGCTAGCTGCGCCAGCACCCCGATCGCCGCCGCCGCCCGCGTGCCCGATCGCCGCTATCCGGTGCGGCGCGCGGCCCCCCCCCCCCCCAGACCCCTGCGCTGCCTGGCCAATCAGTGCCAGGCAGCGCCAAGGGGTGGATCGGGTCTCCCAATGACGTCCCGACGTCGGTGACGTCATTCCGCCCCGTCGCCATGGCGACGGGGGAAGCCCTCCAGGAAATCCCGTTCTTTGAACGGGATTTCCTGATCGCCTATTGCCGGAGGCGATCGGCGGGGGCCCTGGGCTCGCTACATGATTTAAAAAAATAAATTAAAAAAAAACTGCTGCGCTGCCCCCTGGCGGTATTTTTCATACCGCCAAGGGGGTTAATGCCCTGTCACTCGTTGGCTGCTTGGAGGTGTATTACTCCTCCCATTCACCCCTAACCTCACCTACCAGCACTGAACACCAATGACGAGCGTGGTGGGCGGGACCTTCCGACTTCATTACGGAAGCCCACGCACGCCGCCATTGCCCTGGGACTCTAGCACGTGAACAAGCGCCACACCGGCGCGAAACGGCTGTTGCGCTGTCCCTTCATCCCCTGGTCACACCCCCGCATCCCCGCATCCGTCCAACAACGGAATCTGGAACAGGTCAGATCCAACCACTTACTTTGTGCGTACTGTCAAGTCGATAAATATGTGTGTAAACGCCTGCTGATGGAAATAAAAGTCTATGCAAGTTGTGAAGTGGTGCAAGGGCTGTTCTGTTTGTTCTGCATTGACATTGTGTTTTTTCTGCCCAGATGCACACTTCCTCTATGCATGCCAGTGTATCAAGCAGAGTGAAGTGGAATAGGACGGGGTACACTATCTAAGGTGCAGCTGACCTTATCACCCCCTCATCTCTGAGTGCCGGACGTAACCTTTTTCTTTTTTGTACAGTAGGAATTACCAAGGGGCCAAGGTCCAACCAGCAGCTGCGACTGACTGACAGGGCTGTATATGCAACACAAGTGTCAGTGGGACACACACACACACACACACACACACACACACACACACACAAATGGATCACAAGAACAACATTAGCTCTCAAAAGAGCTGTTGAGGATGAGGAGTGCTTTTTAGCAATAGGATCAGCAAGAAGGAGCAACCTAACAAGCCTAACACAAGAGCCTACCTAAGCTTTCCCTATGTCAGCAGCCAGGTTCTCTCCCTTCTCTAATTACTGCAGCAACACGAGTGAGTGAAAATAGAGTGACCAGACGTCCCGGATTGCCCGGGACACGTCCCGGATTCAGGGTCCGCTGTCCCAGGCAGCATGAGGTCCCGGGAAACGTCCCGCTTTCAGCAGCGGGACGTCCCGGCCTCGGGACTCTGGCCACTCTCCTCATGAACTGGCAGCGGCGTCTATAGACGCCGTGCCAGTTCATTGCCCGCAGCCCCGCTCCAGCCTCCTCTTCCGGTGTCTGTTCCGACACCGGCAGGCGAGCAGGGCTATGGCAAGATGGCTGCCGAAGCCCTGTACTGGAGACTATTTGTGTCTCCAGTACAGGGCTTCGGGCGCCATCTTGCCGTAGCCCTGCTCTGCCTGTCAGCGCGGGAGACATCAGGAGGAAGGTGGTCCTGGGAGCAGCGCGCCAGAGGCCGGAGACTTCTGCCAGGTGAGTAAATGCTTTCTTTTTCAGGTGAAATGTTTGCCCGCATTGCGTTTCTTTTTCAGGTGAAATGTTTACCCGCATTGCGTTTTTTTTTCCAGGTGAAATGTTTGCCTGCATTGTGTTTCTTTTCTGGTGAAATGTTTGCCCGCATTGCGTTTCTTTTCTGGTGAAATGTTTGCCCGCATTGCGTTTTTTTTTTCCAGGTGAAATGTTTGCCCGCATTGCATTTCTTTTCTGGTGAAATGTTTGCCCGCATTGCGTTTTTTTTTTCCAGGTGAAATGTTTGCCCGCATTGCGTTTCTTTTCTGGTGAAATGTTAGCCCGCATTGCGTTTTTTTTTTCCAGGTGAAATGTTTGCCCGCATTGCGTTTCTTTTCTGGTGAAATGTTTGCCCGCATTGCGTTAATTTTCTGGTGAAATGTTTGCCCGCATTGCGTTTCTTTTCTGGTGAAATGTTTGCCCGCATTGCGTTAATTTTCTAGTGAAATGTTTGCCCGCATTGCATTTATTTTGTACTGACATGTTTGCCCGCATTGCGTTTTTTTGTACTGACATGTTGCCCGCATTGCATTTATTTTATACTGACATGTTGCCCGCATTGCATTTACTTTATACTGACATGTTGCCTGCATTGCGTTTATTTTGTGCTGACATGTTGCCCATTGCGTTTATTTTCTGGTATCCGGGGTAACTGTTACTGCATTTATTATTTAATGGTCATAGATGGCTATGTTTGCTGCTTTGTGGTTACGGTATACTATTAGCATCACACAGTTTCTGCACACCCATGATGCAAAGTCTCGTTTGTCCACATCATGGCGTAAACACTGCTTTCTTATGCCTCGCTGTTACATCATTCCGTTAGCTCCGCCCATACAATGGCATGGCCATGCCCATTTTTCGCGGCCCCCTCCCCAGTCTTCACGCTGCGCGCTCCTCAGTCCTCCCCACTTTTCGCCAAAGTCCCAGGTTGGACCCACAAAAATCTGGTCACTCTAGAAAGTCTGACGCTGCCTGCATTTTATAAGGGGGGGGGGGAGCTTCAGGAGGGAGTGTAGCCTGATTGGCTACCCTATGTCTGCAGACTGTAACGCATGCGAACCGTTCGGGCCATCTCTACCTGCCACACCCTTGATCATGCCCCTGCCACAGCCCTGATCACGCCCCCATCACACCCCTAGTCACGCATACCATAAAGATTTCATGAGAAAAATATGTTTTAGAATTCAACTCACACTGGTCCTTTCTGATCCTGGTTCATTTTCCTTCATATTATCATTTTAAAATTAGTAATATACTGTATCAATTTAAAGGATGGGAATATAGTTTAGAGTCAATCCAACACATTTTTTAGTACACTGCCACATGATGCTGCATGTGCTGTTTAACCCATTCACTGCCAAGAGACTGGATGTGCTATGTAACCCCTTCACTGCCACTAGAGACTGGATGTGCTGAATAATCCCTTCACTGCCACAAGAGACTGCATGTGTTGTGTAACCCCTTCACTGCCACAAGAGACTGCATGTGCTGTGTAACCCCTTCACTGCCACAAGAGACTGCATGTGCTGTGTAACCCCTTCACTGCCACTAGAGACTGGATGTGCTATGTAACCACTTCCACAAGAGACAAGGGCCAGAGCAGGATCATCCATCAGGCAACCTAGGCAGGTGCTTGGGGCCTAGTGGGTGTCAAGGGGCCCACCTGCCACCTTCTTTGACTTCTTTCCACTTAAGCTTACCAAAAAGACCACAAGGGAGCCTCAAATCTACTACCTTGCCTAGGGCCTCATTACATCTTAACCCCCTTGGCGGTAATCCCCGAGCTGAGCTCGGGCTGAGTCAGAGGAGCTAGAAGCTGTAAGCCTGAACTCCGCTTGGGCTGGCTGAAACCACCACTCCTATTGATTACCTGGGTCCCGGCTCAATCAGCGCTAGCCAGCGGGACCAAGGCTTCTCTCCCTGGCCGCCACGGTTCCCTATACATTGCGCTTGTTCTGGGATCCCGGCAGCCAATCAGGACGGCGGAGCGGTGGTGTTTGGTGGTACGGCGTGACATCATATGGGGGAGGGGGGAATTTTAAAATGCACCTGAACTTTTGTACAGGGCAGAAGGAAAACATAGAGAAATGTGCCCTGTATGTATGTAGAGAGTTTAGCCTGCTTAATCCCCCACCTGGAACCCTCGATCTGCACAGGACAGAAGAAAACACAGAGAAATGCAACCTGCATGTATTTTGAGAGTTTAGCCTGTCTGATCCCCCATCTGAACCCGATCTGCTGCACAGGACCGAAGGTAAACACAGAGAAATGCTGCCTGCATGCATGTTAAGAGTTTAGTCTGTCTAATTCCTCCACATTTGTCTCTAACCACAAGTTGTAATTTGATCTTTCCCATGTCACCTGACTGCCATGGCAGAGATGGCAGATAATCTCATTTGAAAGCACATGATAACTATATAGCCAGATCAACAGGTGCAATACAGGCTGTCCAATAATCCATAATTCATGTATAGCTGACAAACTTGCATGACTCATGATGAGGTAAAAGCACCATAGGTGTGGAATCATGAGTCTCTACAGCTCCAATGTTGGAGATGGCAAAAATGACCGACTCTGATATTGTATGAGGTGGCAAGAGTTTGTTGCAGTGATATGTAACAGTCTATGAACAAGAGGTTGCCAATCTGCAAAATAGTTACCGTTCCATCCTAGCGATGATTCCAGGTAGTCAGATGGAGGTAGCGGAACTCAAAACAGATGAGTGCCAGGGTGGTGATAGGCGTGTCATATACCTTCCGAGTTCCGACATGTTTCACCATGCCAAGTGGTATTTTCAAGGACAAGACACACCAGATATATCTATACATAAACTGTGGATTATTGGATAACCTATATTGCATCTGTTGATCTGTGACTGGGATCATTTTTATTATGATTATTATTATTATATTACAAGTTTCTGTTGGAGCTGTAGAGACTCGATGTTCCATATCTATGGTGCTGTTATCTCATCATGAGATACGCAAGTTTGTCAGCTATACATGAACTGTGGATTATTGGATAACCTATATTGCATCTGTTGATCTGCGACTGGGATCATTTACAAGTTTCTTTTGTTCAAATTCCACATGTTGGCCTGACTCATTACTATGCACTTGCTGTCTGGAGCAAGTTATCTAGTGTATAATATCATCTGTTTTTGGAACGTTTGGACTATGCAAATCCTAATAGCCTAGTCTTGATTGGCATGTAAGCGTTTGTTAGTGTGGACTCCCATATATGTCAGATATATGAACTATTGTGACTTGACCGCACATCGTGTATAACAGTGGGGACTGCAGCCCCAGGTGCGTTTATGGGCCATTGGTGGATTTTTATTGTATGTGGGGGTATGTCTTTATATTTGTAATTGATATATACATTATATATATATATATATATATATATATATATATATATATATATATATATATATATATATATATATATATATATATATATTAATAAAGCTTGTGCACCCAAGAGCCAATCCTTGCTTTTTTACTTCTATTTTGTGACATTGTTGGCATGGTGCATGATAATTAATTTATTACTATCTTATTTGCAACATTAGGTTGCTATGCTTATACAGTTGCTCTTCTGTCCCTTCAATGCCTCTCATTTTTGAGAGTCATTTAGCTGTAACTATGTAGCCATTTGGCTCCCAACTGCTTCTGAGCTAAGTGCTTCTGCCTTACTGTTACCGATTTTTGCCTGGATTTTGACTACTCTCTGCCTGCCGCCTGCACCGCCCTCTGCCTGGGTTTTCACTACTCTCTGCCTGCCGCCTGCACCGACCTCTGCCTGGGTTTTCACTACTCTCTGCCTGCCGCCTGCACCGACCGCTGCCTGGGTTTTCAATACTCTTTGCCTCCGGGATCCATGCCTCGTTCATTTTGATAAAGGTGAGGTACTGAACACTTTTGTGACTTAGGCGACTTCTCTTCTCAGCGACAATGCTTCCAGCTGCGCTGAAGGTCCTTTCTGACAGGACACTTGAAGCAGAGCAAGACAGAAGTTGGATGGCAAAACTGGGACAGCTCTGGCCACAGGTCAAGCCTGTGCACCCAGTAGTCCAAGGGTTCTTCCACTGCGGTGTCCCAATGGCCACAAATTTACGGAAGGCCTCAGAGTCCACCAGCTTGTATGGTAACAGCTGGCGAGCTAACAGCTCTGCCACGCCAGCTGTCAGACGACGGGCAAGGGAGTGACTGGCAGAAATTGGCTTCTTCCGCTCGAAGATTTCCTTCACAGACACCTGGCTGCTGTGGGCAGAGGAGCAGGAACCGCTCAAGGTCAGAGGCGGAGTGGAGGAGGGTGGCTGTGAAGGTGCAAGGGAGAAAGCGGCTGAAGATGCTGCACCTGAAGGAGGAAGAGGAGAAGGATGGTGGTTTTTCTTTTGTGTGCTGCTTTTGCTCAGGTGCTCTTCCCATTGCAGTTTGTGCCTTTTCTCCAGGTGCCTTCGTAAGGCACTTGTCCCTACGTGAGTGTTGGCCTTTCCATGGCTCCATTTTTGGAGGCAGAGAGAGCAGATGGCATTGCTCCGATCTGAGGCAGACACACTAAAAAATTTCCAAACCGCTGAGTCCCCCTGGGGTGATGGCACTATGGTGGCCTCAGCAGCTGACGTTCAAGGGCATGTTGGCTGGCTGTCCATAGGTGGCGATACATGGTGCCGGACACTGCTACCAGCTGTTTCTGCTCCCCCTGCTTCTTTCAGGAACTCGTCTCCTCCTACTCCTCTCTGACTCCCCCTCTGAACTGTCCCCTTGGTCATCTTGTCTCTTAGGAACCCATGTGGGATCCGTATCATCATAATCATCATAATCATCCTGCCCAGCTTCGCTTGCCTCAGACACCTCCAAAACTGCACCAACAGCAGGTACTTCATCATCTTCCTTCTCACAGGTTACGTCCATAGTGTTGTCTAACTCACACATATGAGGTGGTGTAACTTGCTTAGCGCCTTCATCTTGTTGCAGTAGTGGCTGTGAATCAGTGATTTCACCACCAAATAACTCCTGTGAAGTGTCAAATGCAGCAGATGTGGTGCTTGTAGTAGCGCTGGTGGCTGCGGGAGATGAGGTGTTCTGTGTTAAACCAGTGTTTCTCAACATTTTATTGGTATGTACCCCTTTTAAAAGCTTGTACTCGCCAAGTACCCCCTAGCATGGTAAACCTTATCACAAGTACCCCTTGACAAATAAATATTTAAACGTAGTACATAATAATTGGTTCTAAACAATTTCCAAGCATTTACTGTTGCTTTTAATTAGCTAAAATACTAATTTGGTGTTGTTTATGTAGGATTTATCATTTTCTAAAACTCTAAATTTGTTATACTTGGTTAAGTATATCAAGCATGAGTACCCCCTGGAACCATCAGAAGTACCCCTTGGGGTACGCGTACCGCATGTTGAGAACCTAGGTGTTAAACAGTCAACCACATCCTGACACTCTTGGGAGTTGATGGCACATGCCTTCTTCTGAGCTCTGTACTTTGGGCCAGGGCCACACGAAATCACATCAACACGACCTCGCACAGACCTGCCTCTGGCTCTGCCTCTACCACTTCCTCTACCTGTTTTGTCCGTTTTGTCCAAATCAGGGGGGGATGAAGTGAAAGGTATGCACTGACTTGACTAATACAATGTGCAGTCACACAGGTGCAGTTAACAGGTATGCACGGAGTGGTATATCACACTGCGTGCACTCACGTAGGTAGGTGTATAGGTAGGTGGGTGCACTGAACACAACAGGTAGGTATATGCAGTGATGAGGTGGGTTCACTAAACACAACAGGTAGGTATATACAGTGATGAGGTGAGTGCACTCAACACAACAGGTAGGTATATGCAGTGATGAGGTGGGTTCACTCAACACAACAGGTAGGTATATGCAGTACTGGGTATTACAATGTGCACCTGTCTCACACACAGGTAGTCAGTGAATGTGCTGGGCCTGGCTGGCAGTGGCACACACACAGTATGAATTAGCAAGGCTGTCTATGCAACACAAGTGTCAGTGGGACACACAGAAAAGAAAAATAGATCACAAGAACAAGATTAGCTCTCAAAAGATCTGTTGTGGGGTGCTATTTTAGCAATAAGAATCAGCCAGGAGCAAGCTAACAAGCCTATAACAGCCTAACTAATCTTTCCCTATGAGAGTCTGCCAACAACTGTCCCTTCTCTCACTATTGCAGGGCAGGCACACGAGTGAGTGTAATGGCCGGCGGAGCCTGCCTTATATAAGGGGGGGGGGGGGTGGCTCCAGGAGAGAGTGTAGCCTGATTGGCTACAATGTGCCTGCCGACTGTAATGTAGAAGGTCAAAGTTGACCCTAATGGTGCACTATGGGGCGAACTGAACCTCTGGAAAAGTTTGCCTTACATGGCGAACGCAAACCACCGGAAGTTCGCCTGGAACCGTTTGCCGGTGAACCGTTCGGGCCATCTCTACTATCGAAGTGCTGAACGCGATCGTGGAGAAATCACTGCACTGTCCAGTGAGTTTTTCACAGGAAAAGCGGAAAAATTACGCGATGCAAAAATCGCCTGCATTTTGCGCTTCTAAGTGTGAATGGGGCCTAAGACTGATAGTGGAAAGGGAATAAAGTCAAAAAGGAATCGCGCTTCTACTGCCCAATTGTGATGTCGCCCTCTGTGCCATTCCCTGTTTCAAAATATACCACACGTGGGAGATGTATTCGGTATACATGCACATACTGTATAGTCTGGTGCCTTATTTGTACAGTTTCACTATTTTTTAAGTTTATTTATAAGTTTAATTATTTCAACAATTTTGTATTCCAGTCTTTTATTTATATGCAGGATGTCTACCAGGCCTTTATTCTGATATAGTTTGGTGAGTTAAGTCTTAAAGGGAACCTAAACTGAGAAGGATATGGATTTTTTGTTTTAAAATAATACCAGTTGCTTGACTGTCCTGCTGATCCTATGTCTCTAATCATTTTAGCCACAGCCCCGGAACAAGCATGCAGATCAGGTGCTCTGACTGAAGTCAGACTGGATTATCTGCATGCTTGTTTCAGGTGTGGGATTCAGCCACCACTGCAGCCAAAGAGATCAGCAGGGCAGCCAGGCAAATGGTATTGTTTAAAAGGAAGCATCCTTATCCCTCTCAGTTTAGGCTCTCTTTAAGAACTGGAGGCCTAAAATTCTTGAAAAAAATGTACCGCTTTTAGGCCCAGTGCACATCAAAAAGCGCTAGTGTAAAAGCAAACGCTTAGCGCTTTTTGAAGTAATTTTTTAAGGCAATTCTTGGCATAAGCTTAGCGGTTTTCAAAGCGTGCCTAGCGATTTTTGGATCATTTTGGTGTAGTGTTTTTTATATTTTGTTATAGTGGAGCTGGAACTGAACAGTGAACAGCTTCTATAACAAAAATGCTTGGAAAATCGCTCTGATCTAGCGCTTTTTAGATCTTCCACTTTCCTATACTTAAAATTCAGGCTGAATCGCTGCAGAAATCAGCAAAAAGGCTGCAGGACCCGCGTTTGCGTTTGGGAAAAAAGCACATCGCTCTGGTGTGCTCCATCCCATTCAAATAAATTAGCCAAGCGCTTTTTGAAGCGCAAGCATTTTAAAAAAGCGCTTAGAAGCACTCTTGGTGGGCACTAGCCCTTAGACCCATAAATCCAGACAGAAATGTAATGCCAGGCAGTCCCGTATCTCTTAAGAGGCACCCGTGGGCTCAGTGGCGTAGCTAAGGAGCTGTGGGCCCCGATGCAAGTCTTACATTGGGGCCCCTCAAGCACTCTATACATAACAATTGATACGGCGCACCAAAACCTGCCAATGGTAACTACAGTGTCAGAGGTGCAAGAAGGGGATGGGGAACAGTTTGTTAATAATTACCACTGTTCAAAGTATCTATAGATGTGATTATTATGAGCACAGGACCAATAGAGAGCTAATACTGTAGTTGAGGGAGGGCCCTTCAGGGCCCCTCTGGCCCAAGGGCCCCGATGCGGTCGCTACCGCTGCACCCCCTATTGCTACGCCCCTGCGTGGGCTGGTGCCATATGTGGGCTCTCGGGGGGGGGAAGGGCTTGCATCTATTGGGTATATTCTTTTTTTTTTCTCCTTCGGCTCTTTGGACTTTTTTTAAAATTACTATTTGAGGGGGGGAGCGCCGCAGCAGTGATTGTCACATACTGTGTTACTGTCTGTGAGCAGCTCCCCCACCATCCATAAAATGGTTTAATCTGTCTTGTCCGCCCCTCGTCCCTCCCGCCCTCCAATCAGGAGCTTCTTTTCCCCTCTGCCCTCCAATCAGGAGCTGTTTTTTCCCCTTCCCTGCCGCCCTCCAATCAGGAGATTCTTTTTCCCCTTCCCTTCCGCCCTCCAATCAGGAGATTCTTTTTCCCCTTCCCTCCCGCCCTCCAATCAGTAGCTGTCCAGCGGATGGAAGAGAAGTGCGGTAAGTCCCCGCCGCACACTGCCAGCTGCCGATACTACAAGATTCTGGAAGGGAGAGTGAGGAAGGGGGAGCCCCAAGGTGAGGGAAGGGGGGAGACGTTCCCCCTTCCCCACCACTGTGCACACCGCTCCCCTTCAATGCCCTGCCTCCCCCCCAGGGGACACCTGAAGTGCTTACTACCTATTCTGGGGAGCTATACACCTGGCTACATATACTGGGGACACCTATAGACCTGGCTACATATACTGTGGACACCTACAGACCTGGCTCCATATACTGGGGACAGCTATACATCTGGCTACATATACTGGGGACACCTATAGACCTGGCTACATATACTGGGGACATCTATACACCTGGCTACATATACTGGAGACACTTATACACCTGGCTACATATAATGGAGACACCTATACACCTGGCTACATATACTGCGGACACCTATACACCTGGCTACATATACTGCGGACACCTATTCACTTGGCAACATATACTAGGGACATCTATACACCTGGCTACATATACTGGGGACACCTATACACCTGGATAAATATACTGGGGACACCTATTCACCTGGCAACATATACTGGGGACACACCTGGTGACATATACTGGGGACACACCTGGCTACATATACTGGGGGCACCTATACACCTGGCTACATATACTAGGGACACCTATACACCTGGCTACATATACTGTGTGGCATAATGCAGAGCCCTCTAATCTGCCTACAGTGTACTATTTACTTCTCTAATCTGCCCACCGTGTATATACTGGTCTAATCTGCCTACAGTGTGTATACTGGTCAAATCTGCCCACAGTGTACTAGTTACTGCTCTAATCTGGCTGCCCACAGGTGCCAGAGAAGTTTTCTCCTAGGAGATCATTTTTCATTGTCTGTTTAAAATAACTTTTGCATTATATTTGGCTGAGCAGGTCTCCATTCATGACTATAGAGACCCCGTGGAGTCTTTTTTTCTGGTTCAAGCTCAAAGTATATTGGGCAGCTTAACCCTCCTGGCGGTCTATTAAAAACCGCCAGGGGGCAGCGCAGCCGTTTTTTTTTTTTTAAATCATGTAGCGAGCCTAGGGCTCGCTACATGATAGCCGCTGCTCAGCGGCATCCCCCCAGCTCTGGGGATAGGCGATCAGGAAATCCCGTTCAAAGAACGGGATTTCCTGGAGGGCTTCCCCCGTCGCCATGGCAACGGGGCGGGATGACGTCACCGACGTCATGGACGTTGTGACGTCTAAGGGAGTCCCGATCCACCCCTTGCCGCTGCCTGGCGCTGATAGGCCAGGCAGCGCAGGGGTCTAGGGGGGGGGGCTGTGTTGCGACGTGGATAGCGGCGATCGAGCGCGGGGCGGCGGCGATCGAAGTGCTGACGCAGCTAGCAAAGTGCTAGCTGCGTTCAGCAAAAAACCTCCTGCGCGGCTTACCCCGAACTACGTTCGGGGTTACCGCCAGGAAGGTTAAAAAAAGAATTTGATGAGATAACATCCTCATCAAGCGAACTAGAAGACTTGTTTATGGAAAGGACAGTTCCCTCAAAAGTGGTTTCTAAGATTTATGACCTCCTTCAAAAGGGGGGATGAAGCTGACCGTCCGTCTATCTTTAATAAATGGGAGCGCGACCTCGCCCCTTTTAGTGACCAAGACTGAAAAAAATTCCTAGTGTGGCTTTCAAAAATACCCGCTTGCCAACTAGTCCAATTCAAACTTGTGATGCAGTGGTATCAGATTCCAGGAAGATTTACAAAAGTTAGGCATAACTCCGAAAGTCTTTGCTGGAGATGCAGTGATCCTGTAACGATTGGGGAATTCTCTCCGTGATCAGCGCACAAGACGTGCGCTGACACTGCGAAAATCCTCCACAAGCGTGTCATTTGAGGGAACCCAGCAAAAGGTGCAATGCACCTGTAGAGGGAAATTCCTGTTGACAGGTGGAGCTGTGGAGTGCAAAGGAACAGCTCCTCTGCCCTGCCACAGACGCCAGACAGGAATTGTACGAAGGGAAGAAACGCAGGGCAAGATAGCCCTGAAAGAGAGAGATCAAAGGGACAGAGGGTATGTGTGTCCACCAAACTAGTCGCCACCCTGCGACGATGAACACACAACCATGAAGACAAAGTGAGAAGGCAATCGCCAGAGATGGCGATTGCTAACAGCGACACAAGATCGAATAAGCACAGATGAGGAATGTATGTATGTCCACCAATCTAGCCGCCAACCTGCGACGGTGGACACACAACAGAAGAAACCAAGTGAGAACGCAATCGCAAGAGAAGCGATTACGGAAGAGAATGAGCACAGGGACAGATTGTATGTGTGTGCACCAAACTAGTCGCCAACCCGCGACGGTGCACACACAACAGCAGATATGAAGTAGGAACGCAATCGCGAGAGAGGCGATGGCCAGAGGTGACACAAGGCTACAGCAAGGCAGAGCACGAGAGTAGCAAAGGCACAGCAAATAATACAATGAGGAGATAAGGAAAATAACAAACGCTAACTAAACGCGAACACCGCACTCATTCGCAACAGTGCACGCGTTTATGCGCGGCCCCCGCGTGATAAGCACAACAGAGACAAGCACACCTAACTAACCACCGACAGACAAACATGAAACAGAGGACGCGAGCGCTTGCTTAACGGTTACCTCACCGAGCCTCCAGCAAGCGTTCGTAGCAGACAAGACAGATACACGAAAACAGGAATAAGTGAGAGATAACAGCAAGAGAGATGGAGATCAGACGGATCCACAGCACTAGCGCTAGGCGAGTGCGATCCAGGCAAGACAGATAGAGGAGATAGCTGGTAGCAACCGCTGCTCCAGCTATACTCCAAGAACAAAGATCAGAACGACTTCCTGTCGACTACCGCTGGGACAGAACAATCGCAACAGACAAACAAAACAGATATGCAATCCTTACTGCACTAGGGAATCTGCCTAGTGCAGTCCCAGGAATTACTCTAAGCTAATCTTCAAACAATGAGCAAGGCTGACACTCAGGAGTGTCTCACAGGACTAACCCTTATCCTTATGACCAGCGACTTACCGTGGAATCACATGGTATATATAGAGCAAGCCTACAAAGGATGTGGCTAGGCAATCTGCATGACAAACGTATGCAAATTCCTCAGCAGCAAGTTTCAGGAATATATCCGCTAGTTATGAGGCTGATAATGTTAAAGATAATAACAGAACATATTTCTGTCCTGTTTCTGTCTACTGGGTAAAACCTCAGATGTGTATTGGGCTTGGGAGTAATTGGTCACCTGGCCAGAGTAAACTGAAGTCTAATGTAATTCTGTATGTAGATGTCCATTACCTCTGCCCCATTGTCCAGCAGGGGAAACTGTGTCGACTGCTAATTAGCTGCCAATTGAGGAAGAATAGGCTGGTCGGCATGGCTTTTGAGTCTGGTGTCAGCCATTGTCCCATTATACAAGGCAAGCCTGCTAGAGTCTTGAGGAAAGGGGGAAGCTGACACCTCAATGTTTGAAATGTATTTGACAGCCTACTGGAAATTATTGAAGGGGTGAAGTCCTTTTGATACCATTTTCTACCTGTGGAAATTGAATTATTGATGGAGTTGAAAAGCCTCACTTAACAATCTCTTGATGTATAGACATTGTAACCTGGGGAAATTGGGCTAAGGAAGTCTTTTGTTGGGGTGTGTACTATAGTGGATGTGGATCTCTGCAGGGCCGGATTTCTGCACAGGCCTCCTAGGCCAGTTCCTAGGGCGGAAACCTGCCGACAGGAGAGATGGGGCGGGTGTCGCACACTAGACACACATCAGTTGTTGTTCAGTAACCAGCTCTGCTGCCGAGCTGTCCCCAGTCTCTCCTGCATTGTGCACGGAGGAAAGCGCCCCTCCCCTCCTCTGCACTCTGACACTGAGGTAGGAGGGGCTGAGCAGAGAAGCCAAGCCGCGAGATTCAGTTGTTTCAGGAAGATCCCGGGTGGCTACTCTCAGCAGCATAGCATACAGGTATATGCTTGATGGCAGCGCTGTGAGAGGGGAGGGAGGGAGAAGAAGTGTCTGCAGAAGTCAGAACAGAAAGCATTTTGTAGACTAGAAACACGCAGTGCCTGCCTGCCTGGTCCTGTGTAATGACTGACCAGCTGGAATCTCTCTCTCCCCCCACCTCCTTCCCGGGGAGCCTGTGACTCCCAATGCTGCTAAAACAGGGCTGCCTGGTGCTCTATTCCGTCCTTCTGTAGCCTGGCTTAAATCTTTTCTCTCCATGCAGCCCTGTCACTCTTTTCACTTTTCATCACTTTAATCAGGTAGAATTGTTTCCCCTTCTCCTGCCACAGTCATTTGTCTTTCTATGCATAGCACAGCTATTCTCACTTCACACCTGGGTTTATTTCCTAGGTTGTTCCTTTTGTTATTGCACTTTTAGTCTTCTGAGATCAGTGGTTCACTCTGTTGTTTTATAAAGTATATTGAGGTTGATTCATGAAATGTTAACGCGCTAAGCCGAAAGGGTTAAACCAGTGAGCGCACGGTACTATCAGCGTAGCGTGTGGCTTAAAGGAAAGGTCCTGCACAGCACCATCTTTTTGACGTCAGCGAGCCCATGTGACCCGCGCCGTGGAACGCAGCAGCAGGCGACCCGGAACCCGACCTGGTGATGTCTGCTTTGCCAGCGCAGGAGATCGGGAGCCGTCGGACCTGCGGCGAGGGCACAGGATGGCTGCAAGGGGCTGGAGGAAGCCCCAGGTAAGTAGATCTGCGGTGACTCCCAGGTCTCCTGCGCTGGCAAAGCCAACCACGCCAGGTCAGGTTCTGGGTCAGCTGCTGCTGCGTTCCATGGCGCAGGTCACGTGGTCTCACTGACATCAATAGGACAGTACTGCTACACTACGCGTGCTCCTTTGAAGTACAGTGCCATGGTATGTACCATGACCGTGATACTTTACTAGCGCGGCTGCTACTACATTAGACATAGTAGCGGCCACACTAGTAAAGTAGCACGGTCGCGCTACATACCATCACACTGTACTTCAAAAGGAGCACGCGTAGCTTAAGCCGCCATTGGTTTGACCCATGCGGCTTAGCACGTTAACATTTCATTAATCAATCTAATTATATCTATTTTTGAGCACCAGCACTTTCTCCCTGCAGCTACTGTATATGCATAAGAGCACTTTTTAAAGTTGATTACAAATGTATTATTACACTTGTTTTTATCTAATTGACCTAGCCTGATTAGTTTGCACAGCTCTTAGTACTTATGGGTTGTTGGTGTTAAGGTGCGTATACACTTGTGACTGATGTCTCAGGCAACATCGCTGGGCTGGACTGTATAGATGCATGTCAGCTGTGTAACTTCTGTTGCCATACAGGGGGGCAGAGGGACAACAGAGTGGCACGTGAGTGACGTCACACAGCAGATGGGGGAGTGGCATGCATCTAATCCTACCATAGTCTTAGTCTAATGTCCTGCTGTATTATTAGTATTATGTATTTATATAGCACTGACATCTTCTGTAGCACTTTACAGAGTACATAGTCATGTCACTGACTGTCCAGAGGAGCTCACAATCTAATCCTACCATAGTCATAGCCTAATGTCCTACCATATTATTATGTATTCATATAGCACTGACATTCTGCAGCACTTTACAGAGTACATAATCATGTCACTACAGAGTACATAATTATGTCACTGACTGTCCTCAGAGGAGCTCACAATCTAATCCTACCATAGTCCTAGTCTAATGTCTTATCATATTATTATTATTATGTATTTATATAGCACTGACATCTTCTGCAGCACTGTATAGAGTACATAGTCACCATTTAAAGTAATTTAAAGGACCTCTATAGTGAAAAAAGTAGGCAGTGAAAATCTGACCGAACCAGTCCAGTTCATCTCCTCATGGGGAATTCTCAGGGTTTTCTTTTGTTTTCATCAGCATTTCCTGAACAGCAGTTTAACTGCCAAAATAGTAAGATACCAGCCAGCTTCCCTACTCACTTGCACACCATTTTGTCAGTTAGACTTTGCAAATGCTGTTCAGGAAATGCTGTTTAAAACAAAACCCAGAGAATCCCCATGAGGAGATGGACTGGTTTTGTCAGATTTTAACGCCTACTTTTATCATGATAGTGGTCCTTTAGGCTGCTTTCACAGTGGGATGTTACAGGCGCACGTTAGTGCAGCCTGTAATGCACCCCACCGCACAGCAATGAAAAATCAATGGGCTGTTCACAGTGCCCACGTTGCGTTACAAAGTAACGCTGCACGTTCTTTTGAAGTGCAGCATACTGTGCGTTCTAGCGGCTTAAGCCACGTTAGACTGTTTGCACATGCTCACTATATGGGTGAATTTTTTTTATTTTATGGGCGGAGAGGAGGCGGGGAGAGTCCGCTACGTAGCCAGGCACATGGCTACTTTATATTCACTGCACTTGCAGTGTTTACTTCCTGGAGTGGCCGCTGATTGGCTGGCGGGTCCACGTGATGCGGAGAGCTCCGCTCACGTGGTCTCCGCAGCTTATCCGACAGAGCAAGCGCACCAAGAGCTGCTTTTAACGCAGTTCTTGGTAGCGTCCTCCTCCACCACCACCAGGCGTTGCGTTAGGGGCACGTTATGCGACCTTAACGTCCCCTATAACGCAACGTCTTGGTGAGAAAGCAGCCTTAATCACCTCAACATTGTGATCAGCAAAGGTTCCCGTACACACACATTGATTTTCTTATTTGATTCCCTGCAGATTCATTCACTCTGATCAAATCAAATGGGAATCAATTCCTTTAAATATTTCATTTGATTGATTTTGACCAAAAATCAATCCAAAGTATTGATCAAACAGGATTCATAGGCCCATTATGGATGGAGCAGGAGTGTCCGATGATTGATAGGCCATAGCGTTGCACTGTATCAAACAGTGCAACGCTGGGGTTCGATCGATTTTCAATAGATTCCCTGCTGGAATCTAATAAAAATTAATGTGCTGTGTGTTGTAGGAATCAATGCCTTGTGAATTGATTCCTTTCAGCTAGGAGTCGATCGCTTTGGAACATTGGGTAGAAATCTATAACTGTATGGTCAGCTTAACTTTAACCTGATGCTTAATTTTAACCCTTTTCCTATAATGGTATTCTCAAATACCTAGCCTCAACCTAAATTGCCAAAAGGCCTAGCTTTTAATCTTTCCTAACCACTTTTTTTTGTACCTAACCCTAATAACCTGATCTATTAGTATTTCTAACCTCCCCCCTTTCCTACGTCTGATAACCCTATCCTAACCACGCTGTTGTCATGGGGCGGCTGGAGGTAATGGGCCTTGGGCGGTAAAAAGTACAAATCCGGCCCTGGATCTCTGGAAATCCCATTTATGTCTGAGACTTAATTAAAAAATAGTTTCTCCCCTCCCCAAGGAAGTTGCAGCCTCCAGGCGTATTTCATAGTATAAAACCGCAGCTAGGATAGCCACAACTGGTAGTTCTTGGAGGTAGCTCACACGGCTAGAACTAACCTGGTTCCTGACCAGAAGTGCGTACCCCCCGCAACAATGCCAGATCGATACGCTGGTACGTTTATTTCCCGTTTATTTTGGTAAGCAAAATTGCTTTTGTGTTGTATCTTTGTAACTCTTAATTTTGTACCTTTTTTACTTTGTTTTTTGTAATCTTTTGTATATATTCTGTTCTGCATTGTTCCATGTTTTTCTGGAATATTAAATTATTATTTAACCCTCCTGGCGGTATAAAAAAATACGCCAGGAGGCAGCGCGGCAGTTTTTTTTTTATTTTTTTTTTCTATATCATGTAGCGAGCCCAGGGCTCGCTACATGATAGCCGCTGCTCAGCGGCATCCCCCCGCCCTCTTCGATCGCCTTCGGCGATCTCCGATCAGGAAATCCCGTTCAAAGAACGGGATTTCCTGGAGGGCTTCCCCCGTCGCCATGGCGACGGGGCGGAATGACGTCACCGACGTCACTGACGTCGGGTCGTCATTGGGAGTCCCGGGCCACCCCTCGGCGCTGCCTGGCACTGATTAGCCAGGCAGCGCACGGGGTCTGGGGGGGGGGCCGTGCGCCGCACCGTATAGCGGCGATCGGGCGCGCGGCGGCGGCGATCAGGGTGCTGGCGCAGCTAGCAAAGTGCTAGCTGCGTCCAGCAAAAAAAAAATTAAACAAATCGGCCCAGCAGGGCCTGAGCGGCACCCTCCGGCGGCTTACCCCGAACTACGTTCGGGGTTACCGCCAAGAAGGTTAATAAGCTTGACTTCTGCCGTACTAAACTAACACTCATAGCCTAGAGGAAACTGCAGTGTAGCTGTGTATAAGTCCGTGCCTAATTGTATGCTTGAGCAACACTACCATATGAAGTTGTAATTGCATTGTGTGTGGGGGGCGTTTGTCATACGTTGGCCTAAAGCGCGCAGCTGACCCAACGTACGAAACGCCAGTGCGAGTAGCTAACAGTATCGTTCGGAACGACTGTTAGTGGTTTTGCTGCACGACAGTGTAACTTGCATTACAAATCATTGTCTGATTGTGCTGTGTTACTGTACAACTGTACTGTGTGTGTGGGTGCGTGGAGTTCTCGTATTCGGCCTAAGCGCAAAGCTGACCCAAATACGAAAACGCAGATTGCGTGTTCAGCCCTCAACAGCTGAGGGGACGTGTCTCTAGCAAAGCTAGTGGTGGCAGTGGGAAGTGTTTGAGGGGTGCCAGCCTTGTTTGTAGCTTAAATAAGGCTGTTCCCCGCTTAATCTGGTCAAACCCGCAGTCGGGAACCGTATACGCAGGCGTGCCGCGGGCCGGTTCCTGACATAATTGGCTGGCAGTGGTTTTTTTTTGTTCAAAGATACACACTTGGCATTTTGCTTTCCCTTCCTCCCTTTTTTCTTTTTTGCAACACAATGGCTCAGAAAGCATCCAGCTATGCAAGGCAAAACAAAGAGATGCTACTCAACCTGTGTGAGCACAGAGGCATCGAGACGGCGAACGGCCAGACTAAGGAGCAGTTGGTTCGTGCCCTCGAGGAGCATGATGAGGCAGAGCAAGCCCGTGCTTCAACGTCAGCGGATGCAGCTCACGACACACCAGAGGAGGAATCGCTCCCGCCACAGAATGCGAGTGGAGACGATGTCCTGGATGATCCACCGAACACGGAGATGACATCTCTGGAAGCCGACCTACAGCTACTAGGTTCGGCTGAGCCCGAACTGCGCCTAAAGCTGATTCTGGAACATCGGCAAGCAGAGAGGGAAATACGACAAGCCCAGAGGGAACAAGCTTCCCAGCGACTGCAGGCCGAGAGGGAAAGACTCCAGGCCGAGAGGGAACAAGTTGCACAGCGACACCAGCTGGAGCTGGCTAAACTTCAGCAGCAGAACTGGTCTGCTGGACCCGCAGAACGCGAAGGTGAGCGAGTCCACAGAATCCCCCTGGATAAGTTCCCCGCTATGGACAAGGACTCTGACATAGACACTTTCCTACAGGGGTTTGAAAGGACTTGTCGGCAGTATGGGGTGCCCCGTGAGCAGTGGGCAAGATATCTCACACCAGGGCTGAGAGGCAAGGCCCTGGAGGCGTTTGTGAGTCTCCCCCAGGAAGAAGAAACAGACTTTGAGGCAATTAAGAAAGCCATCATTGCGCGATACCACCTCACGCCAGAGGTGTATCGCAAACATTTCAGGACAGTGCAGCGAGGTCCTAATGACAGCTACCTGGATCATGCTTGCAACCAGCGCACTGCCTTCCAGCAGTGGCTAAAAGGACTGTCAGTTAAAACCTTGGATGCCCTGCAGGAGCTGATGATAAAAGACCAGTTCCTACACACCTGTCCTGTTGAGGTCCGGCTGTTTGTGCTGGATAGAGAACCAAAGACAGTGGATGAGTCTGCGGAAATGGCCGATGCCTACACCGCCCATAGAGCACCTGAGTCCCGGAGGACTACTACGCCCAGCTGGAGAGGAGAACAGATTGCTAAACCTGTTCCACCCAGCACCCAGAGGAGGCAAGCTCCGCTGTCTCCTGGATTCAAGCAACCTGACACTCGGAAATGCTTTGTATGTGACAGGGTGGGTCATATCAGCACGACTTGCCCAGAGAGGAAGAGGGAGGCCCCAAAATCCAGTGAGGCCTCAAACGCCAGTGAAGTCCCAACGGCTTTGTGTGCTACCAGGAATGCCACTGGCTATGCAGAGAATCTGCAGCTTGTCACGGTTGGGGGTACAGTTGCCACTGGGCTGAGAGACACTGGAGCAGAAGTGACTCTCATACATCCCCAGCTTGTGAACCCGGAGCAGTACATACCTGGGAAAATGATTGCTGTCAGAGGAATTGGGGGTGTCACCCCAGCAATACCCACCGCCTTGGTCCACCTGGATTGGGGGGCCGGCAGCGGACTGAAAGAAGTTGGGGTAACTGACAAAATCCCCACCAACGTTTTGCTGGGTACTGACCTGGGACGGTTAGTGGCCCGGTATGAGCCTGCTCCAAACCCTGTGGAGCCCGCCTCCCCAGCAGAAGTTCAGGACTCTTGCAAGGTACTGTGTGATAATGCTGGGCAAGTGGGGAGTGCTGGCGAGGCCCCAGGGGCTACGGACTGTATGCTAGGAGCCAGCCCTAGTGAGTCTCCAGTGCCTAGGCCTGGAGTGGGACATGTTGATACAAAGAATGCAGAAATTGATAATGTCATTTATGACGCACGGACTATCGAGGCGATCGATGCAAGAACTGTTGATGCTACTTGTGAAGTGCTGAGTAGCAATGTGTGTAATGATACAGATAATGTGGATGTTTTATGTGATGTCCCAAATGACAATATATGTAGGGCTGATAATGCTGATGTCATATGTGTTGTACTACATAATGCTGTGTGTCATGTGGACACTCCGTCAGCTGCAGGAGTAACCAGCGGCGCTCGCTGGGCTGCAGCAGGTGGACTGTCCACTGAAGGGGCAGATGGCACTAGGCCAGATCCTTCCCCTTTCAGATGGTTTCAAGACCAAAGGTGAACTGGTTTATGATATGTGTAAGGTGGGCGCTCCCTCAGCTGCAGTGGTAACCCGCAGCGCTAGCGAGTCTACAGCAGAGGGACTGTCCACTGAAGTGACAAATGTTGCTGGGTCAGCAACATCCACTTCGGAACCTGGCCCTGAGGGCCCAGGAGCCTCTCCGTCTGCAGCCTTCCTGGAATGTGTGACAGGCAGCACTGAGCTCTATGGGGCAGTTCGATTTGACAGCAGCCTGGAAGAGCTCAGGGGGCTAGCCAGCAGGTCACCAGCTGGGAGGGGCGGGCTGAGAGGGTTCTGGGAAGTTGTTCCCTCGGAGCTGTCCGAAGTGGAGGAGGCAGACCGGCAGATAATCGTTCCCCAAAGGGACCGAGAGATAGCTCCTGCCACTATAGAGAAAGTGCGTGTAGCGACTGTTGGAACCCTTCCCCAGCTGCAGCACCGTCTCTATGGTTGCGAATTCATGGTCGTCACTGACCCTCATTCCCCTGGTTGGTTACGTCCGGTTGCCAGGGGCAACGACACATTGCAGCAACCTGACCTAGCTTTCCAGTCCTGTAGCGTGGAGCTAAGAAGTTACCCCCCCAGGCCCGGCCGTCAGTGTCGGCTTTGGCAGGACGATTCGTTAGAATCGTCTGCCGGCGCCATCTGGAAGAGGGGGCGTGTCAGGAAAATAGCCGCTAGTTATGAGGCTGATAATGTTAAAGATAATAACAGAACATATTTCTGTCCTGTTTCTGTCTACTGGGTAAAACCTCAGATGTGTATTGGGCTTGGGAGTAATTGGTCACCTGGCCAGAGTAAACTGAAGTCTAATGTAATTCTGTATGTAGATGTCCATTACCTCTGCCCCATTGTCCAGTAGGGGAAACTGTGTCGACTGCTAATTAGCGTCCAATTGAGGAAGAATAGGCTGGTCGGCATGGCTTTTGAGTCTGGTGTCAGCCATTGTCCCATTATACAAGGCAAGCCTGCTAGAGTCTTGAGGAAAGGGGGAAGCTGACACCTCAATGTTTGAAATGTATTTGACAGCCTACTGGAAATTATTGAAGAGGTGAAGTCCTTTTGATACCATTTTCTACCTGTGGAAATTGAATTATTGGTGGAGTTGAAAAGCCTCACTTAACAATCTCTTGATGTATAGACATTGGCTTCAATTCATCAAAGGGTGTTCGATAACAAAACCCCAGTCCTTAAAATACCGCATTCGGTATTTTACACTTCACTGTGCTAATTCATCAATATTTTCCCATGTGTGGTAGAGGTTCGTTAAGTTACCGAACTACTAGGCTTCAATTCATCAAAGGCTGTTCGATAACTGCAGAGTGGTGCAGAGCAGCTTGGAATGTCCATGTGTTGTTACAAGCTGATAACAATAGAAGGCATCCAGACATCCCTTTAGATGTAAAGGTGTTATAGTTACTGTTATTTATACTGCCTCTGCTGCTCTGAATCTGTCGATCAGTCTTTCTTAACATTTTATTTATTTGCCACAACGTAGATGAACTTCCTGGAGACATTACAAATGCCATGCTTGGTGATTTCACCACCAGCATCTTTGCATTATCAAACAGGGCCTGAAAGGGTTACACCACCGAAGGGAATCTGGGGATATATTTTGACCCGTTCTCTCTGCTCACTGCTTGGGGGGTCTGAAAGCTTGTGTGGAGAAGCCTGTGTGACCTATCAGCGGCACTTGCAGGAGAACAGGGGCTGTTTCTATTGGCTGCCTGCTCCTGCTAATCATGAAAACATTCACACAGAAGGCTTTCGAAGCCTGTAACGACAGGGGAGAGCTTGAGATAAACACCGAATGTGTTAGCGAATGTGGGAACCTTGATGAATTAACATTTGTTGAGCACATGTCGGTAATTTATCTCATTGCTGTGTCATTTCAGCTTCTCATTCGGTAACAGCTTTGATGAATTAACATTTTCTAAAGTGCTTCGTTAAGTCAGCTGTTTTCAGCATTACCGAATGCGGTAATGCTTGATGAATTGAAGCCATTGTAACCTGGGGAAATTGGGCTAAGGAAGTCTTTTGTTGGGTGTGTGTACTATAGTGGATGTGGATCTCTGGAAATCCCATCTATGTCTGAGACTTAATTAAAAAATAGTTCCTCCCCTCCCCAAGGAAGTTGCAACCTCCAGGCGTATTTCATAGTATAAAACCGCAGCTAGGATAGCCACAACTGGTAGTTCTTGGAGGTAGCTCACACGGCTATAACTAACCTGGTTCCTGACCAGAAGTGCGTACCCCCCGCAACAACGCCAGATCGATACGCGGGTACGTTTATTTCCCGTTTATTTTGGTAAGCAAAATCGCTTTTGTGTTGTATCTTTGTAACTCTTAATTTTGTACCTTTTTTACTTTGTTTTTTGTAATCTTTTGTATATATTCTGTTCTGCATTGTTCCATGTTTTTCTGGAATATTAAATTATTATTTAATAAGCTTGACTTCTGCCGTACTAAACTAACACTCATAGCCTAGAGGAGACTGCAGTGTAGCTGTGTATAAGTCCGTGCCTAATTGTATGCTTGAGCAACACTACCATATGAAGTTGTAATTGCATTGTGTGTGGGGGGCGTTTGTCATACGTTGGCCTAAAGTGCGCAGCTGACCCAACGTACGAAACGCCAGTGCGAGTAGCTAACAGTATCGTTCGGAACGACTGTTAGTGGTTTTGCTGCACGACAGTGTAACTTGCATTACAAATCACTGTCTGATTGTGCTGTGTTACTGTACAACTGTACTGTGTGTGTGGGTGCGTGGCGTTCTCGTATTCGGCCTAAGCGCAAAGCTGACCCAAATACGAAAACGCAGATTGTGTGTTCAGCCCTCAACAGCTGAGGGGACGTGTCTAGCAAAGCTAGTGGTGGCAGTGGGAAGTGTTTGAGGGGTGCCAGCCTTGTTTGTAGCTTAAAGAGGAGCTGTTAGGTATAAGGTCTCAGAGAAAATAAACACATATATCAGTAGCTAAATATAGGCTGTACTTACATTACATATGCATTTCACTGTCCACGTTTGGATTTCACAGAATTTTTATATAGTATATGCAGAGAATGATGCTCCTGACAGCTCATGGCAGGTTCCATGTTTGTCTGTCTCCTATGAAGCCAAATGTGTCGTCATGTCCTCCCTGCTTCCTGATCACAGAAAAGCTCATACTGAATAACACTAGTGTGCAGTGAATATTAATTAGCCATGTGGCTAGGAACAATAGCGACTCCTGCAGTGTACTCTGGAGATTTATCAGTGATGTGTGCTGGACTGAGTTACATGCTATTGTTACTTGACCCTGTAACTTCTCATTAGCAGCCGAGGGGAGAGCCCCAGAATGCTTTGCAGTATGGTATGCGGCTTGTGTCTTCTTAAGAGCTTGGGAATAACAGCTTTGCTGATAAGCACACATCAAATTTAAGAGAGATTTTTATCTTCAGTAATGCCTTTTTGGCTTCTTTCTAAACTGTTTAACCACTTGAGGACCCACCCTTTACCCCCCCTTAAGGACCAGCGCTGTTTGTTTGGATCTGTGCTGGGTGGGCTCTGCAGCCCCCAGCACAGATCCGCGGCCACACAGAGCGATCAGATCGCCCCCCTTTTTTCCCCACTAGCTGGATGATGTGCAGGGGGGGTCTGATCGCTCCTACCTGCAGGCATGTTGCGGGGGGGGGCACCTCAAAGCCCCCCTCCGCGGCGACATTCTCCCCCCTCCCTCTCCTACCTGCTCCCCCGGGAGATCTGGGCTGCACAGGACGCTATCCGTCCTGTGCAGCCAGTGACAGGACGTCCCCTGTCACATGGCGGCGATCCCCGGCCGCTGATTGGCCGGGGATCGCCGATCTGCCTTACGGCGCTGCTGCGCAGCAGCGCCGTACAATGTAAACAAAGCGGATTATTTCCGCTTGTGTTTACATTTAGCCTGCGAGCCGCCATCGGCGGCCCGCAGGCTATTCACGGAGCCCCCCGCCGTGAATTGACAGGAAGCAGCCGCTCGCACGAGCGGCTGCTTCCTGATTAATCAGCCTGCAGCTGGCGACGCAGTACTGCGTCGCTGGTCCTGCAGCTGCCACTTTGCCGACGCACGGTATAAGCGTGCGGTCGGCAAGTGGTTAACACAGGAGAATAGAGGTTTAAATTAGCTTTTGTAGCCTGACAGTTACTCTTTAAATAAGGCTGTTCCCCGCTTAATCTGGCCAAACCCGCAGTCGGGAACCGTATACGCAGGCATGCCGCGGGCCGGTTCCTGACAGCAAGCTGCAGAAGTGACAAAAGGTCTCTCTTCCAGATACCTGCAGAATGCAGACCTGAACAGTGGTCTTCACAGATCCCTCTCCTAATTATTTACATATGTGGTTCTATTGTCCGATGATTCATCAGTTTTGGAGTAGTATTTTTGACTATATTAATAGGCATTTCGATCTTAATCTCGAGGCTAACATTCTTACGGCATTATTTGGCTGTAGTAAAGGTTTATGCCTTGGTATAGAATATGATCTCTTGTGGAAACTTGTGAATTTTGCATTGTTGATTGAGCGAAAGATAATTGCAGAACAATGGAAAATGATATCCGTGCTAGGCTTGATTGAATAAAGAGATAAAGTTTCTTTATATTTAAGAATCGAGGAAAACACTGATACATATAGTTGGGGTGACCAAGTGGAATCTCCTCCAAATTCTGATAGTCTTTGGACGTCTGTCCTAGAAAAATAGCCTAAGCGAAGTAATTATGTCTAGCTCTGGTTAAGCCATCTACCGTAAATTCCATCTGGTATAGATAGTGAACATTTTTTACTGTTTGGTCTGCGACTGTTTCTTATTTCTTGTTTTTGATTGTTTTTGTTTTTGTGTGTTGTTTGTTTGTCTTTTTTGGTTGTTTAGATTTTGCTACCTGTAATACCGTTTATAATTTAGGTCCTAATATTAAGAATAATTGCAATTAAAATTTAAGCGGACTATGATGCAAATCAGGCCCAAGCATCAGAGCGTGCTGATGAAGCTGATTTTATATTTCCTCGGGCCCCATTTTTTTCAACGGAATATGCTGATTGCCTGTAACAAAAAGAGGGGGAAAAAAGAAAAAAAATGAAAAAAAAAAAACTTTTGCATTCTGCAACTGAAAAAGTACCAAAAAGTAGGTGAAAAATACTGTCAAAAACGTATTTTCTTGCTTCCTTATAGCTTAGAGTGAACCTGAGGTGAGATATATATGGAGGCCATATTTACTTCCTTTTAACCTCCTTGCCGGTCTAAAAAATCCGGCAAGGAGGCAGCGCCGCACATTTTTTAAAAATTTTTTTCTTTAAATCATGTAGCGAGCCAAGGGCTCGCTACATGATAGCCGCTAAGCGGCGGCATCCCCCCACCCACTCCGATCGCCTTCGGCGATCAGAGTATGCAGGGAATCCCGTTGAGAACGGGATTTCCTGCAGGGCTTCCCCGGTCGCCATGGCGACGGGGCGGGATGACGTCACCGACGTCATGGACGTCGGGACGTCATAGGGAATCCCGATCCGCCCCTCAACGCTGCCTGGCACTGATTGGCCAGGCAGCGCAGGGCTCTGGGGCGGGGGGAGCGACTCGGCGCGGCGGATTGCGGCGGATCGGCGGGGAGCGGCGGCGATCGGAAGTTACAAGCAGCTAGCAAAGTGCTAGCTGCTTGTAACAAAAAAAAAATTATGCAAATCGGCCCAGCGGGGCCTGAGATATCCTCCTGCGCAGGTTACCCCGAGCTGAGCTCGGGATAACCGGCAAGGAGGTTAAACAATACCATTTTCTTGGGTATCATGCTGATCCTTTCCTCTAATACTTTCAGCCATAGACCCTGAACTAGAGATGGGCTGAATGGTTCCAGGCGATCTTTGGGTGGTTTGCGTTTGTCGGCGAAGGCAAACTTTTGCGGAAGTTCGGTTTGCCCCCATAATGCTCCATTACGGTCAGCTTTGACCCTCTACATCACAGTCAGCAGGCACATTGTAGCCAATAAGACTACACTCACTCCTGGAGCCCCACCCCCCCCTTATAAAAGGCAAGGTTCTCCAGCTTTTTTACTCACTCGTCTGCCTACAGTAATTAGTTAAGTGATAGCTGCTGACAGACTCTGCTAGGGAAAGCTTAGTTAAGCTCTTGTAGACTTGTTAGCTTGCTCCTGGCTGATTGTTATTGCTTATATAGCACCCCCCAACAGTTTCCCTCCTCCTCCGGAGGAGGATCTTGTCTTCCAGGGATTTGTAGGATGTGAAAAGCACGCTCACATACATTGGCCAGTAATCGAACCCAGGTCAACTGCTTGGAGGGCAGCTATACTCACCACTATACAACCAACACTACAGGCTGAAGCCAGCCTAGCTGGCCTGGGAAGGATGAAAAGCTAGGTGGCGAAGCAACCATTCCTGCTAACCTAAAGCTTACTTGTGTCTTACAACACATTGGCTTAAGACTTTACCAAATCCAATACTCCAATATGGGGAAGCTTCTCTGTTTGCTGTTTTTTTTGTTTGTTTTTTTGTTTTTTGTTTTTTTAAGTGTGGTGTCACAGTTCACTCATCTCTTCAACTACAAGAAAGGCCCAGGAGTAGTCTTAGCTACTGTAAGATCTAGGGCCCTTATTACACTTCCTCTTACAGGGTATTAGACCGCTTCAAATATCTTTTCCATCATTTTTCTGGCCAGCATATTTTTTTTTTAATTTCCAACTTCGCCTCTCCATTGAAGTCAATTGCGGTTCGCGAAAGTTCGCGCAAACTGAACTTTCGCAAACGGGGTTCGCAAACCGAAAATCGGAGGTTCGGCCCATCTCTAGTTGCAATGTGGCAAAACTTTGTGATCAGGTTATTTGTACAGCAGCATTACAAGAATTATGCGTATGGTAAGACTGGAGATGGAAGCAGCAGTGAGTAGGCATTGTAGACAGAAGCTGCTGAAAGACAATCTAGTGCCATTTCCTTTCACTTCGCCTCTGATTCTATGAATGAAATAAACTGAGAATTCCACATAGTAATGTGAAATAAGTCTTGGCACACACTTCAAAAACAGAAGTTTGCCTTCTTAAAATACAAAGTATTTGCGATTATTCAGGTTGGCGTGAGCTTTGAGGTGTCCCACAATCAGGGTTGCTCGTAAACTACGCCAGTGTGAATCTACGCGTCGTAGTCCGCAACTACGCATCGTAGTTCATAGACGAAGTTTAAAAACATTGTGTACGTAGTTCCGCGTAGTCGTAGTACCGCTATTTGAAGCTTCTCCCGCTACGCGTAGTTGACGTATGTATTGCGAAGTCAACTACGCGTGCGGTAACTGCGTCGGATCATTGCGCATGCGCAGAAACATTATTGCCCTTCTATACATATACAATTCCGCATTGGAAGGTGGAATGTACGCATATATTAGTTCACCCATGCGCATATTTAGCGGATTATTGCGGAAATTTTTCCGCATAAGGGCATAAGCGTCCGCATACACTACGATTTGCACTACGTGAAGCTACCGTATTTTAACTCGTAGTCTAGGAAATGCAAATGTAGCGAAGCTTCTGATTTCGAAACTGTAGTTTGCAAAGCGTAATTGCGTAGAACAATGCGTAGTTCCAGCGTAGCGAAGTTGGCTGACTACGACCATCCCTGCCCACAATGCATCACTGCTGAATATGCAAATCATCTCTTTGTGGTCCCTGATAGCTAAACTCCAATCCAGATCCGCTGGAATGCAATTTGTCAGCTTGTTATTAATACAACATGCATACAGACTGTTTCAGATTGATTGATCCTCATCAGTGCATGGCATGGATTGATATGGCCCTATGAGGTTGAACTTGAAACAACCAGAGTTACAGATTACACACTCATCGGAGTTCTGGTTTACTTTGAGCTTGCTGGGAGCTCCGCAATCTGGCTATCCCAGCCTGAATGGGTTACAAAGGGATAAGAGGCTTGATAGGGTGGTGGGGCACATAATTTTTTTTAAAAAATTAAATAACTTTTTAATGGCCAAATCATAGCTAAATTTGCCAGTGATCCTTATACAGCAATATTGCAGCTGTACAGTGATCCCTGGCCAAAGTGTTGCAAGTTCCTGGAATGTAATACACTGCTCTTGTGGCTGGATAGTGTAATGGTTAAGGGCTCTGCCTCTGACACGTGAGACCAGGGTTCGAATCTTGTCTCTTCTTGCTTCCTGGTAGCTTAACGTGAACCTGAGGTGAGATATATATGGAGGCCATATTTACTTCCTTTTAAGCAATACCATTTTCTTGGGTATCATGCTGATCCTTTCCTCTAATACTTTCAGCCATAGACCCTGAACTAGAGATGGGCTGAACGGTTCCAGGCGATCTTTGGGTGGTTCGCGTTTGTCGGCGAAGGCAAACTTTTGCGGAAGTTCGGTTTGCCCCCATAATGCTCCATTACGGTCAGCTTTGACCCTCTACATCACAGTCAGCAGGCACATTGTAGCCAATAAGACTACACTCACTCCTGGAGCCCCACCCCCCCTTATAAAAGGCAAGGTTCTCCAGCTTTTTTACTCACTCGTCTGCCTACAGTAATTAGTTAAGTGATAGCTGCTGACAGACTCTGCTAGGGAAAGCTTAGTTAGGCTCTTGTAGACTTGTTAGCTTGCTCCTGGCTAATTGTTATTGCTTATATAGCACCCCACAACAGTTTCCCTCCTCCGGAGGAGGAGGATCTTGTCTTCCAGGGATTTGTAGGATGTGAAAAGCACGCTCACATACATTGGCCAGCAATCGAACCCAGGTCAACTGCTTGGAGGGCAGCTATACTCACCACTATACTACCAACACTACAGGCTGAAGCCAGCCTAGCTGGCCTGGGAAGGATAAAAAGCTAGGTGGCGAAGCAACCATTCCTGCTAACCTAAAGCTTACTTGTGTCTTACAACACATTGGCTTAAGACTTTACCAAATCCAATACTCCAATATGGGGAAGCTTCTCTGTTTGCTCTTACAGGGTATTAGACTGCTTCAAATATCTTCTCCATCATTTTTCTGGCCAGAAAATTTCCAAGTTCGCCTCTCCATTGAAGTCTATTGCGGTTCGCGAAAGTTTGCGCGAGCCAAACTTTCGCAAACTGGATTTGCAAACCGAAAATCGGAGGTTCGGCCTATCTCTAGTTGCAATGTGGCAAAACTTTGTGATCAGGTTATTTGTACAGCAGCATTACAAGAATTATGCTTATGGTAAGACTGGAGATGGAAGCAGCAGTGAGTAGGCATTGTAGACAGAAGCTGCTGAGGCAATCTTGTGCCATTTCCTTTCACTTCTCCTCTGGTTCTATGAATGAAATAAACTGAGAATTCCGCGTAGTAATGTGAAATAAGTCTTGGCACACACTTCAAAAAACAGAAGTTTGCCTTTTTAAAACAGAAAGTATTTGCGATTATTCAGGTTGGCGTGAGCTTTGAGGTGTCCCACAATCAGGGTTGCTCGTAAACTACGCCAGTGTGAATCTACGCATCGTAGTCCGCAACTACGCATCGTAGTTCATAGACGAAGTTTAAAAACATTGTGTACGTAGTTCCGCGTAGTCGTAGTACCGCTATTTGAAGCTTCTCTCGCTACGCGTAGTTGACGTATGTATTGCGAAGTCAACTACGCGTGCGGTAACTGCGTCGGATCATTGCGCATGCGCAGAAACATTATTGCCCTTCTATACATATACAATTCCGCATTGGAAGGTGGAATGTACGCATATATTAGTTCACCCATGCACATATTTAGCGGATTGCGGAAATTTTTCCGCATAAGGGCATAAGCGTCCGCATACACTACGATTTGCACTACGTGAAGCTACCGTATTTTAACTCGTAGTCTAGGAAATGCAAACGTAACAAAGCTTCTGATTTCGAAACTGTAGTTTGCAAAGCGTAATTGCGTAGAACTACGCGTAGTTCCAACGTAGCGAAGTTGGCTTACTACGACCATCCCTGCCCGCAATGCATCACTGCTGAATATGCAAATCATCTCTTTGTGGTTCCTGATAGCTAAACTCCAATCCAGATCTGCTGGGATGCAATTTGTAAGCTTGTTATTAATACAACATGCATACAGACTCTTTCAGATTGGTTGATCCTCATCAGTGCATGGCATGGATTGATATGGCCCTATGAGGTTGAACTTGAAAGAACCAGAGTTACAGATTACACACTCATCGGAGTTCTGGTTTACTTTGAGCTTGCTGGGAGCTCCGCAATCTGGCTATCCCAGCCTGAATGGGTTACAAAGGGATAAGAGGCTTGAGAGGGTGGTGGGGCACATCATTTTTTTAAAAAAAATTAAATAACTTTTTAATGGCCAAATCATAGCTAAATTTGCCAGTGATCCTTATACAGCAATATTGCAGCTGTACAGTGATCCCTGGCCAAAGTGTTGCAAGTTCCTGGAATGTAATACACTGCTCTTTCTTTTGATTCATGTAAATTTACACTACCAATAGGTTGATACATAATCTGTCATTAAAAAAAAACTACTTTTTTCCTATTGTAACTTTAAAATCGATTTTCTTAAAGCGAACTCGAGTTGAAGCTCGGGTTCAAAATGGGGGCAATTAAGCTCAATACAGGCTATAGATGTGCTATAGCAATGCATTATAGTCCTTGTTTCTAGGGAAGCAATGACCTGAAATTACCTTCAGCTTTATTTTTTTGTGTTTTTAGTGAAGGGATTTCAGGTTCTTAACACATGGTCCAGGTACATGAAGAAATGATTGTAAAGCATGTAACACTGTTATGTAGTACTCCTAAGCTATATGTACATATCAAGGTGTACTGGAGACAAGGCTACTCACAAGAGTGGGTACTTGGCCAACACAATCATAAATAAATGGTAACCCGCAGTGGCGTAGCTAAGGAACTACGGGCCCTGTTGCAAGTTTTACATGCACTCTATACATAACAATTGATGCTGCGCACAAAATCCTGCCAAGGATTTCCACAGTGCCAGAGGTGCAAGTAGGCAATGGGAAACAGTTTGTTACTGATTACAACTATTTAACCTCCCTGGCGATAAGCCTGACACAGTGTCGGGCTAGCCGTCGCAGGGGATCGCATGGCCCCGGGAGGATTTTTTGTAAATAAAAACTGTTCAATATTCTTCAGCTAGCACTTGGCTAGCTATCTATGCCCCCCAAGTGCCTCCCCTCTCCCCCGATCCCTACCGCAATACATACCCCCCCAGGGATCCCGCGATGGCGCAGCCTCCCGATCAGCTCCAGGCTTCACTATGGGGAGGATCGGGACTGCACATGACGTCATGACATCGATGACGTCATGTCCGATGGTCACCATAGCAACGACTGAAGCGAATTGGGAAGCTGTGTCTCTCGCGGGATCCTGGACGGGTGAATGTTGCCGGCGGCGATCGGGGGGAGCAGATAGGTGCCGGGGGACTTGGGGGACACAGGTAGCTAGCCTAGTGCTAGCTACGAAGGTAAAAACGACTTTTATTCTAAAAATCCCTCCCACCGACGCAGCCTCATAAACTGCGTACCGCCAGGGAGGTTAAAGCATGTATATAAATTCTCCTCAGCCCTGAGCGGGCCCTGGCGGGGGGGGGGGGGGGGGAGTTGGTGCAGCTCAGCATTTCTGCAGGGGGGCCCGGTGGGGCCTAGTTATGTCCCTGGTAGGAGTGTCAAGCTCAATCAATGCAATCAGCAGCTCTAAAGCTGATCACTCACCTTACGAGGCAGGAAGATGGATCCCAGCAGCATCCTGTGACGACAAGCATTGCCCGATCCATCTTCCTGCCGGCAGGTATATGTGACAGCACACAACGGGTGCGAGCGAGAGTTCAAGCGATCACGCCACTTTGCGCGGGAGTCGTCTGGAATCCTACAGATCTGATCCGCTGTGAAGGTTGTTATCGCTGCACGTTGCCAAATGTTGTTTGCGTATTGATGTTGGAGGGGAGCGCAGAGGGGAGAGCCCCAGGTGAGGGGGGGGGGGGACGTCCCTCCTCCCCGCCGATGTGCAGCATGGTTTTCCCCTCATGTTGCGGACCTTCCAGCCTCCCAAAACCGCCCTGAGTGGGCCCCCCCGCGGGTGCCGGGGGCTGCTGGCCCTATTGTTATGCCAGTGACCCCTACAATAGAACATACATGTTGCGTTATGAACATTGTCTTGAAGAAGTGTATTTGGCCTAGACTAATCATAAGGTGATGGAATTCCCCCCAGGCATGTACGACCACTGTGATAGTGGTCCAATGGACTCGGTGAGTCAGTGACCACAGTGTGTTGGTGGTGGTTTAGTCGGGATATAGTAACAGCAAGGAAACTGGTTAAGATTAGATATTAGGTTAACGCTAGGACCATTGTAAGGAGTGAGGAGAACGCCAGCGCATACCACTAAGGCTGCATCTGAAATGACCACCAGCTCAGTGTGTAGCACTTATATAGACTTTCTGCACACTTCGCATTCAATTCAGATGCAAATTATATGCAAATCTGCTACTACTTATCATGCAAACAGGAAACTCAGGAGGAGGGGCTGGGAGCAGCTAACCTGACAGTTACATAGTTACAAAGTTAAGGAAAGGTGGGGGGGAAAGGCTGCGCATCTCTAAACACATGTTGCAATTGAATGGTTAATCGCATAGGCATACACCGCCTCTGCCAGACTGAAAAATGCATGCCCTGCATCCAAGACAAGTGCTAACATTTATTATACTAGGAGGTACTTTAGCTTCCAATATGGTTTGCATGCAAAGTATAATATATAGTATAATATACTTTGCATGCAAACCATATTGGAAGCTAAAGTACCTCCTAGTATAATAAATGTTAGCACTTGTCTTGGATGCAGGGCATGCATTTTTCAGTCTGGCAGAGGCGGTGTATGCCTATGCGATTAACCATTCAATTGCAACATGTGTTTAGGGATGCGCAGCCTTTCCCCCCCACCTTTCCTTACCATTGTAAGGAGTAGCTGTATGCAAGGCGGGATTTCTGGAAAGGCCACAGGGGCCTGGGCCTTGGGCGGCTGCCACACGATGAAGCACCTGGACATGAAAGCGCATGAAAGAGGGGTTGCCACATATGAAAGAGGAGGATGAAAACGGAGAGAACACATAAAGCTGTTCATGAAAGAGAGGAGCTACAGTACATGGATGACACATATGGAAGAGGGGCTGCGCATGGAATGGGAGGGGCACTGATGCACAAGAAAGTGGAACCACAACATACTTAGCCTAGGAGCACAAGAAGTATACATTCACCCTTGGCAGTAAGAAATAAGTTTTGATTAGTAATAAGCTCTGCATAAAGTGGAGGTTAGTGTAAGGAGCAGGAGAGGAAGTGTGGTTAGAACTGGTGTGGATAGATATGTTAGAGAAGTGTTGGTGGTCTCTGCTGTCCATCCTCAGGCTTCCATTTACAGAGTGCCTACTCGTGGCACCCCTGTTGAGATGCTATGTACTTTGCGTGGGCCAACTCCTGCAGGGATGTTAGGGAGTTGGTTTAGACCCTGCATATTCTGGCAACCAGATGCTTTCAACAAATGCTATGCCATTTTAAATTAGTCAATAGACAATTAGGCAGCCAGTATTTATTCAGGTGAACGTGGTCAGAGCACACACTTCTTTTCCTCAGCTTGCAGTTTATATGTACTGGAAGAGGAAGGCCTGAGGCACACAAAGTATAACAAGCACAGATGTTCTTCTGCATTCACCATCCTGAGACCTAATGAATGAGTAGTGTGTGCACTGAAGGAGCCGGGCCAGTTTCTGGAAAGGCCACATTGGCCCGGGCCTTGGGGCGGCTGCAGCCCAAGGGGACACCTGGACATGAAATAGAGGTTGCTACACATAAAGAAAAGAAATGATTGGGTCTCCACCTGGATAACTGCAATTGTAGCAATTTAATTAAACCATAATGACAAGAAAGCACACAATGTTTCGGCCAATGGTCCTTTCTCAAGTGAACACTAGAGAAAGGCCCATTGACCGAAACGTTGTGTGCTTTCTTGTCACTATGGTTTATTTAAATTGCTACAATTGCAGTTAACCGGGTGGAGACGCAGTCATTTCTTTTCTTGCTGTGGATTTGTGCACCTTGAGTGGATCCGGGTGTGGACTGGTTGACTCCCTGGTGTGTGGAAATTAGCAGTTTGAGACTCCAGGACTAAACTGTTTTGCTTGGGTTGTTACACATGAAGTCTGCAAATGTGGAGCAACACATGAAAAGAGAACCTTATGTCCAATGAGCTGTATATGAAAGAGAGGGGCTGCTGTACATGGATGTTACACATGGAAGAGTGGGCTGCTCATGGAATGGGAGGGGCGCTGCAGCACAAGAAAAGGGAGACACAACATACTTGACCTAGAAAAAGTATAAATCCGGCCTTGTAAAGGACACATACCCACCCTGGTCCCTCAGTAGTGTGAGAAGCTAGTGCAAGAAATATTTTGGATAGACCTGGCATGTAAAGGCAGCTCTAATTGCCCTCTGAGAATTTTGTTAAGCGTTTCACCGCCAGGCTTAGACGCTGAATCTGGTCCTTGAGTCTCTGCCTCTGTTCAGAGAGTTCGTGTGTTTCTTCCAGTAGATATGTAAACTGCTTGTTGTTGGTTATGAGACGCACCATCTGGTCCTGTAGCTTGTCCGCATATTCCCGCAGCATGAAGTGTTGGATGATGAGCGGGATCTGGTTGGACATTCGGGAGGTGACACCCTAAAAGAGAAAGATGGAGATTAGTACATTTCCTCCATGGCAGATCTATTCATTGCTTTTCTGTGTCTAAAATAACAAAGGGCAACCAGCTATTCAGTTTGTAAAAGTAGAAAAAAACACACATATACTAATGAGGAGAATTGGGTGTAAACTCTGGGGCTGTGACTGCAGCAGACTCTATTAGTCCTTCTAAAAGGTGTAGTAAACCTAAAATATAACTTTTATTCACTATAAGATAAAACTGGGCTGACAAACATTTACTGTCACCATTGTAAATACATATAACATTTAAATTGGTTGCATAGTCGATTGGGTATGCTTGATATTCATCCGATTCAATAATAATGATCTAATTGGATAGTCGATCAGTTCGGCCAACCAAGTCACCTGATGTATGGCCACCTTTAGTGTTCTACTGCATCAGGTATTATTTCTGGATACGCTTTCTGCTGTAATCAGTCACCACCACCCAATCGATTTTTATCGGGAAGCAATAAATGACTTTTTGGTCCAAACCATTATCGAACTGTCCATTATTAGCTTTAGAAATTCATATCTACCTGTAATTTGGAATCAATGTATTTTTTGTAAACAAAATGGTTTATGAATGAATGTTATGATTTTAAAACCATATTTCTGTGTGGAGTTATTATTTAAAAGAGGAGGTTTACGTATGCTTTATTTATGTGTGGTGGAACTAGCACAATGGTCCAAATAGGACACATTATTTAATTTATGTTGCTCTTTGTTTTTAGGCTTCCAGTGACAACAGCCCTGTGCTGTCAGTTCTGATCAGCCGCTGTGGCGTTACTAGTACCTTTTGCTCAAAGAGAAACTTTAGTGGATATAACGTAGCCACCCTGGCGTTCTATTTCCCCAGGATTTCCGTGCAAAAAGTGGTTCAATTAATTTCCAACCAATTTTTTTTTTTGCAATCATTTTTTTTTTATATTGAATTCAATACAGGTTATTGCGAAATGTTGATGATGCTGTGTGACCCTGGTGCCATCAACGCCGATCGACGGGGGACATGTGATCATGATACACACTCAATGGTGAGTATAAGACCCAGATGTATAGCCAGGTATAGTTAGCCAGATGTGCAGCCGGGTATAGTTATTCAAAACTATTAGCCAGGAATAGGGAGCCAGATGTGCAGCCAGGTCTAGGGAGTCAGATGTATAGAGAGCCAGGTGTGCGGGTGCCTCTGCCCCCCCCCCATTGCCCCCGATCCCCCCCTATTGCCCCCGATCTCCCCCTGACTGTGGCCGGGTGTCCCTTCTGTGGGGGGTGTCCCCTTCTTTGCTGACTGGTAGTGGCCGGCGGGGATCCCCTCTGTGTGGGGGGAGGTGGGTGTCCCCTTCTATGCAGGCTGCGGGTGGCCTGGTGTCCCTTCTGTGTGTGCGGGGGGGGGGGGAGGCATCCCCTTCTAAGGGGGCTGGTCGTGGCCGGACGGGGACACCCACTTCTGTGCGGGGGTAGGAGGTTGGTGTCCCCTTCTATGCAGGCTGTGGGGGGCCTCTCCCTCCTCTTCCCCCCATCCCTCCCTCCCGAACCCCCGTGCCCCTCCTCCCCCGATCCCGTGTCCCCCCCAGTCAGAAGCCCTGAACTACTTACCTGAGGGCTTTCTCCTGCAGTGGAAGCAGCTCACTTCCTCCTCCATCGCGAAGCCTCGTGTTCTCTGTAATTACAGTTACAAGGCTTGGTGATGTCACCAAGCTGCGTACTGTAATTACACAGACCGGGACTTCGGCGATGGAGGAGGAAGGTGTCCATCGTGGCCGGCGCAGGAGAAAGCAGTCAGGTGAGTAGAGCAGGGCTTCTGACTGGAGGGGACACGGGATCGGGGGCGCACGGGGGATCGGGAGCAGGGATGGGTTGGGGGGAAGAGGAGGGAGAGGCCACCCACAGCCTGCATAGAAGGAGACACCCACCTCCCCCCCACACAGAGGGGATCCCCGCCGGCCACTGCCAGCCAGCACAGAAGGGGACATCCCCCGCACAGAGGGGATCCCCGCACCAGCCACCTGCCGGCACAGAAGGGGAATCCCTGCACAGCCCCGCACATTCTCTGCCCCGCCGGCTGCACAGGGATTCCCCAGGGTGGCTGGATGCTAGTTCAGTATGCTGTGGGTAGCACAGATCGCTACCCACAGCGTGCTGACAGGCATCCAGCCATCCTGGGGAATCCCTCTGATGAGGGAACGGCAAACAGGGAACAGAGGCGCCAGCAGGGTAAAAGTGGATAAAACCTTTAAAATTTGCTTGGAGGAAGCGGTGAACTTACCTCCATAAAGCAGACACGAAAGACTGTATAATAGTAATTACATTTATTGTATAGTACCCCAAAAGTGCAACGCGTTTCGCAGGCAACGCCCGCTTCATCAGGCAATAAATGTGGGGACAAACTGAATTTCAGCAGTAGCAGGAGTAGCGCCTCAGTAACTTACTACACTATATTGGGCTCTCGGCTTCTCTAACCTTATCTGATGAGGGAAAAGTGCAGCCGGCGGGGCAGAGAAACAAGAAATCTCCCTGGCGGTATTGACGAACTCAGCCTGTCAATACCACTTTCAGCAAGTTTTTCCTGGACGAGCTGAGCTTGTCAATACATTAATGAAAATTAATATAAAAAAATATATTTTACAGTACTGTATTACTTTATAAATTATTTAGTCAGTGTTTACCCACTGTAAAATCTCTCCTCTCCCTGATTTACTATCTTAAATTGATCACAAGTGGTGACATCTTTATTGCTGGCAGGTGCATCACTGTGGAATGTTTTTTTGTTATGTGTTCCAAAGTGAGCAGAAACAACATCTTGTCTCCCAGAATGCTGTGGATCATGGCATCCTAGCTTAGGCTAAGCATTAGTAGAAGGGTGGGGTTAGATAACAATATACAGCAATATGTAAGATATTTTTTGGATTATAAGACGCTCCTGACCATAAGACCTACCTAGGTTTACAGGACAAAGACCAGGGGAGAAAATATATATATACTAAACCTGGTGCTTCCATGGTGAACGGGCATCTTGTGGAATATGCCCCCTTTGTACCTTATGCCCCCTTGTACCTCTTGTGTCTCCCTGTGTCCTCTTCTATGCCCCTTTGTGTCCCCCCTGTGTTCTCCTCTGTGCCCCTTTGTGTCTCTGTGTCATCCTCTGCATGGGCACAATACAGGGAGTTCCTGACATTGCAGCAGGTTGGAGGTTTGTATTGGCAGGCATTCACAAGTCAGGAACTCCCTGCATTTGGACTATAAGACGCAGTGACTTTTTTTCCTCACTTTTGGGGGAGAAAAGTGAGTCTTATAGTCCAAAAAATACAGTATATATTTTTAGATAATAATGTTTATAATTCTGAAACAGGATAACTAACCATTACAGTGGGTTGCAAAAGTATTCGGCCCCCTTGAAGTTTTCCATATTTTGTCACATTACTGCCACAAACATGCATCAATTTTATTGGAATTCCACGTGAAAGACCAACACAAAGTGGTGTACACGTGAGAAGTGGATCGAAAATCCTACATGATTCCAAACATTTTTTACAAATAAATAACTGCAAAGTGGGGTGTGCGTAATTATTCAATCCTTTGTAAAACCACCTTTTGCTGCAATTACAGCTGCCAGACTTTTTAGGGTATGTCTCTAACAGCTTTGCACATCTAGAGACTGAAATCCTTGCCCATTCTTCTTTGCAAAACAGCTCCAGCTCAGTCAGATTAGATGGACAGCGTTTGTGAACAGCAGTTTTCAAATCTTGCCACAGATTCTCGACTGGATTTAGATCTGGACTTTGACTGGGCCATTCTAACACATAGATATGTTTTGTTTTAAACCATTCCATGGTTGCCCTGGCTTTATGTTTAGGGTCATTGTCCTGCTGGAAGGTGAACCTCCGCCCCAGTCTCAAGTCTTTTGCAGTCTCCAAGAGGTTTTCTTCCAAGTTTGCCCTGTATTTGGCTCCATCCATCTTCCCATCAACTCTGACCAGCTTCCCTGTCCCTGCTGAAGAGTAGCATCCCCAGAGCATGATGCTGCCACCGCCATATTTGACAGTGGGGATGGTGTGTTCAGAGTGATGTGCAGTGTTAGTTTTCTGCCACACATAGCATTTTGCATTTTGGCCAAAAAGTTCCATTTTGGTCTCATCTGACCAGAGCACCTTCTTCCACATGGTTGCTGTGTCCCCCACATGGCTTGTGGCAAACTACAAACGGGACTTCTTATGCTTTCTGTTAACAATGGCTTTCTTCTTGCCACTCTCCCATAAAGGCCAACTTTGTACAGTGCATGACTAATAGTTGTCCTATGGACAGAGTCTCCCACCTGAGCTGTAGATCTCTGCAGCTCGTCCAGAGTCACCACAGGCCTCTTGACTGCATTTCTGATCAGCGCTCTCCTTGTTTGGCCTGTGAGTTTAGGTGGATGGCCTTGTCAGAGGCGGGACTAGGTCCTCCAGCACCCAAGGCTGAGACAACAAAGTGCGCCCCTCCATCCCTCCCACCCCAGCCGTCACACACTGATTGCTATTAGACTAAGAGGTGCCACAGGGCCCACAACCTCCCCAACACCATAATATCTAGTTATCTGGCTTGCAGTCACTGCCATGTATCCCCTTTTCTTATTTCTTTCTGCTTCAAACACAATTAGGAATGATAGCTGAATGAATTGTGCGCCCCCTCCTACACTGCGCCCTGAGGCTGGAGCCTCTCCAGCCTATGCCTCGGCCCGGCCCTGGGCCTTGTCTTAGTTGGTGTACAGTTGTGCCATACTCCTTCCATTTCTGAATGATCGCTTGAACAGTGCTCCTTGGGATGTTCAAGGCTTTGGAAATCTTTTTGTAGCCTAAGCCTGTTTTAAATTTCTCAATAACTTGATCCCTGACCTGTCTTGTGTGTTCTTTGGACTTCATGGTGTTGTTGCTCCCAATATTCTCTAAAACAACCTCTGGGGCCCTCACAGAGCAGTTGTATTTGTACTGACATTAGATTACACACAGGTGCACTCTATTTAGTCATTAGCACTCATCAGGCAATGTCTATAGGCAACTGACTGCACTCAGATCAAAGGGGGCCGAATAATTATGCACACACCACTTTGCAGTTATTTATTTGTAAAAAATGTTTGGAATCATGTATGATTTTCGTTACACTTCTCATGTGTACACCACTTTGTGTTGGTCTTTCATGTGGAATTCCAATAAAATTGATTCATGTTTGTGGCAGTAATAGGACAAAATGTGGAAAACTTCAAGGGGGACGAATACTTTTGCAACCCACTGTATATCCTGAATAATGTATTGCATTCTAATATATATGGCATTACTGTGTCTTTTAAAAAAAAAATCCCTTTTCCCGTTCTCGGTGAGGCTATTCTTGCTTTGTATACAAATCCTGCCTATGCAGACTACCTTAGACAGCCCCAACCCTTGCCTGACAGATGAGTTATGCCATGGCCTGGCTTCAACCTATGGGGTGGAAGAAAACAAATTGACTAAAAAAGCCTTTATGGTCAACATCATTTACTGTAATAGCCCCTGTGTGGGTTTTACTGGCTATTTTGGCAATTACTTTCTGCTATTATCCCAATACAGTATTTTGAAACAAACAAACAAAAAAAAAACGGTCCATATGCTTTCATTAACAAAATTGTGTGTGTAGCCCTAATACATTTCATGTTTTTTGTCTAACCAAAATGGAGTAAACCTGCATTTGATTGCTCACCATGAACTTACACAGTATTAAATGTGACTCTGTTATAGAGTTACAAGGCCTTTCACTGTTTGCAATTTACACACCACACTGTATTTTAAACTATGAAACAGAGCAGGGCTAACGACCCTTTCAACTTCCCTGCAGTAAAAATCTTATCAGAATTTGTCTTCACTGTTTCTTTGATGTATATGTGCCTCAGAAAACAGCACTGTAGCCAACTATACTGGTCAGAGTGCTCAGAGAAGCTCTCTTGCATAGATAACAAGTGATGTTTCTTAACTCTTCCTGTACTGGAAACAATACGAGACTCATATCTGCGCTACTAATGTTCTATTTCTTAGCTGTACTACACATACAATGCATTATTACATAAGTTTATTTTCACTTCAGATTCCCTAGTACAGCTGAGCCCACAAAACAGCCTAAACAATTGGCCTTCACCACTGAGTACTGCTGGTGATCTGTGCTGGTTGGTTGAGACTGCTGGTTGGTCGAGTGAGAATATTCAGGAGAAAGTCACCTTAAGATAGGCCTGTAGGTGGCATATGAGTTGATCCTTTGAAGGCTGAACTTGGTCCTGCTGCACTGGCAGACCAGTTGTTGGGGCCGCTGCACTCCTCTCCCTCGTCAACACATAGGTGTAAATGGAGTCCTGACAGTAGATAATTTTCTCCATTGTGAACTGCAGCTCGACTGTAGTCACAGCCTCCTGCTCTAGTGAATGGGAAAGTCCTTCAATTTTGTCCTGTAAACACAAAAGATACACAATGTAGTAAGCACTTTAGGACTGCCCATATTGACATCTATTGCCTTTCCATGAACGCTAGTTCATGACACACACAGTACATTTTTACTCCAGTCTTGTGCACTTTGCCTTTGAAATGAATGAGGAGCAATGTTGATTGGCTCCTGATAACTAGGATCACTTACTGTAATTATCACCTTGGGCTTGATTCACAAAGCGGTGCTAACTGTTAGCAAGTCTGTGAAAACCCCCTTAGCACGTCTAAACGAGCTTTTCGCGCGCACTGCACAGAGCGCAGTGCGCTCCGCACAAAGTGCCCATTAAAGCTTATGGGACTTAGCGCGCGCAAAACAGCGCGCGATCTGATTGAAAAAAACGGTGCTAACCTACTTAGCACCCTGGTTAGCGTGCCTAACACTGCTACTGCCTATAGAGCGCGTCCTAGTGGCTGCAGCTCTGGCGCTTTGAGTCCGCCAGGAGAAAAGCGCAATATAAGTGTTTGTCTTTGTCTTTAAAGACATTAGACGTGCTAAGTAGGTTAGCACCGCATAGTGAATCAAGCCCTTTTTCTCTTAAGCACTTCGGTGTCAGCAGTCTCTGGTCTCTTAAAGACCAGAGACAGCTGGAGCGAAAAACAGGGCCTACCGATTTCATGCCGCACGGGTCCGCCGCTACTGCTGATCGCGCCCCTCTCCCGTCGCTTAAGTTCACTCGCTCTGCTGTCTCTATCAATGAGATCACACGAGGAGAGCAAGAGGCAGCAGATGAGAAAATTTGCCCTTTTCTGCTTCTTAAAAGTCAACAATTTTGTTGAATTTTTTTAAGACAGGCGCCACAGGAGCAGAAGGCAATGGAGCAGAGAATGGCGCAGACAGGGCTGCAGGTATGGGTGCCATAAAGGCACACACCTAACCTTATCTGGGTTTGATTCCATTTCTCTATTTAGCGTGTAAAAAGCATTGCAACATACATGGGATTCCTCTGACATCAGCTCTGACTCTTGCGCCTATCTTGGTGGTCTGCGCCTCCCCAGCCCTCAACACATCTGCACAGTGGATTAATCTGCAGAGCTTCTTTAACACTTGCTCTACAGGGAAACAGAAACAAACTTCAGAAAATATCTTAGCAGGACTAGTGCTAAATGTTGCTGTGTTTATCTAATCATGTCACATCACTTCAAGTGTAGTGTTGGGCCGAACAGTTCGTCACTCATGACGTCACGCACATGCGCAGAGAGTGCCCGGCAACGGGAGCGCGATCTAGGACGCGCTCCGCCGGGCAGCGCAGGCGTACTACTCCGGGTCATTGCGACCCGGAAGTAGTAAGAGGCCCATGGATTTAGAGATGTTCGCCGGCGAACGGTTCGGGAACCGTTCGCCACATCTCTATTCAGGTGTCCTTTAAGCACTTCTGCCTTCAGTGTATTTTCCCCTTATGGACCAGAGCACTTTTCACATTTCAGCGCTCCTCCCATTTATTTGCCAATAAATTCATCACTACTTATCACAACAAAATGATCTATACCTTTTTTTTCCCGTCACCAATTAGGCTTTCTTTGGGTTGTACATTATACTAAGAATTATTTTATTCCAAATGCATTTTAACAGGAATAATAAGAAAAAAAATCGAAAACAAAAATTATTATCTCTGTTTTAAGCCATTATAGTTTTAAAATAATACACGCTACCATAATTAAAGCCCATGTATTTTATTTGCCCATTTGTCCCAGTTATTACACCATTTAAATCATGTTCCTATCAAAACATATGGAGCCAATATTTTATTTGAAAATATAGGTGCATTTTTCAGTTTTGCGTCCATCACTATTTACAAACACACAATTTAACTACTTAACGACCAGCCAACGCCGATAGGCGGCGGCTGGTCGCATTGGTGTTTCCATGGAAACGGCCGCTTGTTCGAGCAGCTGTTCCATGTCAGTTCACGGAGGGAGTCTCCGTGAACAGCCAGCGAGCCTCCGATCGCGGCTCGCAGGCGAAATGTAAACACCCGGGGAAGAAATCCCTGGTGTTTACAGCGTACGACGCTGCTGTCACAGCAGCGCCGTAAAGGAGATTAGCGATCCCCGGCCTCTGATTGGCCGGGGTTCGCCACCGTCTGATAGGCTGAAGCCTATCAGAGGCGGTACAGGACGGATCGACTGGCTCGACTGGCCGAAATGACGGGACCCGGTATCGGCGGACAGAGGCAGCGGTGGATGGCGGCATGGGAGCGATCCAGGCTTATGGAGCTGGAAGAAGCCCCAGGTATGTATAAATAGGATATTTATTCGTCTCTGGTTTTCTTTAAGGGGGTCAATTGTAAGTTTCCCTCCTCTTAATTTTTTTGGCAGACTAGCAACATGGGGGTTTCAAAACAACTCTCAAATGACCTGAAGACAAAGATTGTTCACCATCATGGTCTAGGGTAAGGATACAGAAAGCTGTCTCAGAGATTTCAGCTGTCTATTTTCACAGTTAGGAAATGGAAAACCGCAGGCTCAGTTCAAGTTGAGGCTTGAAGTGGCAGACCAAGAAAAGTCTCGGATAAACAGAAGCGACGAATGGTGAGAACAGTCAGAGTCAACTCACAGATCAGCACCAAATATCTACAACATCATATTTCTGCAGATGGAGTCACTGTGCATCGTTCAACCATTCGGCGCATTTTACACAAGGCGATGCTGTATGCGAGAGTGATGCAGAGGAAGCCTTTTCTTCGCCCACAGCACAAACAGAGCTGCTTGAGGTATGCTAAAGCAGTGATTCCCAACCGCTGTGCTGCGGCACACTAGTGTGCCGCGGCATGGTGCCAGGTGTGCCGTCCAGTACGCTGGAGGGGGGAAGCAGCGCTAGAAGGAGGGGCAGTGGAGGCAGCGGTGGGGAGGGGGGAAATATCCCCCCCTCCCTCACCTGGGCCCCCTTCTTCTGCCTCTCTCCCCCTCCATTTAGCGGTGGCAAGTGCAGGACGGCTCGGCGGCGGGGAGACATGCGCAGACTTACCACTTCTGCGTTCCAAGCGCCAGCAGCGTCATGTCGTCAGATCTCCACCTTCAATGCCGCCCACTGTGCTTCCTGATTAGCGGAAGAGCAGTGGGCGGCATTGAAGGCGGAGATCTGACGACATGACGCTGCCGGCGCTTGGAACGCAGAAGTGGTAAGTCTGCGCATGTCTCCCCGCCGCCGAGCCGCCCTGCACTTGCCACCGCTAGATGGAGGGGGAGAGAGGCAGAAGGAGGGGTCCCAGGTGAGGGAGGGGGGGGGGGATATTTCCCCCCTCCCCACCGCTGCCTCCACTGCCCCTCCTTCTAGCGCTGCTTCCCCCCCTCCTGGGCATCTACACTAGGGGGAACTGTACTAGCTATACTGGGGGCAACTAAACTAGCTGTACTGGGGGCAACTAAACTAGCTTTACTGGGGGCAACTAAACTAGCTTTACTGGGGGCAACTAAACTAGCTTTACTGAGGGCAACTAAACTAGCTTTACTGGGGGCAACTAAACTAGCTATACTGGGGGCAACTAAACTAGCTACACTGGGGGCAACTATACTAGCTATACTGGGCACTACCTACCTATGCTAGCTATGCTGGGCACTATGCTAGGTATGCTGGGCACTATACTAGCTATACTGGGTACCATACTAGCTATCTGGGCACTATACTAGCTATACTGGGCACTTTACTGGCTATACTGGGGCACTACCTACGTATACTGGGGCACTACCTATCCATACTGGGACTATACTAGCTATACTGGGGCACTATACTAGCTATACTGGGGCACTATACTGGGGTAACTATACTAACCATACTGGGGCAACTAAACTCCCTATACTGGGGCAACTATGCTAGCTATGCAGCCGCACCCCAGGCCCCCCCCCCCCCCCCATAGCCTGCTACACACGGCACTGTCCACTAGGTCGCGCAAACACCCGCGCGCCCCCCGCCGTTCCCCGGAGAAAAATATGGTCAGAAAGTGTTCCCCGGGCCGGAAAAGGTTGGGAATCACTGTGCTAAAGCACATTTGGACAAGCCAGCTTCATTTTGGAAGAAGGTGCTGTGGACTGATGAAACTAAAATTGAGTCATTTGGGCAAAACAAGGATGCGTTATTGCATGGAGGAAAAAGAGCACAGCATTCCAAGAAAAACACCTGCTACCTACAGTAAAATATGGTGGTGATTCCATCATGCTGTGGGGCTGTGTGGCCAGTGCAGGGACATGGGAATCTTGTCAAAGTTGAGGGATGCATGGATTTTACTCAGTATCAGCAGATTCTGGAGACCAATGTCCAGGAATCAGTGACAAAGCTAAAGCTGCACCAGGGCTGGATCTTTCAACAAGACAACGACCCTAAACACTGCTCAAAATCCACTAAGGCATTCATGCAGAGGAATAAGTACAATGTTCTGGGATGGCCATCTCAGTCTCCAGACCTGAATACAATTGAAAATCTGTGGTGTGAGTTAAAGAGAGCTGTCCATGCTTGGAAGCCATCAAACCTGACTGAACTAGAGATGTTTTGTAAAGAGGAATGGTCCAAAATATCATCAACCAGAATCCAGACTGTCATTGGAACCTACAGGAAGCATTTAGAGGCGGTAATTTCTGCAAAAGGAGGTCCTACTAAATATTGATTTCATTTCTTTTTTGTGGTGCCCAAATTTATGCACCTGCCTAATTTTGTTTAAACAATTATTGCACACTTTCTGTAAATCTAATAAACTTCATTTCACTTCTCAAATATCACTGTGTGTGTCTCCTATATGATATATTTAACTGACATTTTTTATCGTAACAACCAACGACTTATACGGGAAAATCATGACGATTAACAAAGTTGCCAAAACTTTCGCATCCCACTGTATACTTTGCATTTCAGAGGCTCTTACCACAGCAGAAGAATGCAGATTCTCAAACTGATCAAAACATTTTGATGCTTCATTCTTGAAACAACGTTGGACCAAGTCTACAGAAAGCAAAATAATACAAAATAAGCATTTACGTTCTGCAGTACAGTATCATTACAAAGATAGCTGCGGCCATTTAAAGGGAAACGTCACGTGTATTGAGAGAACACAATTCAATTCAACTTTAGGATTAATAGCAACCATCTTATTATCAGATTATTATTAACTCTCCTCTCATATTGATTGACTTTTCCTCCTCCTTATACTGTACATGAATTCTATTTCAACTTGATTCAATTCCTAATACAGGAAACCTGAAGGGAAAAATCTTCCAGGAGGTCCTGTTGTCTAGTGGTGGTCTGCGAAGAATAAGGGGCACCACTGGAGGATACAGAGGCTTTGCTCTGCCAAGGTAAGTATCTGATTTTCTATCCTGCGAAACGTGCTTTGTTTTAATTTATTTCTATATTTATTTTCATTTTCCATCACTAGATGGCAGTGTTGCGCTTACCACATAAGCTGTGTACATGCTGTTTTTTTTTTTTTATTTGTTTGTACATTATGAACATCATTGGGACAATTGGAGGTACTTATATATTAGCCCGTTGACCTAACACAGGCATGTCAAACCGGTCCTTCGAGGGCCGAGGTCCTCACACATATTTGACACAGCTCAAACTGATTGATGGGTCTGAATCAGGAAAGGTGTGGTCCATCAGGTAGAACACATTCCTCTCTTTCTCAGTCCATCCAAAACACTGGCATGGATCTGGCCCTTGGGGAATGGCACCTGTGACCTAACAGCTGATCAGCTAACAGCTCATTTAATGCGGCAGTGAGAGAACTTCATCACAACACAAACCTCTCCTTTGCTTAACGCTAACCACACCTCTCCTGTGCTTAACACTAACCACACCTCTCCTCTGTTTAACGCTAACTACACCTCTCCTGTGCTTAACACTAACCATACCTCTCCTGTGCTTAACACTAGCCATACCTCTCCTGTGCTTAAAGTGGATCCGAGATAAACTTTTACTCATTGCATAATTGTGTTCCTTTCATATAGTTTATAGGGCATTCCTCAAGTCAAATACTTTGTTTTAATACTCTAATTCCCTATAAACTAAACAAGCCTCGCCCACAGCTTTTTAGAGTGCCTTGGCACTGTAGCAAGGGCTTATGGGAGCTCAGTCTGGGCAGGAGGAGGAGGTTACTAGCCAGAGATTTCAGAGGCAGAGGGGAGGAGGGAGGAGGAGAGGGGACTGAATTTGTCACATTACACACAGGCAAGCTGATAGCATCTCCAGCCCTCAGCCTGTGACAAACAGAACATGGCTGCCCTCATTGTATCACAGAAATAAATAATCATAAACTATTGAAGCTGTTTGCAGCTAGATTTGCTGTGTAAACATATATAATTTTTAACAACAATAACAATAACAATAATATTTATATAGCGCTTTTCTCCCTGGGGACTCAAAGCGCTGTGACCCTGCATTATGCAGTCTCAAAGGCTAGGGAAAAGAGGTGAGTTTTTAGCCTTTTTTTAAAGCTGTCCAGAGAAGGAGCCTCTCGTACTGATTGTGGAAGTGAGTTCCATAGAGTAGGGGCTGCATAGGAAAAGGCCCGAGCACCAAATGTTAAGTGTATCCTGGGAATAACCAGCTTCATCTTGTTGGCAGAGCGGAGGGTGCGTGGAGGGGCATAAAGTTCCAATAGATCCGCTATGTATTTGGGTCCCATGTGGTGTAGAGCCTTGAATGTCAGCAGGCAGACCTTAAAATTGATTCTCCATTTTACTGGCAACCAGTGAAGAGTTTGCAGTACTGGGGTGATGTGTGAGCTGCGGGGGGCATTGGCTAGGAGTCTGGCTGCAGCATTCTGTACTAGCTGTAAGGGGCGCAGAACCTTATCTGTAGATCCGATTAACAGGGCGTTGCAGTAGTCTAGGCGGGAGGATACAAATGCGTGAACCAGGGCAGGTAGGTCTTCAGCTGGGATTAGGTGTTTTATTTTCGCTATATTTCTTAGATGGAAGAAGGAAGACTTGACGACAGCTGATACCTGCTGTCTGAGTTTTAGATTTCCATCCAGGATCACCCCAAGGTTTCGCACAGAGTCTTTATACTGTACAGTATCTCCCCCAATTGCTAGTTTGAGGTGGTGAGCGTTTTGAACTTTATCCATCATGTGTGGACCACCTACCACCAACACCTCTGTTTTGTCAGAGTTCAGCCTCAGCCAGCTGGTGTTCATCCAATTTTGTAAATCCACTAGACACGCATTTATGGATGCTGATGGGTCTTGGGTGCCAGGCTTGAAGGACAGATACAGTTGTGTGTCATCTGCATAACAATGGTATCCTAAACCATAGTTCTGGATTATTTTGCCCAGTGGGAGCATGTAGACTGCAAAGAGTAATGGTGATAGTACAGAACCCTGTGGAACTCCATAGGCAAGTGGCACTGGATTAGAGTAGTGTGTGCCCAGACATACTTGCTGTGTCCTGCCAGATAGGAAGGTCTGAAACCAGCTAAGAACAGTACCCCTTAGGCCACAGTAATTCTTCAGTCGCTGGATTAGTATTTCATGGTCCACAGTATCAAATGCTGCTGACAAGTCAAGAAGAATCAGAATTGAGCAATCACCCTTGTCCCTTGCAGTAAGTAGATAAGATATATAGACAATTTACTTTTTATAGTTAGTTTTTCATCTCGGATATGCTTTAACACTAACCACACCTCTCCTCTGCTTAACACTTTCCACACCTCTCCTCTGCTTAACACTTTCCACACCTCTCCTCTGCTTAACACTAACCATACCTCTCCTCTACCTAAAGGTGGCCATACACCATTCATTTTTTTATTTTTTTTACCAGAGAAAATTGCTTTAATCCCTGCTATCTATGTTAATATATACGTATATTTTGCACAGTATATACACATTTCTATAAGTGTACATATCTCTAAGTGTATGTATTTAAAAAGTGCTCTGCAAATCTAACAGGTGATTAGAGACGATCGTAATCTGCTAATTCCCATTACATGAAATGTTGCATACATTTTCACAATTACGGCCATATTGAACATTCAACTGATTTTGTGTAATCCATTCCTAATTGTACTTTTTTTTTGGGGGGGGGGGGGGGGGGCATTTTGTGCCGACTTTAGCAGTTAATAGCAAATACAAAGTGACTCAGCTCTACTGCACAGGCATGAGACGTTCAGCCCCCACAGATTGTGGCCTCATCATCACCAAAATTGCTACTGTATAGCCTGGCGTATAAGACTACTTTTTAGTAGGGATGGTCGAAAATGCCAATTTCCGATTCTGCGGTAAATCCGCATTCCGACATTGCCAAATACCGATTCCGCTTTCCGCTACCAATTTCCGCATTCCAATGCGGAATTTCCGCCGGAAATCGCGGAAATTCCGCCCGACTTTAACATCGATTTTCTCAAAAACTATAAGGTCTTTTTGAAAACTTTTTTTTGCATCTTGTTCAGGAGATCCTGCTTAATAAACCCTGAAAATTTGGTGTTTCTAGGACTTACGGGGGCTTTGCTATTAACCGCTAAAGTCAGCGGATTTTTACTGTAATGTAAATGCAGAAAATAGGCAGATGCGGATTTTCTGCATTTTACATTACAGTAAAAATCCGCCGACTTTAGCAGTTAATAGCAAATCCCCCTTAAGTCCTAGAAACACCAAATTTTCAGGGTTTATTATCTCAGAATCTCCTGAACAAGATGCAAAAAAAAGTTTTCAAAAAGACCTTATAGTTTTTGAGAAAATTGATGTTAAAGTCGGGCGGAATTTCCGAGATTTCCGGCGAAAATTTCCGCGATTTCCGGCGGAAATCCGCCTAACACACTTGCATTACCGATTTCCGCATTCCGATGCGGAAATGCAATTTCCGTTCGGAATTTCGGAAATTGCATTTCCGTGGAATCCGAATGAGCATCCCTACTTTTTAGCCCAGGAAAATTTTCTCAAAAGTCGGGAGTCGGTTTATATACAGGTGTCGTCTTCTGGGGCGGGTGCTGAAACTTCCGAGCCGGGCTGGAGATTCTGCGGTTGCCGCATATGGTGGGGGGAGCTCAAAAACATCCGCGGCCACATCCCCATCATATGTGGTGACTGTATGAAAGCAGCAAGGGCAGTGCTGTAAAGTATGGTAGAAGAAAATCCACTCACCAGGATTCCTGGATAGAGGTGACTTAAGACAGCCCCGATAACAAGATAAGGCGGCACCTCACTGGGAAGGTGAAAGTGAAGGGTGAAGCAAGCTGCAGGCGTCTGGGACACCTGGGGTATAGAAAAAAAAAAAAGAGATAGAGCGGCACTATGCCCAGAAAACACGCCTCTTCCCCCCATCTTGTATCCCATTACCATACCTCCTTCTCTTCCTCTCATATCTCATTTCTGAGGACTGCAGTGAAGCAGTGCAGGCGCGCATTTGCGAGATCTGAGAGGAAGAGAAGGAGGTAATAGTATACAGTGTTGCTCGGATACCTTATTATCCTATTCGAGTTTGGTCGAATTCGGATAGTAAACTATCCGAATTCACTCGAAGTTCAATATTCGAGTTAATCGAATATCCGATTCGACCTCGGATATCCGACGTCACTATCCAAGTCTGTATTCGAGTAAAATATTCGAGCTGGCCTTAAATAGCTTGTAAAACTTGTATTGGAGGTCAATGATGCATGAAACCACCTTTTTTATGAATAAAAACATCAAGTGATTATGCGGTGATGTAGTAGTTCTAAAAAAGGTATCAAAAATAGTAAATTAACTTCATGAAAAGTGTTTGCATGAGAAGGTGTGTCCAAAATGGTTGTAAGTTGGAAGAATTCTTCTTCTTCTCCTTCTCCTTCTCCTTCTTCTTCTTCTGTTTTCCTTTCTTTTGTAATATTTTTTTTACTTCATTTGTGGAAATATTTTATTTTAATAACAACACCATAGTTATATTTGTGTTGATGGCATAATAGGTAGGTAGTGGCACATTGCAAACCACAGCGCCTTTTTCTGTGTACCCTGGCGGTGGTAAAACACAGACATCAGCAGGAGGAGGAAGTAGTTGCAGGCTTGCAGCTATTGTAGTGTGGTAATAGCTGCCGGTAGGAGAGTGGGTGGGCAGGTGGCAGCAGAAAATAGTTCTTCTTCTGTTCTCCCTGGCAGTGGTAGCAGCACACAGACAGCAGAAGCTCAATGCAGCTACAGGAGGAGGAGTAGTGTGTGTCAGGCAGTGTGATTTGACTGACATAATAGGCCCTGGTTCCTAGCGATGGTACCTGGGCCGTAAATAAACAGCATGAGGTTCCAGACAGTGGTCGTAAAGCCCACATTGTGTCCAATACACAATTGGGACAGCACAGTTTTCAACCCGGACACCTCTAAAATAATTTAATTTTTTTTTTCAAAATAAATAATGCAGGGCAGGCAGCTATTTTTGAGCGTAATAGCTGGTGGTGCATGGGCAGCAGCACCTTGTAATGTGTTCCCTGGCAGTGGAGACACAGACAGCAGGAAGAAATACAGCAGCAGCATCCGGTGTAATGTGTGTGCGCCACTTCATGTCCCCCTCTCGCCGACAACAGGGGCCAGGAATTCGCCTTCCACCCAAGCCTGGTTCATTTTGAGAAACGTCAGTCAGTCCACAGACTTGTGAGACAGACGAGATCGCTTCTCAGTGACGACTCCACCGGCTGCACTGAAGCAACGCTCTGACAGTACGCTGGAAGGGGGGCAGGAGAGCACTTCCAGGGCGTACTGCGCAAGCTCGCTCCAGATCGGCAGGTGCTTGACCCAATACTCCATGGGATCAACAGGGGCCACGCTGTCAAGCCCGCTGAAGGACCCCATGTAGTCAGCCACCATGCGGGTCAAGCGCTGCCTGTGACTGGAGAAGGATGCTGCTGCAGGCACCTCCTCTCTAGTCCTTGGCAGCTCTACACTCATGTAGAGCTCGTTGGTCAGAGACAGCAGGTCTGTGGTGCGTGTGCGCTTGCTGCTGGTGGATGCAGGCACCTGCTGCTGCCTCTGTGCTGGCTGGAGAGTGGGGGTGGATGGCTGAGGGAAGGCTTCCTCCAAGCGCTCAACAAGGGACAGCTGCAAATCCCTCATTTGTTGCGCACGGTCTCCTCCTACAGGCAGGAACTGGCTGAGCTTCCCCTTTAGACATGGGTCCAGCATCATGCAGATCCAGATGTCCTCCCTCTGCTTCATCTGGATCACCCTTGGGTCCTTGCGCAGGCACCTCAGCATGTGCGCTGCCATTGGGAAGAGTCTGGCCACGTCTGCTGGCACATCATCGGCAGCCCCAGAGCCGACAGTGCTGTCCTCCTCTTCCTCTGCCTCCTCCACCTCATCCTCTCTCCACCCCCGCACCAGTCCAGCTGCGCTCTGCTGCTCCCCCTCATCAGCAGCAAGGTCAGGTCCACCAACTCCAAGCCCTCCTCCTCAGAGGTGGCCTGTGGAGCTGCCTGCAGCTCCTGCTGGTCCAAGGCTGCCTCTCCCTCTTCCAGCAGTGCATACAGGGCCCTGTCCAGCACACACACCAAGGGTACCCACTCGCACACCATTGCATGGTCCTTGCTTACCATGTTGGTGGCCTGCAGGAAGGGTGCCAGGACTGAGCACACCTGATGCATGTGCCCCCAGTCCTCCGTGGAGATGATGGATGGGAGGTTGGTGGCGGCACGCCCAGTTACAGTGATGGAGGCAACTGTTGCTCGTGCAAGGTACTGGCTGACAGCCTGCCTCTGTTCAACCAGACGCTCCAACATCGCCAGGGTGGAGTTCCAGCGAAATGGAACATCGATCATGAGCCGGTGCTGTGGCAGGTGCAGCTCCTTCTGCACCTCTTCCAGGCTCGCTACGGCTGCAGGCAAGTGCCGGAAATGACGCACAACCTTCCTTGCCACCTCAAGGAGTCGGTCCATCCCCTGGTAGGTCCGCAGGAACTTTTGGACTACCAGGTTCAGGATGTGCGCCAGGCAGGGGATGTGGGTCAGGTCTCCCCTGCTGATTGCAGCAACCAGGTTTGCCCCATTGTCGGACACCACCTCTCCGACTCTGAGGCCTCTGGGGGTCAGCCAACTCCTCTCCTGCTCTCGGAGTTTGGCCAGGACATGGTTCGCCGTCAGTTTGGTCTTCCCCAGGTTGACCAATTCCCTCAGCGCTTGGCAGTGGCGGGGCTTCATGCTGCTGCTGAGGCGGGGGGTTTGGGCTGGTGTGCCGGAGGATGGAAGCGGATCAGAGGAACCTGCTGCAATTCCGCTGACCCTGCATGGTGGCACCACCCACTGCGTTGTTGGTGGTGCTGCTGCTGCTCTGACAGTGCCCCGATGCTGCTCCCCCCTCCTCACCCCCTTCCACCAAACTGACCCAATGCGCGGTGAAGGACAGATAGTGGCCTGTCCCAAACCGGCTGCTCCACGAGTCCATGGTGACGTGGACCCGTTGACCCACCGCGTGCTCCAGCCCTCTCCCGACATTGGCCATCACAGAGCGGTGAAGTGCAGGGATGGCCGTGCGTGCGAAATAATGTCGGCGGGGGATTGGCCAAATCGGGGGCTGCACACATCAGGAGCGCACACATGTCGCTCCCCTCCTGCACAAGGGAATAAGGCAGGAGTTGGGAGCACATGGCCCGTGCCAGCAAGCCGTTCAGCAGACGCACGCGACGGCTGCTGGAAGGCAGAACCCTGACCGCCCCCTGGAAGGTGTCGCTGAGCAGGGTCTGGCGACGCCTTTTGCTGGCAAGGGAATCACTGGAGGGAGCAGAGGACTGGCTGCCAGAACAGGCCTCAGTGTCGGCGGCAGGAGTTGCAGAGGGAGGAGGAGCAGTGCTTTGCTGACGCACTCCTGCTGGTGCTGCTGGAGGAGGTGGAGGAGGGCGGGTGGCTGCTGCCGACGGCTTCGCAGTGGTGGCGGGTCTGCCACTGCCAGCTTCCTTCAACTTCACGAACTCCTCATGCTCGTGAAAGTGTTTCCCTGCAAGATGGTTGACCAGAGAGGTGGTGCCAAACGCAGAGGGCTCCTTCCCTCTGCTGAGCTGCTTGCGGCACTGGTTGCAGGTGGCATACTTGCACTCCACATATGGCAGGGTGAAAAAATTCCATATTGGGGAGGTGAAGTTGCCCCTTCGGCTGGAAGGTGCTGCTGCCGCTGGTCTCCCTGTGGTGGTTGGGGGGGGAGGGGTTCTTGGTGCGGCTGGTGGTGGCACTGGCAGAACTCGTCTCCGGATCAGCACGCTGTGTGGCCTGCATACCACGCCCACTTGTGATCCTGCCCATGCCTGCGATGCTGATCCTCCTAGCAAGGCCCACAGACGCATCCTCCTCCTCCTCCTCAGAGCTGATGACATCCCCACTCCCAGGACCTGGCACCCAATCTCTGTCCTTCACCCTGTCATCATCATCCTCCGCCTCCGCAAACATGTCCTGCTGGGATCCCACAAACTCCCCTTCTGCATGCATGGGCGGATGGACAGTCACCACTGTCTGACTGTCCAAAGCATCATCCCCCAAAGTGCCCATGAGCATTCCTTCCTCCTCCAATTCTGCCGCAACAGCACTCCATAACCCCACTGCGCTTGGGGATAAGAAGGTGCTGAGTGACAGGGTGCTGGTGTCGCCCGCTGGGGCTGGAGAACTGCACTCCTTCTCCTCCTCCCCAGGCAGTGCTGGTCAGCTGCTGCTGCTCTTGCGAACAGGAGTGGTGGTGGGGGTGGAGGACTCGGTTCCAGAGCTAATGGTGGCCTGCTCATCCACCATCAGTTCCACCACAGAGTCTGCGTCCTTCTCCTCAATAGGACGGCTACGACCTGGCGGTGGGAAGAACATCTGCGCCACACGCTGCTGCTGCTGTGTCTCTGCAGCGTGACTCCCAGCTGTTGGGCGGCCAAGGCGTCCACGGCCAGTGGCTAATGGCGGAATAGCCACTGGTGCAGATGCAGAACTGCGCATGGTGGTGGTGTCGCGGCTGCCACGCCCACGACCTCCTCTCTTGGCAATGCCCTTGCTGCCCCTGCCCAAACCGCGGCTGCCAGTGCCAGACATCGTTTATTTTTAATATTATACAAATGAAAAAAAAAAAGTATGTATGTAAAGGCGGGTGGGACAAGTGGGGGATTTTAATGGGGTGGGACTGGTGGTGGTGGGTGTGTGAGGTGATGGACAGGTGTACTCTACAGCAGAGATCGGTTTAGCGCTAACGAGAGAGTGCGCAGTGCGCACACAAAGACCCTAGCTGACGTTGACTGACGGTGTCCCTATACACAGACTACAGTACAATTCAGCGAATACACAATACAAGTAATATAAACAATAGGACGGGTGTAGCACTAACGAGAGGGTGCAGACAGCGCAGACATGCACTGCACACACAAAGACCCTAGTTGACGCTGACTGACGGTGTCCCTATACACAGACTACAGTACAATTCAGCGAATACACAATACAAGTAATATAAACAATAGGACGGGTGTAGCACTAAGGAGAGGGTGCGGACAGCGCAGACATGCACTGCGCACACAAAGACCCTAGCTGACGCTGACTGACGGTGTCCCTATACACAGACTACAGTACAGTACAAGTCAGCAAATACACAATAGAAGTAATAGAAAAAAATAGGACAGGTGTAACACTAACGAGAGGGTGCGGACAGCGCAGACGTGCACTGCGCACTCAAAGACCCTAGCTGACGCTGACTGATGGTGTCCCTATACACAGACTACAGTACAGTACAAGTCAGCAAATACACAATAGAAGTAATAGAAAAAAATAGGACGGGTGTAGCACCAACGAGAGGGTGTGGACAGCGCAGACGTGCACTCGCACACAAAGACCCTAGCTGACGCTGACTTACTGTGTCCCTATACACAGACTACAGTACAGTACAAGTCAGCAAATACACAATAGAAGTAATAGAAAAAAATAGGACGGGTGTAGCACTAACGAGAGGGTGCGGACAGCGCAGACGTGCACTGCGCACACAAAGACCCTAGCTGACGCTGACTGACGGTGTCCCTATACACAGACTACAGTACAGTATAGTCAGCGAATACACAATACAAGTAATATAAACAATAGGACGGGTGTAGCACTAATGAGAGGGTGCGGACAGCGCAAACGTGCACTGCGCACACAAAGACCCTAGCTGACGCTGACTGACGGTGTCCCTATACACAGACTACAGTACAGTATAGTCAGCGAATACACAATACAAGTAATATAAACAATAGGACGGATGCAGACAGCGCAAACGTGCACTGCGCACACAAAGACCCTAGCTGACGCTGACTGACGGTGTCCCTATACACAGACTGCACAGTACAATTCAGCGAATACACAATAGAAGTAATATAAACAATAGGACGGGTGTAGCACTAACGAGAGGGTGCGGACAGCGCAGACGTGCACTGCGCACACAAAGACCCTAGGTAACACGGTGACGGACGGTCCCTATACACAGACTAGAGTACACTACAGTACTACTAACTAAACAATAGAAGAATTTAGCTAAATAATAGAACAGGTGTGACTAGATTACAGAGTTCAGATACAGGACAGGTATAGCAGTAAAGCTGGGCCTTGCTAACTACAAAATAGTACAAATCTATCTAACACAGAAGTAGTAGTACAGTAGAGTAGGACAGGTGAGAGCACAGGTAACTAGAGACTAGAGCACAGAGCAGGGCAGGCTGCCTTGCCTAGGCACAGGGCCTAGCTGCTGGCTGCAGCTGCAGCAGTGACAGTCTCCCTCCCTAATCACACAAACTAAACTGCCTAAAATACAATCTATCTACAATACAAAGCAATACAGTTGAATATCAAGTGTTGGAGTGTAAAAACGCTTGGTTTAGAACAATAGCAATGCACTAGCACACAGACAAAAAGCACTGGAGCAATCTCTCAGTACAGTTAGTCAGTAAGTCGCAAGCAGGACGAGTGAGGCAAGATGGCGTCCGCTATTTATAGAGGGGGGCTTGGCCAGGCTCCCCCTCTGTGATTGGCTGCAGTCAGAGGGCTGGGAGCCCTCTGATTCGCTTGTGAGGACTCGAGGTGACGTCAGGCGTTACGCAATCCGAGCTGGTGACGCTATCCGAGCTCGGATAGCTAGGATATCTCCGGATATCTGCTTGCTATTCGAGTGCGCTCGGATAGCACAGCCCGGATAGCTAATACTATTCGAGCTCGGTATTCGAGCTCGAATAGTGAAAAAAGAGCTAGGATATCCGAGTATCTCGGATATCCTAGCTCAGATGAGCACCACTGATAGTATACAAGGACGGGCCAGGCGGGTAAAAGAGGCATGTTTGCGCTATCACTTTGATAGACTTGGAGACAGGGATAGCTGACCAATTCAAGCAGGATTTGTATACAACAACCAGCCAATTGCCGGTAAGGTATATTGCTTGCCGTGATTGGCTGGTTGTTGTATACTGGGCAGGGGTGCTCTGGATACCCCTTTTCAAAATCCGGATTGACCCGGATCCAGATACTCAGATCTACCTATCCCCCGGCACTGCAGAGAGAAGGGACATTCCTGTGATGACCTCAAATTTATGGTAGTCGATCATGTACCCAGGTTACAAAGGGGAGGTGATCGCATACTTACTTTGAAGAGGAAAGAAGTGTTCTGGATTAATGAATTGGATACGTTAACCCCACAGGGTTTAAATCATGATTTTGACTTGCATTTATTTCTCTAATTTTTTACAGGTCACGTATGGACTTTGTTGCATTCAACATTTATGCGAGGGAAAGAAGGGAATGGACTTTACCTTATGCAAGGGAAAGCTGCAGGATGACGTGAATATGCTTTTGTCTTTGTTTTTGATTATAGGGTTAATGCCTATGTCAATTAAGTTTGATGTGTGATTATATGTGATGTCATTTCCTGCTGCTAGGTGCTTATATGCAAGGCTGTTTCATTTGTATCTTGGCTTGACAAAGGACAGGGATTGTCCGAAAGCTTGCTGATGCTTGTATCCTGTTTGCTCTGAATAAAAGAGCTGGTGTGCTGCAAACCCCTTGTGTTTATTGCTGTGTAATATGTTGGCGCTATATAAATACTTAAATAAGTCAATCAATCAATCAATCAATCAATCAATCACTACAGGTGATTACGATACACATACAGTAAGATAAATGTTACCTCTGGATGGGCAGAATCTCACCTTTGACGCTATTCAGCAGGGTGACAGCTGGTTTCTGAAATGTGAGTATCTGTTCGCGCAGAATATCCTCAAATCTCTTGTAGTTGTAGAAGCCCTGGAGCTCCCGACCCCGGAATCGATTTTCATAAATATTTACCTCCTTCCTCATTTCGTTCAAAACTGAAAAAGTTTAAAATAAGATCTTATAAATGAAATCTGCTGAACATGGGCGTCCGCAGAAAATTTTCCAGTGGGGGGCAAAAAGGGGGGAGGAAAAAGCGGGGCGGCGCGCCGAAAATTTGGGGTGGTGTGTGGGGCTACATGGGTGTGGTCATGAACCAGAATGTGGGTGTGGTCGTGGGTGGAGACAAGGTTACATGAACTAAGCAATGGTGGGACATTAGATTAAGACAGTGGTGGCGCGAACCTTTTGGAGGTCGAGTGTCCAAACTGCAACATTACATTACTGTACACAACATACATTACTATCACAAAGTGCCAACAGCAATTTAAACTAAATACAAACGTTTTAACTCATACATGAACATTATGGAAAATCCAAGTTGAAAATAAACTGTGAAGATAAACAATTTCATCCATCCTACTCCTGAAAAATGTATTCATTTTTTTAGAACCTCCCAGTTTCATTTTCTGTTTTAAAAAGCGGAAAAAGTAGGTTTAATGCTATTGTCTCATATGATGATGATTCAGCTTTTTCCATAGTCTCGCAGTTAGCAATCATGTGACCCCCAACAAGACAAATTCAGCAATCATGAGGCCCCCCCATCAAGACAAATTCAGCAATCATGAGGCCCCCAACATGACCAACTCAGCAATCATGAGGCCCCCAACAAGACAAATTCAGCAATCATGAGGCCCCCAACAAGACAATGTCCGTAACCATGAGGCCCCCAACAAGACAAATTCAGCAGTCATGAGGCACATAAATAGACAGCATTTCACATAAATAGTCAGAATGCCCCCTTAATATGGTAGACACCTCTCACCTGGCAGCAGTTCCCCAAAATACACAATCTGACAGAAGTGGTTCCCCAAAAATAGATAGCCCCAGGTCTATAGGTGTCCCCAGAATAGGTGACCAGCGGTGTAGATGTCCCCAGAACTGGTAGCCAGGGGTAGAGATGTCCCCAGAACAGGTAGGCAGGTGTAGAGATGTCCCCAGAACAGGTAGCCAGGGGTATATGTGCCCAGTATATGTAGGTAGGGGTATATGTGCCCAGTATATGTAGCCAGAGGTATATGTGCCCAGTATATGTAGGCAGGGATATATGTGCCCAGTATATGTAGTCAGGGGTATATGTGCCCAGTATATGTAGTCAGGGGTATATGTGCCCAGTATATGTAGTCAGGGGTATATGTGCTCAGTATATGTAGTCAGGGGTATATGTGCTCAGTATATGTAGTCAGGGGTATATGTGCCCAGTTTATGTAGTCAGGGGTATATGTCCCCAGTATATGTAGTGAGGGGTATATGTCCCCAGTATATGTAGTGAGGGGTATATGTCCCCAGTATATGTAGCCAGGGGTATATATCCCCAGTATATGTAGCCAGGGGTATATGTCCCCAGTATATGTAGCCAGGGGTATATGTCTCCCAGTATATGTAGCCAGGGGTATATGTGCCCAGTATATGTAGTCAAGGGTATATGTGCCCAGTATATGTAGCCAGATGTATATGTGCCCAGTATATGTAGGCAGGGGTATATGTGCCCAGTATATATAGTCAGGGGGATATGTGCCCAGTATATGTAGGCAGCTGTATATGTCCCAGTATATGTAGGCAGGTGTATATGTCCCAGTATATGTAGGCAGGTGTATATGTCCCAGTATATATAGCCAGGGGTATATGTAGGCAGGTGTATATGTCCCAGTATGTATAGCCAGGGGTAAATGTCCCCAGTATATGTAGCCAGGGGGTATATGTCCCCAGTATATGTAGCCAGGGGGTATATGTCCCCAGTATATGTAGCCAGGGGGTATATGTCCCCAGTATATGTAGCCAGGGGTATATGTCCCAGTATATGTAGCCAGGGGTATACGTCCCAGTATATGTAGGCAGGTGTATACGTCCGAGTATGTTTAGGCAGGTGTATATATGTCCCAGTATGTGTAGGCAGGTGTATATGTCCCCAGTATATGTAGGCAGGTGTATATGTCCCCAGTATATGTAGGAAGGTGTATATGTCCCAGTATGCAGGTGTATATGTCCCAGTATATGTAGGCAGGTGTATATGTCCCAGTATATGTAGGCAGGTGTATATGTCCCAGTATATATAGCCAGGAGTATATGTGCCCAGTATATGTAGTCAGGGGTATATGTGCCCAGTATATGTAGTCAGGGGTATATGTGCCCAGTATATGTAGGCAGGGGTATATGTGCCCAGTATATATAGCCAGGGGTATATGTGCCCAGTATATATAGCCAGGGGTATATGTAGCCAGCAGTATATGTGCCCAGTATATGTAGCCAGGGGTATATGTGCCCAGTATATGTAGCCAGGGGTGTATGTGCCCAGTATATGTAGCCAGGGGTATATGTGCCTAGTATATGTAGGCAGGGGTATATGTGCCCAGTATATGTAGGCAGGGGTATATGTGCACAGTATATGTAGCCAAGGGTATATGTTCCCAGTATATGTAGCCAGGGGTATATGTCCCCAGTATATGTAGGCAGGAGAGGGGTATATGTCCCCAGTATATGTAGTCAGGTGTGCCCCAGCAGGAGGGGAGCAGCGCAAAGAAGAGAGAGAGCTATGGGCACAGTGGGAAAGGGCGGACGTCTCCCCCCCCTTCCCTCACCTTAGAGGGCTCTCCCTCCCTCGCTCTCCCCTCCGGAACGAAGTGTGCAGCGACTGGGTAGCGGGCGGAACTTACGTCGTCTCGTCGCAGGCGCCGGATGGATTAGCCACTACTCTGGTCTGGTCCAGACCAGAGTGCGGCACCAGAACTTCCGGCGCAGGAGCGAGACGAGGTAAGTTCCGCCCGCTGCCCAGCCGCTGCACACTTCGTTCTGGAGAGCGAGGGAGGGAGAGCAGGGATGGTCGTAGGCAGCCAACTTCGCTACGCTGGAACTACGCGTATTTTTACGCAAATACGCTTCGCAATCTACGGCTCCGAAATCAGCCACTTCACTACGTTAGCATCCCGTAGACTACGCATTAAAATACGCAAGCTTCACGTATTGCGTAGCGTAGTTGATGCAACCCCTTATGCCCTTATGTGGAAAAATTTCCGCAATAATCTGCTAACTATGCGCATACACAAACTAATATAATCATACATTCCAACATCCAATGCGGAATTGTATGCGTATAAAGGGTAATAAAATTTCTGCACATGCGCAATGACCCATATGAATGCAGTTACCGCACGCATAGTTGACTTCGCAATACATACGTCAACTACGCGTAGCGGGCGGAGCTACGCATAGCGGGACTACGACTACGCGGAAATGCGTAAGTGTAGTTCTTAAACTTCGCCTACGAACTACGATGCATAGTTGCGTACTACAATGCGTAGATTCGCGCTGGCGTAGTTTACGAGCAACCCTGAGGGAGAGCCCCCTAAGGTGAGGGAAGGGGGGGGAGACGTCCGCCAGACATGTTGGCACGATACAGGCATCAGGGTGATGCTAACCACTGGATATGCAGAACTACTGCGCCTGCACAGTACACTACGGACAACGTGGACTTGATTGACAGAGGCGCTCACGCAAATGCAGTAGAGGATTATTATTATTTTTGATTTATATAGCGCCAACATATTCCACAGCGCTTTACAAAGCACAATGACCTCAGCGGAGGGAACCGGGAGCCAGCGGCTGAGAGCAGAGCTGCGGCATGGGACATAGCGGTTGCCAGGGCCTGGAGGAAGCCCCAGGTAAGTAGATTTTTTTTTGGGGGGGGGGACATTTCCTTTAAGAAGTAACAGAATGCAATGAATGAAAGTCTGTAGGTTGCATAATACTATTTGTTCTAGCAAGTAGTAAGGGCTGGTATCTACCAGACAACGAGTTTCGCCACTAAAAGCAGCACCATCAGGTCAATAATAGTGCTTTAAAAACAAACGAATGACCAAAACAACCACTCAATAAGTCACATGTCATTTTATTATATTGTACTATATACTGAGATATGTTATTAAAATATGGAATAATACAATAGTAAAACATGGAACGGAGGACTAATAGTAATACAAATGCAATAAAATATCATATTAAAAATAGGAAGTCAAATCAGGTTAGTCGCAATCAATCCTATGGTGCCCATTCACGATACAATAAAAACGTTCGATTTTCCCGTTTATTCGATCTAAATGATCGAATTGAATGAAAGCTGAAAATGTTTTTTTTTCGATCAAGAAATTCGAACGATTATCCCGTTTTTTCTGGAAAAATAATCGGACATGCTGGAAAAATCTTTATATTCGATCTAACAGAATAATCGAACTAAATTATCTAATTGAAAAATTGTACCATGTATGGCCACCTCTAGACCGACACTGTGTGTCCTATAAAAAAATAAAAAGTATGGGGTATATTAAAGCGGAACTGGACTCAGAACTTCCTCTCTGCTCTAAAAGATAAGCAACAGCAAAATAACATTTCAAGAAAAACATGTATGTTACAGCTGATACAAATCCTGCAATAAATCTGTAATGTGTTTACAAATTAGCTGCTCTGCCATGGCAAAGGAGATTCCTGAGCGGACACAGCTGAGAGATCAGATTAAAGTGGTGATTAGTCACAGATCATGGGGAAATAGACAGGCTAAACACAATACATACAGGGTGCATTTCTCTATGTGTTCCTTCTGTCCTGTGCAAGAGTTCAGGTCCACTTTAATATAATGTACATGGGTGAATAAATGGTATACAAAGTGCAGAAAAACTATTTTTAAGGTACAAAAAGTACAACAATCTGCCTTAGGAAAGATAGTCAATAAATATCCTGTGGAAGGTATTTTTCAGGGCTATGCTTTTAAGGGCTATAAATGATAATACATAATAATGATACATAATGACAAAAGTATCCACATTAGTTGATTAGGATGAAAAGTAAATGAATGAGGGGCAGTAACAAAAGCGATTATAATATTTAATATACGCATATGCGTAAAATACCAAAAAGATCTCAGGAGAACTGAATTAGCTGCATGCTTGTTTCAGGTGTGTGATTCAGACACTACTGCAGCCAAAGAGATCAGCGGGGCTGCCAGGCAACTGGTATTGTTTAAAAGAAAACTTCCATATCCCTCTCAGTTAAAGTGGACCCAAATGAAAAATACAAGATTTCAGAAATGAAATCTATTTTCTAAATTATAATAATAAATAGAAGCCTTTTTTCAGCTGCATGATGACAAATATGAAATATTTTACATTTATTAGAGAAACCCCTCCCTTCCTTTCATATTGCCGGGACAGAATCCGGCAAACTGGTGGAGTAGATAGTGTCCAGCAAAGCAGGAATTGCTAATGGCTGCCACCTGTATAACCCTAGTTATGGAAAGAGGAGGGTGAAAAGCATGCACTGAAATGCTCATAGGCTTGAAGGAGTGTTTATTTATCTTTGTATGTGTCAGAGTGGTGCAACTAAATATTTTTAATTAAAAAAAAAAATGTTTGGTTTGGGTCCGCTTTAAGGTTCCCTTTAACCACTTGCCGACCGCCCACAGCCCATGGGCGGCGGCAAAGTGGATGCCTAAAGGACCGCAATACGCCTTCAGGCGGCGCGTCCTTTAGGCATGCCGGGGGAGCGATCGCGTCATTGATGACGCGCGCTTCCCCCGGCAACTGGCTCCGCCCACCCGCCGTAACATCCCGCCGGCCATACGGAAGCGCCGGCGGGATGTTAACCCCGCGATCGCCGCATACAAAGTGTATAATACACTTTGTAATGTATACAAAGTGTATTATACAGGCTGCCTCCTGCCCTGGTGGTCCCAGTGTCCGAGGGACCACCAGGGCAGGCTGCAGCCACCCTAGTCTGCACCCAAACACACTGATCTGCCCCCCCCCCGCCCACTGATCGCCCACAGCACCCCTCAGACCCCCCCCTGCCCACCCCCCAGACCCCTGTTTGCACCCAATCACCCCCCTAATAACCCATCAATCACTCCCTGTCACTATCTGTCAACGCTATTTTTTTTTTATATCCCCCCCTGCCCCCTGCCCCCTCCTGATCACCCCCCCACCCCTCAGATTCTCCCCAGACCCCCCCCCCCCCCCTGTGTACTGTATGCATCTATCTTCCCTGATAACCTGTCAATCACCCGTCAATCACCCATCAATCACCCATCAATCACCCATCAATCACCCCCTGTCACTGCCACCCAACAATCAGCCCCTAACCTGCCCCTTGCGGGCAATCTGATCACCCACCCACACCAATAGATCGCCCGCAGATCCGACATCAGATCACCTCCCAAATCCATTGTTTACATCTATTCTCTCCTCTAAACACCCACTAATTACCCATCAATCACCCATCAATCACCCCCTATCACCACCTGTCACTTTTACCTATCAGATCAGACCCTAATCTGCCCCTTGCGGGCACCCAATCACCCGCCAACACGCTCAGATTGCCCTCTGACCCCCCCTTATCAATTCGCCAGTGCATTAATTACATCTGTTCTTCCCTGTAATAACCCACTGATCACCTGTCAATCACCTGCCAATCACCTATCACCCATCAATCACCCCCTGTCACTGCCACCCATCAATCAGCCCCTAACCTGCCCCTTGCGGGCAATCTGATCTCCCACCCACACCATTAGATCGCCCGCAAACCCGCCGTCAGATTACCTCCCAAATGTATTGTTTACATCTGTTATCTTCTCTAAACACCCACTAATTACCCATCAATCACCCATCAATCACCCCCTATCACCACCTGTCACTGTTACCTATCAGATCAGACCCTAAGCTGCCCCTTGCGGGCACCCAATCACCCGCCCACACGCTCAGATTGCCCTCAGACCCCCCCCCCCTTATCAATTCACCAGTGCATTAATTACATCTGTCCTTCCATGTAATAACCCACTGATCACCTGTCAATCACCTGCCAATCACCTATCACCCATCAATCACCCCCTGTCACTGCCACCCAACAATCAGCCCCTAACCTGCCCCTTGCGGGCAAACTGATCACCCACCCACACCAATAGATCGCCCGCAGATCCGACATCAGATCACCACCCAAGCGCAGTGTTTCCATCTATTCTCTCCTCTAAACACTCACTAATTACCCATCAATCACCCATCAATCACCCCCTATCACCACCTGTCACTGTTACCCATCAGATCAGACCCTAATCTGCCCCTTGCGGGCACCCAATCACCCGCCTACACGCTCAGATTGCCCTCAGACCCCCCCTTATCAATTCGCCAGGGCATTATTTACATCTGTCCTTCCCTGTAATAACCCACTGATCACCTGTCAATCACCTGTCAATCACCCATCAATCACCCCCTGTCACTGCCACCCATCAATCACCCCCTGTCACTGCCACCCATCAATCAGCCCCTAACCTGCCCCTTGCGGGCAAACTGAACACCCACCCACACCAATAGATCGCCCGCAGATCCGACGTCCGATCACCTCCCAAGTGCAGTGTTCACATCTGTTCTCTACCCTAAACACCCACTAATTACCCATCAATCACCCCCTGTCACTGCTACCTATCAGATTAGACCCCTATCTGCCCCTAGGGCACTCAATCACCCGCCCACACCCTCAGAATGCCCTCAGACCCCAGCCCTGATCACCTCGCCAGTGCATTGCTTGCATCTATTCCCCCCTCTAATCACACCTTGAGACACCCATCAATCACCTCCTGTCACCCCCTAGCACACCTACCCATCAGATCAGGCCCTAATTTGCCCCGTGTGGGCTCCTGATCACTCGGCCAAACCCTCAGATCCCCCTCAGACCCCCTTCCGATCACCTCCCCAGTGCATTGATTGCATCTATTTTCCCCTCTAACCACCCCCTGAGACACCCATCAATCACCTCCTGTCACCCCCCTAGCACTCCTATCCATCAGATCAGGCCCAATACAACCTGTCATCTAAAAGGCCACCCTGCTTATGACCGGTTCCACAAAATTCGCCCCCTCATAGACCACCTGTCATCAAAATTTGCAGATGCTTATACCCCTGAACAGTCATTTTGAGACATTTGGTTTCCAGACTACTCACGGTTTTGGGCCCGTAAAATGCCAGGGCGGTATAGGAACCCCACAAGTGACCCCATTTTAGAAAAAAAGACACCCCAAGGTATTCTGTTAGGTGTATGACGAGTTCATAGAAGATTTTATTTTTTGTCAAAAGTTAGCGGAAATTGATTTTTTATTGGTTTTTTTTCACAAAGTGTCATTTTTCACTAACTTGTGACAAAAAATAAAATCTTCTATGAACTCGCCATACACCTAACGGAATACCTTGGGGTGTCTTCTTTCTAAAATGGGGTCACTTGTGGGGTTCCTATACTGCCCTGGCATTTTAGGGGCCCTAAACCGCGAGGAGTAGTCTAGAAAACAAATGCCTCAAAATGACCCGTGAATAGGACGTTGGGCCCCTTAGCGCACCTAGGCTGCAAAAAAGTGTCACACATGTGGTACCGCCGTACTCAGGAAAAGTAGTATAATGTGTTTTGGGGTGTATTTTTACACATACCCATGCTGGGTGGGAGAAATTTCTATGTAAATGGTCAATTGTGTGTAAAACAAATCAAACAATTGTCATTTACAGAGATATTTCTCCCACTTAGCATGGGTATGTGTAAAAATACACCCCAAAACACATTATACTACTTCTCCTGAGTACGGCGGTACCACATGTGTGGCACTTTTTTACACCCTAAGTACGCTAAGGGGCCCAAAGTCCAATGAGTACCTTTAGGATTTCACAGGTCATTTTGCGACATTTGGTTTCAAGACTACTCCTCACGGTTTAGGGCCCCTAAAATGCCAGGGCAGTATAGTAACCCCACAAATGACCCCATTCTAGAAAGAAGACACCCAAAGGTATTCCGTTAGGAGTATGGTGAGTTCATAGAAGATTTTATTTTTTGTCGAAAGTTAGCGGAAAATTGATTTCTATTGTTTTTTTCACAAAGTGTCATTTTCCACTAACTTGTGACAAAAAATAAAATCTTCTATGAACTCACCATACTCCTAACGGAATACCTTGGGGTGTCTTCTTTCTAAAATGGGGTCATTTGTGGGGTTCCTATACTGAACTGGCATTTTAGGGGCCCTAAACCGTGAGGAGTAGTCTGGAAATCAAATTTCGCAAAATGACCTGTGAAATCCTAAAGGTACTCATTGGACTTTGGGCCCTTTAGCGCAGTTAGGGTGCAAAAAAGTGCCACACATGTGGTATTGCCATACTCGGGAGAAGTAGTACAATGAGTTTTGGGGTGTATTTTTACACATACCCATGCTGGGTGGGAGAAATACCTCTGTAAATGACAATCTTTTGATTTTTTTACACACAATTGTCCATTTACAGAGTTATTTCTCCCACCCAGCATGGGTATGTGTAAAAATACACCCCAAAACACATTGAACTACTTCTCCCGAGTACGGCGATACCACATGTGTGGCACTTTTTTGCACCCTAACTGCGCTAAAGGGCCCAAAGTCCAATGAGTACCTTTAGGATTTCACAGGTCATTTTGCGGAATTTGATTTCCAGACTACTCCTCACGGTTTAGGGCCCCTAAAATGCCAGGGCAGTATAGGAACCCCACAAATGACCCCATTTTAGAAAGAAGACACCTCAAGGTATTCCGTTAGGAGTATGGTGAGTTCATAGAAGATTTTATTTTTTGTCACAAGTTAGTGGAAAATGACACTTTGTGAAAAAAACAATAAAAATCAACTTTCCGCTAACTTTTGACAAAAAATAAAATCTTCTATGAACTCACCATACTCCTAACGGAATACTTTGGGGTGTCTTCTTTCTAAAATGGGGTCATTTGTGGGGTTCCTATACTGCCCTGGCATTTTAGGGGCCCTAAACCGTGAGGAGTAGTCTGGAAATCAAATTCCGCAAAATGACTTGTGAAATCCTAAAGGTACTCATTGGACTTTGGGCCCTTTAGCGCAGTTAGGGTGCAAAAAAGTGCCACACATGTGGTATCGCCGTACTCGGGAGAAGTAGTACAATGTGTTTTGGGGTGTATTTTTACACATACCCATGCTGGGTGGGAGAAATAACTCTGTAAATGGACAATTGTGTGTAAAAAAAATGAAAAAATTGTCATTTACAGAGATATTTCTCCCACCCAGCATGGGTATGTGTAAAAATACACCCCAAAACACATTCTACTACTTCTCTTGAGTACGGCAATACCACATGTGTGGCACTTTTTTGCAGCCTAACTGCGCTAAGGGGCCCAAAGTCCAATGAGCACTTTTAGGCTTTACAGGGGTGCTTACAAATTAGCACCCCCCAAAATGCGAGGACAGTAAACACACCCCACAAATGACCCCATTTTGGAAAGTAGACACTTCAAGGTATTCAGAGAGGGGCATGGTGAGTCCGTGGCAGATTTCATTTTTTTTTTGTCGCAAGTTAGAAGAAATGGATTCTTTTTTTTTTTCTTTTTTTTGTCACAAAGTGTCATTTTCCGCTTACTTGTGACAAAAAATAATATCTTCTATGAACTCACTATGCCTCTCAGTGAATACTTTGGGATGTCTTCTTTCCAAAATGGGGTTATTTGGGGGGTATTTATACTATCCTGGAATTCTAGCCCCTCATGAAACATGACAGGGGGTCAGAAAAGTCAGAGATGCTTGAAAATGGGAAAATTCACTTTTTGCACCATAGTTTGTAAACGCTATAACTTTTACCCAAACCAATAAATATACACTGAATGGGTTTTTTTTTTATCAAAAACATGTTTGTCCACATTTTTCGCGCTGCATGTATACAGAAATTTTACTTTATTTGAAAATTGTCAGCACAGAAAGTTAAAAAAATCATTTTTTTGCCAAAATTCATGTCTTTTTTGATGAATATAATAAAAAGTAAAAATCGCAGGAGCAATCAAATAGCACCAAAAGAAAGCTTTATTAGTGACAAGAAAAGGAGCCAAAATTCATTTAGGTGGTAGGTTGTATGAGCGAGCAATAAACCGTGAAAGCTGCAGTGGTCTGAGTGGAAAAAAAGTGCCTGGTCCTTAAGGGTTAGAAAGACTGTAGTCCTCAAGTGGTTAAAGAGACTCTGAAGCGAGAATAAATCTCGCTTCTGAGCTCATAAATAGCAGGGGCACGTGTGCCCCTGCTAAAACGCCGCTATCCCGCGGCTAAACGGGGGTCCCTTCACCCCCAACCCACCCCCCGCAAAAGTGTGTCGTAGAAAAAGTCGCTGGCTGTCTCTTCCTGGAGGCAGGGCTAACGGCTGCAGCCCTGCCTCCAGTCGCGTCTGTCAGCGGCGCATCGCCGCCTCTCCCCCGCCCCTCTCAGTGAAGGAAGACTGAGAGGGGCGGGGGAGAGGCGGAGATACGCGCTGACAGACGCGCGTGGGGCAGGGCTGCGGCGGTTAGCCCTGCCCCAACCAGGAAGCGCTCCCCCGGTGTATCGAGGGGGATTTGGGGGTGAAGGGACCCCCGTTAAGCCGCGCTATAGCGGCGTTTTAGCAGGGGCACACATGCCCCTGCTATTTATGAGGTCTGAAGCGAGATTTATTCTCGCTTCAGACTCTCTTTAAAGCCCTTAAAAAACTTAGCCCTGAAAAATACCTTGAAGGGGAAACTTATCAACCATCTTTGGAAAGGCAGATCATGTACCATAAAAGCTGTTTTTTTGCACTTTATATACCATACTGTATGGACATCCATATATTTTATTATATCCCATACTGGATTGTTATATGATACACAGTCTAGGAGTGAATATGACTAACCCCATGATTTTCCATTTCCAATATGATGTTTTATTGTGTTTTTATTATTATTAGTCTGCTGTTCCATATGTCACTATTATACTATTCCATCTTTTACTATTGTATCATTTTATATTTCACTGTATTGAGTTATACTGTATGTGACTTATTGGGCTCGATTCACAAAGCGGTGCTAACCCAGTTAGAGACTTTAGGCGTGATAACCATTGCACCACGCTGGTGAAAAGCCAGTTTAGGCGTGATAAGTTTAGGTGTGATAAGTTTAGGCATGCTAAGTTTAGATAAGTGTAGATAGGGTGCAAAGTCCCGCACGCAAAGCGCTAGCGCAAAACATTTGATCAGCTGTGCACTGCGGTGCTAACGCAGTTGGTGCTTAAACTTATCATGCCTAAACTTATCACACCTAAACTTATCATGCATAAACTTATCACACCTAAACTTATCACACCTAAACTTATCATGCCTAAACTGAGTTTAGGCATGATAAAGGGCTTTTCACTGGCGTGCAAACACTTTGCACCGCTTTGTGAATCAGACCCATTGAGTGGTTGTTTGCCACACTAGTTTGTTGTTTAAACACTACTGTTGACCTGATGAAGCTGCTTTTAGTGGCAAAACGCATTGCCCAGTGCTAAATAAAATTGTTTTGTTTTTTTAAACTAGTCCTCATTTCAGGTAGGACTGTTTCAAACTATATATAACATCATTAGAGTTATACCACTGATCCATAGAGAGCACCTCCTACTTGTTTTTTTGCATTGTATTACTCTTAGTACAAGTACAAGGGTTCTAACTTAGGAGTATTATTTAAGTTTATTTTTTTGGAGCAGCAACTGTTATCTTCCACCTCAAAGGCCGAGCGGGGGCGGCACTTCCCCACATGCACAGTAAGTGGTTGCTTATACTGGCAAGTGGCAACCCAACCTTGTGAGTATTTTATTGTTATTCTTAGAAACTTCCATCAGGCTACTCAACATACTACACCAGATTGGGTTCCCGGTGTCTTTGTGCTTTTGTCTCTTTTCTACTCAAGACCCATGGGATGCAACGGAGCTGTTTCAGCCCTGTACATGTAAACACATACATAAGCAGTAAATTTCTTCCAGAGTCAAATGAGCCATGAATTACTTTTCTCCTATGTTGCTGTCACTTACAGTAGGTAGTAGAAATCCGACAGAAGCGACAGGTTTTGGACTAGCCCATCTCCTCATGCGGGATTATCAGGGTTTTCTCTAGTTTCAAAAGCACTTTGTGAATGGCAGTTGCTCTGTCCAACTGGCAAAAAAAATGTATGCTGAGCAGGGAGGGTGGCCAGCATCTTTGTATAAATCCTTTTCAGGGAGTGTCTTTATAAAGAATAAAAGCCTTGCTGAGAATCCCCTGTGAAGAGATGGACTAGTTCAAAACCTGTTGGTTCTGTCAGATTTCTACCACCTATTGTAAGTGACAGCAATATAGAAGCAAAGTAATCTATGGCTCCTTTTACTCTGGAAGAAACATATTCCTTATTTGTAAGTGTTTACATGCATTTAATATTTTACAATTTTCACGATAGTGGTCCTTTAAAGTGGATCCGAGATAAACTTTTACTCATTGAATAATTGTGTTCCTTTCATATACTTTATAGGGCAATCCTCAAGCCAAATACTTTTTTTGTTTTGTTTGAATACTCTAATTCCCTATAAACTAAAACAAGCCTCGCCCACAGTTTTTCAGAGAACCTTGGCAGTGTAGCAAGGGATTATGGGAGCTCAATCTGGGCAGGAGGAGGAGGTTGTTACTAGCCATTGATTTTAGAGGCAGAGCGGAGGAGGGAGGAGGAGAGGGGACTGACTTTACACACAGGCAAGCTGATAGCATCTCCAGCACTCAGCCTGTGACAATGTGACAAACACAACACGGCTGCCCTCATTGTATCACAGGAATAAATAATCATAAACTTTTGAAGCTGTTTGCAGCTAGATTTGCTGTGTAAACTATCTAAACTTTAGATAAGATATATAGACAAGTTACTTGTTATAGTTAGTTTTTCCTCTCGGATCCGCTTTAAGTGTATTCGGCTGTCATTTAAATCTCTATTCTCAGTAACATACATATATTTCCTATCAACAAAACAACTATTAGCTATGCGAGTTGTGTACTGTATTGATCTGTTCCATACTTACACTGTGCATTGGAATTCTTCATAAGTTTCTCCCATTCACTGAAGAATTTTCTCAAGTTGGTATAAAGTTTTAAGTCTTCAGTGCTTCCATCTTGCTCTCCATTCATTACATGTGTTATTGCCATTGAAAAACTTTTAATTTTCTGTCGGGAAACAAAAATACAGGCTGTATAGACAACGTATAGATAACGTTTTATTTTCAGTGTAATAAATTCATGCTATCCAGAACTGGCCTTGCAGGATGCATAAATATGCTTTATACAGTAATATACCTCAGTTACATTAAGTCTGTACTTTGTCTATTTGTTTTGAATTACTGTATTTCAACATTAATACAGAGTATATGGGAAATATAGAATGAGGGTATAGTAGTGCAATTTTTTTTAGCTAGGCCTATTTTTATCACTGATTTCCAAGCAACCACAAACCATATTTATACGCCATCAGCCAATCCCCATTGGTGCCAGATAATGGCGTTTTCACTGTATTATTAATTGTACTACTTACCCACTGAAAAACGATAGGCCTGGGCCACGACCCCCCGCCAACGCACGCACCACCGCGACCCACATTTGCGACTTGTACACAGAACCTCACTGTCTGAAGTCTGTCCCTGTACTGCGCATGACTCAAGTCTGACTGGACTAGTGGCATGCTTTTTTCAGGTGTGTGATTCAGACACTAGTGATGCAAGAAAGATCAGCAGGACTGCCAGGGAACTGGTATTGTTTACTGGTAAATAAATATGGCAGACTTTATATTCCTCTCACTTCAGGTGTCTTTTTAACTACTTGCACACCCTGCAACAGTATATATATCTATGCCCCAGCAGACTTCACCTCAACGCCCAGGGCGTAAATATACGCATCCCTGCCGCGACCCCCGCTGTCTGTGCTCCCACGCGCATACTCGCTCCGCCCGGTAGCCCGGAGATCAATGAATGGGAACTGAGGTAAGTCCCCTGATTGAAGCTGCGTCATTGTGAAAAAAAAGGTTGCACGTCCATGCTTTACTTACTGTAAGCTTATATATTACGCTTACAGGTGCTTAGAAAATAAATCACTGGAGATATCTTGTGGCCAAATAGTAAAATAACACCTACATACGGTACTTTTTCTAAAAATAAAAATACCTACATAAAATTTAACTCCTTACAGCACACGTTCTCCCATAGTTACCCAAATAAACGTTTTGCTTAAAAGAAATGTAATTAAAACAAAAATAATACATAAATAGTTACCTACCTTAGGGACTGAACTTTTTTAATATGTATGTCAAGAGGGTATATTACTGTTATTTTTAAATTATGGGATTGTAAATAGTGACACAAAACTGAAAAAATGCACCTTTATTTCCAAATAAAATATTGACACCATACATTGTGATAGGGACATAACTTAAACAGTGTAATAACCAGGACAAATGGGCAAATAAAATATGTGGGTTTTAATTATGGCAGCATTTATTATCTAAAAACTATAATGGCCGGAACTGAGAAACAATGAATGTATTGATTTTTATTTTATTATTCCCGTTAAAATGCATTTAGAATAAAATAATTCTTAGCAAAATGTACCACCAAAAGAAAGCATAATTGGTGGCAAAAAAAAAACAAGATATAGATCACTTAGTTGTGATTAGTAGTGATAAAGTTATTGGGGAATGAAAGGGAAGAGCGCTGAAAGGTGAAAATTACTCTGGTGCTCAAGGGAAAAAAACCCTCAGTAGTGAAGTGGCTAAGCTAATAATCAAATAGAAAGTATTAATGCAGAGGCTTACTGGTAGGGCAGCTAAGCATAATTAAATGACCTCTCCATTTGTTATGTATCCACCTTGACATCTTCAAGTGAACCCAAGGTGAAAATAAAGTGATGAGATAAACAATTGTATTTATCCTCCTACTTATAAAATGACTTTTTTTTTTCATGGTTTTATTTTAGATTAAAACATATACAAAGTTTTGTTGCCTCTGCTCAGTGGCAGCCTATTAAGTGTCCCAGAGTTAAAATACATGAACTATTGACTTTTTTTTATTTCCTTCTGCTCTCAGAAGTTTTGTTCTGCTAGGAAAACTTGTATGGCTGTAATCTGCTTATCAGTGATGTTTACTATATTCCCAACAAGGTACTGACAAGACAGAAGCTGTCATCTCCAGGCCTAGAAATAAAATCTTTCAGGCAGCAAAATACAACAAGTAAAACAGCTTGGTTATGAATATGCTTTGCACTGTACATACACGTTTATCTCATCATGCCACATGTCGTCTCGGTGTAACGATTGTGGAACTTTCTCCGTGATCAGCGCACAACACGTGCGCTGATACGGCGGAAATCCTCCACAAGCGTATATTTAGGGTTGCCAGGTCGGCTGATGGAGAAAACCGGACAGGGGGTGGAGTTAGGGGTGGAGTTAGGGGCGGAGTCAGAAGCGCACTTTTATGTAGAGTGGGGCTAAGCAATGGGCTTTTTTTAAAAAAAAATTATAGTATTTATATCGCACTGACATCTTCTGCAGCACATTACAGAGTACATAGCCATGTCACTAACTGTCCTCACCAGTAGTACTGGTCCAGTGCACATAAGAGACAGTTTTTCACCAGTAACTGCACATAAGAGACAGCTTTTCACCAGTAAATGCACATTATAAGAGACACCTTTTCGCCAGTAAATGCACATAATAAGAGACAGCTTTTCCCCAGTAAATGCACAAGAGACAGCTTTTCACCAGTAAATGCACATAATAAGACACAGCTTTTCACCAGTAAATGCACATAATAAGAGACAGCTTTTCACCAGTAAATGCACAAAAGAGACAGCTTTTCACCACTAAATGCACATAATGACAAACAGCCAGTGTTCCCAGTATATGTAGCCAGGGATATATGTGCCCAGTATATGTAGGCAGGGGTGTAAATGTCCCAGTATACGTAGGCAGGGGTATATATGTCCCAGTATATGTAGCCAGGGGGTATATGTGCCCAGAATAGGTAGCCAGGGGGTATATGTGCCCAGAATAGGTAGCCAGGAGCTATATGTGCCCAGAATAGCTAGCCAGGGGCTATATGTGCCCAGAATAGGTAGCCAGGAGGAGAACAGTGCAGCAGAGAGAGAGCTGGGAGCAGCGGTGGAGAAGGGGGGCAATCTCCCCCCCCCCTTCCCTCACCTTAGGGTGCTCTCTCTCCCCCGCTGTCTCCTCCAATATGATGTGCAGGCTGGCGGGTGGCTGCGGGTGGAACTTACCTCTGTGTCGCAGGCGCCGGAAGTTCGGGTCCCGCAGCCGCTGAGATTCGACTCAAAAAAGATCCGGATCAAAGATCCGAATCATTCATGAGCCGGACAACACTATTCAGACTGGCTTAAATGAGAACATTAGTTATGTCCCGTTTCTGCCCCTCTGAGTTTTGATTTTTGTGGGTCTCTGCTGTTGTGCTGCTGCATTCCCCTGCCACTATCTGTGGGCTTAATGGTGACCATCTGTTCAATTGGAGCATTTTCGCAGCCTTGCTAGTTAATCTAGATTTATGTTTGTTAATTCCACCGTTGTGGTGGTACATTTGCCCCATAGGATTGGCACCATATGCAATTGGAGGGTGCCCATTTTACCTGTGGGGCATATTATCTTATATAGGGTTATTTTACTAGCTGCTGTCCTATATGGATTTATTTATGATAAAAAGTTGGTTATAATATGTCTAATGTGATATCTAATTGAGTAATTATCTGGTCTATGGATGGTCTGTGCGCGCTCCCTGTGTGTCCCCGCCGCCTGATCTGGCTTCCTGGTCTCTCTCGCCCCTGCCCCCGGGCCTGCGTGCGGGGGGCGGGGTTTGGCGGACGTGCCGGGCGCGCTATTGGTTGGCTCGCCCGTCGTGTCTGCCTGCCCCGCCCCCCTGCTCGCTCTGGCCCGGGGGCGCGAGTGGCCGTGTTGTGCGGCTGGATTGGGCGGCAGCTGCTACATAGGGAGTGCGTCACAGTTGTTTGGACACGCCTCCTGAAGAAGCCGGTAGTAGCCGGCGAAATCGATCGAGGACGCCGTCCTCTCATATGGCGGCGGACCTTCCTGGTGCCTGACTTCCCCATGCTCCAATAGGACATCACCTCCTCTCGGACAAACGCTGCTGACACCTGCAGGAATCCTGTCCGGATGAGTAAGAGCCCATTGGGCAACTTTATGCAATCCATATGCTTTGGCTGACACACATTGCCATCATGCTCTATGGCTGCTGCTGCTTTGTATTCACTGGCTGCTTGATCTGTCTTCAGCTCTAATACGCTTCTCTGCAAAGTACTTTCCATGCCAACAATGCTAATATCTTCCAATCTGTCTGTGTTCATTTGAACTACTTGCATGGACTTTTGCTTCCACCTAACGCTGCACAATCCGGCTCTCTATGCATGTGCAACAGGCATTGTTTGCCAGAGACACAGGAATCTACATGCACATGTCAGTATGGATACCAGGAAGAGCTAAATAAGCAAATAAGGATTTGAGCACATGTGAATATCAATGAGCTGACAATACCTGAGGTGATGCCTGCATGGTTTGCTGAGAGTTGAGGATACCTGCTTTTCCTTGTTTAGGCCTCTCTTTATATTGGAATATCCACGATGAACTCTGGCTATAGTCATGCGGCTAGATTGGACTCTTTTGTTCCTTGATTTTGTTTTTCTTTTTTGATATATTTTTTTATTTTTTGTTTATTAAGCTGCGCAGCTTTCAGCCATTATCTACGTGCACTGAGTCCACTGGTTAGATTCTTTCTGAATTAGAGGGCCCTAGGTTCAGTGGGTTTTGGGGTGTGGGTCGTTGGGGATGTGGGATTTTCTGCTGCCATATATGTTTTTATGCTAATTTTGTATATTGTCTTTTGCAAGTGATGAATAAAGTTTTGTATTTTTACAAATAATATATATCAATATTTTTTGTATTCAATCGGGCCATACCCCTTCCACACAACATCTCATAAGGTCTGTTCCACTATTCAGACTGATTAGTGTTGTCCGGCTCATGAATGATTCAGATCTTTGATCCGGATCTTTTTTGAGTCGAATCTCAGCGGCTGCGGGACCCGAACTTCCGGCGCTGGAGCGACACAGAGGTAAGTTCCGCCTGCAGCCACTCGCCAGCCTGCACATCATCCTGGAGGAGACAGCGGGGGAGAGAGAGCACCCTAAGGTGAGGGAAGGGGGGGGAGATTGCCCCCCTTCTCCACCGCTGCTCCCAGCTCTCTCTCTGCTGCGCTGTTCTCCTCCTGCGCTGCGGCGGGGGGCTCTAAACCGGACAACTTAATTGTCCGGTTTAGCATGCCTTTTTGCACCGGACACAGCGCACAAAAACCGGACTGTCCGGTGTAAAACCAGACACCTGGCAACCCTACGTATATTTGCAGGCACCCAGCAAAAGGTGCAACGCACCTGTAGAGGGAAATTCCTGTCGGCAGATGGCGCTGGGGAGTGCAGAGGAACCAATCCTCTGTACCTCCACAAATGCCAGACAGGAATTGTACGAAGCGCAGAACGCAATCGCAAGAGAGGCGATTGTGAATAAAAAAGAGCAAAGGGACAGGTTGTATGTGTGTGCGCCAATCCAGTCGCCACCCCGCGACCGCACACACACAACAGCAGATATGAAATAGGAACGCGATCGTGAGAAGTGCGATCGCTAGACAAGACACAAGGCAGATCAGGACAGAATACGAGGTAGCAAATGCACAGCAAATAATACAATGAGGAGATACGGAAAATAACAAACGCTAGCTATCCGTGAACACCGCACTCATTCGCAACAGTGCACGCGGTTATGCGCGGTCTCCACGTGTTAAGCACAATAGAGACAAGCACGCCTAACTAAACATTAACAGACAAACATGAAACAGAGGACGCGAGCGCTTGCTTAACGGTTACCTCACCGAGCCTCCAGCAAGCGTAGCGGACAAGACAGACACACGAAAACAGGGACAAGCAAGAGATAGGATCCACAGCACTAGCGAAAAGTGGCTAGCGCGATCCAGGTACAGAGTAGCAGAACAGAAGGATCCCCAGCACTAGCGAAAAGTGGCTAGCGCGATCCGAGAAGACAGAACAGAAGGATCCCCAGCGCTAGCGAAAAGTAGCTAGCGCGATCCCAGGAGACAGAACAGAAGGATCCCCAGCGCTAGCGAAAAGTAGCTAGCGCGATCCCAGGAGACAGAACAGAAGGATCCCCAGCGCTAGCGAAAAGTAGCTAGCGCGATCCCAGGAGACAGAACAGAAGGATCCCCAGCACTAGCGAAAAGTGGCTAGCGCGATCCAGGTACAGAGTAGCAGAACAGAAGGATCCCCAGCGCTAGTGAAAAGTGGCTAGCGCGATCCCAGAAGACAGAACAGAAGGATCCCCAGCGCTAGCGAAAAGTGGCTAGCGCGATCCCAGGAGACAGAACAGATGAGGTAGGCAGAAACAACCGCTGTTCCAACCTACACTCCAGACTCAATCAGAAGGATCCACAGCCGCTAACGCTAGGGCTTGTGCGATCCAAACACAAGACAGACGGAATTGTTTGCCAGAGACACAGGAATCTACATGCACATGTCAGTATGGATACCAGGAAGAGCTAAATAAGCAAATAAGGATTTGAGCACATGTGAATATCAATGAGCTGACAATACCTGAGGTGATGCCTGCATGGTTTGCTGAGAGTTGAGGATACCTGCTTTTCCTTGTTTAGGCCTCTCTTTATATTGGAATATCCACGATGAACTCTGGCTATAGTCATGCGGCTAGATTGGACTCTTTTGTTCCTTGATTTTGTTTTTCTTTTTTGATATATTTTTTGATTATTTGTTTATTAAGCTGCGCAGCTTTCAGCCATTATCTACGTGCACTGAGTCCACTGGTTAGATTCTTTCTGAATTAGAGGGCCCTAGGTTCAGTGGGTTTTGGGGTGTGGGTCGTTGGGGATGTGGGATTTTCCGCTGCCATATATGTTTTTATGCTAATTTTGTATATTGTCTTTTGCAAGTGATGAATAAAGTTTTGTATTTTTACAAATAATATATATCAATATTTTTTGTATTCAATCGGGCCATACCCCTTCCACACAACATCTCATAAGGTCTGTTCTAATTTGCAACAGGAGGGGGATGTCCCGAGTGACCACAAAATTATCTACACCTGAGTGCACCCTTGGAGATTAATACCTAATTGATAGAGGTTAAGTGGACCCTCAGGGCCCGGGGTGATACGAAGGGTGTTATTTACAGCAAACAGGCTGCGAGATGCTCCGGTGGGACAATCTTTTGGCACGGGTGGAACGGGAGTGCACGCAGACACAGGGAACCAGAGATGCACAGCAATTAATTAATGGTGGTTTTAGGAGATTGAACAGATTATATGAAAGAAAATCTAGGATCTGGTGGAATATTAAGTACAACAAAATTTACCTGGATGAGCAGTCTCTCCTCTCTGGCTATGGTTTCAGATTTTTCCTCACCGTAGAAATCTCAGTGAAGATTTCAAAAAGCGGTGGGAGAGAAATTTTGAATGCTGCGCAAAAATTTGTTTGACTTTAATGAATGAATTGGATACAGAGGATTTAAACACTTTGGAAGAGGAAATCCAGAAGGTGACTGAATCTATCAGTTCATTTTCTGAGGATCCTCTCTATAAAACACGTAGTGAGGAATTAGACAGGCATATTACCCAGTTTAACAAAAACTTGGTGATATATAGGGATAAAAAAGTGTTGCAGGATAGAACAGCATATAAGACAGGCTCCGCCTATAGGTGGAGCAATCCTAGGAAAAGGATTCCCATCAAACCCAAGCCTCCTAGAGAGGATCCTGTACAACATCCCTCTGGCACAGAGGAATCTGACTCCCCTAGGGGCGGCAGTGGAGCAGCCTCAGGCAGTTCCATATCTGGTAACGATAATCCTCGTCAATATAACCTCAGACACAAACAAATTAAAGACGGACCACCAAAGACAGGAAGTAAGAAGATAAAAAATAAAGAATCGGTTCAACAAGAATCCAGTTCATCATGTCAGGAAGACTCCGATGTAGCCTTGCCCTCCTCATCAGCTGCCTCGGCTCTTTTAGCCAATGGACAGGGGGTGGGGAGATGAGAGTCTCTAATGTGAAGGATGGGGGTGTGGTAAACAGAAATTTAGAAATCATTAATCTTACAGGAGAGAATATCCCCGATGAATATTATACGTTACTGTCTAAAGGTTTGGGGTTCTGCCCCACACACAACATGGATATTTTTGAGACCATTGTAGATTTACACCTATTTGGCAGAAGGATCCTACTGCAGGCTCTATACGGGGATAAATTACAGCAAATACCCACATGTGATGTGGAGAAGCCGTGGTCAGATGAGGACTTTGCTGCTCTTCAGCATTTGATGGATCTGCAGGATCCAGTGACCCATGGTGCGGCGGCGGACCTGGTGGGGTCTTTCGCATCCTACCATGTCCCTCACTTGGACCAGGTCGGTTTACGTAACAAATCTAAGAAATTTCCACCTTTTACCTTATGTCCAAATTTGAAGACTTTTGTTGAAGTGGTAGAGAGGGATATCTCAAGACTCGGGGGGCACAAGTCGGACACTGACAATTTAAGTACTATTGAACGAGATACGCTTTCTAAATTGGCCACAAATAAAGAATGGGTGATCAAACCATCTGATAAGGGGGGCAACGTGGTGCTGATGAAAGCGGAATTCTATAGGGATATGTGTTTACAGATCTTAAACAGACGTGAATGTTATTTGAGGGTCCCTCCATCCAGAGCCATGCGGTGTCAGGGGGCATTGTTTGACATCATCGAGGATGCTTTCGCTCGGACAGTTATTGATCATGATACTGCTACTTTTTTGAAAGTTTTGAATCCTATTTTACCGACTTTTTATGCATTACCAAAAGTCCATAAGAACCTGAGTAAACCTCCGGGTCGTCCGATAGTATCGGGTCGGGGCTCTCTAACCGAACGTGCCAGTATGTATGTCGATAGACATCTCCAGCCACACGTACAATCGTTACCATCTTATGTACGCGATTCATCTTTTTTATTGCGAGCCCTTGAGGGCCTGCAATTGCCCCCTGGTACTTTGCTGGTGGCTCTGGATGTAGAGGCCCTCTATTCTAGCATCCCCCATCAATTGGGGGTTGATGCGGTGAGCATCTTTTTGGGGGAGCTGGGTATTCAGTACACAGCTCATAACATATTTCTGCTGACTTTACTGGAATTTATTCTGACTAACAATCTCTTTCTCTTTGAGGGGTCCCACTACCTCCAGGTGCAGGGAGCAGCGATGGGCACCACGTGTGCTCCATCGTATGCCAACCTGTACCTGGGGGCGTGGGAAAGGGAACTGTTTGCGGATGAGGGTCTCTCGATGTACCTGTGCCACATTGTGGCGTGGCACAGGTACATCGATGACATCCTCGTTTTCTGGACGGGAGATCTCGATCTCCTCAATCGATTTGTCAACATTATCAATAACAATACTCGTAATCTTAAATTTACCATGCAGATGAGCCCAAAGCACGTTCCTTTCTTAGATCTCCTGATCTCGATCTCCGGCGATGGCCATATATCAACATGCTTATATAGAAAAGAGACAGCGACAAACTCCCTGTTAAGGGCGGAAAGCTTCCACCCCACACATACTATCAAAGGTATTCCTACTGGTCAATACTTACGTATCCGTCGGAATTGTTCCGACGATGAAACCTTTCATGAAGAGGCATTTCGCCTGAGGTCGAGATTTCGAGAAAGAGGGTACAATGATAAGAACCTGATTAAAGCATATAAAAGGGCGGATGCAAGCTCAAGGACATCGCTCCTGGCTGGGAAACAACGCCCTGCCGGAGGCGAGAGACAGAGACCGAGATTTTGCACCAAATTTTCTGCTCAGCATAGAGAGATTTCACGTATTTTACAGAAACACTGGCATATCCTGACGAACGATGCCAAACTAAGTACCATTGTTACAGATGCTCCCCTTATATCTTTCCACAGAGCACCTTCTCTTCGTGATCTGGTGGTGAATAGCCACTTTGAGGATCCCCGGTCCAGTACCAAGCATTGTAAGTTAACGGGCACATATACCTGTGGAGGTTGCACCATGTGCCGATTTATTCAGGTTGGAAGGAGTGTGTTGCTGCCGGATGGTAGGGATTGGTCGCTCTCGCACTATGTTAATTGTGGCACTGTTCTGGTTGTCTATCTATTGATTTGCCCCTGTGGAGCATTTTATGTGGGAAAGACTAAGAATAAACTCCGCTCGAGGATGTCACAGCACATTACTAGTATCAAGAGTTCGAGGGCGACCGATCTCACCCCGGTGGCAAGGCACTTTAAGGAAGCCCATAATGGGAGATACTTATCTCTACGATTTATTGGATTGGACAGGATCCACGGCTCACCTAGAGGAGGTAATATGGATCGTCTCTTGTTACAAAAGGAAGCCAGATGGATATTTGAGTTAGATGCAACTAGATATCCTGGCTTAAATGAGAACATTAGTTATGTCCCGTTTCTGCCCCTCTGAGTTTTGATTTTTGTGGGTCTCTGCTGTTGTGCTGCTGCATTCCCCTGCCACTATCTGTGGGCCTAATGGTGACCATCTGTTCAATTGGAGCATTTTCGCAGCCTTGCTAGTTAATCTAGATTTATGTTTGTTAATTTCACCGTTGTGGTGGTACATTTGCCCCATAGGATTGGCACCATATGCAATTGGAGGGTGCCCATTTTACCTGTGGGGCATATTATCTTATATAGGGTTATTTTACTAGCTGCTGTCCTATATGGATTTATTTATGATAAAAAGTTGGTTATAATATGTGTAATGTGATATCTAATTGAGTAATTATCTGGTCTATGGATGGTCTGTGCGCGCTCCCTGTGTGTCCCCGCCGCCTGATCTGGCTTCCTGGTCTCTCTCGCCCCTGCCCCCGGGCCAGAGCGAGCAGGGGGGCGGGGTTTGGCGGACGTGCCGGGCGCGCTATTGGTTGGCTCGCCCGTCGTGTCTGCCTGCCCCGCCCCCCTGCTCGCTCTGGCCCGGGGGCGCGAGTGGCCGTGTTGTGCGGCTGGATTGGGCGGCAGCTGCTACATAGGGAGTGCGTCACAGTTGTTTGGACACGCCTCCTGAAGAAGCCGGTAGTAGCCGGCGAAATCGATCGAGGACGCCGTCCTCTCATATGGCGGCGGACCTTCCTGGTGCCTGACTTCCCCATGCTCCAATAGGACATCACCTCCTCTCGGACAAACGCTGCTGACACCTGCAGGAATCCTGTCCGGATGAGTAAGAGCCCATTGGGCAACTTTATGCAATCCATATGCTTTGGCTGACACACATTGCCATCATGCTCTATGGCTGCTGCTGCTTTGTATTCACTGGCTGCTTGATCTGTCTTCAGCTCTAATACGCTTCTCTGCAAAGTACTTTCCATGCCAACAATGCTAATATCTTCCAATCTGTCTGTGTTCATTTGAACTACTTGCATGGACTTTTGCTTCCACCTAACGCTGCACAATCCGGCTCTCTATGCATGTGCAACAGGCATTGTTTGCCAGAGACACAGGAATCTACATGCACATGTCAGTATGGATACCAGGAAGAGCTAAATAAGCAAATAAGGATTTGAGCACATGTGAATATCAATGAGCTGACAATACCTGAGGTGATGCCTGCATGGTTTGCTGAGAGTTGAGGATACCTGCTTTTCCTTGTTTAGGCCTCTCTTTATATTGGAATATCCACGATGAACTCTGGCTATAGTCATGCGGCTAGATTGGACTCTTTTGTTCCTTGATTTTGTTTTTCTTTTTTGATATATTTTTTGATATATTTTTTTATTTTTTGTTTATTAAGCTGCGCAGCTTTCAGCCATTATCTACGTGCACTGAGTCCACTGGTTAGATTCTTTCTGAATTAGAGGGCCCTAGGTTCAGTGGGTTTTGGGGTGTGGGTCGTTGGGGATGTGGGATTTTCTGCTGCCATATATGTTTTTATGCTAATTTTGTATATTGTCTTTTGCAAGTGATGAATAAAGTTTTGTATTTTTACAAATAATATATATCAATATTTTTTGTATTCAATCGGGCCATACCCCTTCCACACAACATCTCATAAGGTCTGTTCCACTATTCAGACTGATTAGTGTTGTCCGGCTCATGAATGATTCGGATCTTTGATCCGGATCTTTTTTGAGTCGAATCTCAGCGGCTGCGGGACCCGAACTTCCGGCGCTGGAGCGACACAGAGGTAAGTTCCGCCTGCAGCCACTCGCCAGCCTGCACATCATCCTGGAGGAGACAGCGGGGGAGAGAGAGCACCCTAAGGTGAGGGAAGGGGGGGGAGATTGACCCCCTTCTCCACCGCTGCTCCCAGCTCTCTCTCTGCTGCGCTGTTCTCCTCCTGCGCTGCGGGGGGGGCTCTAAACCGGACAACTTAATTGTCCGGTTTAGCATGCCTTTTTGCACCGGACACAGCGCACAAAAACCGGACTGTCCGGTGTAAAACCAGACACCTGGCAACCCTACGTATATTTGCAGGCACCCAGCAAAAGGTGCAACGCACCTGTAGAGGGAAATTCCTGTCGGCAGATGGCGCTGGGGAGTGCAGAGGAACCAATCCTCTGTACCTCCACAAATGCCAGACAGGAATTGTACGAAGCGCAGATCGCAATCGCAAGAGAGGCGATTGCAAATAAAAAAGTGCAAAGGGACAGGTTGTATGTGTGTGCGCCAATCCAGTCGCCACCCCGCGACCGCACACACACAACAGCAGATATGAAATAGGAACGCGATCGTGAGAAGTGCGATCGCCAGACGTGACACAAGGCAGATCAGGACAGAATACGAGGTAGCAAATGCACAGCAAATAATACAATGAGGAGATACGGAAAATAACAAACGCTAGCTATCCGTGAACACCGCACTCATTCGCAACAGTGCACGCGGTTATGCGTGGTCTCCACGTGTTAAGCACAATAGAGACAAGCACGCCTAACTAACCATTAACAGACAAACATGAAACAGAGGACGCGAGCGCTTGCTTAACGGTTACCTCACCGAGCCTCCAGCAAGCGTAGCGGACAAGACAGACACACGAAAACAGGGACAAGCGAGAGATAGGATCCACAGCACTAGCGAAAAGTGGCTAGCGCGATCCAGGTACAGAGTAGCAGAACAGAAGGATCCCCAGCGCTAGCGAAAAGTGGCTAGCGCGATCCCAGAAGACAGAACAGAAGGATCCCCAGCGCTAGCGGAAAGTAGCTAGCGCGATCCCAGGAGACAGAACAGAAGGCTCCCCAGCGCTAGCGAAAAGTAGCTAGCGCGATCCCAGGAGACAGAACAGAAGGATCCCCAGCGCTAGCGAAAAGTAGCTAGCGCGATCCCAGGAGACAGAACAGAAGGATCCCCAGCACTAGCGAAAAGTGGCTAGCGCGATCCAGGTACAGAGTAGCAGAACAGAAGGATCCCCAGCGCTAGTGAAAAGTGGCTAGCGCGATCCCAGAAGACAGAACAGAAGGATCCCCAGCGCTAGCGAAAAGTGGCTAGCGCGATCCGAGAAGACAGAACAGAAGGATCCCCAGCGCTAGCGAAAAGTGGCTAGCGCGATCCGAGAAGACAGAACAGAAGGATCCCCAGCGCTAGCGAAAAGTAGCTAGCGCGATCCCAGGAGACAGAACAGAAGGATCCCCAGCGCTAGCGAAAAGTAGCTAGCGCGATCCCAGGAGACAGAACAGAAGGATCCCCAGCGCTAGCGAAAAGTAGCTAGCGCGATCCCAGGAGACAGAACAGAAGGATCCCCAGCACTAGCGAAAAGTGGCTAGCGCGATCCAGGTACAGAGTAGCAGAACAGAAGGATCCCCAGCGCTAGTGAAAAGTGGCTAGCGCGATCCCAGAAGACAGAACAGAAGGATCCCCAGCGCTAGCGAAAAGTGGCTAGTGCGATCCCAGGAGACAGAACAGAAGGATCCCCAGCGCTAGCGAAAAGTGGCTAGCGCGATCCCAGGAGACAGAACAGATGAGGTAGGCAGAAACAACCGCTGTTCCAACCTACACTCCAGACTCAATCAGAAGGATCCACAGCCGCTAACGCTAGGGCTTGTGCGATCCAAACACAAGACAGACGGAACAGGCAAAACAGATAATGCAATCCTAACTGCACTAGGGAAACTGCCTAGTGCATTCCCACGAATTACACTAAGATAACTTTAACAAACTGGAATGGCTGACACTCCAGGAGTGTCCATCAGGAACAGACCATGAAAGGGAAATGACCAGCAAAGCCTTCTGGGAAACATAAAGCTCTTATAGTGCCAGTCATCAAAGAAGGCAGGTAGGGGATTTGCATAACGAATGTATGCAAATTCCCCAGCAAGAGAACAGACCAGAACTTGCAATGGAAAGACAGGTCTCTGTTCCAGAGTCCTGCAGCATGCAAACCTAAACAATGGTCAAAAGGCTGCCTGCCTGCGCAGGCAGCTGAGCGGATTCTCACACTCGGGTACACTTAAAAGACATGATAAATTTCACCAAGACTTACAGTGTGAAGGAACTGGCTTTTTTCATCTTCTGAGTCAGGAACGCCTCTGCCAATTGCATTCAGTTCTTCCTCTGCTGCACGGAGCTTGCTTCTGATCTGATAACTTATATTAGGCAGAGATCTCTGGAGAAAATAGAGCATTGTCAGATTGGATGAGAAGAACAAAACAAAAAATGTAGATGATGATATTGCAACTCCTCCCACTCCTGCCATTCAGGAGTAACTACAAATGATGGGTCCACCAATGTTCATGCTATTTATCTTGGTTGCCCTTGGTGACCCTCACAGCCTGAGGGCCCATCTTGCAAGGGTCATACAGCTATTGTGTGGATATCGTAATCTTCACATCCCTCACAAGTGTAGCCACAAAACACCTGATCTGAAGGATGGACCCCTTTATCTAAGTGAAGTAGTAGTTGGTGCCCCCTTACAGCTCTGGGCCCCCCTGCGGTTGCATGGGTTCCATCCCTATAGTTACACCCCTGCCTACCATAATAACCCATAAACATTTTTGCCTTACATGACTGACATGATATTGTGACTGTGCGCATAAATCCATTATATTACCTTCACCTTCCCAAGAGATGATCTATCATTGGTTAAAACAGACCTGAACTCAGAACTACCTCTCTGCTCTGAAGGATAAGCAAGAGTATAATAACTTTTAAAGAAAAACATTTATTTGTTACAGCTCACGGAACTCCTGCAATAAATCTGCATTGTGTCTACTTCCTCCTTTCATGGAAGCAGACAAAGGGTTAACATCTTGTGTTTACATATGAGCTGTGTCTGCCTAGCACTGCAGAATTTCTGTGCTGAGAAATCAAAAAACCCACAGGGTAAATTTCTGTTTTACTTGTCTCCTGTGCAAGAGTTCAGGTCAACTTTAAGATAAGACATATAGGACTCCCTAATCCACACATTATTTCAGTACTGAGAATTCACTGTATTCCCAACCCCTTACAAATACAGCAGATAGTTCATCATTGCTTCAGGGATACAGCACTTCCTTTACAAATTGGGATAATCCAGAATTCTGACAAGGTCTGGAATCTACTGTATTACCCACTGCTAGGTCTGATCTATATTACAAAGGGTTGATAACCCTGGGTGTCCTTTGTTTTGTAATAAGCTAAGTACTTACAGCAATATGGGACACGAGCTCAGTGGTGAGTTTCTCGGCCAGGTTGGGGATTGTGGCCAGACCATCTTTCAGCAGGCAGCTAAAAATGAAATAAAATTGTTCATAGTTTAATAAAGTTATTCAAAAACACTGTCCAATTCCACACATTAAAGCAAAGCTGTGCTCACTGCTCAGTTGTATAACTACTGTATGTCTCATGGGGGCCCTCCCTGCAAAAACATTTTTTTGAGGCCTGACCCTACATTTGGACCCATGTTGCAGACAGACAGTTTCTTCTGCACCACCCCCACTCCCTCCTTCTCCGAACTGATTGCCAGCAGGATTTGAGTAGGAAACAGAAAGAAAGAGGGAAAAATAGTGATCCTTTCTCATGGGTATCATATGACTTTATTAATGCGTATGGAGGCTTATTGGGACGAGTTCCTGATAATTAGTGACAAATTGTCACTGACAATTTTATCAGGGTGGTTGCAGAAAGGGAGTTGAAAAAATGTCCCTTTTTTCTTTTCACCATAGAATATCTTTAGATTTGTCAATTAACTGATCCTTTCCCTACAATGTACAACTTTGTCGTTTGAACCACATGCAGCACACAAATACACCTTTTGTCACAGATTTTACCTGAATTCAACATGTTCTTCAAAAAAAGCTCTTTCATTTTTCAGGGCATCTTCCATGGAGAGGTTATTCTGGATCTCTCTCTGGCCGCGGCACTTCACGATCATGTAGCCTTTCTTGAGAGTATAGGCTTGATTCCGGACTGTTTGTACAACTTCCTTCTCTGCTCCACTGTCAACCAAGTCTGGCTTGGTGAGAATCCCTATGAAGAAAGTCGAAGACATTTTTTTTTATTCAACAAAAATGAAGTTTATTTCAGTACACAATAAAAATAAACAGCAGAGTTTGTTTATAGTGGGGCAAAATAACGGTAATCTTGGTCATGCATATAACATCCACAACATGAGCAAAAGTGCAAGTGACAGAAAAAAGTGCAACAGTACAGAAATCATATGTATAAAGAATAGAAGCATAAACATTTTAGAATCACCTCAGGGCAGGGCAGTTTATAGGCTAAAATGCACCCAGGGCGCGGGTGTAAAAATAGGATTTTGAGCATGTTTAAGCAATACTGTTCAGGTGAGAAATGTGGAAGTTAAATCATTCTGCTGGTCCGGATCTTGTGAGTATTTTGATATTAAATTGGGGCCACTGGCATAACCAGAACTCAGGGATTCCACGTTTTTTTAACCGGGCATGCAAACATGCCCAAGTTTGGTATCATATGAACTGGCCTAGTCTGAGAAATATGAATATGTGATGGTCGTGTGTGCGGAAATCGGAAGCCGAGATATGACAAATGTCATATTTGGTGGGCATAGAGCACCCATCCAGGGAGCTCACCGCCCCTGTCCAACCCCTGGGCTGTACTTGAGGCTCCACCCAAAGATGTGCATTGTTAAAAAAAGTGGTTGCGAGGGACTCCTCCCTCATTCCTCCATTTTCCACCTTTATGAACGCACGGCCACCGCGAGGAACAAGTGGTGGCTATTTTGCTTGAACTTTGCTGAAACTGAACAAAAGGACTTTACCAAGGACTTTATGATTCTTCCCACAAAAGGACATCTTTCCATGAAACTAAGTATTTTTTCTCCCTTTCTTTTATTTTTCATACTGGCTATTAATGTTTCAATAATTGTTGATTTTATTAATTGTCTGTATATATTAATTATTTATATTGCCCGTGAATAAAGACTTTATCAAAGTCATTCACTGTTCCGCTACCCTATTATTCAGCATACACAGAAACTGAACTCAGACTTCTGAAGAGACGCTACTGTTGTTACTAGCCAGACAGAATAGAGTGTGTTTAACCGTTTTTTATTTGCAGGACCAGTCAGTCGGATCCACTGGCCCATACCAGTGGTGGTGGCAGATACCTTGAAATAGTGTGTAAAGTTGTAATTACCGTACCTCACAGGCTCCCTTCTGGTTTGTCTGCGGCCAATGCCCAACGGTTCCTACGCATTGACTGCGACCACAGTTCGCACGATCCGTGCGCTGGCACCATTTGGAAGGCATTTCGCGGTCTGACCACTAGTGCTCCTGTGACAGTGGTGGTAGCGGGTGGGATCTGTGCTGTGCTGAAAGTATCTAAGATAGCGCTAGCACTATCAAGAAACGAACTAATTCGTTGGTGTAGCTGGAATGCAATATATTTGTTAATGTATACAGAGAGACTGTGTAGCCAGTACCCCTCCCCAAAAGTTTTATTTTATTTGGCATGGAAATGTCCGGGAACTACAAGCTCATGGCCGTATCAGACCTGGAAATCTTTGTCAGCTGCGGGGCATTGACACCTTCCGCAAGAACAAACAGGACATGGTAAATGACTTGTTTCAATGGGACACCCAGCAACCGCGGGAGCTGGATGTGTCTGCTGAGGTAGACGCCGACCCATCTGACTCAAGTCAAGGGGAACCAGAGGCTGAAGATCCTAGGCGTACAGAGGTTGAGCAACCTGCAGGCAATGCAACCACACTTACGCAGGAGACTGTCAGTGTGGACCCCAATCCCAGAGTTTCTGAAAGTACTCGCCCGGAACCGGCCAGTACTGAACTGTCCGTTTGTACTGATCCGCTAATGCAGCAGGCATTACGGAAACTGATGGACACTGACCTGGAAAAGTACTTGCAGTACATGGAAGCCCATGAGGAGCTGGAACGCCAACTTGCAGAATGCAAGGCTGCTGCCGTGGCGGAGCAAGCGCGTGAGGCGCGCCAAGCTACGGAACGGGAGCTCCAACGACAGCATTAGCTCAACATGGCAAAGGTTCAACAGGCCAGCCGGAGTTCTCCGCCCAGCCTCCCTGCTGAAGGAGCATCACCTGTAAGTGCAAAATTTAAATTTGCTAATATTGAAAAAGACACTGACTTGCTTTTGCGATCTTTTGAAAAAGCATGCCGTCAGTATCGTCTGTCCCAAGACCAGTGGGCCAGACATCTGACACCTTTGCTGCGCTACAAAGCGCTTGATGCTTTTGCAGAGTTCCCTACGGAAAAAGATAATGAATATGCCGCTATAAAAGACGCTATCATTACCAAATACCAGCTGACGCCAGAAGCCTATCGCAAAAAGTTCAGGGCCTGGCAGAAAAAGTCTTCTGATTCTTATCGAGATGTGGTCAGCAGCTTGCTCACCACACTCCGCCAGTGGACTCTAGGCCTCACCAAAGGGTCTTATGATGTCCTGGAGGACTTGATAGTCCTAGAACAATTTCTGAACATTTGCCCTGCTGATGTACGACAGTTTGTGCTGGAGCGCAAGCCTGCGTCAGCAACTGTCGCTGCAGACGTTGCTGAAACTTTTGCAACTCAGATAGATGTCACTAGGCTCACCAAATGGTCAGCCTATTCACAGCACTGCTTCCCCCCAGACTGGCCGGAGCCATATAGACAGAATAAGAAAGCATGGAGTTTAGGATTTTGAGCATGTTTAAGCAATACAGTTCAGGTGAGAAATGTGGAAGTTATATCATTCTGCTGGTCCGGATCTTGTGAGTATTTTGATATTAAATTGGGGCCACTGGCATAACCAGAACTCAGGGATTCCACTGTTTTTTAACCGGGCATGCAAACATGCCCAAGTTTGGTATCATATGAACTGGCCTAGTCTGAGAAATATGAATATGTAATGGTCATGTGTGTGCGGAAAGTGGAAGCCGAGATATGACAAATGTCATATTTGGTGGGCATAGAGCACCCATCCAGGGAGCTCACCGCCCCTGTCCAACCCCTGGGCTGTACTTGAGGCTCCACCCAAAGATGTGCATTGCTCAAAAGTGGTTGCGAGGGACTCCTCCCTCATTCCTCCATTTTCCACCTTTATGAACGCACGGCCACCGTGAGGAACAAGTGGTGGCTATTTTGCTTGAACTTTGCTGAAACTGAACAAAAGGACTTTACCAAGGACTTTATGATTCTTCCCACAAAAGGACAACTTTCCATGAAACTAAGTATTTTTTCTCCCTTTCTTTTATTTTTCATACTGGCTATTAATGTTTCAATAATTGTTGATTTTAACAATTGTCTGTATATATTAATTATTTATATTGCCCGTGAATAAAGACTTTATCAAAGTCATTCACTGTTCCGCTATACTATTATTCAGCATACACAGAAACTGAACTCAGACTTCTGAAGAGAACTGTTGTTACTAGCCAGACAGAATAGAGTGTGTTTAACCGTTTTTTATTTGCAGGACCAGTCAGTCAGTTAGTCAGTCGGGTCCACTGGCCCATACCAGTGGTGGTGGCAGATACCCTGAACTAGTGTGTAAAGTTGTAATTACCGTACCTCACAGGCTCCCTTCTGGTTTGTCTGCGGCCAATTCCCAACGGTTCCTACGCATTGACTGCGACCACAGTTCGCACGATCCATGCGCTGGCACCGTTTGGAAGGCATTTCGCGGTCTGACCACTAGGGCTCCTGTGACAGGTAGGTGCCCCCAATACAGGTTAGATAAGTAGGTGCCACTAGTATAAGATAGGTAGGTGCCCCCCAGTATAGGTTAGATTGGTAGCTGACCCCCAGTATAGGTTAGGTTGATAGTTGCTCCCCAGTATAGGTTAGATTAGGTAGGTGACCCCCAGTATAGGTTAGATTAGGTAGGTGCCCCCCAGTATAGGTTAATTCGGTAGCTGCTCCCAGTATAGGTTACATAGGTAGCTGCTCCCCAGTATAGGTTAATTAGGTAGATGCCCCCCTGTATAGGTTAGATAGGTAGCTGCCCCCAGTATAGGTTAGATTAGATAGCTGCCCCCCAGTATAGGTTAGATAGGTAGCTGCCTTCCAGTATAGGTTAATTCGGTAGCTGCCCCCAGTATAGGTTAGATAGGTAGCTGCTCCCCAGTATAGGTTAGATTAGGTAGCTGCCCCCCAGTATAGGTTAGATAGGTAGCTGCCCCCAGTATAGGTTAGATTAGATAGCTGCCCCCCAGTATAGGTTAGATAGGTAGCTGCCCCCCAGTATAGGTTAGATAGGTAGCTGACCCCAGCACGGTGGCGTAGTGGTTAGCGCTCTCGCCTTGCAGCGCTGGGTCCCTGGTTCGAATCCCAGTCAGGTCAACATCTGCAAGGAGTTTGTATGTTCTCCCCGTGTCTCCGGTTTTCTCCCACATCCCAAAAACATACAGATAAGTGAATTGGCTTCCCCCTAAAATTGGCCCTAGACTACAATACATACACTACACGATATAGACATATGACTATGGTAGGGACTAGATTGTGCTCTCCTCTGAGGGACAGTGAATGACAAGACTATATATACTCTGTACAGTGCTGCGGAAGATGTCGGTGCTATATAAATAGTAAATAATAATAATAATAATAATAATTAGGTAGCTGCCCCCCCCCCCCCCCCCCAGTATAGGTTAGATTAGGTAGCTGTCCCCCAGTATAGGTTAGGTAGGTGGTTAGATAGGTAGGTGGCCCCCCCATAATGGAGTGGGGAAACGCAGCCCGACCTCTCCCTCCCTTCCTCTCCCCGGGCCACCCTCCGTGCTCCCCCCTCAGATGCAGAGTGATTGCAGCAGGGAAGCACTGTAAAAAGTAACTCACCTCCCTGGTTCCAATCGCCAATCACTCACTTGCGCCGGTCTTCTCTCTGCATAGACGCTGATACACACGCTGCTTCCTGCTAAACAGGAAGCAGCGTGTGTATACCCGGCTATGCAGAGAGGGGTGACCAGCGGCTAGTGAGTGATCGGCGATTGGAACCAGGGAGGTGAGTAGCTATTTACAGTGCTTCCCTGCTGCAATCACGCTGCAGTCGGAGGGGGGAGCATGGAGAACGGCCCGGGGAGAGGAAGGGAGAGAGGGGTCGGGCTGCCCTCCATGCAGCTGCGGCTCCCCCCTCCATTACTGCGCCCCCTCCCAATAGCGTTCAGGGCGGCCGGATGGCTGCACGGCCTGCCTTAGGGATTATTTTCTCAGCCGTTAAAAAACACAACTGTGGGAGCTACTTATTTGCCACCTCTCCTAGATTTTGAGGAACTTTTGTGGTTTACTCCAAATGTACAGTAAAACCTTGGATTGCAAGTAACTTGGTTACCAAGACAAGAAAAAAAATGTTTATGAAACTTTGACTTGATAAGCTAGCAACATCTTGATATACAAGCACAGAATGTATACGTACATTACATCATCTCACCTGAGCCAATGATTCTCCTCTCTTTGACACTGCAGGATTGTACTTAACCTCCTGGGCGATAATCCCGAGCTGAGCTCGGGGTATGTCGCGCAGGAGGATTTCTCAGGCCCTGGTGGGCCGATTTGCATACATTTTTTTTTACACGCAGCTAGCACTTTGCTAGCTGAATGTAACTTCCGATTGCCACCGCTCGCCACCGCTCCGACACTACCCGCCGTACCGCGCAGCCCCCCCCCCCAGACCCCTTGCGCAGCCTGGCCAATCAGTGCCAGGCAGCGCTGTGGGGGGATCAGGACTCCCTCTGACGTCACGACGTCGGTAACGTCATCGTGAGCGTCACCATGGCGACGGGGGAAGCCAAGCAAGAGATCCTGTTCTGATCGGAGGGGGTAGGGGGATGCCGCTGCACAGCGGCTATCATGTAGCTAGTGCTAGGCTAGCTACATGATTTTAAATTATTTTTTTTTTAAAGTGCTGCGCCCCCTCCTGGCCGATGTAATTGTATCGCCCAGAGGGTTAATCAAAGTGTAGTGACTATACAACTTCACATTTCTGTGAAATTCTCAAAATAAGCAGCAAGGCAACTGTCATTGGATACAGGGCCGGCCTTAGGTTTCACAGCGCCCTGAGCAAAACATGATTTTGGTGCCCGCCTCATCCTCTTTGCGCGCACACACACACACAAACACACACACACACACAATTCACCTTTTCTCCGGAGATATCTCCTAGGACAGTGGCTCCCGACCTTTTTGAAGTTGTGACACATTATGGGTAGTCAAGCATAGGTGCCCCCCCCCTCAATATAGTCAGCTATAGGTGCCCCCAGTATAGGAAATCAGGTGTAAGTGCACTCTGTATAGGTAACCAGGCATAGGTGTCCCTAGTATAAAAAGTCAGGCATAGGTGCCCTCAGTATACAGTGGTGTGAAAAACTATTTGCCCCCTTCCTGATTTCTTATTCTTTTGCATGTTTGTCACACTTAAATGTTTCTGCTCATCAAAAACCGTTAACTATTAGTCAAAGATAACATAATTGAACACACAAAATGCAGTTTTAAATGATGGTTTTTATTATTTAGTGAGAAAAAAAAACTCCAAATCTACATGACCCTGTGTGAAAAAGAAATTGCCCCCCCTTGTTAAACAATAACTTAAAGGTGGTTTATTACACCTGAGTTCAATTTCTGTAGTCACCTCCAGGCCTGATTACTGCCAGACCTGTTTCAATCGAGAAATCACTTAAATAGGAGCTATCTGACACAGAGAAGTAGACCAAAAGCACCTCAAAAGCTAGACATCATGCCAAGATCCAAAGAAATTCAGGAACAAATGAGAACAAAAGTACTGTAATTGAAATCTATCAGTCTGGTAAAGGTTATAAAGCCATTTCTAAAGCTTTGGCACTCAAGCGAACCACAGTGAGAGCCATTATCCACAAATGGCAAACACATGGAACAGTGATGAACCTTCCCAGGAGTGGCCGGCCGACCAAAATTAGCCCAAGAGCACAGAGAAAACTCATCCGAGAGGCCACAAAAGACAGCAGGACAACATCTAAAGAACTGCAGGCCTCACTTGCCTCAATTAAGGTCAGTGTTCACGACTCCACCATAAGAAAGAGACTGGGCAAAAACGGCCTGCATGGAAGATATCCAAGGCGCAAACCACTTTTAAGCAAAAAGAACATTAAGGCTCGTCTCAATTTTGCTAAAAAAAATCTCAATGATTGCCAAGACTTTGGGGAAAATACCTTGTGGACCGACGAGACAAAAGTTGAACTTTTTGGAAGGTGCGTGTCCCGTTACATCTGGCGTAGAAGTAACACAGCATTTCAGCAGAAGAACATCATACCAACAGTAAAATATGGTGATGGTAGTGTGATGGTCTGGGGTTGTTTTGCTGCTTCAGGACCTGGAAGGCATGCTGTGATAGATGGAACCATGAATTCTACTGTCTGCCAAAAAATCCTGAAGGAGAATGTCCGGCCATCTGTTCGTCAACTCAAGCTGAAGCGATCTTGGGTGCTGCAGCAGGACAATGACCCAAAACACACCAGCAAATCCACCTCTGAATGGCTGAAGAAAAACAAAATGAAGACTTTGGAGTGGCCTAGTCAAAGTCCTGACCTGAATCATATTGAGATGTTGTGGCATTACCTTAAAAAGGCGGTTCATGCTAGAAAACCCTCAAATAAAGCTGAATTACAACAATTCTGCAAAGATGAGTGGGCCAAAATTCCTCCAGAGCGCTGTAAAAGACTCGTTGCAAGTTATCGCAAACGCTTGAATGCAGTTATTGCTGCTAAGGGTGGCCCAACCAGTTATTAGGTTCAGGGGGCAATTTCTTTCTCACACAGGGCCATGTAGGTTTTGAGGTTTTTTTCTCACTAAATAATAAAAAAAACATCATTAAAAACTGCATTTTGTGTTCAATTATGTTATCTTTGACTAATAGTTAACGGTTTTTGATGAGCAGAAACATTTAAGTGTGACAAACATGCAAAAGAATAAGAAATCAGGAAGGGGGCAAATAGTTTTTCACACCACTGTAGCTAGCCAAGCATAGGTAGTATAGTTGCAACAGTAAAGGTAGCTAGTATAGTTGCCCTCAGTATAGGTAGTATAGTTGCCCAGTACATGTAGCTAGTATAGTTGCCCCACTATTGGTAGCTAGTATAATTACCCCAGTATAGGTAGCTAATATAGTTGCCATCAGTATAGGTAGTATAGTTGCCCCAGTATATGTAGCTAGTATAGTTGTCCTAGTATAGGTAGCTTGTATAGTTGTCCCACTTTAGGTATGTTATATAGTTGCCCCCAGTATAGGTAGTATCATTGTCCCCGTACAGGTTGTTTAGCTACCCCCAGTATAGGTAGTATAGTTGTCCCCAGTATAGATCGTATAGTTGCCCCCAGTATTGGTAGTATATTTGCCCCCGAATAGGTAGTATAGTTGCCGCCAGTCAGCCCCTTCTAGGGCAGCAAGCGGGGAATAACTCACCTGACTTCTGTGTTCCAGCGCTGATATCTCTCTTCTCTCCCCGCCTCTGCTCCATCTGTAGTTAGTGCAGGTCTACCAAAAAATGGTCGCCGATGTCCGCATTTGTGGACATCCGTGACCATTTTCTTGTAGCCCTGCTATAATTACAGATGGAGCGGAGGCGGGGAGAGACAGCGGGGAAGCAAGGAGAGACACTGTCCTTTGTACATGTGCCCTTGAGAGCTGGCGCCCTGAGCGACCGCTGCGGTCGCTCAGGTCAAAGGCCGGCGATGATTGGATATGTTTCTTGTTCTTGCCACAACAAAGGAAAAAAGAATGAGGTGGGCCTACAGATAGCAATGATTCCGTTATAGTGAAATCCTTCCTACACAACAATTGTCATCCTCTTGTTTCCACCAGGCCAGGCACAATTATTTTTAAAAGTAAAATGCACGTCTACAGTACAGAACTTTGTACTAAATATTTTTCTATAAATGTTTTTGGTTTGTGGAACAAATCATCTGCGTTTCCATTAATTCTTATGGGGAAATTCACTTTGACATAAGAGACATACATTTTGGATTACAAGCATGTTTTCTGGAATCAATTCTGCTCGCAAGCCAAGGTTCCACTATGCATATTAAACTTTTGTAAGGCAAATCCCTGTATACTAGCACGATCCATTCTTGCCTGGTGGGGATGTTAGCAGGTAACCACTTCCTAGCACTCAATCTGGCTACTTTATTGAGTCTCTTAAGTACCGTATTTTTCGGACCATAAGACGCTCCGGACCATAAGACGCACCTAAGTTAAGAGGACAAAAATCAGGGAAAAAAAATAAATACTAAACCTGGTGTGTCCATGGTGCAGGGGAGTCTTTGGACCGTCTGCCCCCAAGCTGTCTCTGTACTCTATTAAAGAAGATCCAAAAGTGCATAAAGGCACAAAATGATGAACCAATACATTATGAAGTTCCAATACATATATAACTTTATATCATTAACAATTATAGCAGCAATGCTGATGATAAAACATGAAGGGTCTGAGCAGTGAAAAATAAAATCTGTAGTGCTCTAAATCAAAGACAGGTGTCAGAAAAGATGGACATTACAAAGCAAATTGCACCAATCGTCCCTCAAATAGATTTCTGTTCATGGCAACCAGAGGAACCATGAGCAAAAGACCCCAGCGAGGAGAGGAAGCAGAGGAGCAACATGTGCAGAAGAGAGCTTACCAGCGGAGGAGGACTCCTGCACCGCGATCGTGCTTCACAGGAACCGTGGGCAAAGACCCCAGTGAAGAGGGAAGCAGAGGTGCTATGTGGACGAAAGACAGCTTACCGGAAAGAGAGAGTGTAGAAGGCACACATGCTTTCAATGCGATTGTACCTCCCCGCTTACGAGCGGCTTCTTCCTGGCACGCCCCCTGCCTGTATTGGCTGCTTGCCCTGCAGTACATGATGATTGGCCAAGACGGGACTTCTTGATCCCACCCGCGGAGGTGTCGGGGCTATAGCCATAGGCTCATACATCGCCGGGGGCGGGACCTTGACATCCCGTCTCGGCCAATCACCATGTACTGCAGGGCCGGCAGCCAATACAGGCAGGGGGCGTGCCAGGAAGAAGCCGTTACGATCGCATTGTAAGCATTGAGCCGTCTGCACTTTCTTTCCGATGCGCCAAGGTCCCGCCCCTGGCGATGTATGAGCCTATAGCACAATCGCGGTGCAGGAGTCCTTCGGCTGAGGTCGTTTGCTCATGGTTGCTCTGAACAGAAATCTATTTGAGGGACCGTTAGCGCTATTGCTATCATCCCCATCTTTTTTGACAAGTGTCTCTTTGATTTAGAGCACTAGGATTTTATTTTTCATTACTTTGACCCTTTATAAGCATTAAGTACCCGTGGACACACCTCGGGTATTGCACTCCGGGAGGCTGGGGGTGTGTCAAAACATACATTCGGACCATAAGACGCAGTGACTTTCCCCCCTCTGTTTTGGGGGAGAAAAATACGGTAAAAGACTTGTCAGGTGCAGGCAGAACTTCATCCGGTAAAATCTTCTGGCAGTGCTACTGGCCTGAGGAAGTGGGCTTGGACCCATGAAACGCGTTGCCGGTGCTTTAAAAAATGTATTTTTGTCTCATGATACGGTTGTCGTTGAGGTCAGCCACCTAATTTTCTCTTCGGATTTTATTGTTGTTTTAATTTAGTTTTCTCCACGCCCGGGTGCCTCTTACCCCCACTGTGCTGAATGTCACTCCCTCGCACGAGTGGTGAGTGGGGATTCGTCTGGCCCTACATGGTTTAAACCATTGTATTAGCCAGCATTTTACTATCAAGAGAACGACCACATCCAGTCCATCAGGACACCCCGAGTGGAGTCTGGTTGCCCCACTGCAACCCACCTTTATGAGTTGGTTGTCCCACTGCAACCCACCTTTGTTGCATCTTTATTTTTTCTCAGCCAACATAATACTCTATCTTGGCTCTCGTTTTTGTCTGTGTGTCTTTTCCTGCAGGGTGCTGAAACACCCTATCACAACATGCTCCAGAGAGAAAGTAGGTGGACTGACACATTTAACACATTGAAACCAAATGTACTTAATGAGGACTTTAATTTGAAATGTTATTTATTATGTACCCTTAAAGAGAATCTGTACTCTAAACTTCTTACAATAAAAAGCATACCATTCTATTCATTATGTTCTCCTGGGCCCCTCTGTGCTGTTTCTGCCTCTCCCTGTTGCAATCCTGGCTTGTAATTGCCATTTTTATCCAGTGTTTAAAACAAAAGACATAGCTCAGTGTGAGTCATACAGAGCTTGGAGGGGCCTGGAGAGGGTGTGTATAGCTTCTAGCCAATCACAAGCAGCACAGCACATTCCAGTCTGACTGCCTCAGCCCGACAGAGGAGAGAAGATTAGATCATATAACAGAGATAATACAGACACTGTGCAAGTAGGAAAGGCTGCAGTTAGACAAAACACATTAGAACAGGTATAGGAACTTATAGGATAGAAGAAATAAGGATGAACATTTTGTTACAGAGTCTCTTTAAATGTGTTGCTCTGCCCTTAGCAAATGCACTTTAAAACAAATCTGAAGTGTGGAAAAAAACAAACTTATTTCGGTAGAGGGAAGCCTGTGATTGTTCCAGTGGTTCCTCGGATCTTTCACAACATTCAACAAACCATAGACAACATTAACGATTTATATCTTCAGAAGGTTACAGCGCACGAACGGAGGGGCATGAGAAGACTGAGGAAGCTTCTGGACTGTCCAGAGGCTTTCCCTCTACTGAGGTATCCAACTCCCCTCCCTCCCCCAAATGGAGGTATGTTTTTCTGCAATTGTATTTGGATCTCAATTAGTTCTCATATTCACAGAAATGTATATTTTGGCAAAAAGTTCTACTCTTGCTAAAATTTAATTTTATTTTATTTGCAAACAAAAAAACGCACTGAGTGCCAGTAGCCTCGGCTAGTATGGAAGGCTTCATCGTTAGTTTGCTATTTATTAATAGTTCGTATTCAAAAACCAGAAGGATTAACAACAACAAAAAAAGTTATTTTTAACAATGTATTGATTAACAGTACCAAAGTTTTGCCATATAGGTTATGTCCCCGAGGGCCCCCTCACACAGTGGCGGTCCCGCACCGCTATCACAGGGCAAGGAAAGCCCATGGGTAAAAACACATTACACCCCAACCCGATGCACCCCAAAAACTACGCTGCCACGTACATCCACGTCGCTCTGTGACGTACCGAGAGCACGCAAGTTTCCGGCGACGCGTGCCAGAATAAACACCTGACGCGGGTTTTACGCATTGCACATTTTTTGCAATACACTTCCATGCGCATAATCTCTTGGCCGGCAGGAAGTGTCACCTCTTGCTTGGCCAGGTGCCACACAGGGAATACTACATAGTAGTGCGGCATTCCTTGAAGGCCTAAAATGTTATTTTCGATGCGAAAAATGACTTTGACAAACATTCAAGCTTATTCCCACACACTAGCCTCAGAAGTGACACTGCACACCAACTAAACCACACTCAGTGCATAACTCATGCTTAGTGCATATGGCTTCCTGCTTTCCTTATAGAGATATACAAGAGGTTTTACTGCACTACAGGTCAGAGGCGTAGCTAGGGTTTTCAGCGCCCGGGGACAAAGACTATTAATGCGCCCCCTAAGGTGAAGGGTCGTGACCAAATGTGGGCGTGGTTATGGGTGCTCCACATTTGGTCACGCCCCTTCAAATGTACATGGAGGTTAGCAGGCTCACGCTCACCCACCCTCCCTCAGTATGTACCTTCCAGCATGTTCCAAGACAAATTCCGCAATCATGAGTAAACATGAGGCCCCCAACATGACCAACTCAGCAATCATGAGGCCCCCAACAAGACAAATTTAGCAATCCTGAGGCCCCCAACAAGACAAATTCAGCAATCATGAGGCCCCCAACAAGACAAATTCAGTAACCATGAGGCCCCCAACAAGACAAATTCAGCAGTCATGAGGCACATAAATAGACAGCATTTCACATAAATAGGCAGAATGCCCCCTTAATATGGTAGACACCTCTCACCTGGCAGCAGTTCCCCAAAATACACTCAATCTGACAGCAGTGCTTCCCCAAAAATAGGTAGCCCCAGGTCTATAGGTGTCCCCAGAATAGGTGGCCAGCAGTATAGATGTCCCCAGAACAGGTAGCCAGGGGTAGAGATGTCCACAGAACAGGTAGCCAGGGGTATATGTGCCCAGTATATGTAGGCAGGGGTATGTGTCCCCAGTATATGTAGCCAGAGGTATATGTGCCCAGTATATGTAGCCAGGGGTATATATGCCCAGTATATGTAGCCAGGGGTATATATGCCCAGTATATGTAGCCAGGGGTATATGTACCCAGTATATGTAGTTAGGGGTATATGTGCCCAGTATATGTAGGCAGGGGTATATGTGCCCAGAGTAGGTAGCCAGGGGTATATGCCCAGTATATGTAGGCAGGGGTATATGTGCCCAGAGTAGGTAGCCAGGGGTATGTGCCCAGAGTAGGTAGCCAGGGGAATATGTGCCCAGAGTAGGTAGCCAGGGGTATATGTGCCCTGAGTAGGTAGCCAGGGGTATATGTGCCCAGAGTAGGTAGCCAGGGGTATATGCCCAGTATATGTAGGCAGGGGTATATGTGCCCTGAGTAGGTAGCCAGGGGTATATGTGCCCAGAGTAGGTAGCCAGGGGTATATGTGCCCAGAGTAGGTAGCCAGGGGTATATGCCCAGTATATGTAGGCAGGGGTATATGTGCCCAGAGTAGGTAGCCAGGGGTATATGCCCAGTATATGTAGGCAGGGGTATATGTGCCCTGAGTAGGTAGCCAGGGGTATATGTGCCCAGAGTAGGTAGCCAGGGGCAGGGCCGGGCCGAGGCATAGGCTGGAGAGGCTCCAGCCTCAGGGCGCAGTGTAGGAGGGGGCGCACAATTCATTCAGCTGTCATTCCTAATTGTGTTTGAAGCAGAAATAAATAAGAAAAGGGGATACATAGCAGTGCCTGCAAGCCAGATAACTAGATATTAAGGTGTTGGGGAGGTTGTGGGCCCTGTGGCACCTCTTAGTCTAATAGCAATCCGTGTGTGACGGCTGGGGTGGGAGGGATGGAGGGGCGCACTTTGGTGTCTCAGCCTTGGGTGCTGGAGGACCTTGTCCCGGCTCTGGCCAGGGGTATATGTGCCCAGAGTAGGTAGCCAGGGGTATATGTGCCCAGAGTAGGTAGCCAGGGGTATATGCCCTGTATATATAGGCAGGGGTATATGTGCCAAGAGTAGGTAGCCAGGGGTATATGTGCCCAGAGTAGGTAGCCAGGGGTATATGTGCCCAGAGTAGGTAGCCAGGGGTATATGTGCCCAGAGTAGGTAGCCAGGGGTATATGTGCCCAGAGTAGGTAGCCAGGGGTATATGTGCCCAGAGTAGGTAGCCAGGGGTATATGTGCCCAGAGTAGGTAGCCAGGGGTATATGTGCCCAGAGTAGGTAGCCAGGGGTATATGTGCCCAGAGTAGGTAGCCAGGGGTATATGTGCCCAGAGTAGGTAGCCAGGGGTATATGTGCCCAGAGTAGGTAGCCAGGGGTATATGTGCCCAGAGTAGGTAGCCAGGGGTATATGTGCCCAGAGTAGGTAGCCAGGGGTATATGTGCCCAGAGTAGGTAGCCAGGGGTATATGTGCCTAGAGTAGGTAGCCAGGGGTATATGTGCCCAGAGTAGGTAGCCAGGGGTATATGCCCAGTATATGTAGGCAGGGGTATATGTGCCAAGAGTAGGTAGCCAGGGGTATATGTGCCCAGAGTAGGTAGCCAGGGGTATATGTGCCCAGAGTAGGTAGCCAGGGGTATATGTGCCCAGAGTAGGTAGCCAGGGGTATATGCCCAGTATATGTAGGCAGGGGTATATGTGCCCAGAGTAGGTAGCCAGGGGTATATGTGCCCAGAGTAGGTAGCCAGGGGTATATATGCCCAGAGTAGGTAGCCAGGGGTATATGTGCCCAGAGTAGGTAGCCAGGGGTATATGTGCCCAGAGTAGGTAGCCAGGGGTATATGTGCCCAGAGTAGGTAGCCAGGGGTATATGTGCCCAGAGTAGGTAGCCAGGGGTATATGTGCCCAGAGTAGGTAGCCAGGGGTATATGTGCCCAGAGTAGGTAGCCAGGGGTATATGTGCCCAGAGTATATGTGCCCAGAGTAGGTAGCCAGGGGTATATGTGCCCAGAGTAGGTAGCCAGGGGTATATGTGCCCAGAGTAGGTAGCCAGGGGTATATATGCCCAGAGTAGGTAGCCAGGGGTATATGTGCCCAGAGTAGGTAGCCAGGGGTATATGTGCCCAGAGTAGGTAGCCAGGGGTATATGTGCCCAGAGTAGGTAGCCAGGGGTGTATGTACCCAGAGTAGGTAGCCAGGGGTATATGTGCCCAGAGTAGGTAGCCAGGGGTATATGTGCCCAGAGTAGGTAGCCAGGGGTATATGTGCCCAGAGTAGGTAGCCAGGGGTATATGCCCAGTATATGTAGGCAGGGGTATATGTGCCAAGAGTAGGTAGCCAGGGGTATATGTGCCCAGAGTAGGTAGCCAGGGGTATATGTGCCCAGAGTAGGTAGCCAGGGGTATATGTGCCCAGAGTAGGTAGCCAGGGGTATATGTGCCCAGAGTAGGTAGCCAGGGGTATATGTGCCCAGAGTAGGTAGCCAGGGATATATGTGCCCAGAGTAGGTAGCCAGGGATATATGTCCAGTATATGTAGGCAGGGGTATATGTGCCCAGAGTAGGTAGCCAGGTCAGGTGTCCCCCTCCCCAGCAGGAGGGGAGCAGCGCAGAGAAGAGCTGCTCTCCCTTCCTCGCTGTCCCCTCCAATGTCCGGGTGGCTGGCAGCGGCGGGCGGAACTTACCTCCGTCTCGTCGCAGCGCCGGATGGATCTGCCACTACTCTGGTCTGGTCCAGACCAGAGCAGCGGCTGCGCACCCGAACTTCCGCCCGGCGCTGGAGCGAGACGGAGGTGAGTTCCGCCCGCCGCTGCCAGCCAAGAGCCACCCGGACATTGGAGAGGACAGCGAGGGAGGGAAAGAGCACCTAAGGTGAGGGAAGGAGGGGGGATATGGCCCCCCTTCCCCACCGTCCGCACAGCTCTCCCTCTTCTCTGCGCTGCTCCCCTCACCCGCCGAAAAAAAAAAAAAAAAAAAAACAACCCCGCAGCTCAGCCAGGCGGAGGGCGCCCTTGGGGACCAGGCGCCCCGGGGCACTTGTCCTACCCCGACCCCCCCTAGCTCCGCGCCTGCTACAGGTACCCATAGGTGTGACACCAGCGCAAGACAAAATATACATTTCACTGACCTATGGTCCGGTCTCCAGTGGGATCCACCTTTCGGGCCATTTCCAGAGCCTCTGTTGTAGCAATATCCACATTACTGGGGACCACAGCCAAATTGATGGTCTCTTGTCTTTCTATATATCTTTTTATCATTTGCTTGATCTGTGGTGTTCAAACAACAGTCGAAAGAATATTAGTACAATGTTATTTTTGTCCTACTCACCCCACCCTCTTTGTGCCACTTTGTCATGCACTGATCCCTAACCCCTCTCCTCCCTCCATAGAGCTGTCAAGTGATCAAGTCTCGATTCCTTCCAGGTGACAGTCTTCATACGTGTGCACGAGGCTTAAAGAGGAGCTGTTAGGTATAGGGTCTCAGAGAAAAAAAACACATATATCAGTAGCTAAATATTGGCTCTACCTACATTACATATGCATTTCACTGTCCACGTTTGGATTTCACAAAATTTTTATATAGTATATGCAGAGAATGATGCTCCTGACAGCTCATGGCAGGTTCCATGTTTGTCTGTCTCCTATGAAGCCAATTGTGATGTCATATCCTCCCTGCTTCCTGATGATTCGACTCACAAAAAAGATCCTAATAGACAACACTACTGTGCAGTGAATATTAATTAGCCATGTGGCTAGGAACAATAGCGGACTCATGCAGTATACTCTATAACAGAACATGTGCCCTGTGATTTTTCAGTGCTGTGAGTTTAGGCTGCTGTTAGAAGCTGCTGTAATATGAGCCTGTAACTTCTCACTAAGAAAGCAGCCTTAAGGTGTGATAGGGAAATGAAGGGGATGAACCAAGGTAGTGCAGAGTGGGGAGAAGCAGCCCAAGAATGCTTTGCAGTATCTGTTATGCGTCCTGCCGGCCTCCTTACGAGCTTGGGAATAACATCCTTGCTGTTCAGCACACATCACAGTAAGAGAGATTTTTAACTTCAGTATTGCCTTTTTGGCTTCCTTCTAAACTGTTTAACACAGGAGAATAGAGGTTTAAATTAGCTTTTGCAGCCTGACAGTTACTCTTTAAGCTGTTACATTTTGTCGATACTGATAGTGAATTAGCTGCCGTGTGTTCTGATCTCTGTCTAAAAAAAAATAAAAATCTGTGCACTCATTTTGCCTCTGAAGAAGCTAGGCGACCCTCTGTGAAACAGTCATCAGGTTGTGTGCACCTCCTGGCGCCCACTGGTGGACCTCTCTCTCCTCATCTATGTGCCAAACAGCTATGATAAGTATCATGAGGATATACAGTATGCATTCATGAAAGTGTTGTACATTTGCACTTGTCACTTTATGTATGCTGGCAATAAATAAGCATGATTGTGCCGGATTTCCTTGTTTTTGCCTAAATAAATTCTATTGCTTTTAGTTTTCCTTCCTTTCACTTGTCTGGCTGCCCACCCTGTGCATATCTTATCAGCATTCATCAACACTGCTGTTATTAAATTATGGTCTAGTGATAGGCCATTTGTTAGTGTAAACCATGTGGATTACACGCACATTACAACAATTTTCATAGCACTCACGGTAAAGTTCACTTGTCCTCATACACGCACTTGCCATTCTTCCAGATACTGCACCCTTTTTTTAAGTTAATTACGCACACATATATATGAATATCTGCAGATGCAACTGAATCTGGCGGAAGCTAGTAAGGCTGATAGGAGAACACATCCTGAAGATTTTAAGGGCAACTATTCTGAATTTAAAATATATAAACCCTATTTTTTGGTATACAAGACGATCCAGGGTATAAGACACATCCAGGTTTAGAGGGAAAAAATATACTAAACCTGGTACATCCATGGTCCAGAAGCATCTTGCAGATGTCTTTCCTCAATTAGTGTGTCCCTCTTTTACCTACTATCCCCAGGTTTCCTCCTGTGTCCCCATGTGTGTCCCCTCTGCTCCCTCATGTATCCCCTTCTGTCCCTCTCGTGTCTCCTCTGCTCCCCTTTGTGTCTCCTCCACTTCTCATGTCCTGCTGCGCTACCATGTATAAATAGAAAACAGCAGCAGCTCAGCTTGCCTAATCCATTGGCTCTAGGAGCGATCAGAGACCTCTCTTCTCTCTCACGGCTCCCCTAGTGTCTGCTTCTGCTTATGACCTCTCCTCTCCCTCATGGCTCCACTAGTGTCCGCTTCTGCTGATGTCATGATCAGCAGAAGCCGGCACTAGGGAAGCCGTGAGGGAGAGGAGAGGTCTCAGATCGCTGCTGAAGCCAATGGATTAGGCAAGCTGAGCTGCTGCTGTTTTCTATTTATGCATGAGGATTGCAGGAGGACAAGGAAAGCAAAGTAGACATGGGGACAATACAGGGAGTCCCTGACATTGTGGAGGATCGCCGGCTCATATCGGCGGGCGTTCATAAGTTGAGGACTTTTTCTCCAATTTTTGAGAGGTAAAAATTATGTCTTACATGCCAATATGGTACACACTGCATATGTATGAACATACAGAAAGGCTCACATTTCCAGAAATGACAGAGCACAGTTATGGTAGGTTCTTACTTGAGCCAACAGTCAGGGGCGTAACAATAGACCCTGCAAGGGATGCAGACTCAGGGGGGGCCAGAAGACGCAGGGGGTCCCGTGGGGGAGAAGTTTTTTTTCCCTGTCCTGAGAGACTGACAACTAAGGGCAAGGAGAGAAAGAACTTTCTGCTCTCTGCACAATTGTTCTAATGACTGCATCTGCTCTCAGCCACTGATAATGAATCATGCAACATTTTGTAGACAAAGATATGTAGACAGTCCCTATTTAGTGTGCAGCAAGGTCTTATGTACAGCCCCTGCCCTCAGCCTTTACAATCCCCTCCGCAAGTGCTGTGTACTGAGGTGATGCTGGAGAAGTCTACAGAGCCAGTTCTGCTTCATTAGAGGACAGAGTTAGTGTAATAAGAAGCTGGGACAGGGAGCACACTTGTCTGTAAGTTTTCTGTGTGCGTCTTTCTGTATGCGTTTTCTGCACGCCATGTGTGTCAATAAGTGTGAAGACATGCACTTTTATCACAGAAGATAATGTAATTGATAGAGAAAATGACGCAAGTGTTTCACTGCTGTCAGTTCTTATCTGCATGGGGAAAACACATTCAAGTGTGCACTGTGCACTAGCCATTTGAATAACATTGGTTCTCAGTTTACCTGTGTAGAAAGGGGCGGGGTGGGGTGGGGGCCCCATCCAAACTTTTGCAGGGGGGCCCAGTGATTTCTAGTTACCCCCTGCCAACAGTGGTTCATTGTGGTTCAGTTGGAGCTCAGAGCAGATGAGTTTCCACCATAGGCTTTATGGGAAATGCATCTGTGGTCTGTGAAAAATCACAGACAATACACGAGTGTGTTCCGCTCACTGCAACAAATCCAGTGGATTGCAAACTGACAAGTGTGAACAGATCCTATTAATAAATAGGGTCAGTATAACTGTCACTTTTACAAAAACCAACAAAACGAACCCAAAAAATGTCAGGTTTTTTTATTATAGTGGGAACAGAGCCTTAAATGGAATTAAAGTGCACCTGAAGTGAAAATTAAAAGAACAACTAGGTATAGTGCTATGGACTGTGAGGCAGATCATGGGGAATAGGAAGAATGCTGGAGGAGACCTGGGAATCCAGATATATAAGTAACGTTAAAGGGGAACTGAAGAAAGAGGTATATGGAGGCTGTCAGGTTTATTTCCTTTTAATCAATACCTGTTGCCTGGCAGCCCTGCTGGTCTATTTCTCTGCAGTAGTATCTGATTAAAACCAGAAACAAGCATGCAGCTAGTCTTGTCAGATCAGACTTATAAGTCTGAACCACTGAAACACCTGACCTGCTGCATGCTTGTTCAGGGGCTATGGCTAATAGTATTAGAGGCAGAGGATCAGCAGGGCTGCCAGGCAACTGGTATTGTCTAAAAGGAAATAAACATGACAGCCTCCATATACCTCTCTCTTCAGTTCCCCTTTAAAGCGGATCCGAGATGAAAAACTAACTACAACAAGTAACTTGTCTAAATATCGTATCTAAAGTTTAGATAGTTTACACAGTAAATCTAGCTGCAAACAGCTTTAATAGAAAATGATTATTTCTTCCTGTGATACAATGACAGCAGCCATGTTGTTTGTAAACAATACACAGAGGCAGGGTTATCTGCATCTTGAGCACTCAGCCTGTGAAAAAAACCTAATCCCCCCTCCTCCCTCCTCCCCTCTGCCTCTGAAATCAATGGCTAGTAACACCTTCTCCTCTTCCTCCTGCCCAGACTGAGCCCTTGCTACTGCCAAGGCTCCCTGAAAACCTGTGGGCATGGTTTATTTAGTTTATAGGGAATTAGAGTGTTAAAACAAAAACAAAAAAGTATTTGGCTTGAGGAATACCCTATAAACTATATGTAAGGAACACAATTATGCAATGAGTAAAAGTTCACCTCGGGATGGAGAACTAAACTTAGGACTGGTGCACACCAGAGTGGTTCTGAAGCATTTTTAAAATGCTTGCAGGGGGGAAACTGCTTGGCTAATGAAAGTGAATGGGCTGGTGCATATCAGAGCGGTTCGATTTTCCCCCAAATGCAAACTCCTGTCCTGCAGCATTTTTTAGATTTCTGAGGCGTTTATGCCTCAATGTTAAAGTATAGGAAAGTTGAAAAACGCTCTGAAAAATGATAGATCAGAGCGGTTTTCCAGGCGTTTTTGTTACAGAAGCTGTTCAGTAACAGCTTTACTGTAACACTATTTGTAATCTGCTACACAAAAACGCTCCAAAAAACTCTAGGCATGTTTAGAAAACCTATAAACATGCCTAGAATTGCTCAGAAAATCTGCTTCAAAAACCTCTAGCGTTTTGCGGATCTGCTTAAGGTTTTTGGTGTGCACTGGCCCTAAGTTTTGATTATATTCTTCACTTAAGGTCTACTTTAAAATTCTCCTGAGATGTATGTCAGAGGGCACGAGTTCCAGAGGCGTATCTAGAGGGGTGCAGGCATGGCTTGTGCCATGGGCGCCATCTCTGCTCCTGTGCTGCACTGCCATGTCTGCCACTGTGCTGTGCACTGCCATGCCTGCCCCTGTGCTGCGCCCCCATACCTGCCTCTGTACTGCGCCCCATGCCTGCCCTTGTGCTGCACAGTCATGCCTGCCCCCGTGCTTCCCTATCACTCAGACCTCAGATCAGATGAATTCTGTCATCTCGGGAACATGGATACTTAACTTATGTATGTGGGGTGCACTTGGCTTAGTGTAAAGAGGACATAGAGGGAATAAGAGATTTCCAAGAAAGCAATTTCAGCGATATCCCGAGCCAAAAAACACAGGCAACAGTAACACATGTAAGCGAAAATAGATGATGTTTTCAGAGGGGAAGGGGGCTGTAAGGGGGGAGGGGGCACAATTTCTGTGTTTTCCATAGGCTCTATATCACTAAGATACGCCCCTGACGAGTTCTCCATGTTTTAATCATAGAAGGCTTTTAAATCAGTTGCATCCAGAATTGACTATGGAAGGGGGAATGGTCTCAGACCTGTTGTGCAATGTCATCAGGTTGATCCCGCAAAGCAATCCTTGTGATCCCGGGCAAATCAATAAGCGTCAGGTCAGGAACATTTGGTGAGACAATTTCCAAAGTTATCAGCTCACTGCTGATTCCCTTCCCCGTGCCGGCCACCATGTCCTGGGCTGAAACAGAAATACGTATTAGAGACAAAGGAAGGTGTCAGATGATAATAATATACTAAAATAGCTGACAAAGATGCTCAAATATATTGGCAGGAGACCACTGGAGAATGAACGACATCCAGATCTGAAAGAAGAATTAAAATCAGCTTTTCTGCTCTGCTGCACTATAATTATTACTAGAAAGGATCACCTGCCGGGATCCATGCTCTGCATTTATTTTCTGGTTCCCTGCATCTCGTCTATCTTACTGTAAATGGGAACTCTCTGGCTACCAAATCAAGGGGGCTCTCTGGCTTCCACAATGGAGCCTCTCTGGCTACAAATACTAGGGAGGGAGCTATCCGGCTACCAAAATGGCGGGGGTCTCTCTCTGACTGAGGCTGGGGTTGCATGTGGCTACACAAAGGCAACAAAAGTCCCGTTTTACGAAGGATTTTCCAGTTTTTGGTCATTCTGTCCTGCGCCCCGCCCCCTGCAGGCAGAATCCCGGGTTTTGGCACCTCACTAGGAAGAGTAAAAGACTTAATACCCGCTGAACCCCATCATTCCGCTGAGCATGTAACTCGAAACAGCGGGCTGTAGCTGCTACACAGCATTTTATGGATCTTCAATAAAGCTGTTTTATCCTTGGAAGTGGTGCGGACCATTATCTTCTCCCTTCCCTGGGACAATCCTTCACACTTTCACTTATTCATCTTTGATTCCCCTTGCATTAATAATTGCTAAACTTGTCTGCTGATCCTACTGATCAATTGTCAATTATATTCATTGTTGATCTAAATACATAGCACCAGTCACTTTATATTTATATATATTGATCGCTTTTCATTATTGATACGTTATGGCATTTTGATTGATTTGCACGCTAACTGCAGGTCCTCCCTGCTGTGTTAGGCTGGATTCACACAAAACAGATCCATTCTCTGTTTAACCACTTGAGGACCTAGGGCTTTACCCCCCTTAAGGACCGGCCACTTTTTTTTCATTCAGACCACTGCAGCTTTCACGGTTTATTGCTCGCTCATACAACCTACCACCTAAATGAATTTTGGCTCCTTTTCTTGTCACTAATAAAGCTTTCTTTTGGTGCTATTTGATTGCTCCTGCGATTTTTACTTTTTAATATATTCATCAAAAAAGACATGAATTTTGGCAAAAAAGTTATTTTTTTAACTTTCTGTGCTGACATCTTTCAAATAAAGTAAAATTTCTGTATACATGCAGCGCAAAAAATGTGGACAAACATGTTTTTGATTGGGTAAAAGTTATAGCGTTTACAAACTATGGTGCAAAAAGTGAATTTTCCCATTTTCAAGCATCTATGACTTTTCTGACCGCCTGTCATGTTTCATGAGGGGCTAGAATTCCAGGATAGTATAAATACCCCCCAAATGACCCCATTTTGGAAAGAAGACATCCCAAAGTATTCACTGAGAGGCATAGTGAGTTCATAGAAGATATTATTTTTTGTCACAAGTAAGCGGAAAATGACACTTTGTGACAAAAAAAAAAAAAAAAAAAGTTTCCATTTCTTCTAACTTGCACCAAAAAAAAAAAAATGAAATCTGCCATGGACTCACCATGCCCCTCTCTGAATACCTTGAAGTGTCTACTTTCCAAAATGGGGTCATTTGTGGGGTGTGTTTACTGTCCTCACATTTTGGGGGGTGCTAATTTGTAAGCACCCCTGTAAAGCCTAAAGGTGCTCATTGGACTTTGGGCCACTTAGCGCAGTTAGGGTGCAAAAAAGTGCCACACATGGGGTATTGCCGTACTCAGTAGAAGTAGTATAATGTGTTTTGGGGTGTATTTTTACACATACCGATGCTGGGTGGGAGAAATATCTCTGTAAATGACAATCTTTTGATTTTTTTACACACAATTGTCCATTTACAGAGATATTTCTCCCACCCAGCATAGGTATGTGTAAAAATACACCCCAAAACACATTGTACTACTTCTCCTGAGTACGGCGATACCACATGTGTGGCACTTTTTTGCACCCTAACTGCGCTAAGGGGCCCAAAGTCCAATGAGTACCTTTAGGATTTCACAGGTCATTTTGAGAAATTTGGTTTCAAGACTACTCCTCACGGTTTAGGGCCCCTAAAATGCCAGGACAGTATAGGAACCCCACAAATGACCCCATTTTAGAAAGAAGACACCCCAAGGTATTCTGTTAGTAGTACGGTAAGTTCATAGAAGATTTTATTTTTTGTCACAAGTTAGCGGAAAATGACACTTTCTGAAAAAAAACAATAAAAATCAATTTCCGCTAACTTGTGACAAAAAAAAAATCTTCTATGAACTCACCGTACTACTAACAGAATACCTTGGGGTGTCTTCTTTCTAAAATGGATTCATTTGTGGGGTTCCTATACTGTCCTGGCATTTTAGGGGCCCTAAACCGTGAGGAGTAGTCTTGAAACAAAATTTCTCAAAATGACCTGTGAAATCCTAAAGGTACTCATTGGACTTTGGGCCCCTTAGCGCAGTTAGGGTGCAAAAAAGTGCCACACATGTGGTATCGCCGTACTCGGGAGAAGTAGTACAATGTGTTTTGGGGTGTATTTTTACACATACCCATGCTGGGTGGGAGAAATAACTCTGTAAATGGACAATTGTGTGTAAAAAAATCAAAAGATTGTCATTAAATACACCCCAAAACACATTATACTACTCCTCCCGAGTACGGCAATACCACATGTGTGGCACTTTTTTGCACCCTAACTGCACTAAGGGGCCCAAAGTCCAATGAGTACCTTTAGGATTTAACAGGTCATTTTTGTTTCAAGACTACTCCTCACGGTTTAGGGCCCTTAAAATGCCAGGGCAGTATAGGGACCCCACAAATGACCCCATTTGAGAAAGAAGACACCCCAAGGTATTCCGTTAGGAATATGGTGAGTTCATAGAAGTTTTTATTTTTTTGTCACAAGTTAGCAGAAATTGATTTTAATTGTTTTCTTTCACAAAGTGTCATTTTCCGCTAACTTGTGACAAAAAAATAAAATCTATGAACTCGCCATACTCCTAACGGAATACCTTTGGGTGTCTTCTCTCTAGAATGGGGTCATTTGTGGGGTTCCTATACTGCCCTGGCATTTTAGGGGCCCTAAACCGTGAGGAGTAGTCTTGAAACCAAATGTATTAAAATGACCTGTGAAATCCTAAAGGTACTCATTGGACTTTGGGCCCCTTAGCATACTTAGGGTGTAAAAAAGTGCCACACATGTGGTACCGCCGTACTCAGGAGAAGTAGTATAATCTGTTTTGGGGTGTATTTTTACCAATACCCATGCTGGGTGGGAGAAATATCTCTGTAAATGACAATTGTTTGATTTTTTTTTACACACAATTGCCCATTTACATAGAGATTTCTCCCACCCAGTATGGGTATGTGTAAAAATACACCCCAAAACACATTATACTACTTCTCCTGAGTACGGCGGTACTACATGTGTGACACTTTTTTGCAGCCTAGGTCCGCTAAGGGGCCCAACGTCCTATTCACAGGTCATTTTGAGGCATTTGTTTTTTAGACTACTCCTCGCGGTTTAGGGCCCCTAAAATGCCAGGGCAGTATAGGAACCCCACAAGTGACCCCATTTTAGAAAGAAGACACCCCAAGGTATTCCGTTTGGTGTATGGCGAGTTCATAGAAGATTTTATTTTTTGTCACAAGTTAGTGAAAAATGACACTTTGTGAAAAAAAAACAATAAAAATCAATTTCCGCTAACTTTTGACAAAGAATAAAATCTTCTATGAACTCGTCATACACCTAACAGAATACCTTGGGGTGTCTTTTTTTCTAAAATGGGGTCACTTGTGGGGTTCCTATACCGCCCTGGCATTTTACGGGCCCAAAACCGTGAGTAGTCTGGAAACCAAATGTCTCAAAATGACTGTTCAGGGGTATAAGCATCTGCAAATTTTGATGACAGGTGGTCTATGAGGGGGCGAATTTTGTGGAACTGGTCATAAGCAGGGTGACCTTTTATATGACAGGTTGTATTGGGCCTGATCTGATGGATAGGAGTGCTAGGGGGGTGACAGGAGGTGATTGATGGGTGTCTCAGGGGGTGGTTAGAGGGGAAAATAGATGCAATCAATGCACTGGGGAGGTGATCGGAAGGGGGTCTGAGGGGGATCTGAGGGTTTGGCCGAGTGATCAGAAGCCCACACGGGGCAAATTAGGGCCTGATCTGATGGGTAGGTGTGCTAGGGGGTGACAAGAGGTGATTGATGGGTGTCTCAAGGTGTGATTAGAGGGGGGAATAGATGCAAGCAATGCACTGGCGAGGTGATCAGGACTGGGGTCTGAGGGCGTTCTGAGGGTGTGGGCGGGTGATTGAGTGCCCTAGGGGCAGATAGGGGTCTAATCTGATAGGTAGCAGTGACATGGAGTGATTGATAGGTAATTAGTGGGTGTTTAGGGTGGAGAACAGATGTAAACACTGCACTTGGGAGGTGATCGGACGTCGGATCTGCGGGCGATCTATTGGTGTGGGTGGGTGATCAGATTGCCCGCAAGGGGCAGGTTAGGGGCTGATTGATGGGTGGCAGTGACAGGGGGTGATTGATGGGTGGCAGTGACAGGGGGTGATTGATGGGTGGCAGTGACAGGGGGTGATTGATGGGTGGCAGTGACAGGGGGTGATTGATGGATGATTGATAGGTGATTGACAGGTGATTGACAGGTAATTAGTGGGTTATTACAGGGGAGAACAGATGTAAATATTGCACTGGCAAATTGATAAGGGGGGGTCTAAGGGCAATCTGAGCATGTAGGCGGGTGATTGGGTGCCCGCAAGAGGCAGATTAGGGTCTGATCTGATGTGTAACAGTGACAGGTGGTGATAGGGGGTGATTGATGGGTAATTAGTGGTTGTTTAGGGTAGAGAATAGATGTAAACACTGCACTTGGGAGGTGATCGGACATCGGATCTGCGGGCGATCTATTGGTGTGGGTGGGTGATCAGATTGCCCGCAAGGGGCAGGTTAGGGACTTATTGATGGGTGTCAGTGACAGGGGGTGATTGATGGGTGGCAGTGACAGGGGGTGATTGATGGGTGATTGACAGGTAATTAGTGGGTTATTACAGGGGAGAACAGATGTAAATATTGCACTGGCGAATTGATAAAGGGGGGTCTAAGGGCAATCTGAGCGTGTAGGCGGGTGATTGGGTGCCCGCAAGAGGCAGATTAGGGTCTGATCGGATGGGTAACAGTGACAGGTGGTGATAGGGGGTGATTGATGGGTAATTAGTGGGTGTTTAGGGTAGAGAATAGATGTAAACACTGCACTTGGGAGGCTATCGGACGTCGGATCTGCGGGCGATCTATTGGTGTGGGTGGGTGATCAGATTGCCCGCAAGGGGCAGGTTAGGGGCTGATTGATGGGTGGCAGTGACAGGGGGTGATTGATGGGTGGCAGTGACAGGGGGTGATTGATGGGTGATTGACAGGTGATTGACAGGTGATCAATGGGTTATTACAGGGAAGAACAGATGTAAGTAATGCGCTGGCGAATTGATAAGGGGGGGTCTGAGGGCAATCTGAGCGTGTGGGCGGGTGATTGGGTGCCCGCAAGGGGCAGATTAGGGTCTAATCTGATGGGTAACAGTGACAGGTGGTGATAGGCGGTGATTGATGGGTGATTGATGGCAGGGGCGTAACTAGAAATCACTGGGCCCCCCTGCGAATATTTGGATGGGCCCCCCCCCCCCCCATAGGTGCCAAATAATCGTAATGGGGCAGCGTTTCACTGTAAATTAATTGTAAAGTGGGCAGCATTTTACCAGACAATCGTAATGTGGGCAGAGTTCACCAGAAAATTGTAATGTGGGCCTTTAGAAAATCATAATGTGGGCAGAGTTTACCAGAAAATCGTAATGTGGGCACCAGTCACCAGAAAATTGTAACGTGGACAGCATTCACCAGACAATCGTAATGTGGGCAGCGTTCACCAGAAAATCATAATGTGGGCAGAGTTCACCAGAAAATCATAATGTGGGCAGAGTTCACCAGAAAATCGTAACGTGAGCAGCAGTCACCAGAAAATTGTAACGTGGACAGCATTCACCAGACAATCGTAATGTGGGCAGCGTTCACCAGAATATCGTAATGTGGGACAGAAAATCGTAATGTGGGCAGAGTTCACCAGAAAATCGCAATGTGGGCAGCAGTCACCAGAAAATCGCCATGTGGGCAGCAGTCACCAGAAAATCGCAATGTGGGCATCAGTCACCAGAAAATCCTAATGTGGGCAGCAGTCACCAGAAAATCGCAATGTGGGCAGCAGTCACCAGAAAATCGCAATGTGGGCACCAGTCACCAGAAAATCCTAATGTGGGCAGCATACACCAGAAAATCGTAATGTGGGCAGCAGACACCAGAAAATCGCAATGTGGGCAGCAGACACCAGAAAATCGTAATGTGGGCAGCAGACACCTGAAAATCGTAATGTGGGCAGCAGACACCTGAAAATCGTAATGTGGGCAGCAGACACCTGAAAATCGTAATGTGGGCAGCAGACACCTGAAAATCGTAATGTGGGCAGCAGGCACCTGAAAATCGTAATGTGGGCAGCAGACACCTGAAAATCGCAATGTGGGCAGCAGACACCTGAAAATCGTAATGTGGGCAGCAGACACCTGAAAATCGTAATGTGGGTAGCAGACACCAGAAAATCGTAATGTGGGCAGCAGACACCTGAAAATCGTAATGTGGGCAGCAGACACCTGAAAATCGTAATGTGGGCAGCAGACACCTGAAAATCGTAATGTGGGCAGCAGGCACCTGAAAATCGTAATGTGGGCAGCAGACACCTGAAAATCGCAATGTGGGCAGCAGACACCTGAAAATCGTAATGTGGGCAGCAGACACCTGAAAATCATAATGTGGGCAGCAGACACCTGAAAATCGCAATGTGGGCAGCAGGCACCAGAAAAGCGCAATGTGGGCAGCAGTGACCAGAAAATCGTAATGTGGGCAGCAGACACCTGAAAATCGTAATGTGGGCAGCAGGCACCTGAAAATCGTAATGTGGGCAGCAGACACCTGAAAATCCCCCTCCAGCTAGTCAATGTGTGTGGGTAGCGGGCAGCGGGCAGCAGCGGGATACATACCTTCTTCCTTGCGTTCCATCGCCGCCTTCTCGCTCTAGCGGCTGACGTCACTTCCGCTTCCGGAAGTGACGTCAGCCGCTAGAGCGAGAAGGCGGCGATGGAACGCAAGGAAGAAGGTATGTATGCCGCTGCCCGCTGCCCACACACATTGACTAGCTGGAGGGGAGCGCAGAGGGGAGAGCCCCGAGGTGAGGGAGAGGGGGGAACTTCCCCTCTCCCCGCCGACTGTGGGCGAGGCTTTCCCCTCATGCTGCCACCCCTCCAGCCCCCAAAAAACGGCCGCGGGCGCAGGCGCTGCAGGGCCTATTGCTACGCCCCTGATTGATGGGTAATTAGTGGGTGTTTAGGGTAGAGAATAGATGTAAACACTGCGCTTGGGTGGTGATCTGATGTCGGATCTGCGGGCGATTTATTGGTGTGGGTGGGTGATCAGATTGCCCGCAAGGGGCAGGTTAGGGGCTGATTGATGGGTGGCAGTGACAGGGGGTGATTGATGGGTGATTGATGGGTGATTGACGGGTGATTGACAGGTGATCAGGGGGATAGATGCATACAGTACACAGGGGGGGGGGGCTGGGGAGGGGTCTGGGGAGAATCTGAGGGGTGGGGGGGTGATCAGGAGGGGGCGGGGGGAGGGGGGGATAAAAAAAAATAGCGTTAACAGGGAGTGATTGATGGGTGATTAGGGGGGTGATTGGGTGCAAACAGGGGTCTGGGGGGTGGGCAGGGGGGGTCCTGATGGGTGCTGTGGGCGATCTGGGGCGGGGGGGGGGAAATCAGTGTGCTTGGGTGCAGACTAGGGTGGCTGCAGCCTACCCTGGTGGTCCCTCGGACACTGGGACCACCAGGGCAGGAGGCAGCCTGTATAATACACTTTGTAAACATTACAAAGTGTATTATACACTTTGTATGCGGCGATCGCGGACTTAACATCCCGCCGGCGCTTCCGTATGGCCGGCGGGATGTTGCGGCGGGTGAACGGCGGCAGGCGGAGGCGGAGGATCGCGTCACGGATGACGCGATCGCTCCGCCCATGCCCCTACAAGGACCGCCGCCTTTGGGCATGAGCTGGTCCTTGTGGGGTCCACTTCCCGGCCGCCTCTGTGCGTTAGGCGGTCGGGAAGTGGTTAAATGGATCGGTTTCTTACAATTTGCATCAGTTTCTCTGCTCGTTTCCCAATCCGTTCCGTTTGCTGCTCGCTGCGTTCACCCCTTTCCCGCCTACCGTCCATTCGCATGGTCTGCTGCCACTGCCGCCATCCATTCGGGTCTCTGCAAGATGGAAATGCTGGTATAATGATCCTGAGGCCCCAGCAGAAGCATCTCAGGCTTCTACTGGTTGCAATAGAGCAGTGGGAATTTTACCTCCCCAGGGAGGATTTTAATTGATCCATTAGTTGGTGTACCAAAATAAAACCTTCCTCGGGAGGGATGATTCCCATAAGTCTATTGCAACCAGTGGGAGCCTGAGATGCTTCTTCTGGGGCCTTGAGATAGGTATACTGGCATATCCAGCATGCAGGGACTCGAATAAACGGCAGCTGGCATCTTGAGGAACGCAACAAGCAGCCTAGTGAGAACAGGCATTGTCCATTCTCATAGGCTAGCATTGATTCTATTGGCTGCTGTCACGTCTGATGTATTTATCTGAAAGCATGTGACTCCTTGATTCTCTTATCTGGAGGCATGTAACTACTTGATTACTTTAACTGCAGGCACAGTAAAGGAGGGGGCATGTCATGTGCAATGGGGTTGTGACTGAAGGTGTGGCAGAGGTGTGGCTAAGTGTCCCTTTTTGCTGCCACCAAAAGTTGGGAGGTATGGGTTACCTAATAGTGGGGGGCTGCATCTGGCTAATACTGGGGCTTCTCTGGCTACCTACACAGGGTGGGGGCTATGACTGCCTAACAGGGGTGCTCGGATGTCCCTTTTTAAAATCCGAATTGGTTCGGATCCGGATACTCAAATATCCGGATCCGAATCGGATATCCGAATCCGAACTTTTTAGTATCCGAGTAAACTTGGATATCCGAACCCAATATCCTGGATATCCGGCCAGATTCGGATATCCGGATAGAAAACCGGAAGTGACCTGAAATTGGCTTAAAATGCTTCCAAAAGTCTATCTCTCTCTCTCTCTCTCGCTGAGCACCACTGCTAACTAATACTGGGTGCCTCTGGCTAGCTATATTGGTGGTTACCTAATACTGGAAGGCACTTCTGGCTACTGCATTGCAATAGTGTGCCCAAGTCTATGTAGAAGGGGGAGGTGCGCAATTTATACACCCTTGCCTTGGGAGCTCTATGACCTAGAAAATGCCCTGGTTGATACAAACTATGTCTTTATAAGAGTGTCTTAAAATAAAAAACTAAATTCTTACCTCTCCTCACTGCCTCCTCCACCCTCCCAGGGCTGTCGAGATGTTCCTTCTTATTCTGGTAAGAAATAGTTGCACGCCACTCTGTGCTTCTCGGGTCTTTCTTCAGCTTCAGCTCCAGGGGGCAGCGTGTCACAATTCCTGCAGGGGACACACAGAGCAAAAGCAATCCAGAATCAGAAATACTCATAGAAGACAAAACATGGTGACATTTATGGGATACATACAATGATGGGCCACCCCCAGGAATTCAAAAAAAATCAACTTGACTCCGTCAAAGTGTACCTGAAGTCAAATTTTGACAAAAAATTAGATACTTACCTCATTAGAGGGAAGCCTCTGGATAATCCAGAGGCTTCCCCGCCCCCTTGAGCTTGTATTTCCAACACTAGAACACTTCAAAACTATTCGACAAGGGCTTGTTGAATAGGTTTGCACAGTTGTGCTCCCATCCATGTACAGGCATGGCTGCACTACGCAGGTACAAACGGTCTGCATAGTAGCATGTTTGTTTTACATTTCTTCTAACTTTCTTTGTATGACATTGGATTTTAATTTGAATCTTGTTTGTTTGCTTCATTTTTTAGAAATTCTATACATACAGAGCTCTGATGAAGGGCATATGTTACCCGAAACAAATGTGTCGTTGCCTGAAACTAGAACTGCTCATTTTGTCAAGCCAGATTACCGTGTGTAGGCCGAACTTTTCAGCCCCTCGGCCTATACGCGAGTCACCACCTTGCTGAGGCTGTATATGCTTCCAGACTCTCCTGTTTCTGTGCATCAGTGATTCCCCAGCCTGTTGCGAAGTATCGTGATGGCGGCGCCTGGATCAGATGCTTGCCCTGCACAGAAGATTGGGCCGGAGGAGAACAGCGAGCACAGCGGGATCGCTTCTCCTTTCACTGCACGTGGGTCGCTGGAGGGCAGAGTATGGGGCCAACTCGCTGCTGCTGCGGTTGCGGCTGTGTTCTTTTACTCGCACTGAAGGTAAGTGAATGGGATTAAAACCTTCACTGCGGCTCTGGATTTCGAAGCCTCCAGTTGCTTTGTAGTTGCCTCACAGTAACTATGTGCCAGACCACGTAAGATCCCATGTGAGGGCGGCCTGTGAACGGTAATTTAGCCCCAGCTTCAGCACCAGAAGAAGGTCCCACCCCGGGCCTGTACCTGTAGTGTCTCCCATATGCTCGACTGCCCATCATATTTTCCATCTCCTGGGCCCATCTGGGAACTGTGTGCCAACACAGGGATAAAGCAGCATTTGGATACCTTGCAGTACAATACACGTAGACTTCCGGGACCATATCAGCCAGCAATACCTGTCTGACTTTGCCATTGACATTCCAATGGATTTCACTGGGCACAGGGCAGCCTTCAAGTTCTGGTAATGTATGAGCCTTTGATGACCATAGCCATTTATCACAACAGCTTGCACTTGAATTTGCTTCAGCTGCTGCTGCATTTATAACTTTATATGCTGGGCTACTGCTTGAAACTTTGTTTATCTATGCACTGTTGGCCTATATGTGAGTCAGTCACTTTTTACTGATTCCTGGCGTGAAAGTTGGGGGGGTCGGGTTATACACGAGTATATACAGTACATGTTTTGTGAAGGATATTGATGTGTCCTATTGCCGTTCATGAAGATTGAATTCTGGGATAAGAGTTTTATGAAAGCACTATTTTTGTATTTTTGTGCCAATAAAGTTAAATAAAGTTTTGTACTGCTGAATCATGGAGCAGCACTTTTATGGCTTTTTCTTTCATGCACAAGCGGCTCCATGCTACTACAGAGGCACGAGCCATCAGTGCTGCCACGCTTGTTTATGGATGGGAGAGAGGCCACGAAGAAAAGGGTCCCAGTGACCAGAAGTGGGCTCAACAAGATCCGGAGAAGCCTCTGGAGGATCTGGAGGCTTCCCTTTACTGAGGTAAGTAACTAATTTTTTTTACATCATAGGACCATGGCCTTGCTGGGTCCTGTGGCTCTCTTGTCCTCGATCTATCACAGCCCATTTTTTATAAATGGTATGAAGTGTTAACCTCAATTTCATAGCTCCCAACTGTCCCTCTTTCTCCCCCATTTGTCCCTCTTTCAGGACTGATGTACAGATCTATGTAAATATATGTATTTTATCTACTGAAAAAATTGTTTTATTGACTCCAAACTTTATTCCCATCCTTTAAATTTACAGATTTCTTATTTTCAAATGTTTATATGAAGGAAACTGAAGCAGGATAGAAAGGACCGGTGTAGGATGAATTATAAAAACAACATATTCTTATAAAATCTTTATGGAATGTGTGACTATGGATTTGCCAGGGGCATGGTTAGGGGTGTGGCTTTAGTGTCTCGCTTTCTTATGTCAAAAAGTTGGGAGGTATGCAATTTGAGAGTCTGCTGCTCCCTGGAAAATAGGTTTGAACATAATGTACATGTTTCTTATATCTAAAAGCATATGACCCCAAAATAAGAAGTGACCAGTTCAAAGGAGAAAACTGGACTGAACTGAAATAATTCAAAAATACTGCAGGATTTGGGAACCTGAAGTGATGGATGGTATATGAAGGCTGCCATTTTTATTTCCTTTTAAGCAATTCCAGTTTTTCTATGTTGCTGTCACTTACAGTAAAGAGTTGTAATGCCTTTAAGAAATCAGAATTAGCAGCTGGGAATAACATGCTTTCTGGGCCATTGCCATCCACTCGCTGATCCAAATGGCACTGTCAGAAGGGCTGGAAAGTGTGTGAACAATGTAATCCTGAGTATGGGAGGGGGGAACCACTTGTAAGCTGCCCATCTGAAGCCCAAGGCAGTAAATGAGGGCAGGGTGGCCAGAGGCCTGAGCAAGCAATCAAGGTATGATGAGCCATCACTTTAGTATCTATGTCTTGGAAGGACCTTGTCCTGGTCTTGTTCACCTCTGATCAGTAAAGGCAATTGTGTAGAGTTCCTTACCGCTGCCTCTGGGTAGAGACACCCCGGACAGAGCCTCCAGTACAGAACTCTTTCCTGAACTCTGATCACCAATGACAGCGATGGCCGGCAAGGCCAGGTCCTTCTCCACTCCCAGCGACCTTAGCGAGTCGATGAGGTCAATATGAGGACGGATCTTGTCCTCATAATTTTTACCAAGAAGATTTTTCTCCTGTGGTTGCAGGGAGAGATAAAACAGTCTTTATTTAAAGCGGACCTGAAGACTTACCTGGTGCTTCTGCCAGCTCCCAGCAGCCGCCCTGTGCCCTCAATTTTACCAAATGATCCTCCGGTCCCCTGCCGTGGCTCAACTTCTTTATCGCCAACTTACAAGTCGACGGCCACTGTGCCTGTGCAGCCCTGGCCATGTGCATGTTCGCTCCGGCGACACGAGCAGGAGCTAGTGCTGCGCAGTGGCCCGCCACCTCAAAAAAAAAAAACAGAGGCGCATGCGAAGGGGCCAGAGGATCGTTTTATTCCAGCGCAGGCACATGATGTCTGCAGGGGGCAGTAGAAGCCTAAGATAAGTTAATTTTTTTTTTTTACCTTACAGATTTCCTTTAAAGAGGAACTGTAACGACAAAACGGCCCCTGGGGGGTACGCACCTCGGGTGGAGGAAGCCTCAGGATCCTAATGAGGCTTCCCACGCCGTCCTGCATCCCTCGGGGGTCTCGCTGTAGCCCTCCGTACAGCCGTGACGCAATATTTACCTTCCTGGCTCCTGCGCAGGCGCTCTGATGGCTGTCGGTGCCGAAGTAGGCGGAAATACCCGATCGCCGTCGGGTCTGCTCTACTGCGCAGGCGCAAGTTTCCGGCGCCTGCGCAGTAGAGCGGACCCGACGGAGATCGGGTATTTCCGTCTATTTCCGTGCCGAAAGTCGCCACAGCGCCCCCGCTGGAGCCAGCAAAGGTAAATATTGAAGCTACAGTCGGCTCTGTCGCCGGCTGTTCGGAGGGCTGCAGCGAGACCCCCGTGGGACAGAGGACGGCGTGGGAAGCCTCATTAGGATCCGGAGGCTTCCCCCACCCGAGGTGAGTACCCCCCAGGGGAGGTTTTTGTTGTTACAGAGTCTCTTTAAGTGTTGTACACACGATCAACAAAAGTCGTTTGAAACATATGACAAACTACAGATTTCCCAAAACAACAAACGATGAAACCATCTGGCGGTATCAACTCAGATCAGGGCCGGCCTTAGGTTTCACAGCATCCTGAGCGAAACCTGATTTTTGTGCCCCCTCTTCGTCCTCTTCACGCATGCGCGCACACACACAGGCCCATATGCAATTCATCTTTTCTCCTGAGATATTATCTCCTAGGACAGTGGTTCCCAACTTTTTTGACGTCGTGACACATCACGCAAAATGCTCAGATCTCTGTGACACGTGACATATGTATAATAGGAAAAATACAATTAATAACCACGAATGGATGGAAAGAGCATTATCATGAATAAACTTAAAAATGAAGGCCAGAACCTTTCAGGAATATTAATAAAAACAGTCAGTGGGACAGTTAGCCCCCCCTTATTTAGAATGATAGCACAGCACCGACAATTTGCACCACGCGTTATAGCTGCAGTGTCCCCCCCCCCTCCCCCCAAAAAAACACCCTCCAATCTCACGTGTAGGTGCCCTCAATATAGGTTGCCAAGCGTAGGTGCCTCCAGTATAGGAAGTCAGTTGAAGGTCTCCATCGCCACCCTAGGTAGCCAGGCGTAGGAGCCTTCAGTATAGGTAGCCATGTGTTGGTGCACTCAGTAAAGGTAGCCAGCTATAGGTGCCCCCAGTATAGGAAATCAGGTGTAGGTGCCCTCAATATAGGTAACCAGCTATTAGGCGCCCCCTTGGAAGCCAGCACCCTGAGCAACCGCTCTGGTCGCACAGGTCAAAGGCCGGCAGATGACTGTTGGCCAGATTTCATGCAGTCTGCCACATGTGTACAATGTTGTTCAAATGACATTTTTTCTACAGAATGCGTGCATGTCAAACATAATGTCAATTTTGCACGCAGTATTGGAATGAGTTGGCCGCTTGCAATATCAGTGTGCAGACAACGTAATTGGAAAGACTCATCACTTGTCTTTGTCCTACTGCTATTACTGTAACTTAGACCCAAGGTGTAACTGCAGTCACAGCAATGTGGACAAACTGAATTCCAATGAGTCACAGATGTGCAAACAATAACTGGCAACTGCCCGTAGACTTTATCGTCATAATAGTTGACCTAAGCCCGTTTAAAAATGGGCTCTAGGTCTATTCACGCGCCACCCCACGCCAGTACCTGCCCGCCGCGCGCACACGCCCTGCTCCCTGGCCCATACTTCTGTCCCAACGGTTCACTGTACTGCGTACCTGCGCAGTACAAAAAAACATGGACACGCAGACAGGGAAAGAGGAGGACGCAGGGACAGTTAGGTTTTATTGTATAGGATATTCTTACCATGCCAGCTGATCTTTGAAGCTCTGGCACTGTAGAAATTACATAGAAAACTATGGTAAATATATAAAAAGCTTATATACAACGTAAAAAACATCTACATAAAAAAACCTTTAAACATTCAAATACACAAGCAATTTTGTAAATTGATATTTTTAACCACTTTCTAACCACAGGTTATTTCCCACAGCAATTTTCACATATCACACTCCTTCCATTCATTCACCAAAAATGATCGCTACTTATCACACTAAAATAATCTATATATTGTTTTGGGGGTTTTTTTCACCCCAAATTAGACTTTCTTTGGGTGGTAATTTTTGCTAAGAATTATTTTATTTTATATGCATTTTAAAGGAAATAAGAAGAAAAAAAATGAAAAACAAAATCACTATTTCTCAGTTTCCAGCCATTATTGGTTTAAAATAAAATGTGTTACAGTAGATAAAACTCTCATGCTTTATTTACCCATTTGTCACGGTTATTACAACATTTAAATTATGTTCCTAGTACAATGAATGGTGACAATATTTTATATGGAAATAAAAGTGATTTTTTTCAGTTTCCACTTCTGTTTCTTTTTTACAATATTCATTACAACAAGCCCTAATTTGCTAAAGTATTAGTGATATACCCTTATGACATACATATTAAAAAATCTCCCTATGGTTCCCAATTTAGGATTTTTTTTAAACAAATGTTTTATTATTGACCCAGTTGAGCACTGCAAATTGTTGCCCATTAATGGCTATTACTATGCAATAATTCTAGGCCAGGTTTGCGGGTTGTCTTGTGTTCTCCAACCTTGAAACCCCATAATAAATAAACCCCCTTGCACATACCGTGATTTGTTGCAGCCCCCACAAAGGCTGGATCTGTGCTCTGTGGCAGTTGTGGAGAGGGATGTGACCAATTTAGCTCCTTTGGCATGGAGAATCCTTATTGTGGAACAGATGCCCCAACTGACAGTGGTAGCTCCTAAGTACCTTGGATCTTAATAAATTAAAAATAAAATTAATAAGTGCAATAAATTAACTTGCTCCATTTAGAGATGGGAATTTGGTTTCAGCGGTGCAGGCTAGCGACATGTCTGTACAGAACCTGTCCCCAACCACTGCCCGAATGATTGACTCCTTGTGGGTGACAGTAATTGTGCGTGGATACACACCTTTATAGTAAAAAACTGCTGAAAGTGAGGGCGCCTGAGGCGTCAGCAGGTCGCAGTGGTGTTTCCATGGAAACGGCTGCTCGTTCGAGTGGCCGTTCCCTGTCAGTTCACAGAGGGCGTCTCCGTGAACAGCCTGCGAGCCTCCGATCGCGGCTCGCAGGCAAAATGTAAACACGTGGGGAAGAAATCCCCTGTGTTTACATCATACGGTGCGTACGGCGCAGCAGCGCCGTAAAGGAGATCAGCCACCCCCCGGCCTCTGATTGGCCGGGGATCGCCGTAATCTGATAAGCTGAAGCCTATCAGAGGCAGTACAGGACGGATCGCCGTCCTGTACCGCCCATGGAGCAAAGTAGAGGGAGGGAGGAATATTGCTGCGGAGGGGGGCTTTGAGGAGCCCCTCCCCCCCCCCCCGCTCAGCCACACAGAGCGGGGGCGCAGACCCCCCAAGCAGGACATCCCCCTAGTGGGGAAAAAAAGGGGGGGGGGGAGTCTGATCGCCCTGCCACAATCCTGATTTGTGCTGCAGGCTGGAGAGCCCACGCAGCACAGATCAGCCAAACATCCCCTGGTCCTTAAGTGGTTAATAATAGTTAAACCTGAACTGGGTCTCTATCATGTGTCTCCACATTCTGACATCTTTAATTTACCTGCCTAACTTGCGTTACTTTAAAGGGACTCTGAGCAGTAAGGAAAAAAAGAAATCCGGACTTACCTGGGGCTTCCTCCAGCCCCCGTAGCCTGCGATGTACCCTGATGTCCTTTTGGTCCCTTCTGTGGTCATGCTGGCGGCTCTGGTAATTTCAGCCAAAGTCGCGCGTCATCACATCGGTTGCCATAAGAGTTCTGTGCATGCGTGTTTCTCTAAAGACTGAACCACGCATGCGCAGGACTCTTACTGTGACTGGCATGATGGAGCGCGCACACACGACTTAAGGCAAAGTCAGTGCGTTACCAGAGCCGCCAGCATGACCACGGAAGGGACCAAGAGGACGCGAGGGTACCTCGCGGGCTATGGGGGGCTGGAGGAAGCCCCAGGTAAGTCCGGATTTTATTTTTTCCTTACTGCTCAGAGTCCCTTTAAAGTGGTATGGACCGCCGAAAAAAATATTTGTTGAAAAACATTAACCCCCTTGGCGTTCTGATTCTGCAGCTTAGTATAGCTCAAGTCAATCTGGGAATTTTAGTATGGCAAAGGCAATTTTTATATTTTAGCTTTTCGGTGAAGTAGAGCAGTTTCAGTATCAACCTTTCCAGTAACTTGGAAACCCTTTATATACTTTTTTGTTTTTTTGCTATTAGCTTTATGCTGTGTTTAATGCTTTAAGCTATAGATGACATGTGAGTTTCATACACAACTCATAATTCAAACAAAATGGCTGATTTGACAGATCATGTTATTTCACATTTATAAGAAGGAAGCGCTCCTTGTCGCATATGCAATTAACTTTTTCTCCCTAGTTTTCTCCTAGGTGATATTTTCAAAATTGTCAATAAAATGCCTTTTAAACCACCAGCAAGCAAGAAAATACTCAAAAAAATGTTTGATAGTACTTTTTCACCTACTTGGTACATCTTTAGTTGCCAAGTGCTAACAAGTTATGTGAAATAGAAGATGAAAAATTATCTCCTAGGAGAAAACTCAAGAGAAAAAGTTCATTGCATATGAGCCCAGGGGCCATATGCAATTCACTTTTTCACCTGAGTTTTCTCCTAGGAGATATTTTTAAATTTCTCAATAAAACGCCTGCTAAGCAACCAGCAAGCAAGAAAATACTCAAAATAATTTTAATAGTACTTTTGCGCTTACTTTTCAGTACTTATTCAGTTGAAAAGTGCTGTAAAATTATTTTAAAAAGAAGATGAAAAATGATCACCTAGGAGAAAACTCAGGAGAAAAGTGGAATTGCATATGAGCCCAGGGCCCATATGCAATTCATTTTTTCTCCTAAGCTTTCTCCTAGGAGATAATTTTCATCTTCACTTTTCAGCATTTTACAACTGAAAAAGTACCAAAAAGTAGGTGAAAAAGTACTATACAAACTATTTTGAGTATTTTCTTGCTTGTAAATGGTTTCAATGGCATTTTATTGTTTATTTCTTTCTGGTTGGACTTGATGGACAAATGTCTTTTTTCAACCAAACTAACTATGTAAGGTGTAAAAATGTCATCTAGGAAAAATGTCATCTGGTGTAGTCGTTAGCGCTCTCGCCTTACAGCGCTGAGTTCATGGTAGGGACTAGATTGTGAGCCCCTCGGAGGGACAGTTAGTAACAGGACAATATACTCTGTACAGTGCTGCTGTCAGGCCTGTGGGAATATCCACCCACGAATCAGCTCCAATGTCCCAATCTACCTCCACACGCTTTACCCTATGTGTCGCGTCCCCGCTTGACCTGGAGGTGAGGAGACAACACTTACCCGACTTCGGTTACCCCCAGGCCTTTAGTGTGCAAGGTATTGGAGCTGAATGCAGGGTGAGCGAATAAACTTCCAGGCCAAACAAGGATTCAGTTAGCAAAGTCCAGTAACAGTCCGGGGTCATACACGGGTGATCAGATTTATTGCAGTACAGGAGGGCTAGGCAAAGGGAGGTCAAAAACGTATCCGAGATAAAACCAGGCAACAAACAGTTGTAACGATAATCCAGGCAAGAGGTCGGTTCAGGCGGCAGGCAAGGAAGGTCCAATAACAGGCAGAGGTCAAAATCCAGGTAATCCAATACAACAAGACAGTGCAGTCCAGAGCACCCAGCAACCAGCAAGCTAGAGCTATCACAGGCAAGATGCAAGTGTCACAGCAAGGTTTAAATACTGACAGCATCCAATCAGTGGCCGGCCACATGCACACAACAGCCAATCACACGCAGGCATTAATCTTGTTAAGTATCAGCTGAGAGAGAGATCATCTGACACGGGTGGCAATACATGTCAGCTGAGTAACCAGTACTAACCAGCAAAACCTCCAGACTGTGTGTCAGCTATAGCGTAGTGGTCAAGAGCATTGCCCCCGACGTGAGAGACCGAGGCTCAATCCCAGCCAGGGTCAGCATCCATATATTATTATTTATTACATAAACCCCTGCCTAAGTGTCAGTTGACTCTACCTTTGTCGCCGCCTCAGACCATACCGCGGCCGAGAGGAGCGATCCCTTACAGCAATATGTCAACGCTATATATAAATACTTAAAATGTATTTTATTTATTTATTGTATTTATAAAGCACCAACATATTATGCAGCTCTGTACATTAATGTTACAAACAATATGTAGGGGTGACATACAGCAATAAGACAATACAGGAATACAAGAAAAACCACATCACGCAGCACAGTACAAGGTAATGCTTAGTCACTGGATGGGAGCATGGAGATTAGGTAAGTTGAGCTCACTCAGATCCATAGGATGGGTGTATGGTAATGGAGGTGGTTGAACAGGTAGGAGACATAAGGAGAAGGACCCTGCCTAAAGGCTTACAATCTAGAGGGAGAGGTGGGGACACAAAAGGTAGGAAACCAGAGTTAAGCTGCAGGTTTAGAGCACTAGTGAGGGGGGTAGGCCAGAGTAAAAAGGTGAGTTTTGAGGACCTTCTTGAAGAAGCTGAAGGAGGGAGAAACCCTAATGGGGGGAGGTAGAGAGTTCATATTGTGTTGGAGCAGCTCTTGAAAAGTTCTGGAGGCATGCATTGGATTGGGTGATGCGGGGTACAGTCAGGCGAAGTGAGTGGCTAGGTGTGTACCTCTGGGTAAGATTGGAAATGTAGGTTGGGCAGGTTTTGTGGACAGATTTTTAGGCCAGACACAGCATCTTGAATCTGGTTCTGGACTGTATAGGAACCCAGTGGAGGGGTTCGCAAAGGGGAGCCGCCGTGGTGAAACGATGGGAGGAGTGGATAATTCTGGCTGCCGCATTCATGATGGACTGCAGCAGGGCAATTCGGGTCATAGGAAGACCAGACAGAAGGGCGTTGCAGTAGTCAAGGCGGGAGGGCATGGATGAGGAGTTTAGAGGTGGTAGAGGTCAGGAAATGGCGGATCTTACAGATGTTACGGAGGCGGAAGTTGCAGGACTTTGTGAGGTTTTGGATGTGGGGAGTGAAGGAGAGTGCGGAGTCTAGGGTGACACCCAGACAACGGGCTTGAGAGGTAGGGCGAATGGCAGTGTAGTTAACAGTGACATTCACATCTGGAAGGGTCAGGGATGGCCGGGGTGGGAAGATCATAAATTCTGTTTTGTCCAGGTTTAGTTTCAGGAACCTAGCAGACATCCAAGAGGAGATGGCTGATAGGCAGGACAAGACCTTGTCCATGGTAGTGGTGGATAGGTCAGGGGTGTGGAGATAGATCTGGGTGTCATCTGCCTACAGATGATAATTAAAACCCATGGAGGAGATAACCTTTCCAATGGAGGATGTGTAAAGGGAGAACAGGTCAGAGCCTTGGGGGACTCCTACCGAGAGGTGGCTGGTGGTAGATGAGGGCTCATTGAAGGAGGTCATGAAGGTGCGGTTGGAGAGGTAGGACGAGAGCCAGGCCAGGGCAAGGTCATGAATGCCCATGGACTGGAGGAGTAGGGGATGGTCAACTGTGTCAAAAGCTGCTGAAAGGTCATATAAATAAATGCATATGGAAGTATAAAACAGATCCTCGCCTCTCAATGCCAAGAGTGGCTCACCTTAGTAGGTGGCTGACGATGTCAATATTGACAGCTCAGCATGCAAGCATGTTAGTGGTAAAACCACAGTTGACCTGACCTCGATCATCCTCTCTGTGTGAAAGCATCATCCAGGGATCCAATATGGAAGCCACTGAAGCTCTCCAGATGAATCCTCGGCCGGATCGGGATATTAGTAAATTGCAGGCTATTTGTGCTAATAGGTAAGTAAAAAACATTTATTGGACAGAAAAAAAAACAAAATGCATGCAGTGGCCTGACGCGTTTCCAAAGTATCACCCTTTTTTCATCAGAGGCAGCTCAGCAAAAACGTGTCACTGCCACTGCATGCATTTTATTTTTTTCTGCTTGAATTGTGCTTGAATAAACGTTACCTGATCTAAACCCTTGTTTTTCTGGTTTGGTTCATTTGGAGAGGTAAGATACCTTATGTATTTATTTATGTCTTTATAACATATACCCAGAGATATTTATTTTTGGGTGCCTCCACTCATCTTCACTGTTAGAGCCCATTCACACTTGAAAGCGTAAAACGTCGGCGCTTACCGCCAGTGTTTTGCGTGCGTGATTGTTCAGCGGAAAAAAATCACTGAACACTGCAGCAATTTTTCCACGATCACGTTTAGAGCTTTTATAGCACTGAAACGCGATCGCCAGGAAATGGCCTGAAAATGGTGCAGGCAACGCGTTTGTGATTTAGTAATTTTGGGCGATTTGCGGCGATTAGCTCTAAGTTAAATGTTCTGCAGCAGTAGTTCTTAAACTTTTTTGGGTTGATAACTGATTGAAGGCACCTCTCGGCAAATCCAACTACCAAAATTCCGTTATGACTGTTATTAGGCAGCCCCCCCTCCCCCCAAGTAGATAGTGATGCTTATTAGGAAGCATCCCCCTTCCACAGTCAATGACCCCCTCATTAGGCACTATAGCACCCTCCAAATAGTCATCGACTCCCCTTTAGGCAGCATCCCCCACTCCAGTTAGTGAGTGAGGCCGCATTCCCCCAATTATGCAGCATCCTCCCTGGATAAACATTACAAGCATAAAGGGTCAATCTTGTAGCTCACATAGACAATTCCCCACATGGGGACTGCAGTTAGTGACATCCTCTTTAGATATGCAGCATCACCTTTGGCACCCACTCTATATTGTAAGTGACCCCCATTAGCTGGATAAACATTACCTTACCTATACAGACCAAGGGGCACTAATCCATCAATCTACCCCGATTCCTCTTATATCCAACATAAACCACAGCTGCTGCAGGGACTAAAGGTTGCAGCATCTGAAGGCAATGTTCAATGAATAGGGATGAACACCAAGGCCCCCCTGGAAAAATGCTAAAGGCGCACCAGGATGCCGCGGCACCAGGTTTGAGAACTCGTTCTACAATATTATTATTATGAATGATACATTAGTATATAATTACGTAGCACTGACATCTTTTTCAGCACATTACAGAAAACATAGTCATGTCACTGACCGTCTTCAGAGGAGCTCACAATCTGATCCCTACCACAGTCATAGTCTAATGTCCTAGTCCTACCATTTTATTATTATGTATTTACATAGCACTGACATCTTCTGCAGCACTTTACAGAGTACACAGTCACGTCCTCAGAGGAGCTCATAATCTGATCCCTACAATATGCATAGTCTAATGCCGTCCCATATTATAATTATTATGTATTTATATAGTAGTGACATCTTCTGCGTTACTTTACAAAGAACATAGTCATGTCACTGAATGTCCTGAGAAGATCTGATAATCCTACCAGTCATAGTGTAATGCTCTACCAAATTATTATTATGTGTTTATATAGCACTGATATCTTCTGCAGTACTCTAAAGTGTACATACTGTAGTTATGTCATGGACTGTCCTCAGAAGAACTCACAGTCTTATCACTCTAATCTCCTGATTAGTAACTCTGCCCTGATAATTTTCCCTAAACCTGTCCCCTGATCCCTTATTCTAACGCTAAAAACTCTTTAAGGGGGCCAATACACTCAGACGATTTTTGGCCGATCAATCGATCGCAAATCGTTTGACCGATCGATCGATTTGCGGCCGATTTCGATCAATTTCAATCGATCTGACATGTTGGAAAAATTTAGCTCATCTCTGGAGATGGCTTATCAATTTGCATTGGACCTAATGGAAATCTGATGGCAACAAAATGCCATCAGATCGATTTTCAATAGATTTCATACTACATCTATTAGAAATCTGCTCCTAGTAAAAAATGTTTTTAAACACATCAAACAGATCAGAAAATCTACTGATGATCTATCTGCTGCTAATCTAACGAGTGTATGGCCACCTTAAGTGTCTAGTCCTATATATTATACTATATTTGCACTTAGCTTAGATCTCTTCACTCAAAATACCTCCAACCTAGCCTGTCATCTACAGAATCCTAAATAAAAGGATTTAAACAGTGACTCACCCAAATCTGATCTGCGGAAGGCATGCACGCTACACTGAACAGATCAACGTGTGTCTACCCTTCGCCGACAGGGGCGCCTAACCCGCTGAACGCCATTCGTGATAGGGATCGGGGATTGCAATTATTTCCCATGAACGAGGAATTCCCAGTAAGTGCGGGTCAGTCCCTGCCCTTTGTATACACCCAAATCAGTGCGGGTCAGTCCCTGCCCTTTGTATACACCCAAATCTGATCTGTCACTATACCTCTTTCCTTTATCGAGTAACCCCTGCCTAACCTTGGATGGAGCGGAGGAAGAGGGGGGGGGACACTTACCTGGTGCACCAAAAAGGTCAGAAACTGCCAAGCACAGAATATTGGAGATCAGGAAAAGTCAGGAAGTCACCCTATCCCACAGCAGAGAAATGTCAGAGCTCCCTCTGTGTCTCTGTCTTCCCTCTCCTTCCTCCTCCCAGTATGCAAATCATTTCATCACATATGAAACTGAAAGTCTTTTACTAGAAACCAGAATCGTTGGCAAAAATTTCCCAGAATCCTTGGGAAGGCAGTATTACACAGCTGAAGACTATACACTGTTCCAAGTGGTGACAAAGGTAAAAATCTGTGTCATCAGTTACGTAAGTGAAAAATTATTTTTAGCACATGGGTTTTTACATTTGCAAAGAACAGTCACCCAGTGTGAATTGTACATTCACATTTACCTGTCTGTAGGTGCAAAAGCATTTTCAAAAGAGGATAAGAGGCATCCTCTGCCAAATGAGATGCCCATTAATGATACAATCTAGATTGTCCAATCTTACCAAACCTATGTAGTAGAAGCCAAAACAGACAAATATACTTTAAATGACACTTTATATAGTCCCTCCTATTACATAGAAGTGGTAGGATTGTATCAAGATTGTTTCTTTAGATGTAAACTTTTCTGAGCCAGGAACTGGAAGCTATGATAGCAAAAAAAAAAAAGGGTCTCTAGCTGGTAGCCGATTAAAGGACCACTATACAGAAAAATCTCTGTTTTTTGTTTTTTTTGTTTTCAAAAGCATTTCCTAAAGGCAGACTAAGGTCACATTCACAGTGGGACGTTATGGTCGCATGTTATAAAGTCGTATAACGCAGCTTACCGCACTGCAATGCTAATCCTATGGGCCGTTCACAGTGCGACGTTGAAATAGCGTAAAAAAAATGTTGTGTTGTGGTAACTCACTGCTTACAGTGGGTTACCTCTTAATGCAGACATGTGGCGACATTAACGTTGCATTAAAACGCAACGTCTCACTGTTAATACAGCCTAACTGACAAAATAATAAGATACCACCCGGCCTCCCTACTCCCTTGCACTCTATTTTGCCAGTTAAACTTAGCAACTGCTGTTCAGGAAAGAAAACCCTGAGAGTCCCCCATAAGGAGATGGACTAGTCCAAAACCTGTCGGTTCTGTCAGATTTTAACTGCTTACTTTTTTTTTTTTTTTTGCTGTAGTGGTCCATTAACCCAACTTATGGTTAACCAATCAGCAGATAGTGTTTTTCATTTGCTAGCATGACTTCCATTTCCTGGCTCTGTAGAGATTTGCTTGTTAGGGAAAATTTCCACTGATCCCCAGTAAGCAGGATTTGATCTGTTTACGTCAAAGGAAACATGTAGGGGAAAAAGTGCCCAATATTGATACTTACCTCAATAGACGGAAGTCTCTGGACGTGTGCTGTAGCCCTTTCTCTGGACGATGTAGAGGATTCCCCCATCTTTCTCCACCAGGCCATTCCAGTGCCGACCCCTTTGCAAAACTTCTGAAACCCGCTTGGGTTTCAGAAAAAGCCAAGCATGATCAGGTTTGGTCTACAACGCATACACTGAAGAAAAATTATGCTGCATTAACATTCCATCATAAGTGCTGTCCCACACTGATTCCGGGAGATGTCTCCAATAAATCCACCTGCAGTCAGCATATGCCCCCAGGCATGCAGGAAAACAAATAGATAAAAACTCCCTCAGGGCCCTTTTCCACTAGCAATCGCTAGCGTTCACGCTGATTGCTAGCGATTGCTGAATCGCAATTACCGGCGATTCCCCGACGTTCGCGGCCGCGATTTTGCTATGCTATGCACTGCATAGCAAAATCGCGGCAAATATCGCTCCGCCGTGCGTTCGCGTTTCTGTCAAAAACGAATCGCGGTAGTGGAAATGACCTACAGCGATTCCTATGTTAAAAAGCAAACCGTAGCGATTGTAAAATCGCTAGCGGTTTGCGTCTTTGCGATTCAGCCAGCGCAAACGCGCTGGTGGAAAAGGGCCCTCAGTGTGGAAAATTGTTTCAGTTTTTAATGAATGAAATTACGTAAGAATAATAGACCAGGCACTCACATCTATGGGTCCTAATTACGTTAGGACCCACTGGCTATGATCACTACCCACTCCGGTGGTACTAATGCAAACATCAACCAAATCAACTATTGTGCATCTTGCCCGCTCTCAACCCGACTGGTTTCGGCGTCTTGCCGTCATTATTAGTACCACCGGAGTGGGAAGTGATCGAAGGAATTAGGACCCGTAGATGTGAGTGCCTGGTCTATTATTCTGATTTTTTTTTCTTTAGTTTTTGTTGAGCATTTTCAAAAATTACAACAAATGCCAGGTGAAGCATCATATAAGCTTAATTCAACCCTTGGTGAATACGGATCAGTGAATAATGGCGCACAGCGCCTATGCATAAAAATGGTGCCGAATTAAAAAGATACGCTTATCGCTATTTATCGTTAGTACTGCATAATAATGGCGCACAGGGAAAAAAAAGAAAAACGGCACACACTAACGTTATTTAACAATAGTGCCACACACTAACGTTATTTATCAATAGTGCCGTCCATTTGCCAAACAGCAGACGTTATTATCCGCAGTAACTTTATTTATCAATAGCGCCCTACATAAGCCAAACTGCAGACGTTATTTAACTGCAAACCGGTGAATGGATTTAATATAACACTGTTAGGGTTAGGCACCACTGGGGGAGTCTTAGGGTTAGGCACCACCAGGGGGGTTTAGGGGTTAGGGATAGATACAGAGAGGGTTCTGTGTGCTAACGGTAAATAACAATAAGGCTTTAACGTTAAATAACAATAAGGCTTTAACATTAAATAGCGATAAGCGGCAAACGGATTAGCGGCAACACCATGCGCCATTATTCTCAGGCGCCATTTTCAGATGGATCCTGGTGAATAGGGTTGTCTTGATGCATAAGTCAAAGCGTCTATGGACACTTACAAAGTAAGTACCTGTAAATATAAAGGCCTATAGTAGAGTATATAAATTGTAACACAAACATAAGTCAAATATAAGTCAAAACATAAGTCAAAACGAGATGTGTAACCGGTGCCCAGATCAAAAAGTTTAAACCAATTGTCAAAGGCAGTAACTTTGGTTTGTTTAAGCTTCTCTATGGTCCTTTCAAGAGTACCTACTAGAAAGAGAAGCTGTTAGGATAGGACTCGTCGAGCAGTGGGAGATGGGGGTAGAACACTGGAAAGTTTACAGGGGGGTAGCTTATTCTGGTATACTCAGCGTGAAGTCTCATATATAGTCTGCTTGCGATTCTTAATTGTGTCCATGTTAAGTGGAGACATTGGGCAAACTCAAGTGGGATACTATCTGTTGCCAATTTATTTTGTGAGAAGGAGGGTTTTTCATGGCCTGGCGTGTAGGGGTAAGTCTTTCCTCCATCTCTAGATTATAGCGTGTAGTGTAAATTAGCCAAGTTATGGAAGGGGGTTCCTCATTTTTCCAATTAGCTAGAATTAATTGGTGAGCTGCACATATGACATGGGTGGAATCAAATGACTATCAATTAGTAAGAAGGCCATTTGGGGGGAGAGTACGAAATGTGTGTCTAGTATGTTGGAGATAATTATTCTGATTTTATTCATTAAAAGCTGAAACAATTTTCCACACTGAGGGAGTTTTTAGGTTTGTTTTCCTGCATGCCTGGGAGGATATGCTGACTGCAGGTGGACATTGGAGACATCAGTGTGGGACAGCACTTGTTAGCGCAACAGAATTTTACTTCTTGGCTTATTTGGACTACTATTGGGATCAGTCTTCCTGCTTGCTGCTGAACATCTGTACCATCGCTTGTGGGCGCCAAGGCTCGTTTGCATTGTGTTTTTGTTAATACTAGGCATGTACTAGCCGCCTGTGCAGTAGCATGTTTATAATCAAGGACACCCGCATCTTGGACCTGGTCAGGCTTCCAAAAAAAAAGCAGAGCCCGATCAGGTCAGATCTGCAGGGGTCCTTGTTCCTAAATGACTTGGTTGAGGAAGACTGGAGAAACCTATGGAGAATCTAGAGGCTTTCCCTCCAGAGGTACATATCTGTCCCACCCAAACCTCACAGGTGGTGGTTGAGGGTGAAGGTATACACCCTAAGAAAAAAGCACAGGGACAACAGGAGCCCAAATGTTGCAGTACATCACAAAGGTTGTAGGTGTCTGTGAGAACAAAGGAAAAATACTCACAAAGGTGGGTTGCACAGGGGGAACCATCCACTATAAGCAGGTGGAGATGCACAGCCCCGACTCCACTTGGGTTACCAGGGGACCTGGAGATGGTTGCTCTCTTGGAAAAGGCACATACACTCTGATAGCCTACTGGTTATGAAACCACTCTGGTCAGGTGTAGGAGAACACCCCTCGGTGGGGGAGTAAGGCACAGGGTAAAGAGTAGAGATGGCTCGAACCTCCGATTTTCGGTTCACGAACGCGAACTTCCGCAAAAGTTCGGTTTGCGCGCACTTTCACGAATTGCAATAGACTTCAATGGAGATGCGAACTTTGAAAACTAGAAACATTTATGCTGGCCAGAAAAGTGATGGAAAAGATGTTTCAAGGGGTCTAACGTCTGAGTTTTTGCATGGGGGAGTGGGATACATGCCAAAAGTCCCGGGGGAAAATCTGGATTTGATGCAAAGCAGCGTTTTAAGAGCAGAAATCACATTGCATGCTAAATTGGAGGCCTAAAGTGCTTTAAAACCTCTTGCATGTGTATACATCAATCAGGGAGTGTAATTAGAGTACTGCTTCACACCGACACACCAAAATCACTGTGTAACGCACCGCAAACAGCTGTTTGTGTAGTGACGGCTGTGCTGGACTGGTGCATACCATGGTGAGAGTGCAGGCTGTGGTGGTTTTCAAGCAGCCCATATGGTCGTCGGGCTGTGGTAGCTCAATGACAGAATAACAGTGACTGTCCAGCTGATCGAATTCGGTCTGTCCACAATGAGACACTCATATAGCCGGCGGTCATTGCTTAATTGTGATACGCAAGCCCCTTCACCACAAGGTAATGATCACAAAGGGGAATTGACACATGTACATGCCTTTTGTTTTGTCGTTGCAGGTGCAGTGCAGGTAGTAAATTAGGCAGGCATGTACACGCACCGGAAAAATTATTATAGCGGCCGCTGCTAGCAGCGGCATTAAAAATTCAGGAATCTGCCTGGAGTCCTGGACCCTGTTGGTGGTGGCGGAGAAGGCAGTCAAGCGGCCTGCAGGCAGAGATGCTGTGAGGGGACTGACTTACTCTTGGGGCAGGCAGGCAGACACACGGCGTGCAGGCAGAGATGCTGTATGTGGGGACTGACTTAGTCTTCGGGCGGGCAGTAGCCCTCTGGGATCCATGCCCCATTCATTTTGATAAAGGTGAGGTACTGAACACTTTTGTGACTTAGGCGACTTCTCTTCTCAGTGACAATGCCTCCAGGTGCGCTGAAGGTCCTTTCTGGCAGGACGCTTGAGGCAGGGCAAGACAGAAGTTGGATGGCAAATTGTGACAGCTCTGGCCACAGGTCAAGCCTGTGCACCCAGTAGTCCAAGGGTTCATCGCTGCTCACAGTGTCTACATCCACACTCAAGGCCAGGTAGTCGGCTACCTGCCGGTCGAGGCGTTGGTGAAGGGTGAATCCGGAAGGGCTAAGGCGAGGCGGTGGACTAAAGAATGTCCGCATGTCCGGCATCACCATGAGATCGCTAGAGCGTCCTGTCCTTGCCTGCGTGGATATGGGAGAAGGATTACTGGCACTGGTACCTTTATTTCGTTGTGCTGTGACATCACCCTTAAACGCACTGTAAAGCATAGTTGCCAGCTTGTTCTGCAAGTGCTGCATCTTTTCTGCCTTCTGGTGATTTGGAAACATCTCTGCCACTTTGTGTCTATACCGAGAGTCTAGTAGCATGGCCACCCAGTACAGCTCATTCCCTTGAGGTTTTTTTATACGGGGGTCCCTCAACAGGCTGGACAGCATGAAAGATGCCATCTGCACAAAGTTGGATGCAGATGTACTATCCATATCCTCTTGCTCTTCCTCAGTGATGTCAGCTAAGTTCTCCTCTTCCCCCAGCCACGAACAATACCACGGGAAAGTTGAGCAGCACAAGCCCCCTGCGACGCCTGCTGCGCTTGTTCTTCCGCCTCCTCCTCCTCCAAAACAACACCTTCCTCATCATCTGACTCCTCTTCCCCATGACTCTTCCTCCTCCTCCTCCCCCTCTGTGCTGCCGCAGGTGTTAAGGAAACATCTGGTTCTGATGAGAATTGACCCCACAACTCTTCCTACTGTTCCTGTTCACGCTCCTCCACAGCTTGATCCACCACTCTACGCATGGCACGCTCCAGGAGGAAAGCATATGGGATCAAGTCGCTGATGGCGCCTTCACTGCGACTCACCAGGTTTGTCACCTCCTCAAACTGCCGCATGAGCCTGCAGGCATTTCGCATGAGTGTCCAGTACTTCGGCCAGAACATCCCCATCTCCCCAGACTGTGTCCTTTGACTGTAATTGTAGAGATACTGCCTGACGGCTTTCTCCTGTTATAGCAGGCAGTCGAACATTAGGAGGGTCGAATTCCAGCGAGTCGGGCTATCGCAAATTAAAGGAGTACTATCAAAATTTAACTAATTATGGCAAAAGCATGAATCAATATGCCAAACACAGTAAGAATGATCACAGCATATGTTTTTGCTGTGTAGTGTCTTTTTGTTTTTTTTCATGTACCTGATACAGCGTTCCCTGCAGATAGTGACTGAGGTGGACACAGGAATAGTCCAACTCGGTAGGTAACACCTCTGTGCTAAAACAAATAGTGAAGTGTTCTATTTGTTTGTTCCCCCCAGCTGTCTGCACGTTCTCAGTAACCTGAGAGCTGGGCGAAGCTAGGGCGAGAAGGGGCGTGACCGGGTGGGCTCTGAGCTGGACTGTCCAAGAACAATAGGGTCGCCAGGTGTGAAAGAAAGGTGGAGTGTCCTGACCTGGGCCAGGACACTATAAGACCAGGGGGCTGGCCAAGCAGCCTTCCTTTTTGGGATCGTGTGGATACAGCAAACTTCGCTGGAGGCTGGAGCAAAGGCTGGGGTAAGTGCAGGCTTTCATTACTTAGGCCTTAGCCAGAATTCCCTTCCCATCTTTCACCCAGCATCAAGCACACAGCCAGCAGCTTTCCCTCCTGGGATACCTGCAGCCCAGCCGACCAGCAGATCCCACCACCTATTTTCTGGGCACTCCAGGCATCTCTCCACCCAGCTTCCGCCATCCCACCTCACTCACTCCTTCCAACCAGCTCTATCCCCCCGTCCCATCCATCCATCCATCCATCCATCCGATCCCACCCGGCCCAGATCCCAGCTAACCAGCTCACCTCGAGCTGCTGAACGCACCCCTGTCCTCCCTCCCAGCCATCCCACCCATCCACTGCTAGCCCCCCAAAGAAATAACCTCCTCCCTCCGCATCCCTGAGCAGCTGCAAGTAATACAGGGACAAGCATGGATGCCCCGATGCAGCAACTCTGGGACCGGGTGCGGGCCATGCCGGGCGAACAAGGTATGCTGTGGCTGCAAGCACAGCTTACTAACCTGGCTGGTGCTCCCCCGGAAAGCGCGAGGAGAAGGAGGCCTCCGGCCCGTTTCAGCCCCGCAGGCTCCCCAGCCAGGAGCAGGAGGCGAGGGGAGGAAGGGCCCATCCGGTCGGATGCCGGCGCGGCGAGCGGTGGGGCCCGGGCTCAAACAGCGGGGGGGCAGGAGAGCGAGGCGGCTGCCACTGAGCGGGGAGAAGGCGGTGGGCGGGCGGGGAGTACAGCGGCGGCGGATTGGGGAGAAGAGAGCAGGCGAGCGGGGAACAGCCTGATCGCGGGGGCCAGCCGGGATGAGGAGATTCACTCACCCGGACAACGGCAGGCTGCAGGCACACGCCCCCTCCCTCTCACTGGGCCAACACAAAATGGCCGCCACCCGGAGCCCCAGCAAAATGGCCACCGCTCGGGTCTCCGGCAAAATGGCCGCCGCCCGAGCTCAGGGAGCCCAAGGCAAAATGGCCGCCGCCGAAGCAGCGCACAGCGGAGCCCCTGCCGACGCGGCAGAGCGGCACCCGCCGGCAGCGGTGGGGCCAGCGAAGGCCCTGCTTCAGCCCCCCCATTCCTCCGGTCACCGACCCCGCCACCAGTTAGGCGGCAGGAATCCACCCCCGCACGCAGGCCACATGAACGGGGCCACCAAGGGGGACCCAACTCACCCCCGGGCCAACAAAGGAGAGGGCAGTTGAAGGGCTCGCCACAGAGCCAAGACCCAGAAACGGGGGCCAGCGGGGGGAGGCAGGAGCTTCAGGCAGGGGGCCCGAAGGGGGCGGGGGGGGCGCAGGGCAGCACAGGGGGAGCGCAGCAAGAGCAGGGAAAAAGGAGCAGAGGGCAGGGGGGCCACAAAAAGCCAAGGCAGGGGCCGGGGGGCAGCCCAGAAGCCCAACAAGGGGGAGGGAGCCAGAGGACGCCAGCGACAGCCGGAGCATGCCGCGGAGGTGAGTCCGGCAGAGCAAGGATGGGAGAGTGAAGGGGATCTGGAAGAGGACCAGGACCGTTACTGGGGCCAGCAGGACGGGGGATGGGGGTATCAGGGAGGCGCTGGGGAAGCAATGGGGGACCCGGCACAAGGTCGGGCCAGCAGCAGCGGCGAAGGCAACAGCAGGGTGCACGGCAGCAGTACAACTGGGCGGAGGGAGTCGCCTCTTTGTTATTACCTCCGCAGGTCGCCCATCACGGCTCCGGGGAGCAGATAGCTCAGGGGCCACATGGAAGGGATGGATCAGCGACACTCCAGGAGGCGGGAAACCAAGCAGGTGAGACTAACAGAACGATTGCCAATGATATGCCTGTTTCTACAACTGTTAATAGTGTTTCTCAGGAAGGGGACCAGCGGACTTTGCTGCTGGAAATTCTAAAGGCCATTAGGGCAAATAATACAACTCAACAAGCGGGGGCCTGGGGCGGGGGAGAGGAAGCAGGGCCCGCGAAACAGGCGGAGGTGTGCGGCTCGATCCCAGAGGTTGGGAACGTTCAACCGCCGGTCGCCGCAACCCCAGAGGTGGCAACGACTGAGAAGCCCGAAGGGGCACCCCGTCTAGCCGACTCGGCTAAGGGCAGCACCTACATCTGTTTCGCGGGCCCTTTAGGTTTCCACGTATCGGAGGAAACGAAAGAAAAAAATTTGGAAAGGTCAGTACATTAACATATTCACAGTGCTTCCCCTAGATAATTATAACATAGACAAGTGGGAAAGGGGCAAAGAGCACCGCAAGGAGGACGATGACCGAAGGCGAATGTATAGATTAATACCCAGGACATTCCCCAACTGGTCCAGAGCGTTTCACATCTTCGCCAGCATAGTGGGGGAGAAGACCCCAGAACAGTGCGCAGCAATGTTCTGTTACTTAGACGGCATCAGGGAAGCATATGACAAATATGGGGGGAAGGCCTGGCTGCTATATGACGAGCAGTTCCACCAAAAAATGGCAGTCAGGTCATCTTTGACTTGGGAACACAGGGACATCATGCTATGGATGTCACTGAGTAGCCCAGACAGACCGGAGTACGGTAGCGAGTACAAGGGGGGCCACAACACCCCCTTTCGAGCACCGGACGGCGGGGCAGATGCCTCACTGGCCCAGCAGAAAAAAGGTTTATGCTGGAAATACAACAATGACACCTGCGAGCGGGGAACCACATGCAGATATAAGCACGATTGCGCGGCCTGCGGGGCCAGCGGGCATCCAGAGGCTAATTGTTTCAAAAGAAGCAAGAACACACAGGGAACCAAGACAGAGCAATGAACGGGGAAAAGGGGTCACGCCAGTTAACGTCGGGGCGATGGCCCCATGGCTAGTTAGGTACCCCAATAGGGAGCAGGCCGACCTTCTAGCATATGACTTTCGGCCTGGCAAATCGGCATGCTCAAACAAACGGCGGCGGATTGAACTAACGTGGGCACTGGAGGTATATTGCCGCAGTGAACACGAAAGTCGTCTGTATCAACGGGCTTTTGCATTAGCCTTCCATGGAGCTCTAAGGTTGGGGGGAGCGGGTAGGCCCCAATAGAAGTAGAGGAGGGGGGGGTACAGCGGGAGGATATCTCGTTGTCTCTTATTATATGGCCGGAGAGAGGCTCTCGAGGCAGCGCTCTGCGTGTGGGCGGGCATTCGTCCTTGAGAGGCAAGGACGAATGCTGTGGCGGGTCCTTGACAATGCCGTATTCGTTGGACATCGAGAAAGTATTCCCCACCGAGCTGGCATAACCAATTAATGCGCCGAATAAGGATCCCATAATGGAATATATATGATAATGATAATGGATAATGGCAATAATGGATAATGCAATAATGTATAATGTGATAATGTAAGCCGAAGGCTGGTGGCCGGCACGGGAGGGCATTGTCAAGGGACCTGCAGAGCGCTCAAGCGCCCCGCCATCTGTTAATAGAAATATGTTTGTGATTGTAATATGTTTTGTTTCCCTCCCCCTTTTTTATTTCAGTGTTTCTTGTCACAGCTCAGTTAATGTTTAATGTCAATACTGTAATAAAGCTGTGGCCTTATAACTCCAATTGGGTGTCATAGCTTCTGTTACGGTAATTAATAAGGTCAGCTCAAATAGGGCCCTACCCTGGTCAAGTAACCTGAGAGCTGGGCGAAGCTAGGGCGAGAAGGGGCGTGACCGGGTGGGCTCTGAGCTGGACTGTCCAAGAACAATAGGGTCGCCAGGTGTGAAAGAAAGGTGGAGTGTCCTGACCTGGGCCAGGACACTATAAGACCAGGGGGCTGGCCAAGCAGCCTTCCTTTTTGGGATCGTGTGGATACAGCAAACTTCTCCCACCCACCCTCCCGCTGCCGCTTGCTCGTCGGTAGCAAGCGACAAGATGGGTGTTGGGAACACCCCATAACAATGCAAACTTGTTGTATCCCTACAGACTTCGTCACAGCTGAAGGCGGGTCCTTGACAATGCCGTATTCGTTGGACATCGAGAAAGTATTCCCCACCGAGCTGGCATAACCAATTAATGCGCCGAATAAGGATCCCATAATGGAATATATATGATAATGATAATGGATAATGGATAATGCAATAATGTATAATGTGATAATGTAAGCCGAAGGCTGGTGGCCGGCACGGGAGGGCATTGTCAAGGGACCTGCAGAGCGCTCAAGCGCCCCGCCATCTGTTAATAGAAATATGTTTGTGATTGTAATATGTTTTGTTTCCCTCCCCCTTTTTTATTTCAGTGTTTCTTGTCACAGCTCAGTTAATGTTTAATGTCAATACTGTAATAAAGCTGTGGCCTTATAACTCCAATTGGGTGTCATAGCTTCTGTTACGGTAATTAATAAGGTCAGCTCAAATAGGGCCCTACCCTGGTCATGTCACAGGCTACTTCAGCAAGTCAGAGAGAGAGACAACCGCTCTCTCTCCTAATCTGTTCTGCCAGTAGTTTGTATTGTGAAAGCAGCGAAAGCGTCTCCCCTTCTTCTGTACTTTGCCTGTCATGTAAAAGTAAGAGGGTCGCAAAGCTGTCTCTGTCAAAGTACAGTGATCCACAGGAGAAGACTGTGTATTTGAACTGTGCATTTATTGTAATGAAGGCTCCTGCTTCGGCTCCTTTTGGAGCTATGACGCGCCCTACTCCGGCTCATTCGTTTGCCGTTCAACCAATGAAGCAGCAGCTACTCGGGCGCACGGAAGTATTGATCAGGAGGGAGACGAACCCAGCAAGCTCATGGAAAACCAGAAGGGAGAAAGTTATTGGCCGGGCAGATTAGGAGCGAGAGGGGTTGTCTCTCGCTCCACATAGCAGCTTACTTCAGCGGCTCTCACGCTGCATCGCTCTGCTGTGGGGGAGCATCAAAATGGAATAATCCACGCAGTACTCAGCTAGAGGAATCACCTCTAGCATAATGACCTGCTCCAATTGCCCGTCGCCGTCAGTTTGCACAGGGGACGCGTCAGGAAGGTAGATTTAAAAAAAAAAATGCACAGCACAGCAAAAACATATGCTGTGTTCATTCTAACTTTTGTTGACATATTGATTCATACTGCAGCCAGAATTTAGTCAACTTCGATAGTATTCCTTTAAGCGTCTCACCGGCAAGTTGTTTCTCCGCTGAATATCGGCAAAGCGTGCCATGACCGTGTAAGCCTGAAATGCCTACACACCTTCCTGGACTGCTTTAGGACGTCCTGGAAGCCTGGGTACTTAGACAAAAATCTCTGAATTATGAGATTCAGCACATGTGCCATGCAGGATACATGTGTCAACTTTCACAAATTCAAAGCCGAAATGAGATTGCTGCCATTGTAACACACCACGTTGCTGATCTCCAGTTGGTGTGGGGTCAGCCACTGATCCACCTGTTTGTTCAGAGCAACCAGGAGAGCTGCTCCAGTGTGACTCCGCTTTAAGGCAATACATGTCTAAGATGGCGTGACACCGTCGTACCTGGCATGCAGCATAGGCCCTGGGGAGCTGGGGCTGTGTAGCTGGAGAGGAGATCACAGCACCAGTAGAGTTGAACTGCCACTCAGCCAAGGAGGAGGATGATGATGACAGCCAAGGTTGACCCAATGGGCTGTGGAAGTAATGTACCTGCCCTGACCGTGCTTGGCAGACCAGGCATCTGTGGTCAGATAGACCCTTGACCCAACGCTGTGTGCCAGAGAGGACACCACTTGCCTTTCAACTTCACGGTACAGTTAGGGTATCGCCTTTTTTGAGAAATAATTGCGGCCTGGTATATTCCACTGCGGTGTCCCAATGGCCATAAATTTCGGAAGGCATCAGAGTCCACTAGCTGGTATGGTAACAGCTGGCGAGCTAACAGTTCCGCCAAGCCAGCTGTCAGATGCCAGGCAAGGGGTGACTGGCAGACATTAGCTTCTTCTGCTCAAAGATTTCCCTCACGGACACCTGGCTGCTGCTGTGGGCAGAGGAGTAGGAACCGCTCAAGGTGAGAGGCAGAGTGGAGGAGGGTGGCTGTGATTGTGAAGGTGCAAGGGAGAAAGCGTCTGAAGATGATGTACCTGAAGGAGGAAGAGGAGAAGGAGGGTGGCTTTGCTTTTGTGTGCTGCTTTTTCTCTGGTGCGCTTCCCATTGCAGTTTGTGTAGTTTCTCCATTTGCCTTCGTAAGCATAGCCGGCCTTTGATATGAGCGACTGGAGCGGTCGCTCAGGGCGCCAGCTTCCAAGGGGGCGCCTATAGCTGGTTGCCTATACTGAGGGCACCTACACCTGATTTCCTATACTGAGGGCACCTATAGCTGGCTACCTACACTGAGCGAGGGCACCTACTCCTGGCTACCTATACTGGAGGCACCTACGCTTGGCTACCTATGGGGGGGATGGAGACTTTCAACTGACTTCCTATATTAGGGGCACCTATGCTTAGCAACCTATATTGAGGGCACTTATACATAAGATCCTATACAGGGGGCACCTATTCCTGGCTACCTATCTATACTGAGTCTGAGGGCATTTTGGAGGGGGGCGCACTGCAGCTATAATGCGTGGTGCAAATTGTCAGTGCTGTGCTATCATTCTAAATGGGGGAGGAGGCGGCTAACTGTCCCACTGATTGTTTTTATTAATATTCCTGAAAGGTTCTAGCCTTTATTTTTAAGTGTATTTATGAAAATGCACTCTTTCCATCCATTCGTGGTTATTATTAGTATTTTTTCTATTATACATATGTGACGTGTCACAGAGATCTGAGCATTTGGCATGAAGTGTCAAGATGTCAAAAAGGTTGGGAACCACTGTCCTATCAGGTAACTCTGGAGAAAAGGGGAATTGCATATGGGCCTGTGTGTGTGTATGCGTGCGTGCATGCGTGCGTGCGTGTATATGCACGTGGGAAGAGGATGAAGGGGGGCACAAAAATCAGGTTTCGCTCAGGGCGCTGTGAAACCTAAGGCCGGCCCTGTTCGTAAGGCAGTTGTCCCTACGCGGCTGTTGGCCTTTCCGCGGCTCAATTTTTGGAGGCAGAGAGAACAGATGGCATTGCTCTGATCTACGGCAGACACACTAAAAAATTTCCAAACCGCTGAGCCCCCCTGGGGTGATGGCACTATGGTGGCATCAGCAGCTGACGTTGAAGGGCATGTTGGCTGGCTGTCCATAGGTGGCGATACATGGCGCCGGACACTGCCACCAGCTGTTTCTGACGACGAGCTCCCCCTGCTTCTTTCAGCAACTCCTCTCCTCTCTCCTCCTGGTCATCATGTCTAATAGGATCCCACGTGGCATCCGTATCATCATAATCATCATAATCATCCTCCCCAGCTTCGCTTGCCTCAGACACCTCATAAACTGCACCAACAGCAGGTACTTCATCATCCTCCTCCTCACACCTTACGTCTATAGTGTCGCCTAACTCAGACATATGAGGTGGTGTAACTTGCTTAGCGCCTTCATCTGGTTGTAACAATATTGCCTGTGAATCAGTTAATTCCCCACCAAATAACTCCTGCGAAGTGTCAAATGCAGCGGTTGTGGTGCTTGTAGTAGCGCTGGTGGCTGCGGAAGATGAGGTGTTCTGTGTTAAATAGTCAACAATGTCCTGACAATCTTGGTAGCTGATGGGACGTGCCTTCTTCTGAGCACTGTACTTTGGTCCAGGGCCGCACGAAATCATGTCAGCACGACCTCGAACAGACCTGCCGGGTGGCCTGACTCTGGAACTTCCCCTGCCTCTACCTCTTTTGTCCATATCGCTGTCACACACACAGGTACCGTGAACAGGTGCAGTGACTGGTGGTATATAACACTGCGTGCACTCACGTAGGTAGGTAGGCGCACTGAACAACAACAGGTGGGTATGCAGTGATTGGTATTAAAAATGTGCAGCTGCCTGTCAAATACACACACAGGTACCCTGAACAGGTGCGGTCACGTAGGTAGGTAGGTGCACTGAACAACAACAACTGGTGTGCATGCAGTGATTGTTATTACAAATGTGCAGCTGCCTGTCACACACACAGGTGCGGTCACGTAGGTAGGTAGGTAGGTGCACTGAACAACAACAACAGCTGGGTATGCAGTGATTGTTATTACAAATGTGCAGCTGCATGTCACACACACAGGTAGTCCCTAATTGTGCTGGGCCTGGCCGTGGCACAGTAGGAATTACTAAGGCTGTATATGCAACACAAGTGTCTGTGGGACACACACACACAAAAAACAAAAAAATAGGTCACAAGATCTCAAAAGAGCTGTTGAGGATGAGGAGTGCTTTTTAGCAATAAGGTCAGCAAGAAGGAGCAACCTAACAAGCCTAACACAAGAGCTTTCCCTGTGAGCAGCAGCAAGGTTCTCTCCCTTCCCTAATTACTGCAGCCACACGAGTGAGTGAAATGGCTGACGCTGCTTGCATTTTATAAGTGGGGGGGGGGTGGCTCCAGGAGGGAGTGTAGCCTGATTGGTTACCCTGTGCCTGCTGACTGATGTAGAGGGTCAAAGTTGACCCTAATGATGTAATATCGGGGGCGGGTCGAACCGCCATAAAGTTTGCGTTCGATCTCGAACCACCGAAGTTCGCATGCGAACCGTTGGGGCCATCTCTAGTGAAGAGGCGCTAAATATACAATAACATATATATATTAACCTCCCTGGCAGTAAGCCCGACCTGAGCACGGGCTGTGATTTCTGTGTGCGCAGCGGTAAGCCTGTGCTCAGGTCAGGCTGTCAAGAATCTGCCTCCTGCTTTAGTAAACTGGGTCCTGTGCACGTTCAGCGCTGCCAGCGGGACCCAGGCTTCTCCCCCTGAACCCACTTGTTAAGTTTTTCGGCCACCGGGATCCCCAAGTCCCTTCTATTCTTCCGGGGACCCGGCGGCCGATCAGTGCGCGGCGGGGGCAGGGCTAATTTTTTATATATATATACACATACACACACACACACGTAGGTACATGTATGTATATGCTTGGACATGCATGCATGCATGCATAAATGTACATACATGTACGTGCATGTATGTATGTGTGTATATACGTGACTTTACAAAGTCGCAGAGCTCAAAGAAGCTCTTTTGCATAGATAACTGAAATTTCTTAACTCTTCCTGTACTGGAAACAATATGAGACTCATCTGTGCTAATGTTTTATTGTACTGTACTACACATACAAATCATTATATCATAAGTTTATTTTCACTTCATATTCCCTTTAAAAAGAAGAGGTAGTAGTTGGCTTACCTTGCCTGATGAAAAAGCCAATTGTATAACGATCGTAAGGTGCCCATACATTAGAACGAATATGGGCAGATTCGATCAAGAGACAAATTTCTCTCTAATCGAATCTGATTAGAGATAAAATTTGTCTATAATCAATTCTGTCCATACACTACAGGCTGATTCCCGTCCGATTTCAGCATGAAGTCATCAGGGAATCTGCTGAGCCACCGCGTCCGCCTCGCCGCTGCCCCCAAAATGTATAAATGTATGTTGTGTAGTGCATTTATACATTACCTGTCCTGTAGCAGCTCGCCGGGTAAGCCGCTATGCGCCTTCGTGACATCAGACATAGCGCCGCCGGCGTGTATGCGGAACCCGGCGAGGTGGACAGAAACTGCATGGAGGCTGACACCGGACAGGTAATGTATAAATGCACTTCACTACATACATTTATACATTGCGGCAGGGGTTTCGTCTTCTCGTCGCTCGTTGCAATTCGGCAGCAGTAACACAGCACACCCGACCAACCAACCTCGGCCCGACATTTTCCAACATGCGCGATTGACTGTGTGGCCAATTTCTGTCCCAAAATTGGTCGCTTTGTCGGTTGGGCATGTACTTGGCAGCACCAATTTTCATCCAATTTGATTATAATAATCGAATTGGATGGTTGGTCGCCTAGTGTATGGCCCCCTTTACAGAAGTTTATTACACAATAGCAGACGTGTTTTTCGCTGGTGCTTTCCTGCTTCCTTGGGTCACTAAAAATTGATGAATCAAAAATGCTGTCTGCTATTGTTCAATAAACTTTTCTAATATTATGTCATGAGGTAATGTCTGTTACAGGGGGGCTGTCATGGGTGTAATGATGCCTCAGTTCTGGTTGTACACACCTACTTCCAACCGTGGCCTTGTCACTGTCTCCTGTTCCCTTACAGGGCACAGTTTTAGTTCTTGTCCTAGGCACTGTGGGGCATATTCACAAAACATTGGTCATTTTATGAAAGATGTTGTTTACCAAGTACCCTTTTGTGAATAATGTCATCTCCAGTACCATACATGTACCCGTGTTAGGGGTTCAGCCAGCCTATTTGTGTAAAAACATCTTTCAAACATTCTTTTATGGTTTTAATGAACCAAAATGCTTATTCATGCGTATTCATATATGATTTATCATTTTGAGTCTGCTTCTATATTCTGTAAGGATGTGGCCATAGTCCAGAGATTAATTAAAGAGAACCTGAACTGAAAATAAAAAGTCAAAATAATCATACACAGGTAATACCGCCCTCCTGTGTAGTCTACTACTCAATCTCTTTCTCCTCTCCTGCATCCCATTTGTCCACTTTGATCAAGTGAATTCTCCGTCCTTCATTATAAAAATGGCCATTACCCCATAACAGCTTCCTGGTCAGCAAACTGTTAAACTGTAATATCACCCACTTGAGCCATAGGGAAACATGGATATTACCTTGCACATTCAGTTGTAACTGAGCTGCTGATATATAACTGACAGCAACTGGTATATTTCAGTTCTGACAAAATATTGTCAGAACTGGAAGGGATCACTGTAAAGAGAGCAGAATTCTGAGGAGAACAGTGAAAATTTTGTTTTGTAAGATTTTGTAAATGCACCAGTATCCACTCGCTGTTCAGACTGGCTGTTTCAGCCTGGGATTGTAAACATTGTCTGTGTTCCATAACATTCTCAGTATGGTCATGGGTTTTGCAGTTGCGCAGTAGACAGCGTGAGACTGGTGAAATCTGGAACACACCCATATCTCATTTTCAGGGGTAGTTAATATTTGTTCATTTCGAGGGTCTCATATATATAAGATGTATTTCAAAATGTCGTAGAGAGCGCTCATATTAATCTCAGCTTTTCTCCATATCTAGTTTGTTATATGCTGATGTCTGTTTTTGTTCTGTGTGTTCCCGCTACTATTGATGCTATTTTCAAGATGTTTTTGTAACAAAGTTTGCACCGTGTATCACTGTTTGAGACAAATAAAGTTTTATTTATTTTTCTATGTGAGAGCATTTTAGTGGGAGTTTTTTTACGTGAGGGCGAATTTGTTGTTGTGGTTTTTCCGAGCTGTTTGTAAGGAAAGAATTTGTGGCTGTATGATTCAGGAATGCATCTGTTTGAGTAGCTGTGAGATTGATTATATCTGTGAGCTGTGCCGTGACACAGGGTGACTGAGTTTAGGTTTTCGGATAAATGTATTCAATTACTTTGATTGTAGTTCTGGGTGATCTGTTTGTGCTCATGTCTGTGTGTGTGCATGGGTGAACGTTGGAATTTTCATAGTTATTTGAATTGTCAGTTGATTGTGTTGTAAATAGGGTAAATTGAGCATCTATGAATTTGATGTAAGTTTGTGAATTTGTAGTTGTTAGTTGTTTTTTCAGAGTTATTATGGGATCCCGTGTGTTTTTTGTTACATAATGAAATACTGTTTTCTAGTAGGTTAGAATGGAACTAGGTTTGTAAAACGCTGGGCTCGGTAAAACTGTTTGTCTAAGTATATGTTGCATGCTGCATGAATATATGTATGTTTTGGGGGGCAGAGCCGAGCATGGCGGCGTGAAGACGTCTTCTCACAGAGCTCCGGGCCAGCAGCTTCTTTATTGCCTATAATGGGGGATTCCGGAAGTCTTCAGCCAGTACAGAGACCTCCAGTTCCAAGGGGAACCGCAGAGAAACAAAAACATCCCCGGCAGCGGCAATTACTGCCAATCCAGCATCCTCAGTGGCCAAATACTTTACAGGCCCTACCACGAGGCAACGGACTGACAAGATGGCGGAGGCTTCTTCCTCCGCGAAGCCCGCAGTAAAAATCACCGAGACCTCCGGACCTAAAAACCTAGCAGATATATGGGATTTCCTAAGAGGCCTTCCTACCAAACGCGATATGGAACATCAGACTGAACTCCTGCAGAACACCACTAAAACGGAGATCGCTAATCTACGAGCAGACATAACCGCCATTACGGACAGGGTGACGGAAGTTGAGAGAGAAGTATCTAATTTACAGACTGAGGTGAACAACTTGAAAACTGCGCAGAACAAGCAATCGGCACTACAATCTTTATATAGATCCCAGATTGAAGACCTACAAAATCGCAGTCGGCGAAACAATGTGCGCCTGAGGGGCCTACCAGAAGCCACACGCTCGGAGGACCTAATACACACGGCCAGAGCAATATTCGATCGTATCCTAGATCGCCAGAACTCGCCGCCGATCAGAATAGACCGGATCCACCGTGCGCTGCGAGCTTTACCTCAAGGAGAAGCCCCTCCAAGAGACGTTATATGCAGGGTTCATCACTTTGAAGAAAAAGACGCCATCATGGCCGCCGCTCGTCGAGCAGGCCCCATAGATTTCGATGGAGCCACCATTACAATCTTCCAAGATCTCGCACCCTTCACCCTGGCCCAAAGAAGGGCCCTGTGGCCTCTTTTGACCACGCTACAAGATAACGGCTTCACATATAGCTGGGGATTTCCCTTTCACCTCTTCGCAAGAAAAGACCTACGCTCTGCTATATTGCGTATGCCTTCAGAGCTATCTGAATTTTGCAAATCACTGGCGATTCCAGAGGTTTCTCTTCCACAGTGGGACCCCGATCTACAGGGGCGGCGCCAGGGGGGTGCTTGGGGGTGCTCGAGCACCCCCTAGAATTGTCCAAGCACCCCCAAAGCACCCCCTGGAGTGAACTGACTTCAGGCGTCTAAAAGACGCCAAGTCAGTTCACACACCGGCAGCACGGAGCAGCAGGCAGGGCTACGGTAAGATGGCCGCCCGGAGCCCTGTTCTGCAGACTTCGGGCGGCCATTTTCCCGTAGCCCTGCTCTCTGCATGCAGGCAGGAAGTCTCGTGGTGACGTCGGGAAGGAAGACGATCGTGGGCGCGCGGGCGCTGCGCGCCACAATGAGGTCGGGACTCGGGACAGGAGGTCGGGAAAGAAGGTCTTCTGGCTGTAGGTGAGTAAATGGGTTTTTCTTTTCTTTTTCAGGTGATGCGGATTGTGCATATTGGGGTCATTTCTGCTACGGATTGTGCATATTGGGGCGATATCTGCTACCGATTGTGCATATTGGGGTCATTTCTGCTACCGATTGTGCATATTGGGGTCATTTCTGCTACCGATTGTGCATATTGGGGTCATTTCTGCTACCGATTGTGCATATTGGGGTCATTTCTGCTACCGATTGTGCATATTGGGGGTCATATCTGCTACCGATTGTGCATATTGGGGTCATATCTGCTACCGATTGTGCATATTGGGGTCATATCTGCTACCGATTGTGCATATTGGGGTCATATCTGCTACCGATTGTGCATATTGGGGTCATATCTGCTACCGATTGTGCATATTGGGGTCATATCTGCTACCGATTGTGCATATTGGGGTCATATCTGCTACCGATTGTGCATATTGGGGTCATATCTGCTACCGATTGTGCATATTGGGGTCATATCTGCTACCGATTGTGCATATTGGGGTCATTTCTGCTACCGATTGTGCATATTGGGGTCTTATCTGCTACCGATTGTGCATATTGGGGCCATATCTGCTACCGATTGTGCATATTGGGACCATATCTGCCACCGATTGTGCATATTGGGACCATATCTGCCACCGATTGTGCATATTGGGACCATATCTGCCACCGATTGTGCATATTGGGACCATATCTGCTACCGATTGTGCATATTGGGACCATATCTGCTACCGATTGTGCATATTGGGACCATATCTGCTACCGATTGTGCATATTGGGGCCATATCTGATAACGATTGTGCATATTGGGGCCATATCTGATAACGATTGTGCATATTGGGGCCATATCTGATAACGATTGTGCATATTGGGGCCATGTCTGATAACGATTGTGCATATTGGGGCCATGTCTAATAACGATTGTGCATATTGGGGCCATGTCTGATAACGATTGTGCATATTGGGGCCATGTCTGATAACGATTGTGTATATTGGGGCCATGTCTGATAACGATTGTGCATATTGGGGCCATGTCTGATAACGATTGTGCATATTGGGGCCATGTCTGATAACGATTGTGCATATTGGGGCCATGTCTGATAACGATTGTGCATATTGGGGCCATGTCTGATAACGATTGTGCATATTGGGGTCATTGGACGTGTTTTTTGTTAAAATCTGCTCACATTACGTGTATTTTCTTGAGAAAACCTGCTCACATTACGTGTATTTTCTTGAGAAAACCTGCTCACATTACGTGTATTTTCTTGAGAAAACCTGCACAATTATGTGAATTTTCTGGGAAAAGGGTCACCAAAACTTGGGCCCTCTGTCTTTGCGTTGCACTTTTAAAGGGAACCCGAGGTGAGAATAATATTGAGGCTGCCATATTTATCTCCCTTTAAGCAATACCAGTTGCCTGGCTGCCGTGCTGGTCCTCTGCCTCTTATTCTTTCAACCATAGACCCTGAACAAGCATGCAGCAGGTCAGGGGTTTCTGACAATATTGTCAGAACTGACAAGATTAGCTGCATGGCTTGTTTCTGGTGTAATTCAGTTCACTACTACAGCCAAATAGATCAGCAGGGCTGCCAGGCAACTAGTATTGTTTAAAAGGAAATAAATATGGCAGCCACCATATCACTCTCACCCTGGGTTCACTTTAAATTACAGTTAGCCCCGCCCTCATCCGGTCATGACCACGCCCATTTTTTCGACGCGGCGCGCTTCGCGCGCCGCAGGTTGTAGCTCCCCCGGAAATTGGTCCAGCACCTGCATAGCACCCCCTAAAAAAAATTCCTGGAGCCGCCACTGCCGATCTATTGCTCCTAAATGGACCTCAACGCCAAGGAGGGAAAAAATCTAGAGGGCAACCCTCAGGGTCGTGAGTATACACTGTCAGTTTTGAGTTTTCGCTCAGAAAATCCCTTATAGCGATGCCGACCTATGCTTTGGTCACGAGGCGGTTGCCATCAATCATTATTCTGCCTCTGTCGCAATCTACATGTGGACAGATCTACAGCCATCGGCTTTAACCCTAAGTGACAATGGCAAAGGCATTAATGTTTATATGCTTTTTGCAGATTTCCCGTTTATAATCACTTGGACATGCTATATATGTTGCCCTGGGAGAGGACTGTTTGTCACTACACCAGGCCCTGTATCTTAACACATGGAGCTTACTATGTATGCCATGAATCACCTTTTGTTTTCAAACGCGAAAAGTACTATTTACTTCACGGACATAGAACTCTCGACTAGGTACCTGGCCGATCTTTATCGGTCAAATACATAGCTCCTTGAGTAGAAGATTATTCTGCGGATCTTACCATGTATGCCGTATATCTTTTCATGTACTTGCCCTCTGTTATATAGCTGCCTTAAACCTTGAAGCGCTTTCTTTACAAATGTTAGGCTGTTTTGGTCTGCACTCTATGCATCTATTAGGTTCAGAACAATCGTTATATTACATTTTTAGAAATTATTAAGCTCTGTATCTTGTGGCCTGCTGGTTCATGGCAGGCTGTAGGTTTGTTTCATATGATGCTGTTATATGCTTTATGGGTTATCTGCTTTGATTTGATATGCATACTAACATATGTCGGTTCTCCCTTAAACTGCTCTAATACTATAATGATATAGTCATTTACACATATTGGCCCCCTTGTGCTATATAGATCCCCACTTAGCCCAACTGTTAAGAAGCTCCTTCATATTACTTTAGTGGTGTTAAAATATTATGATCCATTTTATATATGGGCCTTCTACAACCTTCCCCCTAAAGTATAGTCTCGCTTCCCCTGGGGCTGGGCCGCTGGGCTGGATACTCCTTGGACCCCCATGTAACTGACTAATGGGTGCCCGGAGTGTCTGGTGAGGTCGCTGTGTTCCCTTCGTTCTCCCAAATGGACGCCCATAGGGCGATAAACACCTTCACCGTTCATTTAATATTTTTATCACTATGGTCCACCTGCTTACAGTGGTTAGCAAATACTGCTAACAACCCTTTTCTCTTTACTCCTCTTACTTTACCTATGCTGTACTATCCTGTCTCTTATCTTTGTCCTGTGGCGGAATCTCCTCTCCTAAACCTGCAGCTTTCTATATGACCTGAATGTTCCTTAAAGTGCAGACAATAAATGTGAGGGGCCTGAACACGCCAGAAAAACGAAAGGCCTTATTACGCCTTCTACATAAACAAGGAGTGCAAGTGGCATTTCTCTAGGAGACGCATTTTAAGGGCTCCACGCCTCCTAAACTAATAGATAAACATTTTAGACAGGCTTACTTTAGCTCATCTTCTGATTCCAAAACTAAAGGAGTTGCGATTCTATTGGCAAAGAATGTTGAACTCTCTCTCCTGCAGGAATGTCGAGATTCCTCTGGCAGATACCTTTTTATTAAAGGTACCTTACTTCAACGTAAATTCACCTTTGGTACTATATACGCCCCTAATAGTGGTCAGACAGCTTTCTTGGTGAGAGCCCTGGAGGCTCTAGATTCTTTTGCAGAGGGAAGTATAGTCCTGGGAGGAGATTTTAGTATGGTTTTAGACCCGACTATAGATAACTCCTCGGGCCGCAGCTCATGCACCAACAAGGCTCTCAGACAGTGTAGGAGCCTATTGACAAGCAGGCAACTAATCGATATTTGGAGAGTTCAGCATCCTAACACCAAGGATTACACCTTCTTCTCCAAATTACATAATCTATACACTAGAATTGACTTCATACTGGTCTCCCAAAACCTTCTCTCTGAGCAAATAACATCTGACATAGGTCAATCCATCCTCTCTGACCACTCGCCAGCTTCCTTAACATTGGGAATTAGGCCAAAATCCTTTTTACCTAGATCTTGGCATCTTAATACCTCTCTATTGCAACACCCTGAAATCAAACAACGTATCTCGAGGGCATTGGAGAGCTACTTCTCGATTAATGATAATGATGAGGTAACCTCTCCCACCTTGTGGGAAGCTCATAAGTGTGTCATCCGTGGAGTGTTTATCCAAGAAGCCAGTCGTTTAAAAAAGGATAGAGAGGAAACAATGGCGAACAGCTTAAAGACTATTGGGGAACTGGAATCTAGACATAAAAACTCGCTTTCGGCTGCTGAGCTTTTACTGTTAGAAAATGAGAGGGAAAAACTCAGAAGCTTATTACTTTTTAGAGAAAAACAAATAGCTACTAAATGTAAGAGGACATTTTACGAATATGGCAATAAGTGCAGTAAGATACTCGCTAGAGCCCTGAAAGTGCAATATGCCTCTAGCAATATATCTAGCATACAAGGCTCCAGAGGTCACAAACATATTAAAAATGAGGAGATTGCTGAGACATTTCGCACTTACTATCAGGCACTATACAACCTTAATGACCCTCTTAACTCTGCAACCCACTTTCCCCCCAGACAGGATATTCTGCAATATCTACATAACTCTGGTCTACCTACATTACCGGAAGAAGTGATACTGGAGTTAGAGGACCCAATTTCCGAATTGGAAGTTAGACAGGTTATCAAGGACTCTCCCACCGGTAAAGCCCCCGGTCCAGACGGGCTTCCTTTAGATTATTATAAGTCCTTTAAGGATATTCTCTGCCCCTATTTAATTAAGGTATTTAACGACCTGACTCCGGAAGAGGGTCCTGCTCATCCCTTACCTCGAGATATGCTAAAAGCACATATCACGGTCATCCCAAAACCAGGTAAGGACGCCTCCTTGTGCTCTAACTATCGCCCGATCTCACTTTTAAATGTAGACTTAAAGATTTTGTCCAAAGTTCTAGCTAACCGATTAGCCCCATTTATGCCTGACCTGGTCCACCCGGATCAGGCAGGATTTATTCCTGGACGGGAGGCACGGGACAACACCATTCGCACCCTGGACCTAATCAACTGGCTGCATAGCAAGGGATCCCCAGCCCTCCTGCTTTCCACTGATGCAGAAAAAGCTTTCGACAGAGTGGGCTGGGGGTTCCTTGAAGGTACACTTGAATATATTGGTCTTGGACATAATATGCTTTCCAGAATCATGGCACTATATTCCGGCCCGTCAGCACATGTGAAAGCGAATGGTGTTGTCTCAGACCCCTTTACAATTTCTAATGGCACACGGCAGGGTTGCCCCCTATCCCCTCTGATTTTCGCTCTCACTATTGAGCCCTTCCTACGCACGGTTCGCCAAAATATAAACATCAGAGGGATCCGGGTAGATTCCGCGGAGCACAAGGTGGCGGCCTACGCGGATGACCTTATGTTTTATCTAAATACTCCTATTACCTCCCTACCCAATCTCTTACTGGAATTAGAAAGATACAAATTCCTTTCCAATTATAAAATTAATATAGATAAATGTCATGCTTTAAGCATTCTTCTTCCACCATCCTTAAAAAACCAGTTACAATCCAACTTTGCATTTAAATGGGATTCTAACGCAACCACATATTTAGGAGTACAAATACCAGCTAAATTAGAAGATATCTATAAATTGAACTTCCCCCCCCTCATGCGCAAACTCACCCAGGACCTCCAGGACTGGAATCGTCCACATTTCTCCTGGTTCGGCCGTATAAATATTCTCAAAATGAATATTATGCCTCGCCTTCTCTATCTATACCAAGCTCTCCCTATCACCCCCCCCCCTCCTGAACACTTTAATTTAGTTAAAAGATTGTTTCTCAATTTCATTTGGAAGGGTAAGCCGGCGAGAATAAGATATGCTGCTATGGTTCTCCCCAAGGCACAGGGCGGTATGGCAGTCCCTGATGCCAGGAAATACCACGCTGCAGCTAGTTTGGTCAGAGTGGTGGATTGGCACAGACATAATGCTCAAAAGAGATGGGTCCAGGTAGAATCAGCCTTAGTAGAACAGAACCTTGCTCTTTTACCATGGTCCAGCAGAACTTCACCTACAGGGTCTGTATCAGTTAAATCTACCCTAGATAACCTTAGGAAATATCGCAATACATCTGACCTTTCTCCATGGCCATCACCTTTATTCTCGATTTTGGATAACGCATTGTTTCCTCCGGGTTGTCATAGCAACGCATATGTTCCCTGGCGTATGGGCCCTGTTCTGAGAGCTAGGGACCTCCTGATAGGCAAAAACTGGCGCACAATTAAACAATTGCAAGATCTATGGAATTGTCCCTTTCTGGACCCTTGGAGCTTACTGCAATTTATTCACTTTGCTCGATCAGTTGGCTCAAAAGAGCAATTATCCAGACCTTTAACACCCTTTGAGATGTTGTGTAATGGCCAAGGCCCTATACGAAAATCCTTGACCAATATTTACCAATGGCTTTGCTCTGATGAATCCTGGTCACGCTCAAGTGGGAAACAGACTTGCAGATCTCATTCTCGGATCAGCAGTGGGATAAGATTATCCTCCTGAACCACAAAACTTCTATCTACTCTAGGGTCCAGGAATCTAATTATAAAATCCTAACTCGCTGGTATCTTACGCCCAGCAGACTGCATAAGATCTACCCCACTGCTGATCCTAAGTGCTGGAGATGTAAGCAACAAACAGGGACGCTGCTCCATATCTTTTGGGACTGTCATTTGATAAAAACTTTCTGGACCAAAGTGCAATTCTATATTAAGGAGCTCACGGATGCTGACCCGGTGGTGGATCCTGCCTTCTATCTTTTATACCACACACATAAGCCAATCAAAAAGTAAAGAAGTCCCTAACAAAACACCTACTACAAGCAGCAAGAATCTCTATAGCAAAACATTGGAAAGATACTAATCCCCCCTCAATTTTAGAATGGATAGCAGAGCTCAAATTTATATGTGAGATGGAATCTCTTACGGCTTCCATTCATAATACCACAGAACAGTGCTCCCATACCTGGATGCCTTGGCATGAGTTTTTAGAGTCTGATAAATATAAGGATTTGCTGTCGGCCTCCCATCCGTGATCACCTTAACTCATACACACCTCTCCCCTGCCCCTTACATTGTTTCGTATGAGCCTCAACTGCACTAGCATTTAATGGTGATACATGGGGGAGGAGTGTTCCGCCATGCGACAGGATTCTTCTCTTTTCTTTTCTTTCTTTTCTTTCCTTAGTTTTAGCCTTTTAGTGTTTTATTTTCATTTTGTATTTCATATCTTCTTTTCCTTCATGTACGTCCCTGCAGGGCTGTGGAGTCGGAGTCGGAGTCGTGGAGTCGGAGTCGTGGAGTCGGGCAATTTTGGGTGCCTGGAGTCGGAGTCGGAGTCGGGAAAAAATGCACCGACTCCGACTCCGACTCCTAATGAATTTGTAACTGTAATTAAAATAGAAGATATGATAAAATGTTCTATTTCTCAGATAATAGTCATTAAAAGTAATGTATATATACAGTATAAATACAGTAATAGCTGTGCTTAGTCCACAAAAATGAAATAAACCAATCAAAATTAGTTACTTGTGCTGCTTCAATAAAGCAGTCCCCGTATTTTTAAGGTCAGATATACATATCTGATTGTGACTGTATATATGATGTGTACACAGGAATCTCTTATATATACTAAATAACATCTATGCTGTAAGTATAAAGCCTGATGTGTAGCCGTGTCACTAATAGAGATGGTCAATGAGGTGGAAATAATTCTGCATTGATGCTGATTTATGCAAATGTATGCACTCCCTTTGCTGATGAAATCAAATAATTTGATATGTTATTAAAATTTGGTTTGGTGACTACAAATTAAAGGGTAACTGAGACGGATGAAAAGTAAAGTTTTATACATACCTGGGTCTTCCTCCAGCCCCCTTCAGGCTAATCAGTCCCTCGCTGTCCTCCACCACCCGGATCTTCTGCTATGAGTCCTGGTAATTCAGCCAGTCAGCGCTGTCCAGCCGCATGCCGCTCCCACAGCCAGGAACATTCTGCACCTGCGCAATAGTGCTGCACAGGTGTAGTATGCTCCTGGCGGCGGAGTGTGTGCATGCGCACTACGCCTGACTGGCTCAAGTACCTGGACTCATAGCAGAAGATCCAGGTGGTGGAGGAGGACAACGAGGGACTGATTATCCTGAAGGCGGCTGGAGGAAGCCCCAGGTATGTATAAAACTTTAATTTAATCTGTCTCAGGTTTACTTTGTTACACAGTAGTACTATACTCTACATATGCACTCCCCACAGAGCTGCAGGGAATCCACTGAGAATGTTGTGCACATTGAACACAGAGGTGTTGTCTGTTTACAATCTCCTTCTTCCCCTGCAGAGTACCTGCACATCATTCTTACATGTACCCACACTTACATTGCCTAGGGCCTGATAGATGTTCTTTGTTCCGGTTTGTACCTTTTACAAGTACTCTTACCAAGGACTAGTTTTAGTCTAAAAGGAATAAATATAGTAGTCTACATATCCTTCTCACTTCAGTTGTCTTGTAAAATTCCTAAGCGTTGGCAGTTAAGAGACGAATTTCATGTTACATACTTTTAATCAACAAAATTGTAATATGCAAATGAGAGGAGTCGGAGTTGTGGAGTCGGAGTCGGAGTTGGTGGAATCCTAAACTGAGGAGTCGGAGTCGGAGTCGGTGGATTTTTGGACCGACTCCACAGCCCTGCGTCCCTGACGAACTAGGTTCAGACCTTTTGAAGCACCTTTACTCTGGAACTGCGTATCCCCATATCTCTGCTAGAATTTGGGCATGGTAGATGTGAGTCTTACCATTCCATAATATAAACAGGTGTCCTGGGATGTGTGATCCCTATGGGCTCCCAGACACCTTCTAGCCCCTGAAGAATAGATGGCTCTACATCTGATAGGTTGCTTCCTTTTTCAAGATGCTTATTTCTTCGCCCTGTAGATATGAAACCTATCAGGCTCATTGTATATCCTATCAGCTACAGTGCTGGTTTGCTGTAAATTATTTATCTCTAACCTACTTCCATACATGACCTGAGTCTACAGATCTTTTCCTGGTTGTAATATGTGATGACCTGCTATGATGTACCGTTTCCTTTTATCTGTGAAATGTTTAAAACTGTTAAATAAAGAATTTACAAAAAAAAAATATGTATGTTTGTCATAGACAGTGCATGTTTATGCATGAGTTTGTTATATTGTCTGCATATAAATCTGAAGGTAAGCAGATTGTGTGGTAAGTATAGGTTTAGAACATTTTTGGTCAGTTTTTATCTATGCTGTTTATGATTTGCAGTATAATAGTTGGAAGAAAAGATTATTGTTTGTTTTACTGAATATTTTTACCATGAGTGCTACGAGGTTTTAGATAGGAATTAGGTATCTCATGTAGACAAAGATATTATTTTTAAAATTAAAATGATGACACTTCAAGGAAACCTTAACAGATTGAGCGGTCAGAGACAGAATTACCAGTATGAAAAAGTAGCTACATAGATGGGTCTCAGATACCTTGTGTTGCTAAACATTTGTCATACTGGGGTTTGTGCTGAGACCGCCGTTATTGGTCTGGAAAGGTTAATTGTGTTGTGTTATAGAGCCATATCATGCCATACCTTTAATCAGTTTAGAAGTAAATTAGAGTAAAATTGTCATTATCCATTTATCAATAATATAAATGGGAAAATGGAAATGTATTATCAAGTGATTTTTGAGCCATGGTGACAATTTTGGCCTCAATTCACTAAGCTTAACTCCTGTCTTTAATAAATCTTCTGTGCTGTTTTACAGTTATCACAATTATATCACCATGGTGATAACTGTAAAACAGCTCAGAAGAGTTATTAAAGACAGGAGTTAAGCTTAGTGATTTGAGGCCATCAGGAAAATAAACTGTATGAATACATGTGTTTGATTTCTAATGTAAATCATTGGCTATTTTTGAAATTTGTAATGTGTTTATTCACCTTTAAGTATTTGGTTCTAGTGCACATAGCGTGTGTCTGGTCTGTTGAATCTTTGTAAGTTAAAAGATTGAGGACAGTGATGTGTAGTTAAGGAAGCGTGTTGTATGTTTATGTTTGTAGAGAAGCGTGTAGTACTGGGCTGACTGTATATAGAGGAATATAGTATTTCTGAAAAGTATTATTGTGTTGTGTGAATGTCCAGTGATGCAAGGAAAAAACCGAGGGAGTGGAAGTTGGGTGTCTGTGGGATTGTAGATGATTATGAATAAGATCCTCATTTTTTTTTACGTAGTGATGCAAGTTACAGCCCAGATAGCCCCTTTTCTCTTCGGGATAACGAGTGAAATATTATTCTTCTGACGGAAAAGTGCAAACATATTTCTATGATGAATGTGGCGGGAGGTTGTTTTATTTTTCCTCCATGTGCCCTTCCTTTCTTAACCATTCATGTACTGATAGCTCTTCTTCCTAAAGTTAAAAGTGAAATTATTTGTTGAGCCGTAGAGTGAATGTTTCATTTATACGGGTGAGCTTTGAAATGTTTCAAATTATTCAAGACAGATTAAGCAAGTGTGGAAGGTGAAGAGGTACGGTATGTAGATTTTACAGGTCAGTGGGTGAAGAGGATGTAGTAAGTTTGGTAGAGAATACCGAGTTAGTGCGAAATGAAGGATGATTGCCCAGATATAGACCAACAAAGACAGTTCCCTATTTGTAGGTGCGTGTAAGTGCTGGTGTATGGTATTTTCAGTGAGGAAGAAAGTATGTAGTTCCTGGTTGTACATGGAGGAATGTGATGTTCCTGGAATATGTTATTAATGTGTTTGTTGTGGGAATGTCCAGCGAAAGGAAAAAAAAAAAAAAACCTGACTGTGTTGAGCGATTCACTCGTGCAGCAATCCCTGCTGCTGCTCTGCCCTCATCCGAAGTATCCACAAGTTCCTTGGTGCATGCTGGGAGAGAAGTCATTTTGTTACACGCCTCCTCTGCTCTGTGCAGCTGTACAAAACGTGTGTATGTATATACTGTATATATATATATATATATATATATATATATATATATATATATATATATATATATATACAGGGAGGACTACATCTCCAAGCAAGCCCTTTTCTATCAGAGTATTAGATTTGTATTGAAATGCCGAACGGAACAAAGCATCTAAAGTCCGGCTTTTCCCGTGACTGGCTTCGGCTTTTCTAATCTTTTTTTGAAACTGATTTTAAAAATGCAAGGCACCATTATTTCAGATATAGATTAGAATCTGAGAGCTGTTTTTTTCATTTTTTTTCTGTTATTGCTATAATAACGGCTGTCACCCAGACCTATAATGTGTGTGATTAAAGTAAAGTAAAGTTTGGCATAGTTTTGCTGATAAGTAAACTTAGTCAGTAGGAGCGTTCATTTTTGAGCAGAATATATACTTGATGTAGTTTATGCTGCAGATGTATATACATTCATATATCGTTACTCAGTGGTGCTTCGTGAGTTGATTTCTTTTTGAATATTGTAACATGGTTATCAGGTTATGTTTTTGTCAAATCCTGTAATGAATTCTAGCAGATAGGCATGCAGAGTCGCTGCTACCTTTTATTGTTAAAATGCTATTTGTCTTGCAACTGTACAATGTTTGACTTTGATACTCCACAAACAAAATAAGACAATAATAAAAATCTGGTCTGCCCAGCCAGTAAGCCACATTCCTCTGCGCCATCCAGAGGTTAAAAAGTGAAAAATGTTCCTCCCCACCGCACTAATAAAGCACAGATTTTGAAAAATAAATGTTTCTAGATGCCACTGCTGAGGAAAGGTTGCATTGGGTATTGTATGTATTGTATTCTAGAGAATATTGTAAAACTGTGTAAGCAATATTCATATGGGGAAAAAATTTGCGGAAAAACATTGAGGTTACCAAAAAGATCCGCATGGGGTATGCAGCTTGCTGCATGCGCTAACAGCAGGCCGTTAAGGCAACATGTAACTCTGGGTCACATTGTTATTTGGAATAACACATATCATGTTTAGCATGTCTTGTGACATATGATAGTTTACAAGATATGAAGTCATTTAATTTTTGTATTTGAGTTTTAAGTTTAGAAGGAAAAAATCCCTATTTAGGAGTAACATGATGATATATTTTCATGTTGACATATTTTTGAGGTCTAAGTGCAAATTAATAAGCCACTCCCATTTCTGATGCTAGCAGTTTTCCATATTTTTCTTTCTTGATAATATATATTTTTGAGGAACTACAAGTCCCAGCATCACTTAAAGTTATTACATATCTGGTCTAGAGTAGGAAGATTTAAACTTGATTTTTTTTGGTCAAAAAGAAGGGATGCTGGGGGTAACTCAATTATTGGGATATTAATTTATACCGAGATTTTAAAATACTTCTCAAGATTAGCTGTTTAGTATTTGTGGTATGGTTGAATGGTATTGTGTAGGATAGTATGGAAGAATGATAGCAGTATGAATGTTATATGCTGTGTGTAAAAATTAAAGTGATACTATTAGGAGAAAAGAAGTACTTATTGATGATAGTAAACATGTTTATGTTCAAGGAAACAAAAAGTAGACAACGGGAGCCCCCAATCGTGTATTATTGGTGGTATCTGATGATACAATTAGCAGTAAGGAGATATACTCACAAGCATGGGTTGCCGGACCAGGCAACCACTATTAGCGCGTATGGGGATATTAGACCTGTCCCCACTCAGGTTAAGAAGTCGCTCTCTGTAGCAGGAAGAAAGGGGTGTACACACCCATCCACCAGGTGGATAACAATGTATAATAATAACAGAGGCGCCAACAGAATAAAAAAAGGGGGAGACCGTATTTAAAAACAATATAAAAGGGGGGGTAAGGGTGGACTTACCTCCCCAATGTTCAAAAACACAACCACTGTGATTAATGTATCAAAACATTTAATCCGTACTCCAAAATAAACAATTGCAATGCGTTTCGCGGGTCTCAAGCCCGCTTCCTCAGGCAAAATACAAAAAAGGAGCAACTGTTTCGCGGGTCTCAAGCCCGCTTCCTCAGGCAAAATACAAAAAAGGAGCAACTGTTTCGCGGGTCTCAAGCCCGCTTCCTCAGGCAAAATACAAAAAAGGAGCAACTGTTTTGCGGGTCTCAAGCCCGCTTCCTCAGGCAAAATACAAAAAAGGAGCAACTGTTTTGCGGGTCTCAAGCCCGCTTCCTCAGGCAAAATACAAAAAAGGAGCAACTGTTTTGCGGGTCTCAAGCCCGCTTCCTCAGGCAAAATACAAAAAAGGAGCAACTGTTTCGCGGGTCTCAAGCCCGCAGGTATATGCATGTGTGTTTTTCGTTTTTGTATTTTTATGAAACAGGTATGAGAGATGTATATATATGTATATATATATATATATATATATATATATATATATATATATATATATGTATGTATATGTATAATTTTATAATTTATATAGATATAATTTCATTATCAGTCTTGCTTTAGTTTACATTTTTTATCATTATGGCAAGAATTGCCTTTTGCACGGGTGGGTACATTTACATATAACCCCTGTAGATATCCCCCACATAGATGTAGCCCTTTTGCACTATGGTGGCCATGGGAAGTGTGCCCTTCAATGACACACTTCCGCATGACACACCTCCGCCTTATCACGTAATTCCGCCTCCCCCTATGGAAGCCCGAGCGGAAACGTCACATGACACTTTGCCCTTACTGCACATGGCGGCGGCGGATAGCGTGCCCCTAGTGTGACGCACTTCCGCCTCGCCGCATTGGACCCACGACAGGGCATCCCCGCTTAGACCACGCCTCCCGCACACATCCCCCATCAGTCCACGCCCCCCATGTGGATCTCCCGCCAGTCCCCCATTAGAAGCATGGCCAGAGAGTATAACAGCTGCCAGCGCAGCGCCCGCATGTTACAGAGGCGCTGCGCTATTTCTGCACACCTTTAAGGTAAGAGCTTCTAATCTGATCAATTCTATCTCTATATACCAAGGGGACTATGGTAGCACAGCAATAACGATAAGCTATTTCTAAAGGGGAACTCTTCTTGCACAATGGGATGGGCATATTCAGTTATATGGACTCCCTATCAATGTGTTATACATTATATTCAAATAGCATTTTACACAGGATAAGATGTACATGGGTGTGTATGTGTACACATATTTGCAATTATGTTCATTATTGTTGTCTTTTCTTCTTTCTTGAAGATATAATGATTTTTATTGTATGTGTTTCTTTATTTCTGTTTTGTTTACAGTTGCTCCTTTTTTGTATTTTGCCTGAGGAAGCGGGCTTGAGACCCGCGAAACGCGTTGCAATTGTTTATTTTGGAGTACGGATTAAATGTTTTGATACATTAATCACAGTGGTTGTGTTTTTGAACATTGGGGAGGTAAGTCCACCCTTACCCCCCTTTTTATATTGTTTTTAAATACGGTCTCCCCTTTTTTATTCTGTTGGCGCCTCTGTTATTATTATGTTTATGTTCAAGTCTGGTAAAATATTTAGGCCGTTTGCACGTTACATGTGATTCTGATTTGCGATTTTTGGTCGGTATTGTATGCTATGTTTCTCTGATTGTTTTTCTTTTTTTTTCTCCCTTTCCAAACGCGTATAGGATTGAGAGATTGTTATGAGTGAGTGCACTGCAGCCATCTTATCTGGCATTCTAGGACTCAATATGGAGACACATAGCAGTCAGATATTTCCCAGGGAATGATTTGCAAGGGGGTGTATTTACAGAGCCGTCTCACCCAGCAGGCAGCTATAAATTCCTGCCTGGAGCGGCAGGAGGAGCCAGGAGCGCTGTTGAGAGTTGAGAGAATAAATGCCTCTCAGCCCACTTAGGTTTCAGTCTACACAGCAGCAGCTAACAGCAGCGCCTGACTGGACTCATAACTGGATTTACTGACTGATTAATTCAGTTCCTTCAGCTCAATGATTCAAAGAACCACAGTACTGAGTCAGTGAGAGAAGGCTCGGAGTACAGCATGAGCTTCTGAGTCCTGACTCTTCACTCTGATTCAAGGATTCATTCAGTTCCTCTCTCTCTGCTACTAGTAACTGAGTGGATGTAGAGACTGAGCATAGCAGGATTAGCAGCCAGGCATGGACTGCCCCCCAGGCTTTTATTCAGTGATTTAGGGATGGTCTGGTGTATTCAGGTTTGTTGTTGTACAGTGATGTGAAATACTAGGCTAGCTGATAAAAGTGCAATTAGAGGACAGGCAAGCTGGTAAATATACACAGCATGATGCAGAACTTGCCTGGAGGGTCCCTGGGAAAACATCTGTCTTGTCTCTCCCCATTGTTATAATGACTGCATGTGCAGATATGGGGCCTGATTCACAAAGCGGTGCAAAGTGTTTGCACGCGAGTGAAAACCCCTTTATCACGCCTAAACTCAGTTTAGGCATGATAAGAAGAAACTCGCGCGAATTTTCCACGCGCAAAGTTTTGCGTGCGCAAGCGCAGCACCCGGCGCTTCGCGTGAAGCTCCCATTAGGCCCTATGGAACTTTGCGCGCGCACGTACGCGCGGTAGCTTCGCGCGAGTTAGAGCACAAAGCGGTGATAACTTTGCTAGTGCAAAGGTTATCACGCCTAAAGTCTTTTAGGCGTGATAACTGAGTTATCACCGCTTTGTGAATCAGGCCCATGGTGTTAAACAGGTTGAAAAGTTTTGACAGTCCCTAGACTCCAGGAGGACTCCCTTTTGACTTGTATGAGAGACTGGCAGTGACAGGAATCCTATTACCGGCAACTAGTCTCTGTGTAATTTGGGACTGCAATACAGATTAGCTCTCTGCTCCATCTCCTGCTATTCTCCTTTAGACTGTAAGCTCGCAAGGGCAGGGCTCTCTCCCCCTTTTGTGTCTTGGAAATCATTATACATTTTATTCATCATGTTATTTTTATCACTGTCATTACCACTTCTGTATTTTGTATTCTGTATGCTGTATCATTTTTTTGTATTTTGTCACTAATTATGTATCTTGTATATTAGTGTACACCATTGTCTGTATTATGTACCCCATGTTTGTTTCTCACTTTGTACAGCGCCACGGAATATGTTGGCGCTTTATAAATCAATAATAATAATAATTCTCAGTCTCACTCCACTCCTCCTCTCTCTGGGCTAGTGCACGACAAAATCGCAATAGCAATCGCTAGCAATTTGCAAATGCGACTTGACAATTTGGGCTGAGGCTGCCATGATAATGGGCCTCAAGTCTATGTTTCCCCACAGGCCAAAAGGTCCCAGTCCTCCCCTGGTAGCAGCATAGTGTGTGCGTATAGTGTGTATAGTGTGTATCTACTGTGTGCTGTGTGTGTATAGTGTGTGTGTGTGTTTGTGTGTGTATACTGTTTGTGTGTGTGCGTGTGTATAGTGTATATCTACTGTGTGCTGTGTGTGTATAGTGTGTGTGTGTGTGTACTGTGTGTGTGTACTGTGTGTGTGTACTGTGTGCTGTGTGTGTATAGTGTGTGTGTGTGTACTGTGTGTGTGTACTGTGTATAGTGTGTGTGTGTGTGTGTACTGTGTGTGTGTACTGTGTATAATGTGTGTGTGTGTGTGTGTACTGTGTACTGTGTATAGTGTGTGTGTTGTGTGTACTGTGTGCATGTGTATATTGTGTGTGTGTGTGTGTGTGTGTGTGTGTATGCCGCAATAAGTATATTTTATGGTGAAACGCTCTGCTGCATTACAACTATTTTGTGGTGAACCCATGCCGCAATAAGTGTAATTTCTGGTGAAACGCAGCTGTATTATGATTTTTGGGGGTCTTGGGGGGTGGGGTTCACCACAGGGGTGGGGAGTATGGGGCTGGGGGGCAATCACGGGGGGGGGGCGCACCACAGGATTTCTCGCCTGGAGTGACAAAATGGCTAGAGACGCCCCTGGGTATTTAGACAGGACACCTTAACGAGGGGTGCAGCATGAGTTCCCAATAGAGTAAAAGGGGGGAACAGTGCATAAGGGTGTACCGGAGTTGGAGTAAAAAGGGAGTTGACCAATCCAGGTGTCCGTCGCCGCGACTGCAGAGCGGTAAACGTTTTTTCGTTTTTTGTCGTGGACAGGACCAGAGCTTGACAAAGAGGTCAATGCTGGGCTGTTTGTGTGTTTTTCCTCGTCCACTGATTGGTCAAGTGTTTTTTTTTTTTTTCCAGCTCCTACCAAGTGTAGCATAAAGAACAGAACTGGAAGCAGTTCATGGGGCAACTACATGTAAGCAAGGCATTGCCATTTACGGAGTGTCAGTGTACCAGTACAGTGTCTGCCATGGGACTGCCTACCAAGTGGGCATTCAGGGATTATCATGCTGGCATCTGAGGCTGGCATGTGTAGCCCTGCGATCAATGAAGTTCTAGGTAAGTAAATGCGAAAATGAGTAAGAGCATTGCAAGTTTACCTGCAAAGCAGCAACAGGTGTGTGGCATCCGTACTCTGTGCATACTACGGCCGAGTATGTACAGAAGGGGGGGGGGGGTGGGAAGAGTTTGCAGTGCAGTGACAGCTTCCGAAGGTGAAGTCCGCGAGAGCATATATATTTTTTTTTTTTTTAAAAAGGTAAATACTTAGGTAGTGGAGAGGAGTTTAGCTGGAAGGAAGGAAAGATCACTTGTGCCAGCCAGGCATGCTCAGATGTACCAAAATTCGGTTCGGGTACATTCGAATTCGGGTCCGCATGACATTCATTCGAATTCGCCTTCGACCACGAAATTCGGTTCGGGTTCATATTCGGTTCGGGTGTCGGGCTCAAAATTCGGTAAAAAATTTGTGTTCGCGAATTCGGGGTGTTTTTTTTTTAAAAGGGAAATCACATAGAAATAGGTGTAATTAAAAAAACAAAACAAAAAACGTGACGTGTGGCACTGGCAGCAGGCAATGCATTGTGTGGACCCTGGCGGTGGGACCACTGACAGCAGGAGGATAAATACAGCAGCAGGAGGATAAATATAGCAGGAGGAGGAGTGACGTGTGGCACTGGCAGCAGGGAATGTATTGCGTTGACCCTGGCGGTGGGACCACTGACAGCAGGAGGATAATTACAGCAGCAGGAGGAGGAGTGACGTGTGGCACTGGCAGCAGGCAATGCATTGTGTGGATCCTGGCGGTGGGACCACCGACAGCAGGAGGATAAATACAACAGCAGCAGGAGGAGAAGGAGGAGGAGTGACGTGTGGCACTGGCAGCAGGCAATGTATTGTGTGGACCCTGGCGGTGGGACCACTGACAGCAGGAGGATAAATACAGCAGCAGTAGGAGGAGGAGTGACGTGTGGCACTGGCAGCAGGCAATGTATTGTGTGGACCCTAGCGGTGGGACCACTGACAGCAGGAGGATAAATACAGCAGCAGGAGGAGGAGTGATGTGTGGCACTGGCAGCAGGCAATGCATAGTGTGGACCCTGGCGGTAGGACCACTGACAGCAGGTGGATAAATACAGCAGCAGGAGGAGGAGTGATGTGTGGCACTGGCAGCAGGCAATGCATTGTGTGGACCGTGGCGGTGAGACCACTGACAGCAGGAGGATAAATACAGCAGCAGGAGGAGGCGTGACGTGTGGCACTGGCAGCAGGCAATGCATAGTGTGGACCCTGGCGGTGGGATCACTGACAGCAGGAGGATAAATACAGCAGCAGGAGGAGGAGTGACGTGTGGCACTGGCAGCAGGCAATGCATTGTGTGGACCCTGGCAGTGGGAGCACTGACAGCAGGAGGATAAATACAGCAGCAGCAGGAGGAGGAGGAGGAGTGACGTGTGGCACTGGCAGCAGGCAATGTATTGTGTGGACCCTGGCTGTGGGACCACTGAGAGCAGGAGGATAAATACAGCAGCAGGAGGAGGAGTGACGTGTGGCACTGGCAGCATGCAATGCATAGTGTGGACCTTGGCGGTGGGACCACTGACAGCAGGAGGATAAATACAACAGCAGCAGCAGGAGGAGGAGGAGTGACGTGTGGCACTGACAGCAGGCAATGTATTGTGTGGACCCTGGCGGTGGGACCACTGACAGTAGGAGGATAAATACAGCAGCAGGAGGAGGAGTGACGTGTGGCACTGGCAGCAGGCAATGCATAGTGTGGACCCTGGCGGTGGGACCACTGACAGCAGAAGGATAAATACAGCAGCAGGAGGAGGAGTGACATGTGGCACTGGCAGCAGGCAATGCATTGTGTGGACCCTGGCGGTGGGACCATTGATAGCAGGAGGATAAATACAGCAGCAGTAGGAGGAGGAGTGACGTGTGGCACTGGCAGCAGGCAATGTATTGTGTGGACCCTGGCGGTGGGACCACTGACAGCAGGAGGAATGAAAATGAGCGCGGCGTAATATGTTGCCACTTTATAAATACAATAAATACATAAATCAACTCATAAATTCATAAATAAATCAATGCAGCAGGCCAGCAGCAGCAGCAGCAGGAGTCACGTAGAAATACAATAAATGCATAAATAAATTCATAGGTAAATAAATGCAGCAGGCCAGCAGCAGCAGGAGTCACGTAGAAATACAATAAATACATAAATAAATTCATAAATAAATCAATGCAGCAGGCCAGCAGCAGCAGGAGGAGTCACGTGGAAATACAATATATACATAAATAAATTCAGAAATAAATAAATGCAGCAGGCCAGCAGCAGCAGGAGAAGTCACGTAGAGATACAATAAATACATAAATAAATTCATAAATAAATCAATGCAGCAGGCCAGCAGGCGGAGGAGGAGTCGTCATGTATAGCAGGCAGCAGGCAATGTATTGTAATTCCCAGGCAGGCACCTCATGTCCTCCTTTCGCCGACAACAGGTGCCAGGAACGTGCTTTCTATCCAGGCCTGGTTAATCTTCAAAAATGTCAGTCTTTCCACGCCCTCTGTGGACAGCCGAGAGCGCTTCTCGGTGACCACGCCACCGGCCGCACTGAAGCACCTCTTGGAAAGCACGCAGGAAGTTTGGCAAGACAATACCTCCAGGGCATACTGCGCAAGCTCCCTCCAGATGTGCAAGCGCTCCACCCAGTACTCCATGGGGTCCACAGGCTCCTCGCTGCTGGTGTCAAGCCCACTGAAGGACCCCATGTAGTCGGCCACCATCCAGATCATGCGCTGGCTGTGACTCTCAGCAAAGGTGGCTGCTGCCCGCACCTCCTCTCTCGGCTGCTGTACCTTCATGTAGAATGCCTGCGTCAATGACAGCAGGTCTCCTGGGTACCTGACGCTGCTGCTGGCCGCAGGCACTGGCCGCTGTGCTGGCTGCTGGACAAGGACAGAGGGGGTGGAAGGCGGGGGGAAGGCTTCCTCCAGTCGCCGAACAAGGATCTCCTGCAACTCCCTTGCTCGCTGCTCACGGTCTCTGGCAGGCAGAAACTGATCCCACCTCCCCCTCAGCCGTGGGTCCAGGATCATGCTGATGCAGGCGTCCTCCCTTGCTTGCATCCGCTTGACCCTGGGGTCTGTGCGAAGGCAGCGCAGCATGTGCGCTGCCATGGGAAACAGGGTGGACCGTCTAACAGAGACATCAGGGTCAGCGTCCTCCTCCTCCTCTTGCCCCTGAGACTCTTCCTCCTCTCTCCACCCTCGCACCACTGCTGCTGCGCTCCGATGTTCCCCCCCAGCAGCAACGTCCAGCACCTCCAACTCCTCCTCCTCCAGGGACTTAAATACCTGCGGAGCAGTGGACTGCGCAGGCGGCTGCTGTTCTAGCTGGTTCAGGGCCTCCTCTCCCAAATCGCCAAGTGCCCTGTCCAGCAGACAAACAAAGGGCACCCACTGGCAGAGGGATGCCCGTTGTTCACTCACCAGGTTGGTTCCCTGCAGGAAGGGAGCCAACACCAAGCAGACCTGCTGCATCTGCCCCCATTGTGCGTTGGTGAGGAGCTGGAGTTTGGTGCTGCTGCTGCCGGTGCCGGCGACAGTGGCATCATAGATGTACCGGTTGACAGCCCTCCTCGGCTCAACCAGCTGCTTCAACATCGCCAGGATGGAGTTCCAGCGAGTTGGCACATCTATGATGAGGCGGTGTCGTGGCAGGCCCTCCTGCTGCTGGATGTCTGCCAGTTTTGCTGCGGCAGCTGCTGATTTGCGGAAAGTGCGCACAATTTTCCACGCCGCTTCTAACAGCTCCTCCATCCCCAGGTAGGTGCGCATGAACTTTTGCACCACCAGGTTCAGGACGTGGGCCAAGCAAGGGACGTGGAGCAAGTCTCCCCTGCTGATGGCAGCCAGCAGTTTGTTGGCATTGTCGGACACCACCAATCCCACAGTGAGGCCTCTGGGGGTCAGCCACGTCCTCTCCTGCTCCCTGAGGTACCTGGAGCACGTTCAATGCCGTCAAGGAGTGTTTCCCCAGGCTTTTCATCTCCAGCAGTGCTTGGCAGTGGCGGGCCTTCACGCTGCTGGAGAGACGGGGTCGCTTGGCGGCAGGAGCTGCTGCTTCTCCCCTGACCCCACGCGGTGGCACCACATAGTGGGCCACTGGTGCCGCTGCTGCTGCACCCGAGGGTGGACCTGCTGCTTCCTCGCTCTGGCTTTCCACCAGGCTGATCCAGTGGGCCGTAAAGGACAGATAGCGCTCTGTCAGAAAACGTCTGCTCCATGAATACATGGTTATGTGGATCCGCGCACTCACAGCGTGATCCAGGGCGCGGCCCACGTTCGCCATGGCAGAGTGCTGGGATCGCCCTGCAGGAGAAATAGTGGTGGCTGGGTACTTGCCACTCCGGGATCCCAACCTGCAGCAGCGCTCTGATGTCACTCCCCTCCTGCACCAAGGAATATGGCAGGAGCTGGGAGCACATGGCCCGGGCAAGCAACCCGTTCAGCAACCGAATGCGCCTGTGGGCGGGAGGCAGCACCTTGGTCACACCGGGGAATGCTTCGCTGAGCAAGGTCTGGCAGCGTTTGCCTGCACGGGAGGATGAGGAGGCCACTGTGGAGGGAGCTGATGAGGCCACTGAGGACTGGCTGCCTGGTGGGGGGGTGGGAGTGAGTTGCTGCTGTGCTCCTGCTGCTGCTGCTGCTACTGGATGGGCAGGAGGGTCGGCCGCTGCTGCTGCGGAAATCTGTGCAGTGGCTGTCTGGCTCTGACCACCACTGCCTGCACCACTTTGCATCAGCTTCTCCAACTCACTAAAGTCCTCAAAATGTCTGCTCTGTAAGTGGGTCTGCAGGCACGAGGTACCCAACTTGAGCAGATCGCGACCTCTGCTGAGCCTGACACCGCAACTGTTGCAAATTGCATGTGTCGCGTCCACTGGGCACTTGGTGAAGTACCGCCAGACTGGGGACTTCAACCTGCTCTTTGAGCTTGAGGGCTGGGGTTTTTGGGTGCCTTTGGAGGATTGTGCCTTTTTGGTTTTAGTTGGAGGTTTGCTGCGGGTGGTGGTAGCGACTGAAGCAGCAGGCTGTGGCTCCTGCCTTCCACACCCTGTGCTGGCCGCCTTGCTGCTGCCGCGCCTCTGCGCCACAGATGCCTCCTCCTCCAATGACGAGCTGCCTTCAACCAACTGTGCTGGTGGTACTGGTGGCACATAGGAAGGATCCACCAAGTCATCATCATCAACCCCAAACATATCCTGTGAGCCCGCCTCAACCAACTCCTCTACCCCAACATCCTCTGCATCACGCCCCTCCTCCTCAGCGCCAACAACAAACTTCTGCACCTCAAACTCCTCCTCCTCCTCCTTGGATGGCCCCATCATCTCCAACTCATACTTCTCCAAAACATCCCTGTACATGGTCACAGTCTCAGGGGAGAAGAGCGTGCTCATTGAGGGCAGGCTGGTCGATGGGGTCACCGTGACCATGGCCTCAAGCGCTGGTGGAGGCCTGCTGCGGACCGGAGTGCTGGTGGTGGTGGCACTAGTCTCGCTGGTGCTGGAGGCCTGGCTGGAAAAGGTGGCTTCCTGCCCCGCCATCATTTCCACCACAGCATGCACCTGACTCTCCGCAATGGGCCGTGCGCGACGACCCGTCTCAAAGATTGGCGCAACACGCTGCTGTTGCACCTCTGCTCCCTCCTCCCTGCGGTCAGTGGCTGGCGGCGAACCAGTCCCAGACCTGCTGCTGCTGGCAGTGGCTCCTGCAATGGCGCTGCCTCTCCTGGTGGTGCCTTGCCCTCTACCTCTGCCAATCATTGTGCACTATACAAATTCAGTGAAAAAAAAAAAAAGTAGAAGAGGGCGGAAAAGGGTGTAAACTTTAATAAAGTCTGTGTTGGTGGTGACTTGGTGGTGACTAGTAGTATCAGTAGTAGTAGTAGTACGCACGCAGGTAACTAAGTAAGAAACACCTAGCGTACTACACTATAAGTAAGTCGTGCGGCAGACACTTGGTGACAATTACAAACGGTCACACACGGCTAGACGCAATCAATCAATCAATAGGCTCGGGCAGGTGACAGACAGTCACAGGTCACTCACAACAGATGCTGGTGGTGGTGGCCTGTGTGTGTTGTAACTCTTATTTATTACACACTACAGATGATAATTAAATCACACAGTAACAGTGAAAGAAAAAATAAGTGAACAGGGTACTAGTAGCAGACACTAGTAGTAGTACGCACGCAGGTAACTAAGAAACACCTAGCGTACTACACTATAAGTAAGGCGTGCGGCAGACAGTCGGTGACAATTACAATCGGTCACACACGGTCAGACGCAATCAATCAATCAATAGGCTCGGGCAGGTGACAGAAAGTCACAAGTCACTCAGACCCTGCTGGTGGTGGTGGCCTGTACAGTCAGTAACTAACTAACACAGTACTGAAACTAATAAAGTAACAGACTACAGCAGTAAGTAATAAATAATTAACTAAACTACCGTAGTACTACTAAGTACACAACTAACTAGAATCCCTAACCTACCTAAGCTAGTAGTAGGCTAAGGCTACCTAGGCTAGCAGGCCTAGCCTGCACATAGACTAACACTAGCCTAGCACAGTATACACTATACACTAGCTGATTAAAAACAATCGAAATACTAGCTAACTATATAAGACAACAATAAATGTGTTTAGGAGGTGTTTAGGAAGCAAAACGCTAGGTTTAACAGTGAAATGCACTTGCTCAGACATAACACAACACTGAAGAATCTCTTAGTACCAAGCAGTCACACAAGTGCGTGGATCCACAAGATGGCCGCCTCCTTATATAGAGAAGGGGAGGGCCAGGCGGGTGAAGTTAAAAATGGCGCCAGCCGAATAATGGCGCCATTTTTAGAACGATATTTTAAAACGATATTTATCGGTTTATATAAAAACGATAATTATAGTTTTTAATTGCTCTGCACGAAATTTATAGTTTTTAACGTTAGCCCTAACTATACCGCCGCATTCCCGACGCTCTTATCTAACTAAATCCCCCCTAAATCCCCGGAGGGCAATCTAGCAGCGTTTCCGAGTGAAGCAGGGCTATGAGCTGAAGCCCTGCCTCACAGGTGTCTGTCATCGGCGGATCTCCGCCTCTCCCCGCCCCTTTCAGTCTTCCTCCTCTGAGAGGGGCGGGGGAGAGGCGGAGTTCCGCCGATGACAGACACGAGTGAGGCAGGGCTTCAGCTCATAGCCCTGTCTCACTCTGAAGCTAATACTGTCAGCAAAATCCACAACTGAGAAATTCGTGGATTTTGCAGGTGGACAGTGAGGGGGGAGTTTGGGGGGGTCTACATAGTTTCATGTGGCCGTTTTCTTAGGGCTATTAGGTAATATATGTATTTAAATAAAATTAGGTTTTTACACAATTTTCCTCTTTAAAGCAATAAAATTAATTCATTTGTTAAATATAAATGGATATTTAACTTAATTGACAATTGTATATTTCATTTTAATTATTTTAATAAAAAAAAAAAATCAGAACCTTGAGTCTCGAACTTAAAAAGTTGTGATGCCAGGCTTACTAACCCATTCATCTACCCACCACGCTTTTTTTTTTTTATTGTTAACAGAGCTAGTAATGTTTTAGTTCTTTTTTTTTTTAACATACACATTAGTTCAATAGCGCCATCTAGCGATTACATTAAATACAGACTGTTGTAAAGATAAATTAGCTGCTGATATTAATTTAATAATACTTGTAATAGATCAATATGTATGTATCAATATATCTTTATCTCTATATCTCTGTGTGTGTGAATATCTATCTATCTATCTATCTATCTATCTATCTATCTATCTATCTATCTATCTATCGAAAATATATATATTAATATTTATAAATATAATTTATGGAAGAAGGTTCATACATGTATTTATACATGTATTCACGTATATTTTTATCCCCTTCCCGACCGTCCACAGCCGATAGGCGGGGTGAAAGTGGTGTCTGCAACGACCACAATACGCCCTTCGTTGGCGGCTCGTTGCGTAGTAGCTGGCCGTGGATCGTGCGCTCGGATGCGCGTGCACCCGTCGGCAATAGGCTCCGCCCACCCACAGCGTCAGCCTGCTGTCTGTTCGGCCGCGGGTTGTTAACTCCTTGATCGACGCATACAATGCATATAATACGCTTTCTAATGTAAACAAAGCGTATTGTACAGGCTGCCTCCTTCCCTGAGGGACCACCAGGGCAGGCTGCAGCCCCCCTATTATGCACCCAAACACACTGATCCTCCCCCCCTGCCCCCTGATCGCCCACAGCACCCCTCATACCCCCCCTCCCCTGAACACCCTCTCAGACCCCTGTTTGCACCCAATCACCCCCCTACTCACCCATCAATCACTCCCTGTCACTATCATTCAACGCTATTTTATAGATTAGGCCCTAAACTACCCCCTGGGTGCTCCTGATCACCCCCCCCTCACCCTCATATCCTCCACAGAACACCCCCCCCCCCACCAGGTGTACTGTATACATCTATTCTCCCCTATAATCACCACTTATCACCTGTCAATCACCTGTCAATCACCCATCAATCACCCCCTGTCACCACCTGTCACTGCCACCCATCAGATCAGACCCTAACCTGCCCCTTATGGGCACCCTATCACCCGCCCACACCTTTAGATCACCCTCAGACACCCTCTCCTCGAGATGAGCGTAATGACGTAATTACGATTTATTAGTGTAATTACGATTATGGCCGTAAGTACATAATCGTAATGAAGAAGGATTTCGCGAAATTTCGCGTAAGCGTAATTTTCGCATTACAGTCTCAAATTTGGAGAATATATTAAGGAGATCAGGAGGAATAAGAGGAAACTTTTTTGTTTTTTAAAAAGACCTTATAGTTTTTGAGAAAATCGATGTTAAAGTTTCAAAGGAAAAATGTAAACATTTAAAAACCCGCCGACTTTAACGGTTAATAGCAAAGCCTGCTTAAAGTTTAGGAACACCAAATTCCCAGGGTATATTAAGGGGATCAGTGGGAATAAGAGGAAAATTTTTTTTTCAAAAAGACCTTATAGTTTTTGAGAAAATCGATTTTTAAGTTTCAAGGGCGAAAATGTCTTTTAAATGCGGAAAATGTCAGTTTTTTTTTGCACAGGTAACAATAGTGTATTATTTTCATAGATTCCCCCAAGTGGGAAGAGTTTTACTTACTTCGTTCTGAGTGTGGAAAATATAAAAAAAAAACGACGTGGGGTCCCCCCTCCCAGACCTCTTTAACCCCTTGTCCCCCATGCAGGCTGGGATAGCCAGAATGCGGAGCACCGGCCGCGTGGGGCTCCGCACCCTGACTATACCAGCCCGCATGGTCCATGGATTGGGGGGTCTCGGAAGGGGAGGGGCAGCCAAGCTTTCCCCTCCCCCTCCGAGCCCTTGTCCAATCCAAGGACAAGGGGCTCTTCTCCACCTCCGATGGGCGGTGGAGGCCGCGATTTCCTGGGGGGGGGGGGTTCATGGTGGAATCTGGGAGTCCCCTTTAAAAAGGGGTCCCCCAGATGCCCACCCCCCCTCCCAGGAGAAATGAGTATAGAGGTACTTGTACCCCTTACCCATTTCCTTTAAGAGTTAAAAGTAAATAAACACGCAGACACTTTGAAAAAGTATTTTAATTGAACAAAAAACATAACCATGAAAAAAGTCCTTTAATATTCTTAATTAACCATTAATACTTACCTGTCCCTTTAAATAAATGATCCCTCGCAATATCCTCGGAAATGTTCTATCAGTTACAATGTAACAAAGTTATTACAATGTAACAACTTTGTTACATTGTAACTACGCCGCACCCGACGTCACTCGCCGCTCAGCCGCCGCACCCGCACGCACCCGACAGAGCTCTGAGCTATATAGCTCAGAGCTCCCTAAGCATCTTTGTATTTGGGCTCCAAGGAGCCCCATTGGTCCTTAGCAGACCAATGGGGTTCCTTCTGATTTAAAGGAACCCCATTGGTCTGCTAAGGACCAATGGTGCTCCTTGGAGCCCAAATACAAAGATGCTTAGAGAGCTCTGAGCTATATAGCTCAGAGCTCTGTCGGGTCTGTGCAGGACGCTAAGTCCCCGCCGGCTCCCGCTGCCTTCCCTGCCTCTCCCACATGTCACCCACATGTCACCCACATGTGGGTGACATGTGGGTGACAGATGTGGGCGGGGTGGACAGCGGGAGCCAGCGGGGACTTAGCGTCCTGCACGCACCCGACAGAGCTCTGAGCTATATAGCTCAGAGCTCTCTAAGCATCTTTGTATTTGGGCTCCAAGGAGCACCATTGGTCCTTAGCAGACCAATGGGGTTCCTTTAAATCAGAAGGAACCCCATTGGTCTGCTAAGGACCAATGGGGCTCCTTGGAGCCCAAATACAAAGATGCTTAGGGAGCTCTGAGCTATATAGCTCAGAGCTCTGTTGGGTGCGTGCGGGTGCGGCGGCTGAGCGGCGAGTGACGTCGGGTGCGGCGTAGTTACAATGTAACAAAGTTGTTACATTGTAATAACTTTGTTACATTGTAACTGATAGAACATTTCCGAAGATATTGCGAGGGATCATTTATTTAAAGGGACAGGTAAGTATTAATGGTTAATTAAGAATATTAAAGGACTTTTTTCATGGTTATGTTTTTTGTTCAATTAAAATACTTTTTCAAAGTGTCTGCGTGTTTATTTACTTTTAACTCTTAAAGGAAATGGGTAAGGGGTACAAGTACCTCTATACTCATTTCTCCTGGGAGGGGGGGTGGGCATCTGGGGGACCCCTTTTTAAAGGGGACTCCCAGATTCCACCATGACCCCCCCCCCCCCCCAGGAAATCGCGGCCTCCACCTCCACCGCCCATCGGAGGTGGAGAAGAGCCCCTTGTCCTTGGATTGGACAAGGGCTCGGAGGGGGAGGGGAAAGCTTGGCTGCCCCTCCCCTTCCGAGACCCCCCAATCCATGGACCATGCGGGCTGGTATAGTCAGGGTGCGGAGCCCCACGCGGCCGGTGCTCCGCATTCTGGCTATCCCAGCCTGCATGGGGGACAAGGGGTTAAAGAGGTCTGGGAGGGGGGACCCCACGTCGTTTTTTTTTTATATTTCCCACACTCAGAACGAAGTAAGTAAAACTCTTCCCACTTGGGGGAATCTATGAAAATAATACACTATTGTTACCTGTGCAAAAAAAACTGACATTTTCCGCATTTAAAAGACATTTTCGCCCTTGAAACTTAAAAATCGATTTTCTCAAAAACTATAAGGTCTTTTTGAAAAAAAAATTTTCCTCTTATTCCCACTGATCCCCTTAATATACCCTGGGAATTTGGTGTTCCTAAACTTTAAGCAGGCTTTGCTATTAACCGTTAAAGTCGGCGGGTTTTTAAATGTTTACATTTTTCCTTTGAAACTTTAACATCGATTTTCTCAAAAACTATAAGGTCTTTTTAAAAAAAAAATGTTTCCTCTTATTCCTCCTGATCTCCTTAATATATTCTCCAAATTTGAGGCTGTAATGCGAAAATTACGCTTACGCGAAATTTCGCGAAATCCTTCTTCATTACGATTATGTACTTACGGCCATAATCGTAATTACACTAATTACGCGAAATTTCGCGAAATCGTAATTACGTCATTACGCTCATCTCGAGGAGGGGGTGTCTGAGGGTGATCTAAAGGTGTGGGCGGGTGATAGGGTGCCCATAAGGGGCAGGTTAGGGTCTGATCTGATGGGTGGCAGTGACAGGTGGTGACAGGGGGTGATTGATGGGTGATTGACAGGTGATAAGTGGTGATTATAGGGGAGAATAGATGTATACAGTACACCTGGTGGGGGGGGGGTGTTCTGTGGAGGATATGAGGGTGAGGGGGGGTGATCAGGAGCACCCAGGGGGTAGTTTAGGGCCTAATCTATAAAATAGCGTTGAATGATAGTGACAGGGAGTGATTGATGGGTGAGTAGGGGGGTGATTGGGTGCAAACAGGGGTCTGAGAGGGTGTTCAGGGGGGGGGGGGGGGTATGAGGGGTGCTGTGGGCGATCAGGGGGCAGGGGGGGAGGATCAGTGTGTTTGGGTGCATAATAGGGGGGCTGCAGCCTGCCCTGGTGGTCCCTCAGGGAAGGAGGCAGCCTGTACAATACGCTTTGTTTACATTAGAAAGCGTATTATATGCATTGTATGCGTCGATCAAGGAGTTAACAACCTGCGGCCGAACAGACAGCAGGCTGACGTTGTGGGTGGGCGGAGCCTATTGCCGACGGGTGCACGCGCATCCGAGCGCACGATCCACGGCCAGCTACTACGCAACGAGCCGCCAACGAAGGGCGTATTGTGGTCGTTGCAGACACCACTTTCACCCCGCCTATCGGCTGTGGGCGGTCGGGAAGGGGATAAAAATATACGTGAATACATGTATAAATACATGTATGAACCTTCTTCCATAAATTATATTTATAAATATTAATATATATATTTTCGATAGATAGATAGATAGATAGATAGATATTCACACACACAGAGATATAGAGATAAAGATATATTGATACATACATATTGGTCTATTACAAGCAGCCTCGGACAGGCCCACCGAACCACCGATGGTCCCATCGGTGGGCCCCGGCCGTCTCGCCTCCTGGGGGCCCCAGTGCTAAAAAGGAGGGGGGCTAAGCGCAGGAAGGGGGGACATTGTGCACAGATCGGCGGGGAGGGGCGGAAGCCTCCCCCCCCTCCCTCACCTAGGGGCCCCCCTTCCGCGCTTTCCCCCCTCTCCAGAATTGCAGCCAGCGGGGAAGAATCACTTAACGGCATGAGTTACGGAGATGAGATCCGTAGCTCTGCGTGCCGCTGGCTGGTCTGCTCTGGTTCCTGAACTGACTGTCCAATCACGCTCTCGCAGGAAGTACTGCGAGAGCGTGATTGGACAGTCAGTTCAGGAAGCAGAGAGCAGACCAGCCAGCGGCACGCAGAGCTACGGATCTCATCTCCGTCATGCTGGTAAGTGATTATTTGCCGCTGGCTGCAATTCTGGAGGGGGGGCCCCTAGGTGAGGGAGGGGGGTTTCTGGTCACTGCTGCCCACATTACGATTTTCTGGTCACTGCTGCCCACATTACGATTTTCAGGTGTCTGCTCCCCACATTACGATTTTCTGGTCACTGCTGCCCACATTGCGATTTTCAGGTGTCTGCTGCCCACATTACGATTTTCAGGTGTCTGCTGCCCACATTACGATTTTCAGGTGTCTGCTGCCCACATTATGATTTTCTGGTGACTGCTGCCCACATTACGATTTTCAGGTGTCTGCTGCCCACATTATGATTTTCTGGTGACTGCTGCCCACATTACGATTTTCAGGTGTCTGCTGCCCACATTGTGATTTTCAGGTGTCTGCTGCCCACATTACGATTTTCAGGTGTCTGCTGCCCACATTATGATTTTCTGGTGACTGCTGCCCACATTATGATTTTCTGGTGACTGCTGCCCACATTACGATTTTCAGGTGTCTGCTGCCCACATTACGATTTTCAGGTGTCTGCTGCCCACATTACGATTTTCAGGTGTCTGCTGCCCACATTGTGATTTTCAGGTGTCTGCTGCCCACATTACGATTTTCAGGTGTCTGCTGCCCACATTATGATTTTCTGGTGACTGCTGCCCACATTACGATTTTCTGGTCACTGCTGCCTACATTGCGATTTTCTGGTGTCTGCTGCCCACATTACGATTTTCAGGTGTCTGCTGCCCACATTACGCTTTTCTGGTGACTGCTGCCCACATTGCGATTTTCAGGTGTCTGCTGCCCACATTACGATTTTCTGGTGTCTGCTGCCCACAGTACGATTTTCTGGTCACTGCTGCCCACATTGCGATTTTCAGGTGTCTGCTGCCCACATTACGATTTTCTGGTCACTGCTGCCCACTTTTGGGGGGGGTATCTGGCACCAACCTGATTGCATTTTGGGGGGTATCTGCCGCCAATCTGATTGCATTTTGTGGGGGTATCAGCCGCCAACCTGATTGCATTTTGTCGGAAAATCTGCTGCGATTTGACTACTTGATGAATTATCATGAGGCATGTAACTACTTGAATATTTTATCTAAAATGTATCTGGTCGGACCTAATCTCTGTGAATAACACCGCTACTTATGTTGTGTTTTTTTTTTTTTTTAAAGTCTGCCCATGACTCATCGTGACCACGCCGATGTTCCAGTGCGTGGTGACACCCATTTACTTTCGCTGCGGCGCGCTGCGCGCGGCGCATGTGGACATATCCCTATTGGAGACTGTCCTCAGAAGTGCTCACAATCTTTTCCCTACCATAAACTCATGCAAAATTTCTAGAGTACATGTGTATGTGAGCCCAAAATGGGGGGGGGGGGGGGGGGGGTGGCGAGGAGGAGGGGATCGGGGGGGGGGGGGGCCAGGCTGAAACTTCCTTGGTGGGCCCTTAGTGTCCCAGTCCGACCCTGATTTCAAGTATTATTAAATTAATATCAGCAGCTAATTTATCTTTACAACAGTCTGTATTTAATGTAATCGCTAGATGGCACTATTGAACTAATGTGTATGTTAAAAAAAAAAAAGAACTAAAACATTACTAGCTCTGTTAACAATAAAAAAAAAAAAAGCGTGGTGGGTAGATGAATGGGATAGTAAGCCTGGCATCACAACTTTTTAAGTTCGAGACTCAAGGTTCTGATTTTTTTTTTTTTTATTAAAATAATTAAAATGAAATATACAATTGTCAATTAAGTTAAATATCCATTTATATTAAACAAATGAATTAATTTTATTGCTTTAAAGAGAAAAATTGTGTAAAAACCTAATTTTATTTAAATACATATATTACCTAATAGCCCTAAGAAAACGGCCACATGAAACTATGTAGACCCCCCCAAACTCCCCCCTCACTGTCCACCTGCAAAATCCACGAATTTCTCAGTCGTGGATTTTGCTGACAGTATTAGCTTCAGAGTGAGACAGGGCTATGAGCTGAAGCCCTGCCTCACTCGTGTCTGTCATCGGCGGAACTCCGCCTCTCCCCCGCCCCTCTCAGAGGAGGAAGACTGAAAGGGGCGGGGAGAGGCGGAGATCCGCCGATGACAGACACCTGTGAGGCAGGGCTTCAGCTCATAGCCCTGCTTCACTCGGAAACGCTGCTAGATTGCCCCCCGGGGATTTAGGGGGGATTAAGTTAGATAAGAGCGTCGGGAATGCGGCGGTATAGTTAGGGCTAACGTAAACGATAAAAAAAATAGCACAAAAACGATAAATAACGTTTTGGCCGGCGGCGCCATTTTTTAACACAGTAAAACGATAAATATCGTTGAATAATGCATTTATATGGGGCGCCATTTTTTAAAAACGGTATCTGGCGCTATTTTTAATAGACCCGGGGCCAGGCTCCCCTCCACTGTTGGTTGGTAGGGTTGCCAGGTCCTCGGCTGGAGGACTTCTGATTGGCCCAATTACGTCATCGCCGAATCCCGAAGCCGAAACTGAACCCACAGCTCCATCCGGCCGAATTCGAGTGCGCACATTCGGGAAACTTCACGTTCGGATTCGGCATGGATTGCATTATTCGGGTTCGCATTCGGCAAACCTAAAAAATCACCCGAATTTTCGGGTAAACTTCGGATTCGGGGTCCTGCTGAGCAATGCCAGGTGGAGACAAATTTCATGGCACAATGTCAGTGAAAGGTATGAAGGGTCAGGTGTGCTGGAAGTGTGATGTGAACAGCAGAGTAAATCTGCTCTGGCATGTCACACTCCCGGAACTAATGCACCGATCCAAAGTTTTGTTAAAAGGTACATTGCATTACAATGGGAACATGCAAAAGGTGGAGTGTGTGGTAAGGGATTACCTTGTTTTGGTTCTCCAGAGTGAGATGGTTCTAGCCTGGAGAGGAACGAGCAGTAAGCGTCACTTCTCCTATAGGAGAGGAACGGGGAACTATATCACACTCTGGAGCCACCAACAGAGGGTGCCTCTGAGACAACAGTACACACGTAAAGGCTGGAGAGCAGAAGGGTTTGGTTCTCGGAACGAGAAGTAAAAATCGAGATCCAGCCACATTTTCAGGTGACCAAGAGGGTGGGGAGAGCAATCCTGAGGAAGGGAGTGTCAACACAGGTAACACCATCCTCACTACATGGGTCACAACACGAGACAATACCACACAGTCCATATATATTCAAGCACTTATCCTCATGCTAGATGGGTAAGTGAGGAGGTACTCTTAATTGAAAGATTGCAGAGAGTACATTCTATCCGACCTAAGGTACGCATTTTGCCTCAGGACATAAGGGGGGCAAAGGTCCAATCAGGACAGTTGGGAACATCTTTTGTTATTGATATGCTAATCAATTTCCCAGAAGAAAGAGTACCTACCGTATTCTTCTGGGGAGGGCCACAGGGGTTAGCATGGGACGTGCGTTTAATGGATCAGTGGACTTTTTGGAATAGAGAGGTAGAATTGTGGGATACATCAGGTAGCACCCCGGGGATTCTCTATGATGGAAGGGTGATGGGACTAAAATGGGGGAATTTAAAAATAGCGCCCTTAGGATGAAGGACTATGGACATACGGTTTTTGCATCCCACAGTCCCTAGAGTTTAAAGGTCCAAATAGATCTTGCATAATGAGAAGGGGAACCGTGACAGTAAAAGTGGGGGTTCCAACGACTCCTAAAGCTCAGGTAGTCACCCTGCCAGTTACTACCCAGGAACCCCACCTACCGTCATGTGATATACATCAAGTTGTAAAAAGTGGCCCTTTTCAGTTAATTCCACAGGGAATAGTGTAGCCAGAAGGAGGTCCTGGGATGTAGCAGATACAATTTTGGGAGGCATGAGCGCTGGAATGGGGGTAGCAAACAGTGTAGACATAGAAGGTATGACCAAAGTCATTCAACAATTAGGCACATTGGGACAACAGAATGTGGGTACCCAACATCATCTGAACTTGGTCTTGGAACAGTTAACGCACAACACATATAAAGTTCCAAGGTACACATTCAAATAAAAATGCAGAAGATGATTGCACATGCTAGGGGTACTGCATGGGAAACAGCATGCCTGTCAATGCAGACCAAGTTAACAGCAGATTTTTAATATATTGAATGGCCACTATGGTGATGTGTCTTTATTTTTCACATTTCTGCAGGTGACAGAATATGTCTTTTCGGAGGCAGGAGATGTGATCATAGACCAGCACCTGTCCACAGGGAGTAAACAAGGTGATTTTCCTTTTGGACCTTTGACGAGAGTGGTGGCTGTGGCCAGGATCGTGGTCCATACAGAGGGATCCACAACAGCAGAGGGAAAAAGATCCACCCTTGTAATCTGAGGTACCAGGTAAAGGGGGCGAAGCAGGTATAAACACACCAAACAAAGAGGGTGAAACAGGTATAAAATCCCTGAGGAGTGGCCTGAAGAGTTTGTTTTTGCAGGATTCTGAGGAAGCACCTCTATCTGTAAAGACTTTCATCAGGGTGATGGTGACAGCGTACCTAGCCCCCCCCTGATAGAAGAGAGTGCTAGGATACAACTAGTTTGACTGCACTAGAGAATGGAAGCCAATTTGAACCTTGGACTGCAGTCCTGTCATCACAGAAAGATTGTTTGGACTGTGGGCCATTCTTTTATATTCTGGGCTCAAAAAAGGGCTGGTGACAGTGAAATGGAGAACATCTTGCTTTATCTAAGGACAATTTTTCTGTCTATTGGTACGGCATAAGGGGAATGCGATGGGAAAGTTTGTTTTATGTTTTTACTTATTTATTGAAGGTTTTTCTTTTTCCGGATATTTTTATTTGTCATATGGGGGGAAATAATGTATGAAAGATTAACACTGTTGTTCTATTACGCCGTATGAGGTATGATTTATGCACATTCATATTATTAGTACTGAATGTGTTCTGGTCTTTTCTGAAATATATAATCTCTGGACGGTTGTCGGTTTCCCCCCCAGAATAATTTTAGGTTCCACATTAAAAAGGCGTATTAATTGGGTGTTATCCAGATTTTTACCATCTATTGGGGGATTTATTTATAGACACCATACGCTTGAAGGTTTTAACCCTAGCTCATTTCACTCAGATCGGGTATACTTATCTGATTTGGGGCTGGATATTCTTTTAAATGCCAATTTACAATCAATGATTGAATTAGCCACAGAGGGGAGTGGGTTTCAGTATTAGAGTTAGGCCCTAGAGTTTGGGTAGTGTCATGTTAAGGGTTTAGTTTAGATTTAAAGGAATACTGTAGGGGGGTCGGGAGAAAATGAGTTGAACTTACCCGGAGTTTCTACTGGTCCCCCGCAGACATCCTGTGCCCGCCCAACCACTAACCGATGCTCCGGCCTCGCCTCTGGTTCACTTCTGGAATTTCAGACTTTAAAGTCTGAAAACTACTGCACCTCCGTGGCCGTGTCCTCGCTCCCGCTGATGTCACCAGGAGTGTATAGCACAAGCCCAGTATGGTCTGTGCCCACGCAGTACGCTCCTGGTGACATCAGCGGGAGTGAGGACACGGCAATGCAGGGGCAGTGGTTTTCAGACTTTAAAGTCTGAAATTCCAGAAGTGAACCGGAGGCGGGGCCGGAGCATCGGTGAGTGGCTGCGCGGGCACAGGATGTCTGCGGGAGACCATTAGAAGCCCTGGGTAAGTTCAACTCATTTTCCCCCGACCCCCCTACAGTATTCCTTTAAACCAATTTAGGGGATAATGTTACAATAAAATAAAGATAAAGCCCTCTATTTTTATAGGAGAATAGTGCAAAGATTCGTTTTAGATTTTCAATCCTAACAGCCTGTATTGAAAATTAATTCATTCATTAATTATCTCAAATTGAAAATCTATGGTTAGCTTCAGTAAATAATGTGATCCAGTGGAGGGAGCTGTCGTAGGCACATTATTGATTAGGTATTGAATAACATTCTTTACCTCATAGGTTATTGATTAAATCCAGGATTGATTGATTAGACCCCTCCCCCAAACAGTCATTGCTCATATTGTTCAATATTCATATATATATTTTACTTTATACTCTGTATTTTTATGTGTAACTTGCTACAATGCTGTAATCAGTTCAGCTCTGTTCCTGGAATGTTCCAGTTCTGTTCAGTTCTGAGACCAAACAAACTAAAGCATCGGTGAAGGTCGACAGATGCTGCTCAGAACATTCCGAAGGTGGCCTTACCCAGAGCCTATTTTGCAGTACAGGACATTGAGCTGTTGATTGCATAGTTAATTATGTTAAATATGTACACCAATAACAAACCTTCTAAATAATTATGTACACGGCTACTAACCAATAAACCCTCCCTAAAAATTAATAAACATTAATTGTACGTCATGTAATCTATAAAAAGTAGGGACTACGTCTGAATAAACACTTGTTTGGTGTCTGTGTCTCTCTGATTCAGAGGTTTCTACATGGATCTTTAGAAACAGGTTAACATTAATTTGGATCACCTGGATAAATCCATCAAAGCGGTGTTCCCCGCTATATCAAGATTAATACAGGGTTGCAGGCTGGGTTGTGTTACAGAGGAGATAGTCAGAAGTTCATGAATGCCAGACTGAAGAGGTAGGTTTTCATTTTAGACTTAAATGCTTTCAGGGATGGAGCTGTCCTGATTGGGTGTGGCAAGGAGTTCCAAAGTGTAGGGGCAGCATGACAAATGGCTCTGTCTCCAAAGGTTTTGAGGTGGACTCTGGGGGTGACCAAGGTGTTACGTTACGTCCTTTTGATCTAAGATTGTGGGGGGGTGTGATGCAGTTGCAAACAAGTCCTTCAGGCATCCAGAGCCCAGATTGTGCAAGGATTTGAATGTCAGTAAGCCAATCTTAAACAGAATTCTCCATTTTATTGGTAGCCAGTAAAGTGAGCACAGGGTTGGTGTTATGTGGCAATGGCGGGGTTGGCTCGTTAACAGCCTTGCGGCAGCATTCTGTACTAATTGCAGGCGGCGTAAATCTTTCTTATGCAGGCCTGTGTAGAGGACGTTGGAGTAGTCTAACCTTGATGTGACGAAGGCATGAACTAGGGTTGGAAGATCCTCTGAAGGAATTAGGTGTTTGATCCTTGCAATATTCCTTAGATGAAAGAAGGAATGTTTCACAATGGCTGAGATTTGATTCCTGAAGCTTAATTTCCCATCAATCAGTACTCCCAGGCTGCGCACACAGTCTGAGTTGTTCAGGTCTGAGCTCCCTATCCTTAGCGGTGTTGGTTGAGACTGAGGCTGCTTTGCTGTTGAGCCCTGGCCCTCGATAACAAAAGCCTCAGTTTTGTCAGCATTAAGTTTTAGCCTATTATTATTCATCCACTCCTGAAGCTCAGCTAAGCATGTGTTTATTTGTGGAGTAGGGTCTGTGACGCCAGGTTTGAATGACAAATATAGCTGGGTGCAGGCACGTGCACAGGGGGGTGCTCTGGGTGCCCAGGCACCCCCCTTTTTAAAATCATCAAAAAAAGGCCCCTCTCGCCGCGCAAAATAAGCCCCGCCCCCGGCCGCGATAAGCTCCGCCCACCCGCGGGAAGCTCCGCCCCGCCTGGGACACTTTCAAGTGAAGAGGCCCAGACAGGAATCCTAGTGTGGCATACTGACCTCTCCCTCCACCTAGGACCCATACTGACCTCTACCTCCCCCAGCACCCATAGTGACCTCTCCCTCCACCTAGTACCCAGTGACCACTCCCTCCCCTAGCACTCACAGTGACCTCTCCCTCCACCTAGGACCCATAGTGACCTCTCCCTCCCCCAGTACCCACAGTGACCTCTCCCTCCCCCAGCACCCACAGTGACCTCTCCCTCCCCCAGCACCCACAGTGACCTCTCCCTCCACCTAGCACCCACAGTGACCTCTCCCTCCACCTAGCACCCACAGTGACCACTCTCTTACCCAGCACCCACAGTGACCTCTTCCTCCATCTAGCACCCACAGTGACCTCTCCCTCCACCTAGCACCCACAGTGACCTCTCCCTCCCCAGCTCTAGCAGTGATCCTGCCTACCCCAGCACCCACACTGACCTATCCCTCCCCCAGCACCCACAGTGATTTTTCCCTCCCCCAGTGGCTACCCTCCTGTCCCCTGCAGCACCCACAGGGACCTCCCATCCCAAAAGCAGCTCCTACAGTGACCTCTCCCATTGCCAGCGCCCACAGTGGCTTCTCCCAACACCCAGCATCCACTCCCTCCTCCAGTAACCACACTGACTTCTCCCAGCACCCACAGTGGCCTACCCTTCCCCCAGCACCCACACTGACCTATACCTCCCTTAGCAGCTACTATGCCATTCATAGCAGCACCCATAGTGACCTCCCACCCCCTGCACCCACAGCAATCCCACCAATATTCAGCACCCACATTACACTCAACCAGTAACCCCCACTATAGTACTTGCACCAAGCACCATGCACCCAATACTCACATCTGGCCTCAATATGGCACTTAGTACTTGCATCAAACAGCCACATGACACCCAACACCTGCACCCCTTCACCCTATAGCTGGCACCCAGTACTCACACCTACATGGCACAGTACTTGCACCCAGCTCTGACATGTCACTCACTACTCACACCTGCACACATTCTCTACATGGCACCCACTCACATAACCAGTACTAGCACCCGATGTACCTGCACTCAGAACCCACGTGACACACAACACCCACCCAGAGCTAGCACCCAGTGCAGGCATGGCACCAAGTATTTGCACCTATGTGATACCCATTACCTGCACCCAACACCCACATGTTTCATCTGCAGTAGTTTCAGTTGCACTAAGCCTCCACTTGGTGCCCAGCACCCACACCAAGCACTCACATATGATATCCAGTACTTGCACCCAGAACTCAAAAGGGACTGAGTACATGCAATCAACACCTACATGATGGTTGATATACACCCATACTGCCAGAATCCACATGACACCCTGTGCCAGCACCCAGAACCCACGTGGCACCCAGCATCTGCCTTTAGCACCCACATAACAACAAATATCCCACTAGCCAGCACCCATCACCCATATGTCACCATGTACTCACTCCCAGTACCCACTTGGCACTCAGTATTTGCACCTAAGACCCACATACCCCCATAATCCACACCCACATGGCACAGTACTCACGCGTCACCAAGTTCCAAAGTCATTATATGCACCTAGTACCCGTCCATGGCCAGCACCCAAATAGCACCCAGTACCCATCCTTGGTCAGAACCCATATGAGACACAGTACTCTCCCATGGCACACATCCAGACCACGCATGGCACTCCCTACTCACTCATGTCCAACACTCACATGGCTCCCTGTACCAATTAGCACTCACATGGTACCCACTATTGTTTATCACCATCTGCTAATCATTCAGCACCGAATACTGCATAGCACACACTGCAAATAAACACCCAATAGAAACTGGACCTTGGTACCCAAAGCAGCTTGACACAGACTTTACATTGGCATCTCGGCACCCACTGCAACTTACCACAAAGTGAACCTTTGCGTCTTAACATCCACTGCATCTGGGCACCCACTGCACCTTGGCACTTACTGCAGTTTTGCATCTACTAATGCTTAGCAACCACTGCATATTAGTAACCACTTCTTTGCCTGAAAAGAGGCTTGGGTGCTGACCAAGAGGGACAGAGGTCCCAGTAATGAAAGGTGAGTCTGTGCCTCTACAGTGGGCTCCACTGTGCCCACTCTAACCCACTAACAGTGGGCACCTATCACTGCTGATTTGAGGGTGGTAGCACCAAAAGAGTTGGAAGGAAACACACAGTCTGCCTGATACTGCTGAAAAGGTGTGTGTGTGTTGGGGAGGGGGGGGGGGGGATAAGACTGCCTTATGCTTTATGGAGAGGGGGTATTACATACACAATTTAGTACGATTTATCGATTTCAAATTTGAGCACCACACCCTTGAGTATCCTCTGCATGGCCCTGCCCCTTCCTGCAGCACCCACACTGACCTCTACTTTTCCCATCAGCCACCCCTTCCCCTCATAGCTGGCACCCAGTACTCACACACACTCACATGACACCCAGTATCTGCACCCAGGCCTAATATTGCACCCAGTACTCACACCTGCACACAGCTTCCACGTGGCACCTACTATCTGCACCAAGTATCCACTTAACCCGTAACCGCACCCAAAGTACCTGCATTCAAAACCCATGTGATGCCCAAGGCCCACCCATAGCCAGCACCCAGTACAGGCATGGCACCACGTATTCGCACCCATGTCACACCCGGTACCTGCATCCAGCACCCACATGACATCTAGTACATGCACCCAGATCTTACATGGCACTAAGTTCTTGCAATCAACACCCGCATGACACTCGATACCCAACCATAGCCAGAACCCACATGACACTCAGTACTTACACCCAGAACCCACATGGCACCCATCATCTGCATTCAGCAGCATGACAATCAATACCCCCCCTAGCCAGAAACGAGGAGGGGGGGCATGCGGGGGAAGGCATTGCCAGGCCCCTTTTTAAATTTGAGCACCCCCCACTTAAGGACCCTCTGCACGGCCCTGGCTGGGTGTCATCAGCATAGCAATGATATGTCAGGCCATGTTTTTGTAGGATTTCTCCAAGTGGCAGCATGTATATGGTGAAAAGTAAAGGGGATAATATTGCGCCCTGAGGTACACCGTATTTTAGTGATACAGGGTTGGAGAAGAAGGGCCCTAAGGCTACTCTTTGTGTTCTGCCAGCCAGGAAGGAGTTGAACCACCGGAGAACAATGCCATCTATGCCACAGTACTCTTGTAGCCTGTTGAGCAAGATTTCATGATCGACTGTGTCAAAAAACGCTGAGAGGTTGAGCAAAATCAGGATGGAACATTTACCTTTGTCTCTTGCAATGAGCAGATCATTGCAAATCTGGGTGAGGGCTGTTTCACAGCTGTGATATTTCCTAAAGCCAGATTGAAGAAGGTCAAGGATGTTGTTTTTGGAGAGCCTGGCTTCAAGTTGGAGGTAGACAGCCTTTTCAACAGGGTTGCTCATCCGAATCCCGGGTACCCGGGTTAACCCGGGTATCCGACCATTTTTACGGTATCTGGATCGGATCCGGATCCGGATACCTGGGCCACTATCCGGATAGCTCTATCTGGATATCTGGCCGCATAATCCGGATACCCGCGGATACCCGCGGATATCCGTTCTACTATCCGGATCCGGATAGTGTAACTAAAGGGAATGATGTCATTCAGCCAGTGGCGGCGCTACACTGGGGCTTGCCCAGGCTTCAGCCCCAGCTGGCAACTTGTTAGCCCCTCTTAAAGCCCCCCCGCTGGCCGTGGCCACCGCAAGTCTGTACTTGCGTATTTTGGGGAGAGAAGACAGGAAGAAAATGATCGAGGCGCCAGCCACGCTAATAAGGGATGCGGGAGCCTGCTTTATTCCTCCCTCCCTCCTCCCTTCCTATGAATGCGCCCCCACCTGCTGTGAATGCCCATCCCCCCCCCCCCCCCCCCCCCCCCCCCCCCGTAGGCAGTGTGTGCGGAGCAGAGCGGAGCGGTAGGTCCTCTTACCGCAATCCATGCTCACCGGCAACTAGTCTCTTGCTTCCTGTTTACCATGACGTCACAGGAAGCAGGAGACTAGTTGCCGGTGAGCATGGATTGCGGTAAGAGGACCTACCGCTCCGCTCTGCTCCGCACACACTGCCTACGGAGGGGACATTCACAGCAGGTGGGGGCATTCAGAGGAAGGGAGGAGGGAGGGAGGAATAAAGCAGGCTCCCGCATCCCTTATTAGCGTGGCTGGCGCCTCGATCATTTTCTTCCTGTCTTCTCTCCCCAGGGCAATCTCCTCACACACAGGGGCACCTTCCTCCCTACCCACGGGCATTCTCCCCCCTCCACTGACGACCCCCCCTACCCACTGGCACCCTCTTCCCCACCCACTGGCACCCTCCTCCTACCCACTGAGACTATCCTCCTACCCACTGGCACCTTTCTCCCCCCACCCAGTGTCACCCTCCTTTCCACCCACAGGTACCCTCCTCCCCACCCACTGGCACCCTCCTCCTACCCACTGGCACCCTCCTCCTACCCACTGACACCCTCCTCCTGCCCACTGGCACTCTCCTCCCCACCCAGTGGCACCCTCCTTTCCACCCACAGGTACCCTCCTCCCCACCCACTGGCACCCTCCTCCCCACCCACTGGCACCCACTGAGCTGCCCTGGGGCCCCCAGCCCACCAGCACCAGCCAGGCCTGAGCTGCCCTGGGGCCCCCAGCCCACCAGCACCAGCCAGGCCTGAGCTGCCCTGGGGCCCCCAGCCCACCACCACCAGCCAGGCCTGAGCTGCCCTGGGGCCCCCAGCCCACCACCACTAGCCAGGCCTCAGCTTCCCTGGGACCCCAGCCCACCAGCCATGCAGGCATGAGGCCTCCAGCCCACCACCAGTCAGGCTTGAGGTGCCCTGGGGCCCCCAGCCCACCACCACCAGCCTGACTACATATACTGGGGACAGCTATACGCCTGGCTACATATACTGGGGACATCTATACACCTGGCTACCTATGCTGGGGACACTGTCTGTCTGTCATTATGTGCATGAACTGGTGAAAAGTTGTCCCTTATGTGCATTTACTGCGGAAACGCAGTCTGTCATTATGTGCATTAACTGGTGAAAAGCTGTCCCTTATGTGCATTTACTGCAGAAACGCAGTCTGTCATTATGTGAATTAACTGGTGAAAAGTTGTCTCTTATGTGCATTTACTGGGGAAATGCTGTCTGTCATTATGTGCATGAACTGGTGAAAAGTTGTCCCTTATGTGCATTTACTGCGGAAACGCAGTCTGTCATTATGTGCATTAACTGGTGAAAAGCTGTCCCTTATGTGCATTTACTGCGGAAACGCAGTCTGTCATTATGTGAATTAACTGGTGAAAAGCTGTCTCTTATGTGCATTTAATGGAGAAACTGTCTGTCATTACATGCATTAACTGGTGAAAAGCAGGCTCTTATGTGCATTTAATGGGGAAACTGTCTGTCATTACGTGCATTAACTGGTGAAAAGCAGGCTCTTATGTGCATTTACTGCGGAAACGCAGTCTGTCATTACGTGCATTAACTGGTGAAAAGCTGTCTCTTTATGTGCATTCAACCAAAATCCACAGTGTGTGGCAAGCACCAATGGGGGAATGGAAAAACAGGCGTGCTATGACTCCTATGGTCTGTGCACATCAGACCATCCATGCATCAAAGTCCAAAGTCGAGTCAGCACCGTCTTCAGTAGACAAATAGCTCTTTTATTAGTTAAAAGGCATGATGACAAAGCAGCAGCGCCCTTTTTCAAGCCAAAAGCAAGGATCATCACACTAACAAGCATTCCAAAACTCCTTATATACCACACAATTCAATGAGCTCACCTGTAACCGACCAATCAGAGGAAGGCAGAGGCCGGCGGACCTGATGGGGAACTAATCCCTTAGTATGCAAAACGGAGTGCTCAATACCCTCCCCCAGACGTCAGCAATCACCCACCTGATCAGCGGGGAAATATGGCCGCCGTGCGAGGAGACGCTAAGGACACCAGAACCAAGCCGCTCCCTCCGCCGACGTCCGCCGCGTCACAGAGGACGCAGCACCAGTCACGTGGGGTCATTCCTCCAATGGTACGAGCGCTCCGCTCTCCAATGCGGAAACCGCTCGTCGTAATGAAAAGGGACGTCACTGACTGAGTCTGGGCGATCTGCCCTCGTTATCATGTGACTCCCAAATGTAAACATTATCCCCATGGCAACCCAAAACAAATGACGATACCTGTGTGGCCAATGGAGCAGCCTAGTCATGAAGTCCCCAGCCTCACCCCGCACAGCAATCCATCTATGGCTAGCCCTGGATAATTTAAACATATGGGCGGGGCCGCGTTCGTCCCTTGAACACTTTATTGTTCAACTTAGGGATAAGTGTCCCCAGATAGTCCTGACCGCACATGTGGATGCCACGGGTGTCTCTTTTCTCGATACTTGGGTGTACAGAGTGGGTGACAAATTGTTCACTGACCTGTACACTAAACCCACAGATCGAAACTCTATATTAGAGTTTCAGAGTTTTCATCCCCAACATATCAGGAATAATATCCCGACTGGACAGTTAATGCGGGTTGAGAGATTGGTGGCGGATCCTGAAAAACGTGAAAGTAGATTAGAACAGATGAGAGACAAGTTTAGGAAGAGAGGGTATCCCAATACTTTGTTGGGAAACAAAGTTAGAACTAGGGCCAGGAGCAAATATAAGGAGCCAAGAATAGCCTTTGTCAGTACTTATAACAGCCAGAGCCAGCAGATAGCTAGGGTTATTAATAGACACTGGAGAATACTAAAAGAATCCTTCCCTACAGTACAGGAATTCAGGTATCCGCCACTGATGTCTTTTTGACGGCCGCCGAGGATCAGAGACAAGGTGGTACACACATCTGCGGTTGAGAGGGCAGAAGTGCCCAGGAATGGGACATTCCCCTGTTTGCACTGCCACATGTGTGGCTTTGTGACAAAGGGAGATATGTTCACACATCCTTCTAGTGGTAAGAGATTCTATATTAGAGGGTATTTTAATTGTGAGTCAGCATTTGTAGTATACCTGATTAAGTGCCCATGTGGTCTAGAGTATGTGGGCAAAACCACACAACCGCTTCGAGATCGCATTTCATCGCACAAATCTGCAATCAGAGGTGAGAGCTCTGATCATGCAGTGGCATGCCATTTTAAAGATTGCAGACATACTGTTTCGCAATTGAGAGTCCAGGTAATAGACAACGTCCCTTTTAGTGTAAAGAGGGGAGACCGCCATAAATTATTGTTGAGAAAGGAGGCGATGTGGATTAGGAGATTGGGGACTTTTGGTAGAGGGGGGCTTAATAAAGAATATGAGCTGTCGGGTGTATTTAGAGCTGTACTGCATTACTGTCTTTGTGGGTGATTTATGCATATTAATCTTGTGTGTATTTTTATTTTTATCTATTTATAGATTTATTGGACCGACGGAGAGGAGTTAGGCGGAGACTGGCAAGTTTAAATTATCCAGGGCTAGCCATAGATGGATTGCTGTGCGGGGTGAGGCTGGGGACTTCATGACTAGGCTGCTCCATTGGCCACACAGGTATCGTCATTTGTTTTGGGTTGCCATGGGGATAATGTTTACATTTGGGAGTCACATGATAGCGAGGGCGGATCGCCCAGACTCAGTCAGTGACGTCCCTTTTCATTACGACGAGCGGTTTCCGCATTGGAGAGCGGAGCGCTCGTACCATTGGAGGAATGACCCCACGTGACTGGTGCTGCGTCCTCTGTGACGCGGCGGACGTCGGCGGAGGGAGCGGCTTGGTTCTGGTGTCCTTAGCGTCTCCTCGCATGGCGGCCATATTTCCCCGCTGATCAGGTGGGTGATTGCTGACGTCTGGGGGAGGGTATTGAGCACTCCGTTTTGCATACTAAGGGATTAGTTCCCCATCAGGTCCACCGGCCTCTGCCTTCCTCTGATTGGTCGGTTACAGGTGAGCTCATTGAATTGTGTGGTATATAAGGAGTTTTGGAATGCTTGTTAGTGTGATGATCCTTGCTTTTGGCTTGAAAAAGGGCTGCATGCCCGAAACAGCGGAGCTGTCGCTGCTGCTTTGTCATCATGCCTTTTAACTAATAAAAGAGCTATTTGTCTACTGAAGACGGTGCTGACTCGACTTTGGACCTTTTTGTGCATTTACTGCAGAAACGCAGTCTGTCATTATGTGCATTAACTGGTGAAAAGCTGTCTCTTATGTGCATTTAATGAGGAAACGCTGTCTGTCATTACGTGCATTAACTGCTGAAAAGCTGATTCTTATGTGCATTTACTGGTGAAAGGCTACCTGTCATTATGTGCGTTTACTTCATTTTTTTTTTCATGTAACTACGTTAGCTGGTACAACTACATTAAAGTTAGCCCCGCCCACATGACATCATGACCACGCCCAAATTTCCGCCGTGGCGCGCAAATTCCCCCCCCCCAAGCTCGGCCTGCCAGCCCTCGTGCCCCCTTTGAGCCCCCCCAAAAATCTGAAGCTGGAGCCGCCACTGCATTCAGCCAATCACAGGGCTCCCAGCAGAAGCCCTGGCAACCAAGCAACCAATCACAGAGGGGAACCTTGGCCAGTCCCTCCTGTATATAAGGAGGGGGGCCATGATGAAAAAAACGTCCTTGCTGTGACTGCCACTGAGATAGTTTGTCCAGTGTGTATTGTTAAGCAAGTGCATTATCCCAGTGATAAATCCAGCGTTTTTGAACACCAACACCTGCTGTATATAACACTGTTGTCTATTGTAGTGTAGCTAGTAGTGTTTTATATTGTTGTAGTTAGTTAGTGTGTCAGTCTGTGCTGTCTGTGTGAGCTGTGACAGTCTCTGCTGCTGCAGCTTGCAGGCAGCAGCTCTGCTATCTGTGTCTTAGTGTACTGCTGTTTGTGCACATAGGCCAGTGCTGGTGCTGCCTTAGCTACACAGTTGGAGGATTACTGTGTAGTGTGTAATTGTATATTGTGTAGTTAAGTACTGCAGTCAGTGCTAGTTGTGTTAGACTAGTACTGTCTGTGTGTGAGTGACTACTGAATTTCTGCTGTGTCTTCTTGATCTTGAGTGTCAGTGTGACAGACCGTCCGTTAGTGTGCACACTGTGTTCTACTGTGCTCTGTCTGTATTTATCACCCCCCAATTTCAATAAAGTACCCCACATCCATCATACGTGCAGTATGTCTGCTGGCACTGGCAGCCGGGGGAAGGCCATCAAAGGCAAAAAGAGAGGGAATATTGCTGGCACCGTCACCGCCAGCAGTTCTGCCATACTGCCCATTCAGCCGGTAGCCACTGGCCGTGGACGCACTGGGCGCCAAGCTGATAGGGGGAGTCACGCTGTAGCGGCGCAGCAGCGCATAGCGTCAATTTTTCAGCAGGGTAGGCGGAGCAAATTGGAGGAGAAAGACGCCGAGCCTGTGATGCAGCTAATGTTGGATGAGCAGGACACCAGCAGCTCTGCAACAGAGAGCTCCACCCCCACCACCACTCCTGTTCGCAGGAGCAGCAGCAGCCGCCCAGCAGCAGTGCATGGGGACTCGTCCTCAGTCATGTCGACCCCAGCAGGCAGTCTACCCTCAAGTGCTGCTGAGTTGTTGAGTCCAGACCCCACTAGCACAATCAGGCCTGTAACCACAGAGGTTGAGGGGGATATTCTTTCCCAAATGGGATTTATGGCTGAGTCACAGATGGTGACGGTGGTTGTTGGGGAGGGGTCCTACTCCTTGCCCGATGTGTCAGACTCAGCAGAAGAGGAGTTGGGGTCCACAACATCCCATCAGTTGTTTGAGGAGGGGGAGTCTGGCGATGATTATGATGATGAGGTGAAGGACAGAGACTACCACCAACCACAGGAGGGGCATGTTAGCTCCTTTGAGTCTGAGGAGGAGGATACGTCGGTGGGTCTGACACGGAGAATCATGATCTCTGAAATTGGCAGGAGCAGCAGTGAGCAACAGCCTGCTGCTTTATCTTCTGCCGCTACCACCAGCCGCACCACTCAACCCCAGGCCCCAACCCCCGCAGCAACAAAAGTAACAGCAGCAGGGCGTAAGGGGAAATTTTTATCCTCCATCTGGAATTATTTTAATCTGCCGTCACTGGACAGCAAGTTTGTCACCTGTAAGGGGTGCCTGGTGAAGAGGTAGAGAGGTAGCACCCCCGCCACCTATGGCACCTCCAGCTTAATAAAACACCTGGCTGGTAAACATCACAAGGAGCATGAGGAGTTCTTGAGGCTAAAGGAAGCTGGCACTGTCAGTGTTCCACCCCAAACCACCACCGGAACCCCCTTTTCCACTCCTACCGACACTGAGGCCTGTTCAGGCAGCCAGTCCTCAGTGGTCTCCTCTGCTCCCTCCTCGGCTTCCCGTGCAAGCCAGAAGTGACACCAGACCCTGCTGACCGAGGCGTTTGCTATCAGGGCTCAGCCTCCCAGCAGCCGTCGGATCCGCCTGCTCAACGGCCTGCTTACACGGGCCATGGCCTCCCAGCTCCTCCCGTACTCCTTTGTGCAGGAGGGGAGCGACATGCGTGCACTCCTGCAGTGCGCAGCACCGGATTGGCCTGTCCCCAGCCGGCACTATTTCTCACGGACGGTCATGCCAGCACTACACTGCTTCGTAAAGGCCAATGTGGAACGTGGGCTTGATCAATCGGTGGGTGAGCGGATCCATGTGACTATGGACTCGTGGAGCAGCCGGTTCGGGACAGGCCGCTATTTGTCCTTCACCGCACACTGGGTCAGTTTGGTGGAAGTGGGTGAGGAGGGGACAGCAGCATCATCAAGCCAGTGGGTGGTGCCACCCCGCAGTAGGGTCAGGGGAAGTGCAGCAAGTGCCTCTGCTCCGGTTCCACCCCCTACGGCACACCCTCCGCCGCCAAACGCCCCCGCCTCAGCAGCAGCAGTGTGAAGGCCCGCCACTGCCAAGCACTGCTGGAGATGGTCAGCCTGGGCAAGCAAAGCCTGACCGCAGAGCACGTCCTGGACAAACTCAAGGAGCAGGAGAGGCGTTGGCTGACCCCCAGAGGCCTCAGAGTCGGAGAGGTGGTGTCTGATAATGTGGCCAACCTTGTCGCTGCCATCCGCCGGGGAGACCTCACCCACACATCTCCTGTCTGGCCCACGTCCTGAACCTGGTGGTTCAGAAATTTTTGAGCACCTACCAGGGGATGGAGCCACTTTTAAAAGCTGCTCGCAAAACGGTGGGTTATTTCCGCCACTCGGGCGGTACCTCATCGGCCCTGGAAGCTGTGCAGCTGGAGCTGAACCTGCCACGGCACCGTCTGATTATTGACGTTCCAACACGGTGGAATTCCACCCTGGCCATGTTGGAACGTCTGGTTGAGCAGAGGCAGGCTGTCAACCACTACTTGGCCAAAGCCACCGCCGATGCCACCACCATGTACAGGAGCAGCAGCCACCTGCCGGAGATGATACGGATTGCTGAATGGAGAAAAATGCAGCTGGTGTGCATGGTCCTGGCACCCTTCCTGGAGGCCACCGACTTGGTCAGCCGGGACCGGGCGTCAGTTTGTCAGTGGGTGACCATGGTGTGCATGCTGCACAAGGCCCTGGATGGTCTGATTCAAGTGGGAGAGAGAGACTTGATCCAGCAGGAGCAGCAGGCACCTGCGCAGTCCACCTCTGTGCAGCAGGAGGAGGAGGAGGTTGAGGACTTGGAGTTGGAGGAGTTGGAGGTCCCTGACCGTGAGGATCAGGAGGCACTGCCGAGTGCAGCTGCAGTGGTGCGGGGGTGGAGAGAGCAGGGGGAGTTTGAGGAAGAAGAGGAGGACAGCACTTATGAAGATAATGTGCCAGCAGATATGGCAGCCCTCTTCCCCATGGCAGCGCACATGTTGCAGTGCCTGCTCAGGGACCCAAGGGTCAAAGAGATGCGTGGTCGGGAGGACATGTGGATCACCCTGATGCTGGACCCACGGTTGAAGGGGAAGCTGCATCAGTTCCTGCCTGCAGCAGGAGGAGACCCTGAGCGCCAAATGAGGGAGTTGCAGCGGTCCCTGGTTCGGCGCTTGGAGGAAGCATTCCCCCAGACTCCCCCCCCCCCCCCCCTACTGTCACAGTCCAGCCAGCACAGCAGCAGGTGCCTGCGTCCATCAGCAGCAGGCGCCCATCAAACCTGCTGTCTCTCACAAAGGAGCTGTACACCACGCCGGTACAGCTGCCGAGTGGGGAGGTGCATGCAGCAACAGCATTTGGCTCTCAAAGCCAGAACCAGCGCCTGACCCGGGTGGTGGCAGACTATATGGGGTCCTACAGCGGCCTTGACAGCGACAGCACTGTGGACCCCTTTGATTACTGGGTCCAGCACCTGGAAATTTGGAGTGAGCTGGCGCAGTACGCCCTGGAAGTCCTTGCTTGCCCCCCTTCCAGTGTGCTGTCCGAAAGGTGCTTCAGCGCGGCCGGTGGTGTGGTAACAGAGAAGCGTTCTCGTCTGTCCACCCAGTCTGTGGACAGACTGACGTTTCTTAAAATAAATCAGGCTTGGGTGGTCGGTGAATTCCTGGCCCCTGTTGTTGGCAAGAGGGGGAAATGAAGCGACTGGAAATCGCACTATGCCTGCCTTACTACCACCCTTTACCACCACAACCTCCAGGCTCTGCATAAGCCTGCTTCAAAAAATTTTGACAGCTGTGGTACACTACCAACCAGTAGCGTCACTAGGGGGGTGCGGTGGGTGCGGACCGCACCAGGTGTCACTAGCAGAAGGGGTGACACCAAGCTCCAGGCTAAGGGAGAGTGGAATAAGCTATGTAAATATAGACCAGGCTAGTACCTGTTGTACTTCTTTCTCCTGCTCTTCTCCATTCTGGCTGCTCCTTATTGAGCTGATAACAGAGTTCAGAGGCCACCAGGGCCACATGGTGATCATTTTAACACCCCCCTATAACAACCAACGTTACTGCATAGTGAGGTTGGAGGTTCAAGGGGTAAGAGGTGGTGACACCATGAGTTTCCGCACCGGGTGACACCAACCCTAGTGACGCCTCTGCTACCAACACACTAAGTGCCATGGTAAACACTATTAATGTGTAATTTTTTGGGACGTGTCTGTGCTGTCCGAGTTGTGGGGAGGCCCCAACTGCGGCAGTACGACCGCTTCCTGACTGGAAACTCTTCTAATTTTTGAACTTGCCGTGGTACCTACAAGTGCCATGGTGAACTATAATCTAAACACTATTAATGTGTAATTTTTTTGGGATGTGTCTGTGCTGACCGAGTTGTGGGGAGGCCCCAACTGCGGCAGTACGACCGCTTCCTGACTGGAAACTCTTCTAATTTTTGAACTTGCCGGGGTACCTACAAGTGCCATGGTGAACTATAATCTAAACACTATTAATGTGTAATTTTTTTGGGATGTGTCTGTGCTGTCCGAGTTGTGGGGGGCTGCATCAACCTACTCATCCTGCTGCTACTGTCTGTGGTACCCACCAACACCAGGGTCCACAAAACTATTTCTTCTGCTGCCACCAGCTACTACGCCACTCCAACAGCTGCATCGACCTACTCATCCTGCTGCTCCTGCTGCTCCTGTCTGTGGTACCCACCAACACCAGGGTCCACACATCTATTTCTTCTGCTGCCACCAGCTACTACGCCACTCCAACAGCTGCATCGACCTACTCATCCTGCTGCTCCTGTCTGTGGTACCCACCAACACCAGGGTCCACACATCTATTTCTTCTGCTGCCACCAGCTACTACGCCACTCCAACAGCTGCATCGACCTACTCATCCTGCTGCTCCTGTCTGTGGTACCCACCAACACCAGGGTCCACACAACTATTTATTCTGCTGCCACCAGCTACTACGCCACTCCAACAGCTGCATCGACCTACTCATCCTGCTGCTCCTTTCTGTGGTACCCACCAACACCAGGGTCCACACAACTATTTATTCTGCTGCCACCAGCTACTACGCCACTCCAACAGCTGCATCGAACTTCTCATCCTGCTGCTCCTTTCTGTGGTACCCACCAACACCAGGGTCCACAAATCTATTTCTTCTGCTGCCACCAGCTACTACGCCACTCCAACAGCTGCATTGACCTACTCATCCTGCTGCTCCTGTCTGTGGTACCCACCAACACCAGGGTCCACACAACTATTTATTCTGCTGCCACCAGTTACTACGCCACTCCAACAGCTGCATCGACCTACTCATCCTGCTGCTCCTGCTGCTACTGTCTGTGGTACCCACCAACACCAGGGTCCACACATCTATTTCTTCTGCTGCCACCAGCTACTACGCCACTCCAACAGCTGCATCGGCCTACTCATCCTGCTGCTCCTGCTGCTCCTGTCTGTGGTACCCACCAACACCAGGGTCCACACATCTATTTCTTCTGCTGCCACCAGCTACTACGCCACTCCAACAGCTGCATCGACCTACTCATCCTGCTGCTCCTGCTGCTCCTGTCTGTGGTACCCACCAACACCAGGGTCCACACATCTATTTCTTCTGCTGCCACCAGCTACTACGCCACTCCAACAGCTGCATCGACCTACTCATCCTGCTGCTCCTGCTGCTCCTGTCTGTGGTACCCACCAACACCAGGGTCCACACATCTATTTCTTCTGCTGCCACCAGCTACTATGCCACTCCAACAGCTGCATCGACTTACTTATCCTGCTGCTCCTGTCTGTGGTACCCACCAACACCATGGTCCACACTACTATTTATTCTGCTGCCACCAGCTACTACGCCACTCCAACAGCTGCATCGACCTACTCATCCTGCTGCTCCTGCTGCTCCTGTCTGTGGTACCCACCAACACCAGGGTCCACACATCTATTTCTTCTGCTGCCACCAGCTACTACACCACTCCAACAGCTGCATCGACCTACTCATCCTGCTGCTCCTGTCTGTGGTACCCACCAACACCAGGGTCCACACAACTATTTATTCTGCTGTCACCAGCTACTACGCCACTCCAACAGCTGCATCGACCTACTCATCCTGCTGCTCCTGTCTGTGGTACCCACCAACACCAGGGTCCACAAATCAATTTCTTCTGCTGCCACCAGCTACTACGCCACTCCAACAGCTGCATTGACCTACTCATCCTGCTGCTCCTGTCTGTGGTACCCACCAACACCAGGGTCCACACAACTATTTATTCTGCTGCCACCAGCTACTACGCCACTCCAACAGCTGCATCGACCTACTCATCCTGCTGCTCCTGCTGCTCCTGTCTGTGGCACCCACCAATAGAGTTGGGCCGAACGGTTCGCCGGCGAACTTAGGTGGTTCGCGTGCGGGTGCCGCACGCGAACGTTTTGCGGAAGTTCGGTTCGCCCCATAATGCACCTGAATGTCAACTTTGACCCTCTACATCACAGTCAGCAGGCCCAGTGTAGCCAATTAGGCTACACTAGCCCCTGGAGCCCCACCCCCCCTTATATAAGGCAGGCAGCGGCGGCCATTACGGCCACTCTTGTGCCTGCATTAGAGAGAGTAGGGCGAGCTGCTGTCTGTCTCTAGGGAAAGATTAGTTAGGCTTAGCTTTTCCTGGCTGCATACCTGTTCTGTTCAGTGAGCCCTCAGCCCACTGCATACCTGTACTGTGATCCTGCCACTGCATACCTGTTCAGTGATCCTGCCAGTGCATACCTGTTCAGTGATCCTGCCACTGCATACCTGTTCAGTGATCCTGCCAGTGCATACCTGTTCAGTGATCCTGCCACTGCATACCTGTTCAGTGATCCTGCCAGTGCATACCTGTTCAGTGATCCTGCCACTGCATACCTGTTCAGTGATCCTGCCAGTGCATACCTGTTCAGTGATCCTGCCACTGCATACCTGTTCAGTGATCCTGCCACTGCATACCTGTTCAGTGATCCTGCCACTGTATACCTGTTCTGTGAACCCGCCACTGTATACCTGTTCTGTTCAGTGGACCCGCCACTGTATACCTGTTCTGTGAACCCGCCACTGCATACCTGTTGTGTTCAGTGAACCTGCCACTGCATACCTGTTCTGTGAACCCGCCACTGTATACCTGTTCTGTTCAGTGGACCCGCCACTGTATACCTGTTCTGTGAACCCGCCACTGTATACCTGTTCTGTTCAGTGGACCCGCCACTGTATACCTGTTCTGTGAACCCGCCACTGTATACCTGTTCTGTTCAGTGGACCCGCCACTGTATACCTGTTCAGTGATCCTGCCACTGTATACCTGTTCTGTGAACCCGCTACTGTATACCTGTTCTGTTCAGTGGACCCGCCACTGTATACCTGTTTAGTTAACACGCCACTGCATACCTGTTATGTTCAGTGAACCTGCCACTGCATACCTGTTCTGTGAACCCGCCACTGTATACCTGTTCTGTTCAGTGGACCCGCCACTGTATACCTGTTCTGTGAACCCGCCACTGTATACCTGTTCTGTTCAGTGGACCCGCCACTGTATACCTGTTCTGTGAACCCGCCACTGTATACCTGTTCTGTTCAGTGGACCCGCCACTGTATACCTGTTCAGTGATCCTGCCACTGTATACCTGTTCTGTGAACCCGCCACTGTATACCTGTTCTGTTCAGTGGACCCGCCACTGTATACCTGTTTAGTGAACACGCCACTGCATACCTGTTGTGTTCAGTGAACCTGCCACTGCATACCTGTTCTGTGAACCCGCCACTGTATACCTGTTCTGTTCAGTGGACCCGCCACTGTATACCTGTTCTGTGAACCCGCCACTGTATACTTGTTCTGTTCAGTGGACCCGCCACTGTATACCTGTTCTGTGAACCCGCCACTGTATACCTGTTCTGTTCAGTGGACCCGCCACTGTATACCTGTTCAGTGATCCTGCCACTGTATACCTGTTCTGTGAACCCGCCACTGTATACCTGTTCTGTTCAGTGGACCCGCCACTGTATACCTGTTTAGTGAACACGCCACTGCATACCTGTTGTGTTCAGTGAACCTGCCACTGCATACCTGTTCTGTCAACCCGCCACTGTATACCTGTTCTGTTCAGTGGACCCGCCACTGTATACCTGTTCTGTGAACCCGCCACTGTATACCTGTTCTGTTCAGTGGACCCGCCACTGTATACCTGTTTAGTGAACACGCCACTGCATACCTGTTCTGTGAACCCGCCACTGCACTCTCGCCATGGTGCGCACCAGTCCAGCACGGCCGTCACTACACAAACAGCTGTTTGCGGTGCGTTACACGGTGAGTTTGGTGTGTCAGTGTGAAGCAGTACCTTAATTACACTACCTGATTGATGTATACACATGCAAGATGTTTTAAAGCACTTTAGGCCTGTCATTTAGCATTCAATGTGATTTCTGCCCTTAAAACGCTGCTTTGCGTCAAATCCAGATTTTTCCCGGGGACTTTTGGCATCTATCCCACTCCGCCATGCCCCCCTCCAGGTGTTAGACCCCTTGAAACATCTTTTCCATCACTTTTGTGGCCAGCATAATTATTTTTTTTTTCAAAGTTTGCATCCCCATTGAAGTCTATTGCGGTTCGCGAACTTTAACGCGAACCGAACGTTACGCGAAAGTTCGCGAACCCGGTTCACGAACCTAAAATCGGAGGTTCGGTCCAACTCTACCCACCAACACCAGGGTCCACACATCTATTTCTTCTGCTGCCACCAGCTACTACGCCACTCCAACAGCTGCATCGACCTACTCATCCTGCTGCTCCTGTCTGTGGTACCCACCAACACCAGGGTCCACAAAACTATTTCTTCTGCTGCCACCAGCTACTACGCCACTGCAACAGCTGCATCGACCTACTCATCCTGCTGTTCCTGCTGCTCCTGTCTGTGGTACCCACCAACACCAGGGTCCACACATCTATTTCTTCTGCTGCCACCAGCTACTACGCCACTCCAACAGATGCATCGTCCTACTCCTCCTGCTGCTCCTGTCTGTGGTACCCACTAACACCAGGGTCCACACATCTATTTCTTCTGCTGCCACCAGCTACTACGCCACTCCAACAGCTGCATCGACCTACTCATCCTGCTGCTCTTGTCTGTGGTACCCACCAACACCAGGGTCCACACTAAACTGCATAGTCTGCTGCCACCACCTATTACGCCACTACAAATACAATAGCCTGCCACCAGCTATCACGCCACTAGCCCACAACAATAGCTTTAATTTTTTGCCGATGTCAGAGCTGAAAACTGCCATGTCCCAGTTGTGCGATTGGACTTTGGACACAATGTGGGCTGCACGACCGCTGTCTGGAAGCTAGTCCTGATGTTAATTGACAGCTTTTTTTTTTTTTTTTTTCATTTTATGTCCACCAAATAATTAATTAGTATTTCCCTTTAAAAAATCATGATGCTACATGCATCATTTACCCTAAAAACCATTTTAAAGCTATTTAACCACTTGCCGACCGCACGCTTATACCGTGCGTCGGCAAAGTGGCAGCTGCAGGACCAGCGACGCAGTACTGCGTCGCCAGCTGCAGGCTAATTAATCAGGAAGCAGCCGCTCGCGCGATGGCGGCTCGCAGGCTAAATGTAAACACAAGCGGAAATAATCCGCTTTGTTTACATTTGTACGGCGCTGCTGCGAGGCAGCGCCGTAAGGCAGATCGGCGATCCCCGGCCAATCAGCGGCCGGGGATCACCTCCATGTGACAGGGGACGTCCTGTCACTGGCTGCACAGGACGGATAGCGTCCTGTGCAGCCTCGATCGCCGGGGGGGCAGCAGGTAGGAGAGGGAGGGGGGAATTTCGCCGCGGAGGGGGGCTTTGAGGTGCCCCCCCCCCGCAACACCCAGCAGGCAGAAGAGATCAGACCCCCCCAGCACATCATTCCCATAGGGGGGAAAAGGGGGGCAATCTGATCTCTCTGCCTGCTACCTGATCTGTGCTGGGGGCTGCAGAGCCCACCCAGCACAGATCAGTAAAAACAGCGCTGGTCCTTAAGGGGGGGTAAAGGGTGGGTCATCAAGTGGTTAAAGGGCACTTCCGGGTTTTCTATCCGGATACCCGAATAGGTCGGGTACCCGCGGGTAATTTGGTCGGATATCCGGATCGGATCCGGATATCTGCAAGGTCGGATCTGGATATCCGGATCCGGATCCGGATATCTGGGTACCCGGATCCGGATCCGGGCGGGTAATAAAAAGCACTACTCGAGCATCCCTGCTTTTCAATAACTTTTCCCAGAAAGGGGAGGTTTGAGACAGGTCTGTAGCTGTTTAGAGCATCTGGGTCTAAGGATGGTTTCTTGAGTAGTGGCCTTACGATTGCTTCTTTCAGAGTATAGGGAAACCACCCTTCTTGTAAGGAACTGTTGACTATTTTGTGGAATGCCGGTGTAAATAGTTCAGGTCTTGTACCGTGTGCAAGCTAAAGGGACCCATACACTGAGCCGATCAGCGGCCATTCGATCGATCACAAATCGATATACTGATCGATCGATTTGCGGCCAATTTTGATCGATTTCAAACGATCTGACATGCTGGAAAATCTAGGTCGATCTGTTAAGATTGCTTATCATTTTGCATTGGACCTAATGGAAATCTGATGGCAAAAATATTCCATCCGATCTATTTTCAATAGATTTCATACTGAAATCTATTGGAAATCTGTTCCTAGTAAAAAATGTTCTTAAACACATTAGATAGATCAGAAATCTATCTGATAATCTATCTGCTGCTAATCTAACGAGTGCATGGCCACCTTAAATCTCCTAGTCAGCATGGAACAAATGTGTGATCATACTATTTATGAATTATCCCATATATGATCAATCTACCTATGAAAGGAACATATACCGGTACTGTATGAAATATTTCAAGAGTGGAAGTATATGTAAATGGATACCTCCAACGTATATGTCTCATGCACGCCATTACAATATATCATATTTAAATTTAACAAGAGACAGGGTATAACTAATAATTAATGTCTACTCCATATGAACCCATGGATAATTATTTGCATTGGATTAACCCAGTATTAATGGTTATGCTTTGAAGTGATATACTTATTGAAAATTCACTTGTACTGATGTTTATTGGATAATAACTCATGATATAATACATGCTTATCGTTACCTTTATAGCATTTAGGATTGGCATAACATTTTTTCCACTTATCATAATTATATGATGTACCGTATTTTTCGCCGTATAAGACGCACTTTTTCTCCCCAAAAAATAGGGGGGAAAAGTCCCTGCGTCTTATACAGCAAAGGCAGGGAATTCCCGACTTAGAAACGCCCGCCGATACGGACCGCGACCCGCCGCGTCGGGAATTCCCTGCCTGTGTGGCTGCACCTGACGTATGCCTCTGCCCTCTCCCCCATGCCTGTAATGTGTCCGGCTGAGTGTTACATGCCCCCTCCCGCTGTGTTCCTTATCTCTGCATGCCCCCGCGAGTGTCTAATATGCCCGCTCCCCCACCTGCCTTATCTCCCTCCCCCATGTCTTGGCTGGCCCCCCCACGGGTGTTAATCTGCAGCGGGCTTACCTCTCCGCCATGCCCGCGAGGATTGGAGACCTCCTTCACAGCCGCGCATCTCGCTCTAGTGATCGGCATGTGGTGATTGCGTCATTACCACATGCCGATCACTAGAGCGAGATGCACGGCTGTGAAGAAGGTCTCCAATCCTCGCGGGCATGGCGGAGAGGTCAGCCCGCTGCAGATTAACACCCGGGGGGGCCAGCCAAGACATGGGGGAGGGAGATAAGGCAGGCGGGGGAGCGGGCATATTAGACACTCGCGGGGGCACGCAGAGATAAGGAACACAGCGGGAGGGGGCATGTAACACTCAGCCGGACACATTATAGGCATGGGGGAGAGGGCAGAGGCAAACAATGGGGAGACAATGGGACACAGGAGGACAACATTTGAGGGGTAACATGTACAAGACGCTCCTGGAATATGGACGCACCAGGTTTAGTATATATATTTTTTTTCTCTGGTTTTTGCCCTCTAAACCTGGGTGCGTCTTATATTCCGGAGCGTCTTATACGGCGCGAAATACGGTATATTACGATATATATATCATCCTGGATATTTTATATTCTTGATCATGCATACATTTTATAGACTTGTTTTTCTTTTCAGTACATTGGTCTACCAGAGACACATTGGTTAGGGGTTAAGGGGCCCATACACTTAACAATTTTCCCACCGATATACAGCAGATTTGATCACTGTGATCGAATCTGCTGTGAAATCGTTGCACAAACGCTGACCGAACGATCAATTTCCATCCAAAATTGATCGTTCCTGTCGATCTGTCCGTACGGAAGATTTCGCTCGATCGCCGGTGGGTCGGGAGTGCGTAGATAGCGGCGTTCGAATGTCCGAGGACCGACGCTAGCAGCAATACATGACCTGTTCCGCCGGCGCGTGTCCCCGCTCTCTCCGCTGTCCCTTCGCCGCGCTGGCTTCACTTACGTCCTGTCCCAACAGGAAGTTTAACCAGAAGAGCGCCCTCTACTGTTTAAACTTCCCCGGCAGAAAGTAAAGTGAAGCTGTAGCCCTGGAGCCCAGAGCGGAGAAGAGACAGCAGAGACCAGGGGGCTCGCGCCGGCCGGATCAGGTAATGTAAGCAGGGGGGCGGCGGCAGCTCCACAGATTGCGAATCGGTTTCATAATGAAATCGATTCACAATCTGTTTGCAGTAAAGGCAGCCATACGATCCCTCTCTGATCAGATTCGATCAGAGAGGGATCTATCTGTTGGTCGATCTGATGGCAAATTGACCAGTGTATGGCCACCTTAAGACTATCCTTGTTTTTGTTTGCTATTTGGCAGATAACATTCACACCAAGGTAAACATTGGCAGTGTTTACTATGTACAGGTCCTTCTAAAAAAAATTAGCATATTGTGATGAAGTTCATTATTTTCTGTAATGTACTGATAAACATTAGACTTTCATATATTTTGGATTCATTACTAGAGATGTGGAGAACTGTTCGCCCGGCGAACATCTCTGGAGCTCTTACTACTTCCGGGTCGCACTGACCTGGAGTAGTACGCCTGCGCTGCCTGGCTGAGCGCGTCCTAGATCGCACTCCTGCTGCCGGGCACTCTCTGCGCATGAGCGTGACGTCATTCATGACGTCACGCACACGCGCAGAAAGTGCCTGGCAACAGGAGCGCGATCTAGAACGCGCTCTGCCGGGCAGCGCAGGCGTACTACTCTGGGTCAGTGCGACCCGGAAGTAGTAAGAGCCCCAGGGATTTGGAGATGTTCGCCACATCTCTATTCATTACACACAACTGAAGTAGTTCAAGCCTTTTATTGTTTTAATATTGATGATTTTGGAAAACCCAAAATTCCTATCTCAAAAAGTTAGCATATCATGAAAAGGTTCTCTAAACGAGCTATTAACCTAATCATCTGAATCAACTAATTAACTCTAAACACCTGCAAAAGATTCCTGAGGCTTTTAAAAACTCCCAGCCTGGTTCATTACTCAAAACCACAATCATGGGTAAGACTGCCGACCTGACTGCTGTTCAGAAGGCCATCATTGACACCCTCAAGCAAGAGGGTAAGACACAGAAAGAAATTTCTGAACGAATAGGCTGTTCCCAGAGTGCTGTATCAAGGCACCTCAGTGGGAAATCTGTGGGAAGGAAAAAGTGTGGCAGAAAATGCTGCACAACGAGAAGAGGTGACCGGACCCTGAGGAAGATTGTGGAGAAGGACCGATTCCAGACCTTGGGGGACCTGCGGAAGCAGTGGACTGAGTCTGGAGTCCTGTGGTCTCCCCCGTGTCCTCCTGTACAGGCGTGTGCAGGAAATGGGCTACAGGTGCCGTATTCCCCAGGTCAAGCCACTTTTTAACCAGAAACAGTGGCAGAAGCGCCTGACCTGGGCTACAGAGAAGCAGCACTGGACTGTTGCTCAGTGGTCCAAAGTACTTTTTTCGGATGAAAGCAACTTTTGCATGTCATTCGGAAATCAAGGTGCCAGAGTCTGGGGGAAGACTGGGGAGAGGGAAATGCCAAAATGCCTGAAGTCCAGTGTCAAGTACCCACAGGCCCGGCCCTAGACTTTTTGCCGCCTGAGGCAATTTTCAAAGAAATCGCCGCCACCCCCCGCCCCCCCCCCCCCAGCCGTGGGTGTGGGGGGCCGCCCGAGCTGGAGGGGACAGCGGGCAGGAAGGGGGTATTGGGCCTAGCGGCGGGGAGGGGGGTCGGACCCCCCCTCCCTCGCCTGGGTCCCCCGTCCTCCGCTCCCCTCCAGCTTTAACAAGGTCCGTGCTGGCTGCAGCTATTTGTAAGAGGCAACGGGCGGGGATTACTCACCTCTTCCTCGTTCCAGGCCAGCGTGCGCTCCACTGATGTCACTTCCTGCGGCGTAGCAGGAAGTGACGTCAGTGGAGCGCACGCTGACCTGGAACGAGGAAGAGGTGAGTAATCCCCGCCCGTTGCCTCTTACAAATAGCTGCAGCCAGCACGGACCTTGTTAAAGCTGAAGGGGAGCAGAGGACGGGGCACCCAGGCGAGGGAGGGGGGGGGTCCGACCCCCCTCCCCGCCGCTAGGCCCAATACCCCCTTCCTGCCCGCTGTCCCCCCCAGCTCGGGCGGCCCCCCACACACACGGACGGGCGGGTGCCGCCCCTCCAGAAGTGCCGCCTGAGGCAAAAGTTTCACCCCGCCTCATGGGCGGGCCGGCCCTGAGTACCCACAGTCAGTGATGGTCTGGGGTGCCATGTCAGCTGCTGGTGTTGGTCCACTGTGTTTTAACAAGGGCAGGGTCAATGCAGCTAGCTATCAGGAGATTTTGGAGCACTTCATGCTTCTATCTGCTAAAAAGCTTTATGGAGATGAAGATTTCATTTTTCAGCATGACCTGGCACCTGCTCACCGTGCCAAAACCACTGGTAAATGGTTTACTGACCATGGTATTACTGTGCTCAATTGGCCTGCCAACTCTCCTGACCTGAACCCCATAGAGAATCTGTGGGATATTGTGAACAGAAATTTGAGAGACGCAAGACCCAAAACTCTGGATGAGCTTAAGGCCGCTATCAAAGCATCCTGGGCCTCCATAACACCTGAGCAGTGCCACAGGCTGATTGCCTCCATGCCACGCCGCATTGAAGCGGTCATTTCTGCAAAAGGATTCCCGACCAAGTATTGTGTGCATAACTGAACATAATTATTTGAAGGTTGACTTTTTTTGTTTTAAAAACACTTTTCTTTTATTGGTCGGATGAAATATGCTAATTTTTTGAGATAGGAAATTTGGGTTTTCATGAGCTGTATGCCAAAATCATCAATATTAAAACAATAAAAGGCTTGAGGTACTTCAGTTGTGTGTAATGAATCTAAAATATATGAAAGTCTAATGTTTATCAGTACATTACAGAAAATATTGAACTTCATCACAATATGCAAATTTTTTGAGAAGGACCTCTATTTATGTCTCAAGGATTGTGCAGGAAAACTCTTCACAATAGTACTATTGTTTTTTTTTATCTCCCTGCCAGTTGAAACCAGGTTGACTCATCACTAAAGCTTGCATCAAACAGCTATAAGAATATCTATTACCGTATTTTCCGCCGTATAAGACGCTTCGGAATATAACTTAAGACGCATTCAGGTTTGGAGGGCAAAAAACAGGGAAAACAATATAAAATATACCTGGTGCGTCCATATTTCAGGAGCGCATGTACATGTCCTCCCCAAATGGTGTCCTCCTGTGTACCTTATGTGTCCTCTTATCTCCCCCTGTCTACCCCAAGTGTCCTGTGATCTCCCCCCTGTGTCTTCTGGTCTCCCTCCTGTGTCCTGTGGTCTTCCCCCTGTGTTCTGTGGTTGCCCCCCTGTGTCCTCTGGTTCCTCCCCCCCCCCTGTGCCCTGTCATCACACCCTGTTTCCTCTAGTTCCCGCCAACCTGTGCCCTGTCATCACCCCCTGTGTCCTCTGGTCCCGCCGTGCCTTGTGGTTTTCCCCTGTGTCCTCTGGTCCACCCCCCCCCCCCCCATTCCCTGTCATTACCCCGTGCCCTGAGGTCGCCCCCGCGTCCTCAAGTTTCCCTGCTGGGCCTGGATCTGGGAATCTATCCTGCCCCCCGTGTGTGAGTCTATTCTGCCCCCCTCCCCCGCTTATGTCTCTCAGGGCCCCCCCGCTTATGTCTCCGGATCCCCCGTGCAGTCATCAATGACGGCACTAGAGGAAGCTGCACACTGAAGCCGGATGTCTTCAATCGCCGCGGGCAAGATGGAGGAGGTAAGCTGCTGCCGCTGACTGCATGGGGGGCCCGGAGACATAAGCGGGGGCAGGATAGATTCACAGTGGGGGTCCAGGCACAGCGGGGACACAGGCAGGGAATCCCCTATGGCGGCGGGTCGGCAGTTCGTATTAGCGGGCGTCCGGAAGTCAGGGATTCCCTGCCTTTGCCGTATAAGACGCAGGGACTTTTTCTCCCCATTTTTTGGGGAGAAAAAGTGCGTCTTAAGGTGGCAAAACACGATACAATAAAATGATCCGATTTTACGGCAATTTGATAAAAACGATCGGATCTCTCGAAAAAAATCGAAAGCTTTTTTTCATTCGACTGGAAAATCAGATCGGATTTCCCGTTTTCATCGATTTTAATCGATCTGGAATGCCAGTTATTTTTCTTCAATCTTTCTAAAGGTTGTATGGTGTGTGTTGGATTGCCAATTTATTAATATACACACCATAGCAATTTTGTCAGAGTTTTCAATCATTTTTATCATAATTGGGGAAAAATTAAACATACGTGTGTGGTACATTAATCATATTTTTGAAATGTTACAATCATTTAGAAAAATTGATTGCAATTCTTAAATTGAGCAGATATTTAAAAAATTTTATGGTGTGTGGCCACCTTTATACGGCGAAAAATATGGTATTTATAGCTGTAATCATTGTAACTACATGGCATGTATAATAATATTTATAATCATTATCATATTAAATCATACATCTCAAGGTGGCCACACACCATACAATTTTTTAAATATCTGTTCAATGTAAGAATTTCAATACATTTTTCTGACTGATTGTAACATTTCAAATATATGACCAATGTACCACACACGCATGTTCATTTTTTCCCCCAATTATGATAAAAATGATTGGAAACTCTGACAAAATTGCTAGGATATGTATATTAATAAATTGATAATCCAACACACACCATACAATCTTTAGAAAGAGTAAAGAAAAATATCTGGCATTCTGGATCGATTAAAATCAAAGAAAACGGGAAATCCGATCGGATTTTTCAGTCGATTAAAAAAATGCTTTCAATTTTTGAGGAGATCCGATCGTTTTTATCGAATTAACCTAAAATCGGATCATTTTATTGCAGAGCAGGGACAAGGTCCTCCAGCACCCAAGGCTGAGACACCAAAGTGCGCCCCTCCATCCCTCCCACCCCAGCCGTCACACACTGATTGCTATTAGACTAAGAGGGCCACAGGGCCCACAACCTTCCCAACACCTTAATATCTAGCTATCTGTCTTGCAGTCACTGCTATGTATCCCCTTTTCTTATTTCTTTCTGCTTCATACACAATTAGGAATGACAGCTGAATGAATTCTGTGCCCCCTCCTACACTGCGCCCTGAGGCTGGAGCCTCTCCAGCCTATGCCTCGGCCCGGCCCTGTTTTATTGTATCGTGTGTGGCCACCTTTATGGACTTCATCTTCTATACCTAAATAAAGGAAAATTATGCTCAATTTTATTCAATCATATAAACAGTTCAATTAATCGATAAATCGATATTCCGCCATATTGGAAATCCCAACAATACCCAAGAAATACTATTTTTAATAGACCTGGCATTTAAAGGCAGCTCTAATTTCCCTCTGAGAATTTTGTTAAGCGTTTCACTGCCAGGCTTAGACGCTGAATCTGGTCTTTGAGTCTCTGCCTCTGTTCAGAGATTTGGTGTGTCTCTTCCAGTAGATATGTAAACTGCTTGTTGTTGGTTATAAGACGCGCCATCTGGTCCTGGAGCTTGTGCGCATATTCCCGCAGCATGAAGTGTTGGATGATGAGCGGGATCTGGTTGGACATCCGGTTGGTCACACCCTAGAAGAGATTGGTAAATTACCTCCATGGCAGATCTATTAATTGCTTTTCTGTGTATAAAATAACAAAGGGCAACCAGCTATTCAGTCCTTAAGGTAGCCATACACTGGCCGATTTGCCATTAGCGCCCTCTATTTGAACTTCCTGGTCACTGCAGTGACACAGGAAGTTAATGTACGCTGGGATGGAAGCAGGAACAGAGCGGTGCTGCGCGGAGAAGATGCCCGGGAGCCAGCGTCAGGTAATGTATACCTGATCGGATCGGCCGCCGCTAGCGACGCACTCCCTACCCACGGGCGTTCGACGGTATTTTTCCACACGGCGCGATCGACGGACCGATCTGATTTCAGGAGGAAATCGGCGGGTACGTTTAGCGCGAACGATTGGCAGCAGATTCGATCCCAGTGATCGAATCTGCTGTCGAAACGGCCGCAAATCGGGCCAGTGTATGGCCAGCTTTAGTTTGTAAAAGTAGAAAAACACACATATACTAATGAGGAGAAATGGGGTTAAATAGAAAAACTCTGGAGCTGTGATTACAGACCCTATTAGCCCTTCGCAAAGGTGTAGTAAACCTAAAATATAACTTTTATTCACTATAAGATAAAACTCGACTAACAAACATTTACTGTCACCATTCTAAATACATTTAACATTTAAATTGGTTGCATTGTCGATCAGGCATGCTCGATTCTCATTCGATTCGATAATAATTATCTAATCGGATAGTCTATCGTCCAACCAAGTCACCTGATGTATGGCCACCTTTAGTGTTCTACTGCATCAGGTATTATTTCTGGATATGATTTCTGCTGTAATCACCACCACCCAATCGATTTTTATTGGGAAGCAATCAATAACTTTCTGGTCCAAACCATTATCGAACTGTCCATTATTAGCTTTAGAAATTCATATCTACCTGCACATTGTAATAAATGTATTTTTTGTAAAGAAAATAGTTTATGAGTGAATGTTCTGATTTTAAAACCATATTTCTGTGTGAAGTTATCATTCAAAAGAGGAGGTTTACGTATGCTTTATTTATGTGTGGTGGAACTAGCACAATGGTCCAAATAGGACACATTATATCACTTATGTTGCTCTTTGTTTTTAGGCTTCCAGTGACAACAGCCCTGTTCTGTCAGTTCTGATCAGCCGCTGTGGTGTTTCTAGTACCTTTTGCTCAAAGAGGAACTTTAGTGGATATAACTTAATGAATAAAATTGCTTATATTTTACAGTACTGTATTACTTTAGAAATGATTTACCGTATATACTCGACTACAAGTCGATAAATTTAGGACTGACTCACAATGTAAAAGTGGGGGGGTCAACTTATAGTCGCGTCAGACTTAAATTTCCAAACTTATAGCCGGGGTCGGGGTGCCACTTTCTCCTCATTAGGCTACACTGCACTGCCCCCTCTCTAGCTCTCCCTCCCTCCTGTCTCCTCCTAATCATAACTGTTGCCAGTTTTACCTACAAACCTCCCCTCCCAGCCGCTATGGTGCCTTTTGCTCTCTCCCCTGGTGGCCGCCTCTCTCCCCTGTGTTCAGTTACAACAGTGTAGCAGAGCTGACATACGTTACCTAATCCACCCCTGCGCGCTGTGTCCTTTGATCTCCTCCTCGTTCATGCCGGCGAGCATACTATAGGGTCTCTCCCGCTTCCAGTACCATGTGACATCGGGAGTCACATGGTACTGAAGCGGGAGAGACGCTATAGTATGCTCGTCGGCATGAACGAGGAGGAGATCAAAGGACACAGCGCGCAGGGGTGGATTAGGTAACGTATGTCAGCTCTGCTACACTGTTGTAACTGAACACAGGGGAGAGAGGCGGCCACCAGGGGAGAGAGCAAAAGGCACCATAGCGGCTGGGAGGGGAGGTTTGTAGGTAAAACTGGCAACAGTTATGATTAGGAGTATCCGAGTATATACGGTAGTCAGTGTTTGCCCACTGTAAAATCTCTCCTCTCCCTGATTTACTATCTTAAATTTATCACAAGTGGTGACATCTTTACTGCTGGCAGGTGCATCACTGTGGAATTTGTTGTGTGTTCCAAAGTGAGCAGAAATAACATCTTGTCTCCCAGAATGCTCTGGATCATGGCTTCCTAGCTTAGGCTAAGCATTAGTCGGAGGGTGGGGTCACATAACAATATACAGCAATATGTACGGTATTTTTGGACTATAAGACGATCCTGACCATCCATGAGACCTACCTAGGTTTTAGATAGTGTTGGGCGAACACCTAGATGTTCGGGTTCGCGAACGTTTGCCGAACATCGCCGCGATGTTCGGGTGTTCGCGCCGAACTCCGAACATAATGGAAGTCAATGGGGACCCGAACTTTCGTGCTTTGTAAAGCCTCCTTACATGCTACATACCCCAAATTTACAGGGTATGTGCACATTGGGAGTGGGTACAAGAGGAATTTTTTTTTTAGCAAAAAGAGCTTATAGTTTTTGAGAAAATCGATTTTAAAGTTTCAAAGGGAAAACTGTCTTTTAAATGCGGGAAATGTCATGTTTCTTTGCACAGGTAACATGCTTTTTGTCGCCATGCAGTCATAAATGTAATACATATAAGAGGTTCCAGGAAAAGGGACCGGTAACGCTAACCCAGCAGCAGCACACGTGATGGAACAGGAGGAGGGTGGCGCAGGAGGAGAAGGCCACGCTTTGAGACACAACAACCCAGGCCTTGCATGAGGACAAGAAGCGTGCGGATAGCAATTTGCATTTTGTCACCATGCAGTCATAAATGTAATACAGATGAGAGGTTCAATAAACAGGGACCGGAAACGCTAACCCATCACGGATGTTCATTGTTCATGTTACTTGGTTGGGGTCCGGGAGTGTTGCGTAGTCGTTTCCAATCCAGGATTGATTCATTTTAATTTGAGTCAGACGGTCTGCATTTTCTGTGGAGAGGCGGATACGCCGATCTGTGACGATGCCTCCGGCAGCACTGAAACAGGCCTAGAGATGAGCGTAATGGCGTAATTACGATTTCGCGAAATTTCGCGTAATTAGTGTAATTACGTTTATGGCCGTAAGTACATAATCGTAATGAAGAAGGATTTCGCGAAATTTCGCGTAAGCGTAATTTTCGCGTAATTTTCGCATTGCAATGGGTTTTACGAAATTAATGCGTATGGCCATGCTCCCGAAGCGGAAAAGTTGACGCATGGATCAATGTTAGGTAGCCGCCAACTTTAAGGGTTAATAGCAAAGCCCCCTTAAATGCTAAGAGCCTCAAAATTGGAGAATATATTAAGGAGATCAGAAGGAATAAGAGGAAAAAATTTTTTTCAAAAAGACCTTATCGTTTTTGAGAAAATCGATTTTTAAGTTTCAAGGGCGAAAATGTCTTTTAAATGCGGAAAATGTCAGTTTTTTTTGCACAGGTAACAATAGTGTATTATTTTCATAGATTCCCCCAAGTGGGAAGAGTTTTACTTACTTCGTTCTGAGTGTGGGAAATATAAATAAAAACGACGTGGGGTCCCCCCTCCCAGACCTCTTTAACCCCTTGTCCCCCATGCAGGCTGGGATAGCCAGAATGCGGAGCACCGGCCGCGTGGGGCTCCGCACCCTGACTATACCAGCCCGCATGGTCCATGGATTGGGGGGTCTCGGAAGGGGAGGGGCAGCCAAGCTTTCCCCTCCCCCTCCGAGCCCTTGTCCAATCCAAGGACAAGGGGCTCTTCTCCACCTCCGATGGGCGGTGGAGGTGGAGGCCGCGATTTCCTGGGGGGGGGGTTATGGTGGAATCTGGGAGTCCCCTTTAAAAAGGGGTCCCCCAGATGCCCACCCCCCCTCCCAGGAGAAATGAGTATAAAGGTACTTGCACCCCTTACCCATTTCCTTTAAGAGTTAAAAGTAAATAAACACACAAACACTTAGAAAAAGTATTTTAATTGAACAAAAAACATAACCACGAAAAAACTCCTTTAATATTCTTAATTAACCATTAATACTTACCTGTCCCTTTAAATAAATGATCCCACGCAATATCCTCGGAAATGTTCTATCAGTTACAATGTAACAAAGTTATTACAATGTAACAACTTTGTTACATTGTAACTACGCCGCACCCGACGTCACTCGCCGCTCAGCCGCCGCATACGTGTCTGCGCTGCACAGACCCGACAGAGCTCTGAGCTATATAGCTCAGAGCTCTCTAAAGCATCTTTGTATTTGGGCTCCAAGGAGCCCCATTGGTCTTTAGCAGACCAATGGGGTTCCTTCAAATCAGAAGGAACCCCATTGGTCTGCTAAGGACCAATGGGGCTCCTTGGAGCCAAAATACAAAGATGCTTTAGAGAGCTCTGAGCTATATAGCTCAGAGCTCTGTAGGGTCCGTGCAGCGCAGACGCGTATGCGGCGGCGGCGAGTGACGTCGGGTGCGGCGTAGTTACAATGTAACAAAGTTGTTACATTGTAATAACTTTGTTACATTGTAACTGATAGAACATTTCCGAGGCTATTTCGAGGGATCATTTATTTAAAGGGACAGGTAAGTATTAATGGTTAATTAAGAATATTAAAGGACTTTTTTCGTGGTTATGTTTTTTGTTCAATTAAAATACTTTTTCTAAGTGTTTGTGTGTTTATTTACTTTTAACTCTTAAAGGAAATGGGTAAGGGGTACAAGTACCTCTACACTCATTTCTCCAAACCATTATCGAACTGTCCATTATTAGCTTTAGAAATTCATATCTACCTGCACATTGTAATAAATGTATTTTTTGTAAAGAAAATAGTTTATGAATGAATGTTCTGATTTTAAAACCATATTTCTGTGTGAAGTTATCATTCAAAAGAGGAGGTTTACGTATTTGTTTATGTGTGGTGGAACTAGCACAATGGTCCAAATAGGACACATTATATCACTTATGTTGCTTTTTGTTTTTAGGCTTCCAGTGACAACAGCCCTGTTCTGTCAGTTCTGATCAGCCACTGTGGTGTTTCTAGTACCTTTTGCTCAAAGAGGAACTTTAGTGGATATAACTTAATGAATAAAATTGCTTATATTTTACAGTACTGTATTACTTTAGAAATGATTTACCGTATATACTCGACTACAAGTCGATAAATTTAGGACTGACTCACAATGTAAAAGTGGGGGGGTCGACTTATAGTCACGTCAGACCTAAATTTCCAAACTTATAGCCGGGGTCGGGGTGCCACTTTCTCCTCATTAGGCTACACTGCACTGCCCCCTCTCTAGCTCTCCCTCCCTCCTGTCTCCTCCTAATCATAACTGTTGCCAGTTTTACCTACAAACCTCCCCTCCCAGCCGCTATGGTGCCTTTTGCTCTCTCCCCTGGTGGCCGCCTCTCTCCCCTGTGTTCAGTTACAACAGTGTAGCAGAGCTGACATACGTTACCTAATCCACCCCTGCGCGCTGTGTCCTTTGATCTCCTCCTCGTTCATGCCGGCGAGCATACTATAGCGTCTCTCCCGCTTCCAGTACCATGTGACATCGGGAGTCACATGGTACTGGAAGCGGGAGAGACGCTATAGTATGCTCGCCGGCATGAACGAGGAGGAGATCAAAGGACACAGCGCGCAGGGGTGGATTAGGTAACGTATGTCAGCTCTGCCACACTGTTGTCACTGAACACGGGGGAGAGAGGCGGCTACCCGGGGGAGAGAGCGGAAGGCACCATTGTGGCCGGGAGGGGAGGTTTGCAGTTAAAAATTAATAGGTAACGTATGACAGCTCTGCTACATTGTTTTCACAGAACACAGGGGGTGGGAGGCGAGTGGGCCACCCGGGGGAGAGAGCGGAAGGCACCGCTGCTGCTGGGAGGGGGAGTTTGTACGGGAAAACAGCCCATAGTACTCGATGCCTAGATATGTGCATATATCCGCTCTGCATATGTGAAAAGCTGAAGCAGCACCTGGGGACCAGGAGGAGTTAATGGCTGCAGAGTTTTATGCACTACAGCCATTAACTTCTCCTGTTCCCTAAGTGCAGACATTACTTCTCCTGGACCCCAAGTGCAAAACCAGTAACCCCCCCTAGTCCCCACCTGCAGCCATCAACTTTCCTAGGCCAACTTATACTTGAGACTTTAAAAAATACCAGCTTTTGGGGATCAAATTTGGGGGTCGACTTATACACGGGTCGACTTGTATCCGAGTATATACGGTAGTCAGTGTTTGCCCACTGTAAAATCTCTCCTCTCCCTGATTTACTATCTTAAATTTATCACAAGTGGTGACATCTTTACTGCTGGCAGGTGCATCACTGTGGAATTTGTTGTGTGTTCCAAAGTGAGCAGAAATAACATCTTGTCTCCCAGAATGCTCTGGATCATGGCATCCTAGCTTAGGCTAAGCATTAGTCGGAGGGTGGGGTCACATAACAATATACAGCAATATGTACGGTATTTTTGGACTATAAGACGATCCTGACCATCCATGAGACCTACCTAGGTTTTAGATAGTGTTGGGCGAACACCTAGATGTTCGGGTTCGCGAACGTTCGCCGAACATCGCCGCGATGTTCGGGTGTTCGCGCCGAACTCCGAACATAATGGAAGTCAATGGGGACCCGAACTTTCGTGCTTTGTAAAGCTTCCTTACATGCTACATACCCCAAATTTACAGGGTATGTGCACATTGGGAGTGGGTACAAGAGGAAAAATTTTTTAGCAAAAAGAGCTTATAGTTTTTGAGAAAATCGATTTTAAAGTTTCAAGGGGAAAACTGTCTTTTAAATGCGGGAAATGTCATGTTTCTTTGCACAGGTAACATGCTTTTTGACGCCATGCAGTCATAAATGTAATACATATAAGAGGTTCCAGGAAAAGGGACCGGTAACGCTAACCCAGCAGCAGCACACGTGATGGAACAGGAGGAGGGTGGCGCAGGAGGAGAAGGCCACGCTTTGAGACACAACAACCCAGGCCTTGCATGAGGACAAGAAGCGTGCGGATAGCAATTTGCATTTTGTCACCATGCAGTCATAAATGTAATACAGATGAGAGGTTCAATAAACAGGGACCGGAAATGCTAACCCATCACAGATGTTCATTGTTCATGTTACTTGGTTGGGGTCCGGGAGTGTTGCGTAGTCGTTTCCAATCCAGGATTGATTCATTTTAATTTGAGTCAGACGGTCTGCATTTTCTGTGGAGAGGCGGATACGCCGATCTGTGACGATGCCTCCGGCAGCACTGAAACAGCTAGAGATGAGCGTAATGGCGTAATTACGATTTCGCGAAATTTCGCGTAATTAGTGTAATTACGTTTATGGCCGTAAGTACATAATCGTAATGAAGAAGGATTTCGCGAAATTTCGCGTAAGCGTAATTTACGCGTAATTTTCGCATTGCAATGGGTTTTACGAAATTAATGCGTATGGCCATGCTCCCGAAGCGGAAAAGGTGACGCATGGATCAATGTTAGGTAGCCGCCAACTTTAAGGGTTAATAGCAAAGCCCCCTTAAATGCTAAGAGCCTCAAAATTGGAGAATATATTAAGGAGATCAGAAGGAATAAGAGGAAAAAATTTTTTTTCAAAAAGACCTTATAGTTTTTGAGAAAATCGATTTTTAAGTTTCAAGGGCGAAAATGTCTTTTAAATGCGGAAAATGTCTTTTTTGCACAGGTAACAATAGTGTATTATTTTCATAGATTCCCCCAAGTGGGAAGAGTTTTACTTACTTCGTTCTGAGTGTGGGAAATATAAAAAAAAACGACGTGGGGTCCCCCCTCCCAGACCTCTTTAACCCCTTGTCCCCCATGCAGGCTACCGCCCATCGGAGGTGGAGAAGAGCCCCTTGTCCTTGGATTGGACAAGGGCTCGGAGGGGGAGGGGAAAGCTTGGCTGCCCCTCCCCTTCCGAGACCCCCCAATCCATGGACCATGCGGGCTGGTATAGTCAGGGTGCGGAGCCCCACGCGGCCGGTGCTACGCATTCTGGCTATCCCAGCCTGCATGGGGGACAAGGGGTTAAAGAGGTCTGGGAGGGGGGACCCCACGTCGTTTTTTTTTATATTTCCCACACTCAGAACGAAGTAAGTAAAACTCTTCCCACTTGGGGGAATCTATGAAAATAATACACTATTGTTACCTGTGCAAAAAAAACTGCCATTTTCTGCATTTAAAAGACATTTTCGCCCTTGAAACTTAAAAATCGATTTTCTCAAAAACTATAAGGTCTTTTTGAAAAAAAAATTTTTCCTCTTATTCTCACTGATCCCCTTAATATTCCCTGGGAATTTGGTGTTCCTAAACTTTAAGCAGGCTTTGCTATTAACTGTTAAAGTCAGCGGGTTTTTAAATGTTTACATTTTTCCTTTGAAACTTTAACATCGATTTTCTCAAAAACTATAAGGTCTTTTTGAAAAAAAAAATTTTCCTCTTATTCCTCCTGATCTCCTTAATATATTCTTCAAATTTGAGGCTCTTAGCATTTAAGGGGGCTTTGCTATTAACCCTTAAAGTCGGCGGCTTTTTTATACTATACGGAGCGTTACGGTTTAACGCGAAATTACGGTAGCGTTTAATGCGAAATTACGGCATGAACGAAACGCGAAATTACGCGTTGAAAATTACGCTTACGGTATTTTAAATTACGATTTTAATGGCAATTACGCTACCGTAATTTCGCATCGTAATCGCAAATTTCGCATGCGTAATTTTAGTAATGCGAAATTACAAAAATTTCAGCTCAACTCTAGAAACAGCGTTCCGACATAACGCTGGCTGCCGGGCAAGCCAGCACCTCTATTGCGTACATTGCCAGTTTGTGCCAGGTGTCTAGCTTCGATACCCAATAGTTGAAGGGTGCAGATGGATTGTTCAACACAGCTATGCCATCTGACATGTAGTCCTTGACCATCTTCTCCAGGCGATCGGTGTTGGAGGTGGATCTGCACGCTTGCTGTTCTGTGTGCTGCTGCATGGGTGTCAGAAAATGTTCCCACTCCAAGGACACTGCCGATACCATTCCCTTTTGGGCACTAGCTGCGGCTTGTGTTGTTTGCTGCCCTCCTGGTCATCCTGGGTTTGCGGAAGTCAGTCTGTCGGTGTACAACTGGCTAGAGGAGGGGGAGGATGTCAATCTCCTCTCTAAAGTCTCCACAAGGGCCTGCTGGTATTCTTCCATTTTGACCTGTCTGACTCTTTCTTCAAGCAGTTTTGGAACATTGTGTTTGTACCGTGGATCCAGAAGGGTATAAACCCAGTAATTGGTGTTGTCCAGAATGCGCACAATGCGTGGGTCGCGTTCAATGCAGTCCTAGGCCGAAGAGGTCATAGCCTAGGGTCACAAAAACCTGTTTATTTGGGCAATTTCAATGGTAGTGATGCTGATGCTTTATCCAGGTGTTTTGATTCTGAAGTTTCACAACCCAAGTCCCCTGTTTCTATTATACCTAAGTACTGTGGGGTTGCCGCCACTGACACTCAAGATTTTTCTGACCTGTCTGAAAAATTGTCTTTTCGGGAGGACTGTCCACCTTGAAAACCTTTAGGTGTATATTACGTACCGATTTATCTTCGCCTACAGGTGCTTCAACAATTTCATGATACCAAACTGGCAGGACATCCTGGAGAGACTAAAACCTTAGAGTTATTAACACGTCATGTTTGGTGGCCTACCATAAGGAAGGACTGTAAGGCTTTTGTTGGTGCCTGCAGTGTCTGTGCCAAAAGCAAGGTCTCTAGGAATGCTCCTAGAAGTAATTTGATGCCCTTGCCCATTCCGCAGGTTCCATGGACTCATATTTCTATAGATTTTGTGGTCGATTTGCCTACTTCTGGTGGGAAAAGTGTAATTTGGGTGATTGTCGATAGATTTAGTAAGATGGCTCATTTTGTTCCATTATGTAAGTTGCCCTCTACCAAAGAATTGGAAGAATTATGTATAGAACATGTACAGTGGTTTGCAAAAGTATTCGGCCCCCTTGAAGTTTTCCACATTTTGTCATGTTACTGCCAAAAACATGAATCAATTTTATTGGAATTTCATGTGAAAGACCAATACAAAGTGGTGTACACGTGAGAAGTGGAACGAAAATCATACATGATTCCAAACATTTTTTTTTACAAATAAATAACTGCAAAGTGGGGTGTGCGTAATTATTCAGCCCCCATTGGTCTGAGTGCAGTCAGTTGCCCATAGACATTTTCTGATGAGTGCTAATGACTAAATAGAGTGCACCTGTGTGTAATCTAATGTTAGTACAAATACAGCTGCTCTGTGATGGCCTCAGAGGTTGTCTAAGAGAATATTGGGAGCAACAACACCATGAAGTCCAAAGAAAACGCCAGACAGGTCAGGGATAAAGTTATTGAGAAATTTAGAGCAGGCTTAGGCTACAAAAAGATTTCCAAAGCTTTGAACATCCCACGGATCACTGTTCAAGCGATCATTCAGAAATGGAAGGAGTATGGCACAACTGTAAACCTACCAAGACAAGGCCGTCCACCTAAACTCACAGGCCGAACAAGGAGAGCGCTGATCAGAAATGCAGTCAAGAGGACCATGGTGACCCTGGACGAGCTACAGAGATCTACAGCTCAGGTGGGGCACTCTGTCCATAGGACAACTATTAGTCATGCACTGCACAAAGTTGGCCTTGTATGGAAGTACGGAAGAGTGGCAAGAAGAAAGCTATTGTTAACAGAAAAGCATAAGAAGTCCCTTAAGCAGTTTTCTACAAGCCATGTGGGGGGACACAGCAAACATGTGCAAGAAGGTGCTCTGGTCAGATGAGACCAAAATGGAACTTTTTGGCCAAAATTCAAAACGCTATGTGTGGTGGAAAACTAACTCTGCACATCACTCTGAACACATCATCCCCACTGTCAAATATGGTGGTTCCAGCATCATGCTCTGGGGGTGCTTCTCTTCAGCAGGGACAGGGAAGCTGGTCACAGTTGATGGGAAGATGGATGGAGCCAAATACAGGGCAATCTTGAAAGAAAACCTCTTGGACTCTGCAAAAGACTTGAGACTGGTGCAGAGGTTCACCTTCCAGCAGGGCAACAACCCTAAACATAAAGCCAGGGCAACAATGGAATGGTTTAAAACAAAACATATCCATGGCCCAGTCAAAGTCCAGATCTAAATCCAATCGAGAATCTGTGGCAAGATCTTAAAACTGCTGTTCACAAACGCTGTCCATCTAATCTGACTGAGCTGGAGCTGTTTTGCAAAGAATGGGCAAGGATTTCAGTCTCTAGATGTGCAAAGTTGGTAGAGACATACCCTAAAAGACTTGCAGCTGTAATTACAGCAAAAAGGTGGTTCTACAAAGTATTGACTCAGGGGGCTGAATAATTACGCACACCCCACTTTGCAGGTTTTTTTTTTTTTTAAATGTTTGGAATCATGTATGATTTTTGTTCCACTTCTCACATGTACACCACTTTGTATTGGTCTTTCACGTGGAATTCCAATAAAATTGATTCATGTCTGTGGCAGTAATATGATAAATTTGTGGAAACTTCAAGGGGGCCGAATACTTCTGCAACCCACTGTATTTTGTTTACATGGTATCCCAGAGAATATTGTGTCAGATAGGGGAGTTCAGTTTGTCTCCCAATTTTGGCGATCATTCTGTTCTCATTTAGGAATCTCCTTGTCATTTTCATCTGGGTTTCATCCTGAGACCAACGGTCAGACTGAAAGAACTAATCAATCCCTGGAGCAGTACCTCAGGTGTTTTGTGTCTGATTGTCAGGAGACCTGGCTTGAGTTTTTACCATTTGCTGAATTTGCATTTAATAACCTCTCTAGTTCCTCCACCAAAATTATCACCATTTCAGGTAATTACTGGCTGAACTCCTAAATTCACCTCATTCTCCCATTCACATTCCTCTCATCCACTCTTGGAGAAACGGATTTCTCACATGCAGACAGTCTGGACTCAGGTCAGGGAAAATTTGAAAGGAGCGGTTGTTCAACAAAAATCTCAGGCTGATCGTCATCGGTCCCCTGAGTACTTTTTTCTTATCCATAGACAAGCCATCTGCCAAGTTGGGTCCCAAATATATTGGTCCTTATCCTATTGCTAAGAAAATTAATGGTGTTGTATATCGGGTGACTTTGCCTCAGTCTATGAGGGAAGTAAGATCTTTCCATGTATCTTTATTGAAACCAGCAGCCAATGTTTCTTCTTCTGATCCTCCTCCACCTATTGAGGTGCAGACATGCTCAACTTCTACCCGGGAGAAATCCGGATAGTTGCTATCCGGATAACTCCCAGGAATGATGTGCAGGTGGGGGGGGTCAATCTTACCTGAATGACGTCTTCATCGGGTCCATACGCGTCGCCTCCTACCATGCATTCCAAGATCCGCATTCGCCGGTCACGTGACACAAACGCTTCCTCCTTCAACCCGACGCTTGGAACACATGGTGGGAGGTGGCACGTATGGACCCGATGAAGACGTCATTCAGGTAAGATTGACCCCCCCGCACAGCATTCCTGGGAGTTATCCAGATAGCAACTATCCGGATTTCTCCCAGGTAGAAGTTGAGCATGACTGTTGAGGTGGATGGGGAACCTGAGTATGAGATAGAACAATTTTTGGATTCTCGGAAGTTCCGTAATTCTCTACAATATTTGGAGGATTGGAAAGGTTATGGCCCAGAGGAGCCATCTAAGTGTATGACCTCAGCCTGTTTAACGTTTTTGTCTCTGTCTAAACCTTCTGTACTATAGCCATCTGACCACCTGTGTATGAAATCAGCCTGTTATTGATCTAGCCTTGCCTCAGTCCTTTTGTATCACAATAATCGCATTGATTACGTTTAAATACCCAGTGTCACACCTGGTTCACAAATTTTTTTACAGCCGTGGTACCAACGCTACGTGCTATGGTACAACCTCCTGCATGCTGCTGGCACACATTACACCTGCTTCTGCTGCATTGCCCTGCTCCTGATGCCTGTGCTCCCACTGCCAGGGTGCCACAGTCCACTGCTGCTAGCTGTAAAGCTCAAAAAAATAATAGCTATGTTGCTGTAAAATCATTTTAAATATGCCCCGGAGTGGTACTCTGCTGGTTGCCACATTTGAAAAAAAAAATTAGTAATTTTTTTGAGGTGTATGGGATGAAAACTGTGCTGTCGGAGTTGTGGGGAGTCCCCAACTGCAGCAGTACAACCGCTTCCTGAAACCTCATGGTTGTTATGGTTTATCTGTGCAGTGTTACTAACACTAGGTGCCATGGACTACCTATGCTGCCACACGCTATACTCCTCCTCCTGTCTCCTGCTGCCTGTGCTCCCACCGCCAGGGTGCCACAGGCCACTGCTGCTGCTACGTATTATGCACCCCCCCCAAAAAAAAATTGCTGTTATTGTTGCTGTAGAAAAAAAGTTACATTTATTGAGGTGTCTGGGTTGAAAACTGTGCTGTCCCAGTTGTGTATTGGTCACAATGGGCTTGAATCAGAAAAGAGTGCTAACTGATAGCACGGCCGTTTTTGCTCAAATGTTCGCGTTTCGCGCGATCGCAATTTTTTGCGTGAAATTATAACATTTTCTTGTGAAACCAATATCGTTTGCGTGCGAACTAGGTGAAGGTGAGGAGGCGAGAGGAGGACAGCGGGGGTCGGCAGCTATGCATCCCACAAGACGCATTGGGCTCTATACAGTAAACGGTGCTAACCCAGTTAGCACGCCTAAAGGCTTTGGGCGTGCTAACTAGGGTGCTAAGTAGTTAGCAGTAGCCCATACAAACTACTTAGCACCGTAGTTAGCACATGCAAACTTAGCACCGTAGTTAGCACATGCAAACTACTTAGCACCGTAGTTAGCACATGCAAACTACTACTTAGCACCGTGCTAACTAGGGTGCTAAGCTCCATGGTTAGATACCCCTTGTCTTCCTAATTATGATCTTGTAAAAGATAGAATATTTGGACATTTAAATTCAATCTGAGCTCTATATATTATGTGATGATCATTATATTATTGTTAACAATACCTCTCATCTTTCACAGTGATAATTGATGCTGAAGCTAGTGTTGGAAAAGTTAGGAGGCACACTGCTACACTGCATATTCTGTCATATGTTCCTTTTCTTTGTTGAATAAACATTGATTTTTTTAAAAAAAAAAAACTAGGGTGCTAAGTAGTTTATATGTGCTAACTACGGTGCTAAGTAGTTTACATGTGCTAAATACTTAGCACGTTCAAAGCATGTTAGCTTTTCACTGGCGTGCTAACACTTAGCACCCTTTTCTGAATCAAGCCCATTCTCTGCTATGTGGGGGGCAGCAGAGATCTTCAATCAACTTAATTGAAGATCGCAAGATTAGAGGATACTAGAGGATATTAGAGGAGCCATCGTCCTTTGAAAAGGGATTTTTGAAAGTGAAATAGGAAGCCCAATGAAAGCCAATGGCAAAATTCAGCATTTTTGCACCCCCATAACTCTGGTTGGTTATCACCTGCCGAATTTATCAGTTAAAAGCAAAGGCCCCTTACATCCTAGCAAAACCAAATTTGCAGGATATGTTAAAAAAGATAGCAGGAAACAGTATTTAAAGAAAAAAAAATGTTATTATTTTTATGTGCGGAGTGTGTGAAATCTGAAAAAAAAAATGACGTGGGGTCCCCCCTCCCGAGCCTCTGTAACCCCTTGTCCCCCATGCAGAGCCCCGGCCGTGTGGGGCTTCACACCCTGAGCTATACCAGCCCGCATGGTCCATGGTATGCGGGGGGGGGGAGAGGGGGGAGAGGGGTGGCCAAGCCTTCCCCTCTCCCCGAGAGCCCTTGCCCAATTCATGGACCAGGGGCTCAACAAAAAAGTCCTTTAAAGTTCTTAGTTAACCATAAATACTTACCTGTACCTTTAAAAAAAGTTTCCATGCCAATATCCTTGGAAATGTTCGATGGCTACAGTATCCTCTAATCTTGCGATCTTCAATTAAGTTGATTGAAGATCTCTACCGCCCCCCACATAGCAGAGAATGCGTCCTGTGGGATGCATAGCTTCCAGCTCACGCTGTCCTCCCCGCCTCCTCACCATTCACCCATGGGTGCACCGGGTGCCAGCCTAGGTGGGGGTTGACAGGTGAAGGCAGGTAGGGAGAGACAGCGGGAGCCACAGCTATGCGTCCTGCACAGGACGCATTCTAAGCTATACTAACCGGTTCATGAATGATCCGGTTCTTTTTAATGAATTGAATCGAATCAATCAGCTCTTTTTCCTTTGAAACTTTAAAATCTATTTTCTCAAAAAGTATAAGGTCTTTTTTAAAAAAAAAATTCCTCTTGTAGTCGCTGACCCCCTCCAGATGTTAGACCCCTTGAAACATCTTTTCCATCACTTTTGTGGCCAGCATAAATGTTTGTAGTTTTCAAAGTTTGCCTCCTCATTAAAGTTTATTGCGGTTTGCAAAGTTCGCACGAACCCGAACATTTGCAGAAGTTCGCGTTCGAGAACCTAAAATCGGAGGTTCGAGTCATCTCTATATCTTATGCTGCCAGTCTGACACCAGCTATTACACCACTACAATAGCTGCATATACCTCTTCCTCCTGCTGCTGTCTGTGTTTCCCACTGCTAGGGTCCATAGAACTATATCTTATTAGAGATGGCCCGAATGGTTCGACCGCAAACTTATTCGCACGAAAATCTGTGGTTCGCTTTCGCAGTGAACCACAAATTTTCTATCTAACTAACTATCTGTTATGCTGCCAATCTGCCACCAGGTATTACGCCACTACAATAGCTGCATCTACCGCCTCATCCTGCTGTCCTCAGTCTGTTTTTCCCACCGCCAGGGTCCACACAGAACAAATCTTATGCTGTCAGTCTGCCACCAGCTATTACGCCACTACAATAGCTGTATTTTGTTGAAGAAAAAAAAATGTTTAATTTTTTTGAGATGTCTGGCTTGAAAACTGTGATGTACCAGTTGTAAATTGGACACAATGTGGGCTTCACGACCGCTGTCTGGAACCAGTCCTCTTGTTAATCTACATTTTTTTTTTATTATACCTCCCCACATAAACAATTGCTGTTTTCCTTTAAAAAAAAACATGATGCTTCATTCATCATTTACTACTAAAGACGTTTTGATTTCAGTTCAAATACCGAATTTTCGTGAGAAGAATTTGTGACTTTGGACTTACCCGAGTTTCGAACTATTCGAATTCGGATACACTCGAATTTAAAAAAAGAGGTATCCGAGCACCTCTGCCTGACAGCCCTGATGATCTATTTGGTTGCAGTAGTGTCAAAATAACACCAGAAACAAGCATCATGCAGCTAATCTTGTCAGATCTGACCACATTGTCAAAAACACCTGATCTGCTGCATGCTTGTCCAGGGACTATGGCTAAAAGTATTAGAGGCAGAGGATCAGCAGGGCTGCCAGGCAATTGGTATGGCTTAACAGGGAATAAATATACAGCCTTCTTTTGCTACAGTTGTCCTTTAACAAAATAGTGTGTGTAGCACTAATGTGTTTCATGGTTTTTGTCTAATTAAAATGGAGTAAACCGGCTTCCGGTTCCGGCGCCTACATGGAAGGGTGAGAGAAGCGGACTCTTCTGTTGCGCAGCTATCTATCGGATCCGGAGGCGCCATCTTGTCACGCGGCTGGTCCACCTCTGGGCCTCCTTGTTTCGCTGCCGCTCGGGTGAGGTAGCGATCCATACGCTGTCTCTGAGGTTTGGGGAGGATGAGCGGCACCTGGGGTGGTAAAAACCAGGTGTCCTGTTGCCGATTTGCCTGCTGCGTAGCGCTGGGCTTAGCGGAGCTCCGCTTCTCTCACCCTTCCATGTAGGCGTTGGAGTTCTCTTACTTGTTCTGCTGTCCCGCTCTGTCTCCTCAGTCCTCACAGTGGAATGAGGAGAATGAGGAGACAGAGCGGGACAGCAGAACAAGTAAGAGAACTCCAACGGCAAATAGATATAAACGCATGGCAAAGGAGGTAGCCAAATATCTGATGCCAGACCTACACTCTATAGTGGCGGCAGCAGTGACGCAGTCTATATCCACCATCACCACAGAACTGCAGGCACATGCCTCGCAGCTAGCAGAGGTGGAACGCGTCGCCGCATATCAAACTGCGAAGATGACCTACACACTGCCAAAACACAGCTCAAAGAGGCCCTTAGACAGAATACTGCCTACCACTCGCGCATTGAGGACCTGGAAAATAGGTCCCGGCGCAATAACCTAAGAATAGTAGGCCTGCCGGAATCAGTTAAACCTGAAGACCTAAAAGAATTCTGTGAGCATACACTTCCAGAACTTTTGGCTATTCCGAATATATGCAAGACGGAAAGGGCACACAGAGTGGGCACACAAAAGCAGAGCAAAGCAAAAAACCTACCACGAATGGTCATGGTGAAATACCTGGACTACACTGATAAATCTGTGCTCCTCAGAGCCTTTAAAGAGACTCCGTAACAAAAATTACAACGTTTTTTCTACCATCCTACAAGTTCCTAAACCTATTCTAATGTGCTCTGGCTTACTACAGCACTTTCTACTATAACTGTCTCTGTAATAAATCAATGTATCTTTCCCCTGTCAGACTTGTCGGCCTGTGTCTGGAAGGCTGCCAACTCTTCTGCTGGTCTGTTATGCACTTCCCCCTCTATGCACACTTCAGTGTGTGAGTTATTTACATAAGCCAGCAGCGTGTCTGCTATCTTATCAGTGATAGAAGAGAGCTGGATAAAATTCCTCCTCTGTTAGGCTGTGAAAGTAGCTGGCTGACACATACGGAGGAATTACAGACAGGAAGAAAGGATCAGCCTCACAGCCTGTCACTAGTATTCAGTGGGAGAGAGCTGAAGGGGACAGAAGGTAAACACACAAGTGATCTCTTGAGATACAAAAGGAAGGGTGTATACAGGCTGCTTGTGTATGGATGTATTTTCTATGTGTGGACATGCTGTACATCAACCTACTTCCTGGTTTGGTGGCCATTTTGTTTGTTTATAAACAAACTTTTTAAAACTGTTTTTGACTACTTTTAATGCGGCGGAGAGCAGCGAAATTGTGACAGAGGGGAATAGGAGATGTCCCCTAACACACTGGTATGTTTACTTTTGTGCGATTTTAACGATACAGATTCTCTTTAAATCATCAGAGAATGCATTGGAATATCAGGGGATCAGAATACGAATCTTTAATGACTATTCCTTGGAGGTCTCACAAAAACGTCAGACCTTTAGCTCCATATGCACCTCCTTAGTAAAAAAAAATAATAAGATTTGCTCTGATGTATCCAGCAATCCTAAAAATCACAGACCCGGATGGGCAAATCCACATATTTAAGACCCCACAAGAAGCAGAGAAACACCTTAAACAACTGGCAGTAACATCGCCACGCAGGGAAAATGGCTCTCCTACACACTTACCTACTACTCCAGAAAATGGGAGACGGTCATCTACCCCGTCTTCACCGCATCAGACCTGACTTGCAGTCTCTGAGAGATCGGGGAACCTATATAAATAATGACTCTTCTGATAAGTAACATATTAATATAAATATACTCCCGCAATCCATACTGCTGCGGGCGTGTAAAGGCTTTGGAAGCGAGGATGCTTTATAGCTATGTTGTGGGGAAGAAGTGAAGTCCATACACAGAAAAAGTGCTTTACTGTTTATTATGCTATATGCTGTTTTTTACTGAGGGGATATGATCAGGGCCGGATTTCTGGCAAGGCCACCTAGGCCATGGCCTAGGGCACCAGAAATTTAGGGGCGGCTCAGTGAGGGGCAGTAAAGCTATTCTATGGAGCCATCCCTATCTACAAGGACAGCTTTAACCTTTGAACTATCTGTCCTGTACTTTTGTCATCCCTGCAAGACCTGTAAGCTCTGTCCTGCAGGTACAAATCAGCCTAACTCTCATGGTGACACAATGGGTACATCATTAAAGAGATGGCAAACATAACATAAAAGTTCTTAAGGAAAACATAACTTAACTATACGCATATTACTAAAATAGTTATTGTCTGTGGCATCCAATGATGGAGAGTAAGGAGAATTCTCATTGGGACACACAGAGATAACAACCAAACAGACGGTATAGTTGGCCTTGGGCGGTAAAAAGTACAAATCCGGCCCTGGATATGATAATGTAAGCCAGCAGTTAAAACATGTTTATTATCGCTCCTCTGTATGTTTGAAATGTTTAACAGTTATGGGGATTAGGGTCTCATCTTTCCGTCACCTCCCAACAGATAGTGAGAATGTGCCTGTATATGCAGAATATAGGGATTACCCGGAGGAGTCACTAACCGGCATACATAAAACCAAAGTAATAATAACATGACGATTAAACTTTGTTCCTGGAATGTAAAGGGGCTCAGGTCACCAATAAAAAGGGGCAAAATACTTAGACACCTCAAAAAATTATCAGTAGACATAGCACTACTCCAGGAGACACATCTCCGAACCGAGGAATTTAAATTTATGCAAAAGGGGTGGGTAAAATCTTGCTTCGGATCAGAAGCAGTAGGCAAAAAGGCAGGGGTCATGATACTAGTAAGCAAAGCAATAAAAGGGAAAGTGGAAATGATTCACTCAGATAAAAATGGAAGGTGTGCGGCAGTAAGAGTACATCTCCCGGGAGAAAGTCTGGTGATATACAATATTTATGGGCCTAATGACGGAAAAACCCAATTCTATAAAAAATTGACCGACAAACTACTGACAGAAAATACAGATAGGCTAATAATGGGAGGTGATTGGAATGAGGTAATGGACGTGGCTGAGGATACTAAAACAGAGAGGGGAGGAAACAGGAGGAAGAGTGTGGGGAAGACACCTCTAAACGGACTGACACAATCTCTAAAACTAATAGACGCCTGGAGATTCCTACACCCATGTGATAAAGAATACTCCTTCTTCTCTCCCCTCCACTCTTCCTTCTCACGAATCGACTACTTCTTTCTGGGACAGACCATAATAACAAAACTACAAACACAATCCATGACATAATGATTTCAGACCATGCACCGGTCACTATCCAGCTACTAGATAAAATGCCGACAGGCACAGACATTATATTGGAGGTTCCCAACATATGTATACGGTGACGACGAATTTCATCTCCTGATGCAAAATTGGTGGGGGGAGTATAGTATGGACAATGCGGTACACTCTGGAGATCCATTCCTATTCTGGGATACAGCAAAAGCGGTACTCAGAGGGAAAATCTTGGCACATATCTCATTAAAAAAAAAACAGGTCCATAAAGCTTACATGGACTCAATACACCAATTAAGAAAAGCATACCAAGCGTACCAGGTATCCCTTAATACAAATACTAGAATGGAGTGGACCAAAAAACAGACAGAAGTAAACAAATGGTGCACGCTCAGGGAAATGCAAACATTATCATCCAAACGCCATTTCTTCTTTAAATATGGCAATAAGTCGGGGAAACTGATTGCTGCTATGGCCAGGGGATCGCAAGAGTATGAATCTATCCTACAACTTAAAGACAAGGAGGGGAATTTAACCCACCACCCAAAAACAATAGTGGATATCTTCCGAAATTATTATGAGCAACTCTATGCCAAACCTTTGGATAGTAGCAATGAGCACATCAACCATTGGTTAGAAGATGCAAAATTAAATAGGATCAGTGAGCAAGACCTGGAAGATCTAAATGCCCCTGTCACCCCAAGCGAGATTATAGAGGTCATAAAATCATTGTCTAATCACAAAGCACCAGGGCCCGACGGATTCCCTGCAGAATTCTTCAAGATCTTAAAAGTAGAGGCAGCCCCCACACTAGCTAAAATATTTAATAAAATCCTAAAAGGGGAAGGCTACCTGAAATCCGCTAATGAAGCATATGTCAAACTTATACTTAAAAAAGGAAAGGACCCACTAGCCCCAGAATCATATAGGCCAATCTCCCTAATTAACCAAGACATTAAACTCCTAACTAAACTAATGGCCATTAGATTGTCTAAAATACTTCCCAAACTAATCCACCCCAACCAGGTAGGCTTTATAAAAGGACGCTCAGCAGTAAGCAACATTAGGAAAGTTCTAGCCATATTGGAGCACGTCAAAGCTTATCCCAAGACCCATAAGAATGCAGCCTTGCTTACAGGGGCGTAACTAGAAATCACTGGGCCCCCCTGCGAATATTTGGATGGGGCCCCCCCCATAGGTGCCAAATATTCGTAATGGGGCAGCGTTTCACTGTAAATTAATTGTAAAGTGGGCAGCATTTTACCAGACAATCGTAATGTGGGCCAGAAAATCGTAATGTGGGCAGAGTTCACCAGAAAATCGTAATGTGGGCCTTTAGAAAATCATAATGTGGGCAGAGTTCACCAGAAAATCGTAATGTGGGCACCAGTCACCAGAAAATAGTAACGTGAGCAGCAGTCACCAGAAAATTGTAACGTGGGCAGCATTTACCAGACAATCGTAATGTGGGCAGCGTTCACCAGAATATCGTAATGTGGGACAGAAAATCGTAATGTGGGCAGAGTTCACCAGAAAATTGTAACATGGACAGCATTCACCAGACAATCGTAACTTGGGCAGTGTTCACCAGAAAATCATAATGTGGGCCAGAAAATCGTAATGTGGGCAGCGTTCACCAGAAAATCGTAACGTGGACAGCATTCACCAGACAATCGTAACGTGGGCAGTGTTCACCAGAAAATCGTAATGTGGGCCAGAAAATCGCAATGTGGGCAGCAGTCACCAGAAAATCACCATGTGGGCAGCAGTCACCAGAAAATTGCAATGTGGGCATCAGTCACCAGAAAATCCTAATGTGGGCAGCAGTCACCAGAATATCGTAATGTGGGCAGCAGTCACCAGAAAATCCTAATGTGGGCAGCAGTCAGTCACCAGAATGTCGTAATGTGGGCAGCAGACACCAGAAAATCCTAATGTGGGCAGCAGTCACCAGAAAATCGCAATGTGGGCAGCAGTCACCAGAAAATCGCAATGTGGGCAGCAGTCACCAGAAAATCGCAATGTGGGCAGCAGTCACCAGAAAATCCTAATGTGGGCAGCATACACCAGAAAATCGTAATGTGGGCAGCAGACACCAGAAAATCGCAATGTGGGCAGCAGACACCTGAAAATCGCAATGTGGGCAGCAGACACCTGAAAATCGCAATGTGGGCAGCAGACACCTGAAAATCGTAATGTGGGCAGCAGACACCTGAAAATCGTAATGTGGGCAGCAGACACCTGAAAATCGTAATGAGGGCAGCAGACACCTGAAAATCGTAATGAGGGCAGCAGACATCTGAAAATCGTAATGTGGGCAGCAGACACCTGAAAATCGTAATGTGGGCAGCAGACACCAGAAAATCATGATGTGGGCAGCAGACACCAGAAAATCGCAATGTGGGCAGCAGTGACCAGAAAATCGCAATGTGGGCAGCAGTGACCAGAAAATCGTAATGTGGGCAGCAGACACCAGAAAATCGCAATGTGGGCAGCAGTGACCAGAAAATCGTAATGTGGGCAGCAGACAGAAAATCATAATGTGGGCAGCAGACACCTGAAAATCACAATGTGGGCAGCAGACACCTGAAAATCGTAATATGCCCCCCCCCCCCTGGGGCCCGCTCGGAGTTTTGTGGGTGCTGGAGGGGTGGCAGCATGAGGGGAAAGCCTTGCCCACAGTCGGCGGGGAGAGGGGTAGTTCCCCCCTCTCCCTCACCTCGGGGCTCTCCCCTCTGTGCTCCCCTCCAGCTCGTAAGTGTCTGTGGGGCTGTGGTGGGCAGCGAGCGGCGGGCAGATACATACCTGCTTCCGTGCGTTCCATCGGAGACTTCTCCCTCTAGCGGCTGACGTCACTTCCGGAAGTGACGTCAGCCGCTAGAGGGAGAAGTCTCCGATGGAACGCACGGAAGCAGGTATGTATCTGCCCGCCGCTCGCTGCCCACCACAGCCACTTACGAGCTGGAGGGGAGCACAGAGGGGAGAGCCCCGAGGTGAGGGAGAGGGGGGAACTACCCCTCTCCCCGCCGACTGTGGGCAAGGCTTTCCCCTCATGCTGCCACCCCTCCAGCACCCACAAAACGGCCCCAAGCGGGCCCCAGGGGGGGGCCGGGCCCCCCCGCGGGCGCAGGGGCTGCAGGGCCTATTCCTACGCCCCTGCTTGCTTATACTCGATGCTGAAAAGGCATTTGATGCCGTACAATGGAAATGGATGGAAATGACGCTCTCCAAAATGGAGTTTACAGGGGCCTTTATTAATGTAGTCCAACACATATATGCCACTCCTACAGCACGCATCCACCTGCCAGGTTTCATCTCAGCTCCCTTTAATATTTACAGAGGCACCCGACAAGGATGTCCTCTTTCCCCCATACTATTTAACATATCACTAGAACCTTTGGCAAGACTGCTAGATAAAATAAATCCAGGTATAGAAATAAATGGCAAAAGAATAAAGCAAGCACTATTTGCAGATGATGTAATACTGTTCCTCAACGACCCCTCTCAACAAATTAGAGGTATCCTGAACCTAATCCAACAGGTAGGATCTATGTCCGGATTCAAAATTAATACAACCAAAAGTGAACTAATGCCGCTAACCAGATTCTGGCCACAGACCTCTCAAAGCAGCTTAGAAGTCCAAATAACGAAAGGCCCTATCACCTATCTCGGTATAAAAATCAAACCGGATCCCTATTCCCTCTACCAACTCAATATTACCCCTAAAATTAAAGACGTTATAGCTCAAATTGAAGGGTGGTCTGAAATACCACTTAATATAATGGGGCGGGCCGCCTTACTGAAGATGGTAAGCTTTGGTAAATTATTATACCCAATGCAAGTTCTTCCACTCCTTCTCAAACATCAGGACATACAAAATCTAAATAGAGCATTCTCCCGCTTCCTTTGGAGAGGCAAAAGAGCCAGAATCGGCTTAACTAAACTGCATTCACCCAAAAATGTGGGGGGACTGGGAATTCCGGACATCAGAAAATATAATGTGGCCTGTTTGACGAGACATGTGAGGGATTGGGTGTCTGCCACCTCCTTTTTCACTAATTATACATTAGAAGCAGCTATAGCAGAACCATGGACACTAGTAGGGATCATGCACGCTTCCTGGTCTCAATTGCCAATCCGAATCAAACACAATATCCTGCTACGAGATACCATATTAACATGGAGAGAGCTATGTAAAATGCACCGCTTGCCGTGGAAAATATCTAGATTCATGACACTCTGGGGAAGCCCAGGCTTCGCCCCTGGAATGCAGCACGGAACCTTTATCAAATGGGAAAAGAAGGGACTGACTAAACTAGGTCAACTATTCAACTTAGACACACACAAGTGGAGAACTTTTATGGAAATCAGAAGTATGTATGGCATTCCTCGTACAGACTTCCTCATGTATGCACAGATCCATTCTTTTGTAGAATCCCAGGTCACTCATCTGCCAACTATAGCTACCATAAACTCTCTGGACACTTTCCTCAAACCTCAGAACAAGGATTTAACTCTATAGGCCACACAACGACACCTGCTACTTCTACAAACAAAAGAACACTGGAAAAGCAGTTTTGCATTCTGGTACAAAACCCTCCCGGACTCTCAAATAGAGGATGCCATAATAGAAGGCAATAACAAATTTAGAGAACTAGTCACAAATGAAACATGGAGAGAATCGCATTTGAAATTCATCCATAGGGCTAAGTACGCCTTCGACATAAAGTATAAGACACCCCCACCAGGATACTCACCTTATTGTCCAAAGTGTAAAGTGCCGCAAGCTAACCTAATGCACTGCATATGGCAATGCACAAACATACAGGCCTACTGGACTGCAGTTACTCAATTCATAAATAACATGTGCCATAAGCAATTAATCCTGGACCCGGTGTTCTGTCTCTTTAACTATGCTGCTCCTAATCCCAACCCATCAGACTGGACAAAAACCCCAACAAATCTAGCCCATCTGTGTGTTATAGCAGCACGTAAATCCATTTACAATAGATGGATATATCCAACTGCACCAACAATATGTGATCTCAAAGCAGAGCTCTTTGACCTCTTTGCCATGGCCAAAATAGATACTCTACTACACAAAGAAAAATGCTCCAAGAAATTCTTTAAATGTTGTAAACCCTTTATAATCCATAATTTCTCCAGAAATGAAATCACGTCTCTAATGGAACCTTTCCGCTATACATCCTGGTACGCCACAGAGGAACTCCTGGGAACCCTGGGACAATTAACACTACCTGCCAGGAATGATCCGGGCACAACTTGCTAAAAATAGTGTCAACACCCATGCCGGGGCATGGGGCCTAACCATCAATAAAAGAGGAGAAAGATGAGATAGTAGGGGATAGGGAGGGAATTAGTTAGGTGGGGAGGGAGGGTTCTTTCATGGGAAAGGCTTCTTTGGTTTTCAAGCCTATAAACATCATAGATAACTCTAACAGGCAAATTTGAACAGTGTATGCGCTAGCATGCCCCAATTAAAGAACATCTAGTTGACTATATGTAACTGTTAAGTAAACCTTTTATTGATAGCCCTTAAGGCAAAAATCTGCAGTCGCATTTGTTCATGTCATGTATAAGATGCCTGATCTGAACCTGTAAATGATAAAATTCAATAAAATATGTTTGAAAAAAAAATGGAGTAAACCTTTGTAAATGATTGCTCACCATGAACTTACACAGTATTAAATGTGACTCTGTTATAGAGTTACAAGGTAATTTACAAACCACACAGTATTTTAAACTATGAAACAGAGCAGGGCTAATGACTCTTTCAACTTCCCTGCAGTAAAAACTTACCTGAAGTTGTCTTTCACTGTTTCTTTGAAGTATAAGTGCCTGAGAAAACACAGCTGTAGCCGACTAAACTGATCGGAGAGCTCAGAGAAGCTCTTTTGCATAGATAACAAGTGAAGTTTCTTAACTCTTCCTGTACTGTACTGTAAACAGTATGAGTCTCATATCTGTGCTACTAATGTTCTATTTCTTAGCTGTACTACACATACAATGCATTATTTCATACGTTTATTTTCACTTCAGATTCCCTTTAAAGGAAGCATTAAGCAAAATTTTTTGCCCCATGATATACTTACTGGGGGCTTCCTCCAGCCTGTTGCAGCCGACATGTCCCACGCTGCATTTCTGATCTCAGACACCAGCCCGGGCTCCACACCATGTGCAGAGGCCAACCTCCTCTACTGCGCCTGCGTGAGCACAGCTGTCAATCAAGTCCACGTTGGCCGCAGTGTACTGCACAGGCCTAATAGTTCTGCGACTATGCAGTATGCTGCGGACGTGGACAGTAAGGACAACCTCGAGGTCGGCCTATGCACCAGCGGGGACCCTGGGCAGGCGGCTGTGATCGGGGATGCGGCGTAGGACATGTCGACTGGTAAGTATACCATGGTGCAGGACATTTTGCTTGATGTTTCCTTTAAGTATAGCTCAGCCTAAGAAATTAGCCTTCACCACTGAGTACTGCTGGTGAGTTTTGCTGGTTGGTTGAGACTGCTGGTTAATTGAGAATATTCAGGAGGAAGTCACCTTGAGATAGGCCTGTAGGTGGCATATGAGTTCATCCTTGGAAAGCTGAACCTGGTCCTGCTGCACTAGCAGACCAATTGTAGGGGTCGCTGCACCCCCCTCCGTCCTCAAAGCAGAGGAGTGCATGGAGTCCTGACAGTAGATAATTTTCTCCATTGTGAACTGCAGCTCGACTGAAGTCATAGCCTCCTGCTCTAGTAAATGGGAAAGTCCTTCAATTTTGTCCTGTAAACACAAAAGATACACAATGTAGTAATCACTTTAGGACATCCATATTAAAATATATTGCTTTTCCATGAACACTAGTTTATGACACACACAGTACATTTTTACTCCAGTCTTGTGCGATTTGACAGCGGACACCTGAAATGAATGAGGAGCGATGCTGATTGGCTCCTGACCACTAGGATTCCATCAGTGAGGTAGCTAGGGATTATGGGGCCCCATAGCAAAACTTTCATGGGGCCCTCAAATGTAGGCACTCATGAGCAATGTCACCTGCCCCTACCTTATGGATATGAGTTAATTTTGCAATTTACATTCTCGTGAAATCTACACTGCACATAGTCCATGGGCACTGAGACAAAGTCGGTGGATGGATGAACACAAGAAAGTAATAAGTGAATTACTAATGACTGAAAAGTAATTGGTGAATACATTAAGTACCACCTGGGCCCCCTCTGCTCCAGGGCCCCATAGCAGCTTCTATGGTTATTACTACGCCCCTGGATCCCATACTGTAATTATCACTTTTTCTCTCAACTACTTCAGTGCCAGCAGTTTCTGGCTTCTTAAAGACCAGAGAGCGCTGGTACAACAAACAGTGCCTACCGATGTCACGCCGCACAGATCTGCCTCTACTGTTGATCGTGCCGCTCTCCCATCGCTTACGATCACTCACTCTGCTATCGGGTATGACAGCAGAGCTCTGTGAGCCAGTCAGGAGCAGATTTCATTGGCTCCTGACCCTGTGATCAATGAACCACATGCAGAAAGCAAGAGGGAGCAGATGAGAAAATCTGCCCCTTTCTGCCTTTCAAAAGTCAACAATATTGTTGAATTTTTTTTAAGACAGGCACCACAGGGGCGGGAGGCAGCAGAGTAGAGAACGGCACAGACGGGGCAGCAGGTATGGGTACCGTAACGGCACATACCTAACCTTATATGGTCATGCGATCCCATCTCTCTATTTAGCATGTAAAAAACACTGCAACATACATGAGATTCCTCTGACATCAGCTCTGATCCTTGCTCCTATCTTGGTGGTCTGCGGCTCCCCAGCCCTCAACACCTCTGCATAGTGGTATAATCTGCAGAGCTTTTTAACACTTGCTCAGGGAAACAGAAAGGAACTTCAGATAATATCTTAGTAGGACTAGTGCTAAATTTAACTGTGTTTATCTCAGGTCATGTCACTTCAGGTATCCTTTAATTGGCCAACAGATGCCAAACTGATTAACTGGTGTTGAACTGATGCCAAACTTATGTCAGACTGGGAAGAAACAAATGTTGAACTGCAGTCCAGAACCTCAGTCTTTCCAGGAGCTAAAAGAGCTGATATTAGCACAATGTAAGCAGTGTAAGCAGGAAAAAAGAGATCTGATACTAATAGAATATATATACTCGACTATAACTCTAGAAATTTAGGTCTGGCTCCCCATAAAAAAGTATAGGGGTCGACTTGTACTCGAGTCAGACCTGAATTTCTGACTCGTAGCCATTCCCATTTGCACCAATTTATCCAGTGGTAAGTGACACTTTCTTAATAAAGGAAATGCCAAGAAAACACAGATCTAAAAGGCCTGGCCACAGCCAGGGCCAGCGCTACCATTAAGGCAAAGGAGGCAGCTGCCCCAGGGCCCCAGAGCTTGTAGGGGCCCCCAGTGGCTACAAGAGGAAAAAAAAAATTTTCAAATCGGCCTTATAGTTTTTGAGAAAATCGATTTTAAAGTTTCAAAGGAAAAAAAAAACACATTTAAAAACCTGCCGACTTTAATGGTTAATAATAAATCCACCTTAAATGCTAGAAACCCTAAATTTGCAGGATATGTTAAGGAGATCATTAGGAATAAGAGGAAAAAACAATTTTTCAAAAAGATCTTAAAGTTTTTGAGAAAATTGATTTTAAAGTTTAGAAGCAAAACAAGTATAGTTTTAAACGGTAGTGTAATTTTACATGCATCAAACGAAAGCGCAATAAATTTCCTGACGGGGTTTCCAGGGGGTCTATACGCAGCCGCAGCGCTTTGGCCAGGGATCGCTATACAGCCGCAATATGGCTGTATGAAGATCCCTGGCATTTTTTCCTATTTTCCCAATTTTTTTTTATGTTTAGAGTGTGGGAATTTAAAAAAAAAAATTATGTAGGGTCCCCCCTCCTGAAACTTTTTAACCCCTTGTCCCCCATGCAGGCTGGGATAGCCAGAATGTGGAGCTCTGACCGATTGGGACTTCACACTCTGACTATACCAGCTGCAAAAAAGGTCCCCTAATGCCGATTTTTGTTCCGGGGTATATTTTGGGGGGCCCCCCAGGTTTATTTTGCCCTGGGGCCCCATTGTTGCTTAAACCGGCCCTGGTCACAGCAATCAATAAGGAAAAGGTAGCGGGGAAGATACTGGGTTGCAATGCTTACTATGGAGGGGGAGTGGATAATTGCTACACTTGGGGCCTGGAGGAGCTATTGGCTGCACTTTAGGGCCAAGAGAGGTTAATGGCTCCTATACTGTATGCAGTGCAGTCATTACCTTCTCCTGGTCCCCAAATGCAGCCATTAATTCTTCCTGGTCACCAATGTGCATCCAATAACTTTGCTGTGGAGACTTATACTTGAGTAAATAAAAATTCCAGCTTAGGAGGTTCAAATATTGGATTCAACTTACAAACTAGGTTGACTCGTATTATATAACTACAGGAGATTTCCTTTATGTATGGTGTCCTAGAGATCTCTTATAGGCAGGAATATTCTTTTTAACCTATTCATAACAGTATTAGCCATTACTTCTGGTGAACAGAATGACTTATACTTTGCATTTCAGAGGCTCTTACCACAGCAGAAGAATGCAGATTCTCAAACTGATCAAAACATTTTGATGCTTCATTCTTGAAACAACGTTGGACCAAGTCTACAGAAAGCAAAATAATACAAAATAAGCATTTACTTTCTGCAGTACAGTATCATTATAAAGATAGCTGCAACCATTTAAAGGAAACTTCACGAGAACACCATTCAATTCATTTTCAGAATTAATAGCAACCATCCCATCATCAGATTATTATCAACTCTCCTCTCCCATTGATTGACTTGTTCCTCCTCCTTATACTGTACATGAATTCTATTAAAAGTTTAAACTATTTAAACTGTAGCGAGAGGTATATGGTGGCTGCCATATTTATTTCCTTTGAAGCAATACCAGTTGCCTGGCTATTCTGCTGAACCTCTGCCTCTAATACTTTTAGCCACAGACCCTGAACAAGCATGCAGCAGATCAGGCGTTTCTGACATTATGGTCAGATCTGACAAGATTAGCTGCATGCTTGTTTCTGGTGTTATTTAGACACTACTGCAGCCAAATAGATCAGCAGGGCTGCCAGGCAACTGGTGTTGTTTAAAAGGAAAAACATATGGCAGCCTCCATATACCTCTCCCTACAGTTGTCCTTTAAACCTGATTTAATTCCTAATAAAGGAAACCTGAATGGAAAAAAGAGCCACAAATGGATACTTATCTTAGTAGAGGGAAGCCTCTGGATAATCCAGAGACTTACCCCATCCCACTTCATTTTGCTGTTCCAGTGCTGGAAACCCTCAAACCTCCTTGACAAGGTTTTCATCAAAGAGTGCGTGCAGCTGCGTCCATGATCGAGTGCGTCTGCACTGGGCAGGACACCTCACACCTGTGCAGTGGCACCGAGCTGCTCAGGTTTGGCGTAAAAAGTGGCTCCGTGCTACTGAGCAGGTGCGAGGCATCCAGCCCCTGCAGATTGAGGCCTCACTTGTTCACGGACAGGAGCGTGTTTGCGAACCTCCAGGAGGTCCTGTAGTCTAGTGATGGTGTGGAAAGAATAAGGGGAACCAAAGGAGGATCCACAGGCTTTCCTCTGCCAAGGTAAAGTATCTGATTTTCTCTCCTGCAAAACTTGCTAGTTTTAATTTATTTCTATACTAGCTGATGGCCCAGCAATCCCCGGGTATGTATTTAGCTGGTGTTGGCTCTGCCTATTTTTTCTAACTCTAACACACAATTACTCAATGACCTAGTTTGTGAGGTTTGCAGTCTTTGGCATTAATAATATGCATTTAAATGAAACAAATCTGATTGGCTGTGACTCCACCCACTTTTCTGAATTTGAACGTCGGTCATCCAATGACCAACTGTACCAGGTTTAAAGGCTTGTGCCATTAACACTGCAAGAATAGCAGCAATTAAAATTCCCCCTGAAAATCTAAAGGTGAATTTTGATTGGCTTTTGTTGGCTGCACCCACTTTTCAGAAAATTAATCCTACTAGTCACCTAGTTGCCAACTGTGCAAAGTTTGAGAACCCTACCATTAACAGTGAAAGAATGGTTGCAGTTTACATTTTCCCAGTGAAATTTGTATCTGTCTCCGCCCACTTTTTAGTTATGGGGATAAAAAGTATCCTTTATGTTATTCCAGGTTATGTACTATGTGTGTGCAAAATTTCATTGAAATCCGTTCAGCCATTGTTGCGTGCTTGAGTAACAAACATCCAAACTTTCGCATTTACAATATTAGCTGTATTTTTGTTTTCCATTACTAGATGGCAGTGTTGTATACCGCTTACCACATAACCGTCTGTCTGTGTATATACGGTTTTATTAATGAATTTTAAAAATTCTATTTTTTGATTTGTTTGTACATTATTAACATTATTTGGACAATTGGGGGTACTTATGTATTATATTATATATGATCAGCGCAGAGTCCAAAAACAGAAGACTAGTCTTCAACAAAGAATAAGAGCAGGCAAATCTCCACCACAATAAATAGGGCGGAGCTAAGGAGTCACGTGGGACGGAAGGAGGAAGCTAAGCGGGGACTGTGGCGTGCAGCGGAGATCCGACCGCGGCGGTGCTGACACGCACATACAAGCGCTTAAGCTCTGGAAATCCGGTCTGGAATTGTGAATACCCAGGATGGAGGGTTTATAAGCTTGATATTAAAGAAACAATCTGGTGAGTGAGACTCACTAAGGGGGTGAGAATATCCCCCTGTGTTTTTCTTCTATAAGTCGGTGGAGGCTGCTTTTACACAACCCCCTGAAGTGTGTCACCGGGTGTGTTCATTGAAAGCAATATTGCACTATATTGGATATCTTTTACAGGGAAATCCTAGGCCACGCTCAGAGCTCTGGATTGTGATCGCAACTTTTTTTTGTGGACTTATCGGGAGTGGAGAGTGTGTGTACTCTGACAAAGTCTGCGGATCCCCTACATTGGTGCTACAGTGGTATTTTATATTAACAGTCTTGTGTCTAGTGCTGTGGAGCGCAGTTCTTTTTATGCTCTCTGGGGCATTGGTTACTAACAATAAATATCGGGGTCACGGCACAGCTCTGCAATCATGGATACCCAGAAAAAGGAAAGAGGCTTACCAGCTGGTGACTACCCACATTATAAGGTTGTATCAACGGTTTGGTAGGACATCGAGAAGCAACAGTCTTTCCAGGATCACCAATTCAGCAATGATTCATCTCACGAATGGATATCAGTAAACATCATAAAAAACAAACAAACGGCAACTCTAAGTGTAAACCGTTTAATATAGAGTTTCCATAGTAAAAATAGCATAAAAATAGCATAAAAACAAAACTTACGTACGGGGCCTATACAATGGGCCCCATATGTAAGTTTACACTTAGAGTTGCTATTTGTTTATTTTTTATGATGTTTACTGATATCCATTCGTGAGATGAATCATTGCTGAATTGGTGGATCCTGGACAGACTGTTGCTTCCTGGTGTCCTACCAAATTGTTGATACAACCTTATAATGTGGGTTGTCACCAGCTGGTAAGCCTCTTTCTGGGTATCCATGATTGCAGAGCTGTGCCGTGACCCCAATATTTATTGTGGTAGAGATTTTCCTGCTCTTATTCTTTGTTGAAGACTCGCCTTCTGTTTTTAGACTCTGTGCTGATCATATATAATTTACCTGTTTGTGAACTCTGGACATTGTTCTTCTCTCAGCAGCGGCCACTTTGTTTCCATGGCGCTGATACACATATGCAAACTTGGTACTTATTTATTAGCCCATTGACCTAACAACTGATCAGCTGACAGCTCATTCAATGCAGTAGTGAGAGAATTTCATCACAACAACACAAACCTCTCCTCTGCTTAAAGAAACTCTGAAGTCTCAATTTTTACCTGCTTTTCTTATATAATCCTCTTCAGCATGATTACCCTAGTAGAATGCCGCATCCCCATGGCAGATGATTGATTTATTACAGAGAGATTGCCTAGCTAAGCTCCCGGGCTCGCAGGGCTTTACTTCCTAGAAGAGGCAGAGATTTAGGCTGTAGCTCTGCCTCCTCCGCAGTCAATCTCTGCTGATCGCCACCTCTCCCCACCCCTCTCAGTCTTCTTTCACTGAGAGCGGCAGGGGGGAGGCGGAGATCCACAGAGCTTCGTCCCCTACCTCCTCCCCCTACCACACGTCTGTCAGCCAATGACTTTGCATCATATTTCACAAGCAAGATTGATGCAATACGTAATAGCTTAAAGGGAAGGTTCAGGGAGGGTGGGTAAAAAATCAAAATCAATTTCCACTTACCTGGGGCTTCCTCCAGCCCGTGACAGGCAGGAGGTGCCCTCGCCGCCGCTCCGCAGGCTCCTGGTGGTCTCCGGTGGCGCGCCCGACCTGGCCAGGCCGGCTGCCAGGTCGGGCTCTTCTGCGCTCCAAGGCCCGGAACTTCTGCGTCCCACGCCGGCGCTCTGACGTCATCGGACGTCCTCCGGGCTCTACTGCGCATGCGCAGTAGTTCTGCGCCTGCGCAGTAGAGCCCGGAGGACGTCCGATGACGTCAGAGCGCCGGCGAGGGAGGCGGGGGTCCGATTCCCCTCCCCACCGCCAGGCCCAATACCCCCGACCTGCCCGCTACCCCTCCGGCCCTAGAAGTTTGCCGCCTGAGGCAAATTTTTCAACCCCGCCTCATGAGCGGGCCGGCCCTGCATATACCTGACATTTCGCATTACGATTTCACATCGTAATTGCAAATTACGAGGTGAAATTCAGATTGCCAAATTTGTGCTCATCATTTTGGCAGCATGGTGGCGTATTGGTTAGCGCTCTCGCCTTGCAGCGCTGGGTCCCTGCTGGTTCGAATCCCAGCCAGGTAAACATCTGCAAGGAGTTTGTATGTTCTTCCCAAGTCTGTGTGGGTTTCCTTCGGGCTCTCTGTTTTCCTCCCACATCCCCAAAAACTTACAGATAAGTTAATTGGCTTACCTCTAAATTGATACATACACTACATGATACATCCATAGACATAGGACTATGTTAGGGATTATATTCTGAGGGACAGTTAGTGACAATACTCTGTACAGTGCTGCGTAATATTTCAACGCTATATAAATACTTAAATAAATCCCTACAGGTGATTACGATATACACAAGATAAATGTGTCAGTTACCTCTAGATGGGCAGAATCTCACCTTTCACACTGTGCAGCAGGGTGACTGCCGGTTTCTTAAATTCGAGTATCTGTTCACGCAGAATATCCTCAAATCTCTTGTAGTTGATGAAGCCCTGGAGCTCCCGACCCCGGCATCGATCTTCACAAATATTTACCTCCTTCCTCAGTTCATCCAAAACTGAAACAGTTTAAAATGTGATCTTATAAATGAAATCCGCTGAAGCATCTAAGGCTCCCTGCTTTTACTTGACTAGCGGAAATGCATTTCGGAACAACATTTCAGTACCATTCATTAAAATCGCCACTTTATAGATTTCTAGATAGCAATCACCATTTTCATGGACGTAAAAGCCATAGGCTACAATGGAGAACAGTGGTGTAGATTATGCTGATCATATCAAACATCCTGTTTGCTAGTTTGCCACAGCTTGTTATTTTAAGAAGTAACAAAACGAGGCTGTATTGAATGTCTATAGGCTGCATAATGCTATTTGTTTTAGCAAGTAGTAAGGGCTGGGACCCACCAGACAACTACCAGACTTTGCCACTAAAAGCAGCTTCATCAGGTCAATAATAGTGCTTAAAAAAACAAATTAATGATCAAAACAACCACTCAATAAGTCGCACGTCATTTTATTATATTGTACTATATATGTTAGTAAAATATGTAATAATACAATAGTAAAACATGGAACAGAGAACTAATAGTAATACAAATGCAATAAAATGTCATATTAAAAATAGGAATTCATATTCAATCCTAGACCCACACTGTGTGTCCTATAAAAAAAACAGTAAGGGGTATATTAACCACCTCACCACTGAGGGGTTTTTCCCCTTGACCACCAGAGAATTTTTCCCTGTCAGTGCACCCCCCCCCCCCCAATAACTTTATCACTACTCATCACAACAAAATGATCTATATCTTGTTATTTTCGCCAATTAGGTTTTCTTTGTGGTACATTATACTTAGAATTATTTTATTCTAAATGCATTTTAACAGGAATAATAATAAAAAAAAATCATAATTTCTCAGTTTTCGGCCATCATAGTTTTTAAGTAATACATGCTACCATAATTAAAACCCATGTATTTTATTTGTCCCCGTTTTTACACCATTTAAATGATGTCCCTATCACAATGTATGGCACCAATATTTTATGTGGAGATAAATGTGCATTTTTTCAGTTTTGCATCCATCACTATTTACAAGCCCCTAATTTAAAAAATAACAGTAATGTATGGTACCCTCTTGACATACATGTTAAAAAAAAGTTCACTCCCCAAGGTATGTATATATATATATATATATATATATATACAGGAAAATTAATACTTACCTATCGGAAATTTTCCTTTCCTGGTGCAATTCCATGGCAGCATACTATGGGTTTGGCTCCGCCCCCCAAACCCCATTGGACAACATAACTATAAGTGTTTGCTGTGCTAGCTAGCCCACCATTCTTGTAACTATCCACCTCCCCGATCTTGGGTGGGACCGTATGCTGCCATGGAATTGCACCAGGAAAGGAAAATTTCCGATAGGTAAGTATTAATTTTCCTGTTTCCCTGGTGCTTCCATGGCAGCATACTATGGGATTTAACTAGCCAATAAATGGAATCAAACAGGGAGGGAATGCCAACACTATTTATTTAACAGTATGAGCGGCAGAAATTATTGAACGACCGACATCCGCCGTAGTAAGAGAGCACGGATCAATTTTATAATGATCCACAAAGGTGTTACTGGAAGACCATCCCACAGCCTTGCATATTGCCGATAAGGAGACTCCAGCGAAGGACGCCCAAGAAGAAGCGATTCCTCGAGTAGAGTGGGCCGAAGTATTATCAGGAGGAAGAAGCCCCTTAGACCTATAAGCATCCGATATAATTTTCCTTATCCAGGAAGCAATAGTTCTTGCAGAAACTTCAAACCCCTTTCTATATCCTCTCGGAGCCACAAGTAAGCGGTCTGTTTTTCTAAAGGGTTGCGTCAAGGTTAGATACTTCCTAAGTAAAGAGACCATATCCAGAGGATGAGGCTTTAACGAATCTTCGTCATCAAACAAGGCTGGAAGAGATAATTCACTGTCCAGATGGAATACTGACACCACTTTTGGAAGAAACTCCATTATTGGTCTTAGAATGACCCGATCCTCATATAGTACCAGGTATGGCTCCTTGCAACCTAAAGCATGTAATTCCGATACTCTTTTTGTAGAGGTGATAGCCAATAAAAAGGCCAGCTTGTTCGTCAAGTTTATTAATGAACATTGTTCCAATGGATAGAAAGGAGTAGAACTTAGGAAATCCAGGACAATAGGCAAATCCCACTTAGGATAAATATTCCTTCTGGGCGGTCTCATTTTTAGGGTAGCCTTCAAAAACTGCTGTACTAGCGGATTCAGAGACCACCTTTCCCCTGAAAGTGAGGATAATGCTGTAACATGAACCTTGAGAGTGTTATAACTAAGGCCTAGGTCTAATCCGGCTTGAAGAAAGTCTAGGACATTAGAAACTACAGCTGATTGAGGGTCAAAATCGTTTCTGGATGCAAAGTCCACAAATTTAGACCAAACCTTGTTATATACTGTATAAGTGGTAGTTTTTCTTGCCTTTAGAAGTGTATTTACCACTGCCTCGGAACACCCTACGTCTGTAAACCTTTGCCTCTCAATATCCAAGCCGCTAGATGTAGCTTGTGCGGAGCTGGATGGAAAATCTCTCCCTGGCACAGAAGTTTTGGAGAGGTCTGTAGGAACTGAGGTCTGGACTGTGCCAACTGCAACAGGAGTGGGAACCAGACCCTCTTGGGCCAGTATGGCAGAATTGCAATAACAGTTGATGGTTCCATCATTAACTTCCGGAGGAATCTGAATATCAGCGGAACTGGTGGAAATGCGTAAAGCAGGATTGGTGGCCAGCTCTGGGCTAAGGCATCCACAGCTAGTGCTTTTGGAGAGGGCGTTCTCGAGTAAAAAAGAGGCAGCTTGTGATTGCGATTTGAAGCAAAGAGGTCTATGTTCGGCATACCCCATTTCCGCGTAAGTTCCCGGAAGGTTTCCTGATTTAAAGACCACTCGTTGTTGTCCAAGGTTGTTCTTGACAACGAGTCCGCTTTCTTGTTGAGTTTGCCTGGAATATGAACCGCTTTCAGAAGAAGAAGATTCTCCTCCGCCCAGCTGAACAGGAGAGCAGCTTCCTGAGACAACACTTGACTGTGAGTTCCTCCCTGATTCTGGATGTAGGCCACTGTGGTGGAATTGTCCGACCTTAAGCAAACCGCCTGATTGCGGAGAAGAGGAGCCATTGCTTCTAGAGCCAACCGTGCTGCTCGCAACTCTAATAGATTTGAACTGCTCATAAAAGGATGACATGGCCACTGAGCCTGGACTACTTGGTCTTGACACCATGCTCCCCAACCGAATAGGCTGGCATCCGTCGTGACATATATCCAAGATACTGGCAGGAGAGAGAAACCCCTCTGAAGATGAAGTTCCTCGCACCACCAGAGAAGGGAGTCCCTCATGGCTGGAAGCATAGATATCCTCTGCTGGTGATCTGTCTTGTCCCATTGGCGCAAAAAAGGGAGTTGGAAGCCCCTCATGCGCCAGTGAGCCCATCTGACCATGGGTATGGTTGCTGATAATGTTCCTAGCAGCTGAAGACATTCCCTTGCTGACAAGTGAGGGAATTTGAAAGCTTTTAGTATACATTGGAAAATCACCGGAATTTTTTCCTTTGGAAGGGACACTGTATTGTTGATGGTATCGAACCGTGCACCCAGGTAGGTCATTGCTCTGGAAGGATCTAACTGGCTCTTCTGGTGGTTGACCACCCAACCCAGATCTTGTAATAGATTCAAGCTTCTTCTTACTTGTTCTTGAAGGTGAATCTGGGAGCCTGACAGGATTAGTATATCGTCCAAGTAGTGGAAGATACGAATTCCCTCTTGCCTTAATAGAGCTATTGCGGTTTGCAGGACCTTCGAGAAAGTTCTGGGCGAGGTGGAAAGGCCGAACGGTAGTGCTGTGAATTGTAGATGTATGTCCTGCAGGACGAATCTCAAGTAGAGCTGAAAAGTTGGATGAATCGGGATATGGAAGTATGCGTCCTTTAGGTCTATAGACGCCATATAATCGTTGGGCTGAACGCAGAGAATGATGGATCGAAGGGATTCCATCTTGAAATGAGGCAGATGAATGTGCTTGTTCAGTTTCTTCAAATCTATCACAGGGCGCCAATCCCCTGACTTCTTTGCTACTAAAAATAGAGGCGAGTAGACGCCCTTGCCTCTTTGTGAGATGGGAACTTCCCGTACAGCATTTTGTAAGACTAACTGCTTGACGTAGCGTATGAGGCATAGTCTCTTCTCCTTCAAAGCCGGGAGTCTTGTCGGAATGTATATGTTCTCTGGAGGTGTTCTGAACTCCCATTTGTGACCTTTCGAAATGGTCGACAAGACCCAAGGATCTGAAACCCTGTCCGCCCACACTCGAGCGTAGAAACTGAGTCTCGCTCCAACCGGCGGAGTGTGGGCGGACAAGGCCTCAAAAGGACTTCCCCTGGGACTGTCGAGTAGAGGTGGTGGATTTAATTTTCTTTGATAAGGCAGTTTGGGCTCCTTGCCATCTTCGCTGATACTCTTTACCAGGTCTATACGATTTAACGGTATTGAACTTTTGGAAAGGAGGTTTCTGGCCAAAACGCTGTTTTCTCACTTTCCTATCTTGAGGAATGTCTCCGGATTTTCCACCAGTTTTTCTTGCTATAGCCGCATCAAGCTTTTCACCGAACAGGGCTGAACCATTAAACGGTATCTTGACCCATGTCTGTTTGGAGGTAGAGTCGGCACTCCAAGGCTTCAGCCAGAGAGCTCTCCTGGCCGTCACCGATGTTAACATCGCTCTTGAAGAAGCTCGTACTCCATCTATGGCTGCCTCGCCCACGAAATCTGAAGCAATCTTTAAGTCTTCTAGCCCCGAGACGATCTGCTCCATATCTGCTCCCGCTTTAACTGCATCTTCGATATTATTAATCCAAACCTTCATGGCTCTTGATAAAGAAGTAAGCGCTATAGATGTTCTGCAAGCAGCTCCCGCTGCCACATAATTCTTCCTTAAGTCACCTTCCATCTTGCGATCCAGAGTATCTATGAACGACACGGAGTCCTCTGACGGCAAGGTGACGTGCTTCGCTAGACTTGCCACCGATGCATCTACCGTAGGAGCATTCTGGAGAGATCTTAATTCCTCTTCCTTCAATGGATACAGCTTTGCCCATCTGTTTGTAAAGGATGATTTATTTTCCACCTTTGACCATTCCTCTTCTATCACCCCTTTAATTTCCTTCATAAGGGGAAAAGAAGTACTTGATTTTGATAGATGAGGATAGTATTTTGGTACCTCTGGGGTGGAGTCGTCTAGGTCTTCCCATTGAAGGGCCTCTTTTATAGCCGCAACCAGCGGTTGTACCAGCGAAAATTGGAAATTGATCTGCTCTTCTGGCTCCGAGTTCGAGTCCTGTGATTGATCCATGTTTAAAGAGACATTGGGTTGAGTAGCCGCGGCTATTGGAACTTGCGTAACTTCCCGCTGAGTAGGGGCCTCCTGTGACGGGCCCGGAACTGGTGCTTGTGTTGCTAACTCTTCCCTCACCGCCTGTTTAATAAGCTGTAATACTGTTGAAGAATCTTCAGCGGTATTTACTGACTGTTCTTCAAAGCATTTTTCACAAACAATTTTTCCCGGAATTGCCTTCTTTCCGCACATCCAACAATCAGATCTTTGCGGCCTAGTTGGCGAGGAAAGACGCGGAGGCGTCGGTGAGCGTCTTCTCGACCTTGACCTCGATCTTGATCTGTACCGTGAAGCAGATTTGTCTCGACGAGAATCAGTTCTAGATCTTCTGGTCTCATCCTTCCGTGAAGATTTATGATGTTTCGACGAGGTTTGAGATCGATGTTTGTCTTTTTTAGGTCTAGAGGGGCTGAAAGGAATACTAATTAGTATTCTAGAGCCAAGACCCTCCTTTTTTTTTTTTTTTTTCAAGATATCCAGCCATACCTGTAAGCTTCCTGCCGATCCCTTGTTCGACCCATATTAGGAAAGCTCAATCTGCAGATAAAGGAAGAGAGAAAAGAATAAGGTTAATTATAAAAGAAAGATTAGAAAGAAGAATGGGGATTCTGCTTTAAATAAACATTTGCATACCTAAACAAATGTGTATCTGTGTAAAAATACTGCACAGGTATTCCCCAGAGGGTAGTCAGCTTCTCTCCTCACAGCTCTGACAGGAGCTTCAGAAAAAAGCACCTGTCAGGCTGAAAACGGCAGCTTAAATAGTTAGGCATCTCCTGAGCATGCTTAGAGAGAGATGCCCAAAACAAAGATGGCCGCCGCTACGGAGAGAAAGGGCAAAGAGGAGGGATCTAGAGAGGAAGTACAAATTCCTCCCTAGTCTCGCGCGCGCGCGCGAGAGTTTGGCTGCACAGCGTCTAGCGTCCTCCTCAGCCGGCGTCCACCGGAGCAACCAGAGCCTGCCCGTAGGGCAGAGCGGACAGACATCTCCGCTCGCCCCTGACACCCAGCGATGCGCCTGCACCGCCCAAAGCAGAGCCAGAGCAGGTAAGAGAAACGAAAAAAAAAAAAAAAAAAAAGCTTCCAGAATCTGCAGCCATGCAACTAATCTGCATTTAGCAGACATTGTACAATATTGGGGACAGGCAACCCCCCTGCCCTCAAGAGTGCATTTAGCACACATAGGAGCCTTCCCCAGGGAAAGGGATAAACCCTGGGGGAACTGCAAACACAAAAGGAAAATAGAGTAAAATAGTGTCCATAGAGAGGGGAGGACAAGAGAAAAAAGAATGGTGGGCTAGCTAGCACAGCAAACACTTATAGTTATGTTGTCCAATGGGGTTTGGGGGGCGGAGCCAAACCCATAGTATGCTGCCATGGAAGCACCAGGGAAATATATATATATATATATATATATATATATATATATATATATATATGTCTTTTTTTTTTCAATGCTAAAAAATTATTTAGCTATTATGGGAGAGTGTGTGAGGGAAGGAGTTATTTTAAATGTAATTGTGGGTCTTTTTATGAAAAAAAAAAAAGTATATAGGTTTAACTTTACTATTTGGCGACGAGATGTCACCTGTCATTTTTTTTATTTATTGCGTCCTGTAAGCATACTATGTACGCTTACACGAAGAAAAACATGGACACGTAACTTTTTTTTTCACAATGCCGTGGCTTCTCATTGAAGCCGCGATCATTGCAATGGGAACTTAGATCAATGAATGTTCACTGTTCTCCGGGCTAACGGGCGGCAATGCAGATGAGCACACACTGCGGTGGAGATACCTATATCTACGCCCCTGAAGCTAAGATGAAGTCTGCAGGGGTGTAGATATACTGTATCATATACATTAAGTGGTAAATGCAGACCTGGACACAGAACTTCCTCTCTGCTCTGAAAGTTAAGCAACAGAAAAATAACCTTTAAAGAAAAACATGTCTTTGTTACAGCTGATACAAGTCTTGCAATAAATCTGTAAGGTGTCTACTTCTTGCTTTCATGAAAGCAGACATAATGGTAACATCCTGTGTTTACAAATTAGATGCTCTGACATGGCAAAGGAGATTCCTGAGCTGACACAGCTGAGAGATCAAATTACGGTGGTGGTTAGGTGATGAGGGGGAATTAAAAAGGCTAAAGTCTAAATACATACAGGGTGCATTTCTCTATGTTTTCCTTCCGTCCTGTGCAAGGTCCACTTTAATACATATGGGTGAATATATGGTATATAAAGTGCAGAAAAACTCTCTTTAAAGGGAAGGTTCAGGGACTGTTTAAAAAAAATAAAAATCCGTATCCACTTACCTGGGGCTTCCTCCAGCCCGTGGCAGGCAGGAGGTGCCCTCGGCGTCGCTCCGCAGGCTGCCGGTGGCCGACCCGACCTGGCCAGGCCGGCGGCCTCCTTCCGCGTTCCAAAATGCGCCTCACGGCGGCGCGCTGACGTCATCGGACATCCTCCGGGCTTTACTGCGCAGGCTCAGAACTACTGAGCCTGCGCAGTAAAGCCCGGAGGACGTCCGATGATGTCAGCGCGCCGCCGTGAGGCGCATTTTGGAACGCGGAAGGAGCCCGACCTGGCCAGGTCGGGCCGGCCACCGGAGACCACCGGCAGCCTGCGGAGCGGCGCCGAGGGCACCTCCTGCCTGCCACAGGCTGGAAGAAGCCCCAGGTAAGTGGATGCGGATTTTTATTTTTTTTAAACAGTCCCTGAACCTTTAAGGTACAAAATGTACCACGATCTGCCTTAGGAAAGATGGTCGATAAGTATCCTGTGGATGGTATTTTTCAGGGCTGTGTTTTTAAGGGCTATAAATGATAGAATAATGAAAAAAGTATCCACATTAGTGGATTAGGATAAAAAGTAAATGAAGGAGTAGCTGTAACAAAAAGACACTTATATTTAATGTATGCATATGCGTAAAATACCAAAAAGATCTCAGGAGAACAGGGCCATAGACACTAAGCCTATGATCCATGGCATAGTATAGGTATACCAGAATTAAATGGTGTCTAGTAGTATACAGTTTAAGCAGGATTCAGTAATCTGGAAAAGGCATATACATGTGTTCAGCAATATACAAAGTGGATATACTCAGCGTGAAAAGTCTATTCAAAAGAATCGCTTAAAATATATCATCGAGTGACCAGCGTCAGCTTGCCTGTATCGCATCAGCATGTCTCGAGTGGTTAGCGTCAGGGCGCCTGTATCGCACCAGCATGTCTCGGGTGGTTAGCGTCAGGGCACCTGTATCGCACCAGCATGTCTCGGGTGGTTAGCGTCAGGGCACCTGTATCACACCTGTATGTCTCTCGAGTGGTTAGCGTCAGGGTGCCTGTATCACACCAGCATGTCTCGAGTGGTTAGTGTCAGGGCGCCTGTATCGCACCAGCATGTCTCGGGTTGTTAGCGTCAGGGCACCTGTATCACGCCTGTATGTCTTGAGTGGTTAGCATCATGGTGCCTGTATCGCACCAGCATGTCTCGGGTGGTTAACATCAGGGCGCCTGTATCGCGCCTGTATGTCTCGAGTGGTTAGCGTCAGGGTGCCTGTATCACACCAGCATGTCTCGGGTGGTTAGCGTCAGGGCACCTGTATCGCACCAGCATGTCTCGGGTGGTTAGCGTCAGGGCACCTGTATCGCACCAGCATGTCTCGGGTGGTTAGCGTCAGGGCGCCTGTATCACACCTGTATGTCTCTCGAGTGGTTAGCGTCAGGGTGCCTGTATCACACCAGCATGTCTCGAGTGGTTAGTGTCAGGGCGCCTGTATCGCACCAGCATGTCTCGGGTTGTTAGCGTCAGGGCACCTGTATCACGCCTGTATGTCTTGAGTGGTTAGCATCATGGTGCCTGTATCGCACCAGCATGTCTCGGGTGGTTAACATCAGGGCGCCTGTATCGCGCCTGTATGTCTCGAGTGGTTAGCGTCAGGACGCCTGTATAACACCAGCATGTCTCGGGTGGTTAGTGTCAGGGCCCCTGTATCACACCAGCATGTCTCAGGTGGTTAGCATCAGGGCACCTGTATCGCACCAGCATGTCTCGGGTGGTTAGCGTCAGGGCCCCTGTATCGCGACTGTATGTCTCGAGTGGTTAGCATCAGGGCCCCTGAATCGCACCTGCATGTCTCGAGAAGTTAGCTTCAGAGCACCTGTATTGCACCAGCATGTCTCGAGTGGTTAGCGTCAGGGCACCTGTATCGCATCTGTATGTCTCGAGTGGTTAGCGTCAGGGCACCTGTATCGCATCTGTATGTCTCGAGTGGTTAGCGTCAGGGCGCCTGTATCGCGTCTGTATGTCTCGAGTGGTTAGCGTCAGGGCGCCTGTATCGCACCAGCATGTCTCGAGTGGTTAGCATCAGGGAGCCTGTATCGCACCAGCATGTCTCTAGTGTGTAGTGTCAGGGCCCTTGTATCGCACCAGCATGTCTCGGGTGGTTAGTGTCAGGGTGCCTGTATCGCACCAGCATGTCCTGAGAGGTTAGCGTCAGGGCGCCTGTATCGCACCAGCATGTCTCGAGTGGTTAGCATCAGGGCCCTTGTATCGCACCAACATGTCTCGAGTGGTTAGCGTCAGGGTGCCTGCATCACGCCTGTATGTCTCGAGTGGTTAGCGTCAGGGCGTCTGTATCGCGTCTGTATGTCTCGAGTGGTTAGCGTCAGGGCGCCTGTATCGCACCAGCATGTGTCGAGTGGTTAGCGTCAGGGCACCTGTATCGCACCAGCATGTTTCGGGTGGTTAGCGTCAGGGCCCCTGTATCGCGACTGTATGTCTCGAGTGGTTAGCATCAGGGCCCCTGAATCGCATGCATGTCTCGAGAAGTTAGCTTCAGAGCACCTGTATTGCACCAGCATGTCTCGAGTGGTTAGCGTCAGGGCACCTGTATCGCATCTGTATGTCTCGAGTGGTTAGCGTCAGGGCGCCTGTATCGCGTCTGTATGTCTCGAGTGGTTAGCGTCAGGGCGCCTGTATCGCACCAGCATGTCTCGAGTGGTTAGCATCAGGGAGCCTGTATCGCACCAGCATGTCTCTAGTGTGTAGTGTCAGGGCCCCTGTATCGCACCAGCATGTCTCGGGTGGTTAGTGTCAGGGTGCCTGTATCGCACCAGCATGTCCTGAGAGGTTAGCGTCAGGGCGCCTGTATCGCACCAGCATGTCTCGAGTGGTTAGCATCAGGGCCCTTGTATCGCACCAACATGTCTCGAGTGGTTAGCGTCAGGGTGCCTGCATCACGCCTGTATGTCTCGAGTGGTTAGCGTCAGGGCGTCTGTATCGCGTCTGTATGTCTCGAGTGGTTAGCGTCAGGGCGCCTGTATCGCACCAGCATGTGTCGAGTGGTTAGCGTCAGGGCACCTGTATCGCATCTGTATGTCTCGAGTGGTTAGCGTCAGGGCGCCTGTATCGCGTCTGTATGTCTCGAGTGGTTAGTGTCAGGGTGCCTGCATCACGCCTGTATGTCTCGAGTGGTTAGCGTCAGGGCGTCTGTATCGCGTCTGTATGTCTCGAGTGGTTAGCGTCAGGGCGCCTGTATCGCACCATCATGTCTCGAGTGGTTAGCATCAGGGAGCCTGTATCGCACCAGCATGTCTCTAGTGTGTAGTGTCAGGGCCCCTGTATCGCACCAGCATGTTTCGGGTGGTTAGTGTCAGGGTGCCTGTATCACACCAGCATGTCCTGAGAGGTTAACGTCAGGGCGCCTGTATCGCACCAGCATGTCTCGAGTGGTTAGCATCAGGGCCCTTGTATCGCACCAACATGTCTCGAGTGGTTAGCGTCAGGGTGCCCTGTATCGCTCCAGCATGTCTCGAGTGGTTAGTGTCAGGGTGCCTGCATCACGCCTGTATGTCTCTAGTGGTTAGTGTCAGGGCCCCTGTATCGCGACTGGTTGTCTCTAGTGGTTAGCATCAGGGCCCCTGTATCGCACCAGCATGTCTCTAGTGGTTAGCATCAGGGTGCCTGTATCGCTCCAGCATGTATCGAGTGGTTAGCATCAGGGTGCCTGTATCGCACCAGCATGTCTCTAGTGGTTAGCATCAGGGTGTCTGTATCGCGCCAGCATGTCTCTAGTGGTTAGCGTCAGGGCGCTTGTATCGCACCAGCATGTCTCGAGTGATTAGTGTCAGGGCGCCTGTATCGTGCCAGCATGTCTCGAGTTGTTAGTGTCAGGGCGCCTGTATCGTGCCAGCATGTCTCGAGTGGTTAGTGTCAGGGCACCTGTATCGCACCAGCATGTCTCGAGTGGTTAGTGTCAGGGCCCCTGTATCGCACCAGCATGTCTCTAGTGGTTAGCATCAGGGTGTCTGTATCACGCCAGCATGTCTCTAGTGGTTAGCGTCAGGGCGCTTGTATCGCACCAGCATGTCTCGAGTGATTAGTGTCAGGGTGTCTGTATCGTGCCAGCATGTCTCGAGTGGTTAGTGTCAGGGTGCCTTTAGCCCATCAGGGCGCCTGTATCGGGCCAGCATATCTCAAAGTGCTTAAATAAACATTTCATATTATTCTAAGTGGTTTTTGTTACTGCCTGTCCCTCATATACTTTTTACCCTAATCCACTCATGTGAATACTTTTGTCATTATTCTAAGTATCATTTACAGCCCTTAAAAAACATAGCCCTCAAAAAAACCTTGAACAGGCTACTTCTCAACCATCTTTTTGTAAGGCAGCTCATGTACCATAAAAGCTGTTTTTTGAACCTTATATACCATATTATATATTCATCCATATATTTTATTATAACTCATACTGGATTGTTATATGATTCACAGTCTAGGATCTAAAATGACTAACCCAATGAATTCCCATTTCCATTATCATGTTTTATTGCATTTCTATTATTATGAGTCCGCCGTTCCACGTCTTACTATTGTATTTTACCGTATAATTTTATTATATTGTGACTTGAGTGGTTATTTGTAACACTTATTTGTTTTTTAAGCACTACTATTGACCTGATGAAGCTACTTCTAGTGGCAAAATGCATTGTCCAGTGCTAAATAAAATCTTTATTTTTTTTTTTAACTTCATTTCAGGTAGGACTGTTTCAAACTATATACTGTATAGCATCATTAGAGTTATACCACTGATCCATAGAGAGCGCCTCCTACTTGTTTTTTGCATTGTATTACTCTTGGTACAAGGGTTCTAACTTAGGAGTATTCTTTAAGTTTATTTTTTTGGAGCAGCAACTGTTATCTTCCACCTCAAAGGCCGAGTGGGGGCGGCACTCCCCCACATGCACAGTAAAGCTGGCCATACACTAGGCAGATTCCCCGCCGATCGACAGCAGATTCGATCACTGGGATTGAATCTGCTGTCACATCATTCACGTTACACGCTAAATTTCGATCTATTTTGTCCCGAAATAGATCGATCCCGTCGATCGCTCCATGCAGGAAATTACCGTTGATCGCCCGCAGGTAGGGAGCGTGTCACTAACGGCGTTCGAGTGCCCGACGACCGACGCAATACAGCTGCAATACATTACCTGCTCCGCCGGCGCGACTCCCCAGGTCTCCGCTGTCTTCTCCGCTCTGGTCTGGTCTCCGGGTCCGGCATGCTTCACTTCTTCTTCCTGTCCTGGCAGGAAGTTTAAACAGTAGAGGGCGCTCTACTGTTTAAACTTCCCCCAGACAGGAAGAAGTGAAGCATGCCGGAGACCAGACCAGAGCGGAGAAGACAGCGGAGACCTGGGGAGTCGCGCCGGCGGAGCAGGTAATGTATGCGGAGGGGGAGCGGCGGCGGCAGCAGCACCACCACCACCACCACAGATTGTGAACGGTTTGCAGTAAAGGCAGCCATACGATCCCTCTCTGATCCGATTCGATCAGAGAGGGATCTATCTGTTGGTCGAATCTGATGGCAAACCGACCAGTGTATGGCTACCTTAAGTGGTTGCTTATACTGGCAAGTGGCAACCTGGCCTTGGGAGTATTTTATTGTTATTCTTAGAAACTTCCATCAGGCTACTCAATATACTACACCAGATTGGGTTCCCGGTGTCTTTGTGCTTTTGTCTCTTTTCTATTTAAGACCCATGGGATGCAACTGAGCCGTTTCAGCCCTGCTTTGTAATCACTGGAGATTAATGATGTATTTAGGTGATGGTTAAAGAACCACTATCTCGAAAATAGTAACATTTTAAATACATGTAAACACATACATTAGCAGTAAATTTCTTCCAGAGTCAAATGAGCCGTGAATTACTTTTCTCCTATGTTGCTGTCACTTACAGTAGGTAGTAAAAAATCTGACACAACCGACGGGTTTTGGACTAGCCCATCTCCTCATGGGGTATTCTCAGGGTTTTCTTTAGTTTAAAAAGCACTAAGTGAATGGCAGGTGCTCTGTCCAACTGCCAAAAAAGTGTATGCTGAGCAGGGAGGCTGGCCAGCATCTTTGTATAAATCCTTTTCAGGGAGTGTCTTTATAAAGAATGAAAGCCTTGCTGAGAATCCCCCGTGAAGAGATGGACTAGTTCAAAACCTGTTGGTACTGTCAGATTTCTACTACCTACTGTAAGTGACAGCAATATAGGAGCAAAGTAATGTATGGCTCATTTTACTCTGGAAGAAACATATTCATTATTTGTGTTTACGTGTATTTTAAATTTTACCATTTTTCACAATAGTGGTCCTTTAACCACTTGCCGACCGCCCACCACCTATACATAGCGTATTATACAGGCTGCCTCCTGCCCTGGTGGTCCCAGTGATCGAGGGACCACCAGGGCAGGCTGCAGCCACCCTAGTCTGCACCCAAACACACTGATCTACCCCCCCCTGCCCTCTGATCGTCCACAGCACCCCTCAGACCCCCCCCTGCCCACCCCTCAGACCCCTGTTTGCACCCAATCACCCCCCTAATCATCGATCAATCTCTCCCTGTCACTATCTGTCAACGCTATTTTTTAGATTAAGCCCTTAACTGCCCCCCTGGGGGCTCCTGATCACCCCCCAACACCCTCAGATCCTGCCCAGACCCCCCCCCCCTGTGTACTGTATACATCTATCCTCCCCTATAATCACCTGTCAATCACCTGTCAATCAATCATCAATCACCCCTTGTCACCACCTGTCACTGCTACCCATCAGATCAGACCCTAACCTGCCCCTTGCGGGTGTCTGATCACCCACCCACACCCTCAGATTCTCCCTTGTATTCACCTACTGATCACCTATCAATCACCCCATCACCCCCTGTCACTGCTACCCATCAGATCAGACCCCAATCTGCCCCTTGCGGGCAACCAATCACCCGCCCACACCCTCAGATAGCCCCCAGACCCGCTCTGATCAACTCGCCAGTGCATTGCTTGCATATATTCTCTTCTGTAATCACCTACTGATCACCTATCAATCACCCCGTGTCACCACCTGTCACTGCTACCCATCATACCCATCAGATCAGACCCTCATCTGCTCCTGCGGGCACCCAATGACCGGCCCACACCCTCAGATTGCCCTCAGATATCCCCGATCACCTCCCCAGTGCATTGCTTGCATCTATTCAGACCCTAATCTGCCCCTTGTGGGCACCCAATCACCCGCCCACACCCCGAGATAGCCCCCCCCACACCCCTCTGATCACCTCCCCCCCAGTGCATTATTTAAATCTGTTCTCCCCTCTAATCACCCATCAATCAACCATCAATCACCCCCTGTCACTGCTACCCATCATACCCATCAGATCAGACCCTCATCTGCCCCTGCGGGCACCCAATGACCCACACCCTCAGATTGCCCTCAGATACCCCCGATCACCTCCCCAGTGCATTGCTTGCATCTATTCCCCCCTCTATGCACACCCTGAGACACCCATCAATCACTTCCTGTCACCCCCTAGCACACCCATCAAATCAGGCCCTAATTTGCCCCGTGTGGGCTCCTGATCACTCAGCCAAACCCTCAGATCCCCCTCAGACCCCCTTCCGATCACCTCCCCAGTGCATTGATTGCATCTATTCCCCCCTCTAATCACCCACTGAGACACCCATCAATCACCTCCTGTCACCACCTGTCACCCCCTAGCACTCCTATCCATCAGGTCAGGCCCTAATCTGCCCCCCATGTGGGCTTCTGATCACCTGGCCAAACCCTCACCCGCCCCACCGCAGTGACAGAATTTTCTTTTTCTGATCACTGCTAGTACGACTTAATTGTGGCGAGACCAACCGTTATGCCACACAATACGCAACCGCCAATCCAAGAAGCTACTATGCCCAGCCTTTACGGTTAAGGCCACTTCAAGATTCCGAACGTAACATTTTTTGGGGCCTCCTCCTTAACATGGGTCTAGTCAAAAATAATGTATTGCGGTCTTATTGGTTTACGCACCCAATACATCACATGCCCATGTTCTCTGCTGACATGTCCAGGTCATGATTTGAGAACATCCTGCGCTTCCTGCACTTCAGTGCCAATACAACCTGTCACCTAAGAGGCCACCCTGCTTATGACTTGTTCCACAATATTCGGCCCCTCAAAGACCACCTGTCATCAAAATTTGCAGATGCTTATACCCCTGAACAGTCATTTTGAGGCATTTGGTTTCTAGACTACTCCTCCCGGTTTTGGGCCCCTAAAATGCCAGGGCCGTATAGGAACCCCACAAGTGACCCCATTTTAGAAAGAAGACTCCCCAAGGTATTCCATTAGGTGTATGATGAGTTCATAGAAGATTATATTTTTTGTAAAAAGTTAGCAGAAATTGATTTTTATTGTTTTATTTTTTTTTCACAAAGTGTCATTTTCCATTAACTTGTGACAAAAAATAAAATCTTCTATGAACTCACCATACACCTAACGAATACCTTGGGGAGTCTTCTTTCTAAAATGGGGTCACTTGTGGGGTTCCTATACTGCCCTGGCATTTTAGGGGCCCTAAACCTTGAGGAGTAGTCTTGAAACCAAATGTCTCAAAATGACCTGTGAAAAGGTACACATTGGACGTTGGGCCCATTAGCGCACCTAGGCTGCAAAAAAGTGTCACACATGTGGTATCGCCATACTCAGGAGAAATAGTATAATGTGTTTTGGGGTGTATTTTTACGCATACCCATGCTGGGTGGGAGAAATATCTCTGTAAATTAAATTTTTTTTGATTTTTTTTTTTCACACAATTGTCCATTTACAGAGATATTTCTACCACCCAGCATGGGTATGTGTAAAAATACACCCCAAAACACATTATACTACTTCTCCTGAGTACGGCGATACCACGTGTGACACTTTTTTGCAGCTTAGGTGCGCTAAGGGCCCAACATCCTATGATTACCTTTAGGATTTCACAGGTTTCTAGACTACTCCTCACGGTTTAGGGCCCCTAAAATGCCAGGGCAGTATAGGCACCCCACAAGTGACCCCATTTTAGAAAGAAGACACCCCAAGGTATTCCGTTAGGAGTATGGTGAGTTCATAGAAGTTTTTATTTTTTGTCACAAGTTAGCAGAAATTGATTTTTATTGTTTTTTTTCACAAAGTGTCATTTTCCATTAACTTGTGACAAAAAATAAAATATTCTATGAACTCATCATACACCTAACGGAATACCTTGGGGTGTCTTCTTTCTAAAATGGGGTCACTTGTGGGGTTCCTATACTGTCCTGGCATTTTAGCGGTCCTAAACCGTGAAGAGTAGTCTAGAAACCAAATGCCTGAAAATGACCTGTGAATAGGACATTGGGCCCATGTCACACATGTGGTATTGCCATACTCAGGAGAAGTAGTATAATGTGTTTTGGGGTGTATTTTTACACATACCCATGTTGGGTGGGAAAAATATCTCTGTAAATGACATTTTTTTTTTACACACAATTGTCCATTTACAGATACATTTCTCCCATCCAGCATGGGTATGTGTAAAAATACACCCCAAAACACATACTATTTCTCCTGAGTACGGCGATACAACATGTGTGACACTTTTTTGCAGCCTAGGTGCGCTAAGGGGCCCAACGTCATATGGGTACCTTTAGGATTTCACAGGTCATTTTGAGACATTTGGTTTCAAGACTACTCCTCACGGTTTAGGGCCCCTAAAATGCCAGGGCAGTATAGGAACCCTACAAATGACCCCATTTTAGAAAGAAGACACCCCAAGGTATTCTGTTAGGAGTATGGTAAGTTCATAGAAGATTTTATTTTTTTGTCACAAGTTAGCGGAAATTGATTTTTATTTTTTTTTCACAAAGTATCATTTTCCGCTAACTTGTGACAAAAAATAAAATCTTCTATGAACTCATCATACTCCTAACCGAATACCTTGGGGAGTCTTCTTTCTAAAATGGGGTCATTTGTGGAGTTCCTATACTGTCCTGGCATTTTAGGGGCCCTAAACCATGAGGAGTAGTCTTAAAACCAAATGTCTCAAAATGACCTGTGAAATCCTAAAGGTACTCATTGGACTTTGGGCCCCTTAGCGCAGTTAGGGTGCAAAAAAGGGCCACACATGTGGTATCGCCATACTCAGGAGAAGTAGTATAATGTGTTTTGCGGTGTATTTTTGCGGGAGAAATATCACTGTAAATGGACAATTGTGTGTAAAAAAATAAAAAAAATTGAGAGATATTTCTCCTACCCAGCATGGGTATGTGTAAAAATACACCACAAAACACATTATACTATTTCTCCTGAGTACGGCGATACCACATGTGTGACACTTTTTTGCAGCCTAGGTGCGCTAAGGGGCCCAAAGTCCTATGAGCACCTTTAGGCTTTACATGGGTGCTTACAATTTAGCACCCCCCAAAATGCCAAGACAGTAAACACACCCCACAAATGACCCCATTTTGGAAAGTAGACATCCGAAAGTATTCACAGAGGGGCATGGTGAGTCCGTGGCAGATTTCATTTTTTTTTTGTCACAAGTTAGCAGAAATGGAAACTTTTTTTTATTTATTTTTTTTGTCACAAAGTGTCATTTTCCGCTAACTTGTGACAAAAAATAAAATCTTCTATGAACTCACCATGCCTCTTAGTGAATACTTTGGGATGTCTTCTTTCCAAAATGGGGTCATTTGGGGGTTATTTATAGCATCCTGGAATTCTAGCACCTCATGAAACCTGACAGGTGCTCAGAAAAGTCAGAGATGCTTCAAAATGGGAAAATTCAGTTTTACCTAAACCAATAAATATACACTTATTGGATTTTTTTATTTTTTTATCAAAGACATGTAGCACAATAAATTTGGACAAAAATGTATATAGAAATTTTACTTTATTTGAAAAATGTCAGCACAGAAAGTTAAAAAAATCATTTTATTTTTTTTTTACAAAATTATGTTTTTTTGATGAATATAATAAAAACTAAAAATCACAGCAGCAATCAAATAGCACCAAAAGAAAACTGTATTAGGGACAAGAAAATGAGGTAAAATTATCTTACAGTAGATGGTAGGTTGTATGACCGAGCAATAAACCGTCAAAGCCTCAGTGGTCTGAATGGAAAAAAGTGTCTGGTCCTTAATGGGTTTTTATGACTGCAGTCCTTAAGTGGTTGAATCTCTATTCTCAGTAACAAATATCTTTCCTATCAACAAAACAATTATTAGCTATGTGAGTTCTATTCTAGTTCTGTTCCATACTTACAATTTTTATTGTTATTCTTCATAAGTTTCTCCCAATCACTGAAGAAGTTTCTAAAGTTTTTATAAAGTTTTAAGTCCTCAGTGCTTCCATCTAGGTCTCCATTCATTACATGTGTTATTGCCATTGAAAAACATTTAATTTTCTGTCGGGAACAAAAAATACAGGCTGTATAGACAGATAGATAGCATTTATTACAATGAGATAAAAAAAATCCTTTTAATGGATAACCTGGAAGTCTCAAGCAACAAGGAAAAAATCCTGGCCTTGCAGGATGTACAGTATAAATCTACTTTTACAATTCTTTATACAGTAATAAACCTCTGTTACATTAAGTCTGTACTTTGTCTTTATTTGGTTTGAATTACGGTATTTTAACATTAATACAGAATTTATGGTAAGTATAGAATGAGGGTATAGTAGTGCTTTTTTTTTTTTTTTTAGGTAGGCTTATTTTTATTTAACATAGACTCCCAAGCAACCACAAACTACACTTACCCGGCATCAGCCAATCCCCATTGGTGCCGGATAATGGGTGTTTTGCTGTATTATTACCATAATTGTACTAGTTAAAAGGCCCACCCTTTGAAAAACGGGCGCTAGGCCTTGGCCGTGACACCCCCCCAACAGGCACACAACTGCCACCCACATTCCCAACCCGCGCACACAACCTCGCTGTCTAAAGTCCGTCGGCATGCCTTGCATGACTCAAGTCTGAGTGGATTAGTGGCATGCTTTTTTCAGGTGTGTGATTCAGACACTACTGATGCAAGAAAGATCAGCAGGACTGTCAGGGAACTAGTATTGTTTAAAGGGACAAAAATATGGCAGACTCTATATCCCTCTCACTTCAGGTGTACTTTTAACTACTTGCGCGCTCCGCGACAATATATCTACACCCCGGCAGACTTCACTTTTAACACCCGGGGTGTAGATATATGCATGCCACCGCAACCACCACTGTGCGCATGCTCCCGCTCGCATACTCACTGACGCCCGTTAGCCAATAGCCAGGAGATCAATGAATGGAAATGCAGTTCCCGTCCATTGATTTAGGTCCCTGTTGCAATGATTGATGGCTTCAATGAGAAGCCACGTCATTGTAAAAAAAAAAAAAATTTACACGTCCACACTTGCAGGGCACTTGGAAAAGAAATCACTGACATCTGGTGGTCAAATAGTAAGGTTACACGTACATACATTTTTTTTATTTTTTTTTTATAAAAATACCTACACATAATTTAAAATTAAATCCTTACCGCCCACTCTCTCCCATAATTACCCAAATAAAAGTTTTGCATAAAAAAGAAAAATAAATACAAAAAATGTCCTTAAAAACAAATACATAAAAGGTTATCTTAGGGACTGAACTTTTTTGAATATGTATGTCAAGAGGGTTTATTACTGTAATTAATTATATTATATAATAAATATATTATAATTCATTATAATAATTATAATTATATAAATTATGGGCTTGTTGTGAATAGTGATGGACGCAAAACTGAAAAATGCACCTTTATTTTCAAATAAAATATTGGCGCCATACATTGTGATAGGGATATAATTTAAATGGTGTAATAACTGGGACAAATAGGCAAATAAAATATGTACTTTTCATTTATGGTAGCATGTATTATTTAAAAACCATAATGGTAGAAAACCATGAGAAATAATGATTTTTTTCCAATTTTTTTTTGTATTACCGTATTTCCACTAAAATGCATTTAGAAGAAAATTATTCTTTGCAAAATATACCACCCAAAAAAAAGCCTAATTGTTGACAGAAAAGACAAGATATAGATCATTTAGCTGTGATTAGTAGTGGTAAAGTAATTGGTGAATGAAAGGAAGAGTGCTGAAAGGTGAAAATTGCTCTGGTGCTCAAGGGAAAAGTAGATAAGCTTATAGTCTAAGGGGATAAATAATACCTAAGGTCGCCACAGATGCAAGTTTATCATGCATGACCCACATATCTCTCTGCATCGCCCATACCTCTCCTTCCCCCAACAGGTGGCGTGGGAGTTGTCTGAAGTAACGAGAGCCTGGGTGGGAGGGGTTGTTAGCAATTTTTATCGCTCTTGAGCGCAATCTGGCGTTGTGAAGGAGGTCCAGAGGGTGAAGGGGCATACCAATTATCCTCTCTACCGATTTAATGGTCCTCTGAAGTCTATATCTGTCACTGGCCGAGACAGGCTTGCTGTGATGCTCACTCTTATCTCTACTGCTCCCAGCCCCATTCACTCCCCTCTTCCTATCTGCATATTTTCCTTTAGCCAAAACTCACATTTTTCAAGGAGTGATTACAGGTATCAGGGGATGAGGAGAGGAACAGACAACACGCAGAGGTATAAGGATCCAGCATGGACCTACCTCTGTGCTTACCTTAGGTAGTGTTACCTCGGGTCAGCTGTGCTTTAAGGGATTAGAAAATAGGTGAAGGAAGTGGAGTAATTGGTGCTGGTGTAGAATTGTATCCGTTGTAAGACAGGGAGGCAATGGAGGGACTGATAGGGATGGGGCAGCATTAGGGCTCTTTCACATCAGACAACGCGAACAGGAGCCTTTCTCCTGCACGCGTTGTCTGCCTGCGGCGTGTCGTCGGGTATCTGCGGTGCGACGCAATCAGCGGCGGTAGCTGGTAATTAAACCCGACGGAAAACGCCAGCTCGCGGGTGCGTTGGAGGAAAAACTGCGCCCGGGTGCGTCGGAACCGCAACGCATCGAAACGCAGCGTCGAGTGTGAAAGGTAAAATAAAAGTCTATGGACTTTCATCTTACCTTGGTTAACGCAAACGGCTTCCGTTTGCGTTAACGCACAAAGTCTGCCCTAATGTGAAAGAGCCCTAAGAGAAATGACAGGAGAGGTATATGAGACATGCAGCAGAGTTCATGATGAACTGGAGCATTTACCTGGTAGGCCACAGACGAGGGTTTGCACAAGTAGTTTAGCTGTGTCCTGAGTAAGGAAAGAGCGGATGTGGGAACAATAGTTTACAGGGGCGCCTCTAGCCATTTTGTCACTCCAGGCGAGAAAACCTATGGCTTCATCCAGGGGGCATGGCTTAATCCAGCAACATGGCACCCCCAGGACCAATGGCACTCCAGGCAATGGCCTGTACTGCCTATGCCTAGAGGCTCCCCTGATTGTTTAGGTCGAGATGTGGCCAGTGAAACAACATACATGATGTCTAAAGGAAAGCGCTGAATCAAAATACACCTAGGCATCGGGCCTGAGAGGGCAGGAGTTACAGATGTGCTATCAACAATGATTAATTGTTATGTCAGGCAGAGGAGTTAGACCTTGGGGTGGAAAAATGGCAATTTCTGTTTTATCTACATCAAGTTTCTGGAAATAAAAGGACATCAGGAGGAGACTGCGTTAAGGTACATACGCTAATGCCCAGTTTTGCCATAGGGGCAAAACTGGGCATTTGGCTAGGGCCCCAGAGCCAGCTGACGACCCCCAAGTTAATAGTTGTCCCCCGGGACCCTTGCGGAGTACTCTGCGGGGCCTAAACTGTTTTTAGAATTGTATTTTTTGGGTGGCATCTTCTTAGGTTGAGTTTAAGGGGCATCAAGTGGACTACATATCATTTCAGTGGGGTGGGAAGTTTATAGAAAGTATAGGCAGAGGCTTACTATACAGGCAGGGTAGCTAACTATAGTTAAATAACCTCTCCATTTGTTATGTATCCACCTTGACATCTTCAAGTGAACCCAAGGTGAAAAGAAACTGATGAGATAAACAATTGTATTTATCTACCTACTCATAAAATGACTTTTTTTTTTAGATATCCCATGGTTTTATTTTATATTTAAACATATACAAAGTAGAATGAATGTTTTGTTGCCTCAGTGGCAGTCTATTAAGTGTCCCAGTCAGAGTTAAAATACATGAACTATTGACCTTTTTTAATCTCCTTCTGCTCTCAGAAGTTGTGTTCTGCCAGAAAAACGTTTATAGCTGTAATCTGCTTATCACTGATGATTACTATATTCCCAACAAGGTACCGACAAGACAGAAGCTTCCAGGCCTGAAAAATAACTCTTTCAGACAGCAAATACAACAAGTGAAACAGCCTGGTTATGAATATGCTTTGCACTGTACATACACCTGTTTATCTCATCATGTCACATGTCATCTCGGGTACACTTAAAAGACATGATACATTTCACCAAGACTTACAGCATAAAGGAACTGGCTTTTTTCATCTTCTGAGTCAGGAACGCCTCTGCCAATTGCATTCAGTTCTTCCTCTGCGTCACGGAGCTTGCTTCTGATCTGATAACTTATATTAGGCAGAGACCTCTGGAGAAAATAGAGCATCGTCAGATTGGATGAGAAAAAAAAAAATGTAGATGATGATATTGCAACTCCTCCCACTCCTGCCATTCAGGGAAGACTACAAATCATGGGTCCCCCAATGTTTACACCATTTATCTTGGTTGCCCTTGGTGACCCTCACAGCCTGGGGGTCCATCTTGCAAGGGCCATACAGCTATTATGTAACTATCGTAATCTTCACTTCCCTCACAAGTGTAGCCACAAAACACCTGATCTGGATGATGGACCCCTTTATCTAAGTGAAGTAGTAGTTGGTGCCCCCTTACAGCTCTGGGCCCTCCTGCGGTTGCAGGGGTTGCTTCCCTATAGTTACACCCCTGCCTACCATAATAACCCATAAACATTTTTGCCTTACATGACTGACATGATATTGTGACTGTGTGGATAATCCTATCCATTATATTACCTACGCCTTCCCAAGAGATGATCTATCATTGGTTAAAACAGACCTGAACTCAGAACTTCTTCTCTGCTCTAAACGATAGGCAAGCGTATAATAACTTTCAAAGAGAAACATTTCTTAGTTACAGCTCACAGAACTGCATTAAATCTGCATTGAGTCTTCTTCCTGTTTTCACGAAAGCAGACACAGGGTTAACATCCTGTGTTTACATATTAGCTGCGTCTGCCTAGCACCACAGAATTTCTGTGCTGAGAGATCAAATTACACTTGTGATTACTTACAGATAAGGGGGAATTAGACAGGCTCTTCTCTCTAAAAACACACAAGGTGAATGTCTCTGTTTTACCTGTGTCCTGTGCAAGAGTTCAGGTCAACTTTAAGATGAAGACATATTGAACTCACAAATCCACACATTATTTCAGTACTGAGAATTCACTGTATTCCCAACCCCTTACAAATACAGTAGATAGTTCATCATTCCTGTAAAGGATTGCGGAGATGCCGCCACGCGGTCTGGCGGCGGGCGGCTGTCTCCACGTCTTCAGACCGGCGGTTTCCGCACAGCAGTATGCGTCTGGTTTGTCTGAGCCTTCTAGTGCACACAGATGGAGAGCTACGCGCGCGCGTGCGGGGAGGCAGGACCTTTATGCCAGGAGGAGAGGGATCAGCTGATCAGGTTGGTCAGCTCTCCAGCGCAGACTGTAATTGGCCGAGTAGCGCTGGGTGGCGCTGAGGAGCGCTACACTATATATAGATCTCGCTGGTCAGTCTCAGGTTGTCTGCCGTTGCGAATACATACGTGTGAGCACTCAGACCATAGTCAGATCCCACAGTGTGTTAGAACCAGGTAGACCTGGGAATTCACACTTAGCCAGATTACGCTATTGTTATTACTGTGTTATACTTTAGACCAGTTCCAGGGTGTTGTGACCAAGGACCTCACACCCAAGCTTAGAAATACTGTGTCATTGCTGTGTTATACTTTAGACCAGTTCCAGGGTGTTGTGACCAAGGACCTCACACTCTAGACTAGGCCTTTGCTTTATCTGTTATGACCAATTGCTCTCTCGACCTCTCTCCTGCTTTCTGATTCGGTACCTATGCATATCAGTCTACCTGTTGCCAAACCCTGCCTGTACCTGGTTATCGAATCAGCCTTCTGTCTCTGTACCTTATCTGCTCGTGTGTTGCCGACCTGGCCTGGCCGACCCTTCTGGCTGTCACTCATTCCTTGAGTGTTCAGTCTGTCTGTACTACCTGTGACACTACCCCGCCAAGTGTCAGATAGCTGCAGAGACCTCCTGTTCCTCAGAGAGGCATCTCTGCAGTCCAGTCAGGGGCTCTATCGCTTAGGAGTCCTTTGGCTGCAGTATAGTCTGATTCCCAGTATTGCAGGGAATCACTGGCTCGCAGGTTATCTCTATCCCCTTTCCTAGGAGATAGTTCACACACAGCCAAGGGCCATCTGCTCCTCAGGTGGTCCATGCTCATTGTTATCTGCGTCTCCCGCCCCACGGGAGACAGCCTACTGTTGCACCAAATACTTTATCAGGTGTCCAGAGGTTAGTCATATTTGTATTATTGGTGATTCTGCAGATCATCAATAATCAGGTATATATCTGTATTGTTGGTGATATTGCAGATCACCAATAATCAGATTCTCTCTGTGTGCTGACACCAATCGTTACAATTCCATCAGGGATACAGCACTTCCTTTACAAATTGGGATAATCCAGAATTCTGACAAGGTCTGGAATCTACTGTATTACCCACTGCTAGGTCTGATCTATATTACGAAGGGTTGATAACCCTGGGTGTCCTTTGTATTGTAATAAGCTAAGTACTTACAGCAATATGGGACACAAGCTCAGTGGTGAGTTTCTCGGCCAGGTTGGGGATTGTGGCCAGACCATCTTTCAGCAGGCAGCTAAAAATGAAATAAAATTGGTCATACTTTAATAAAGTTATTCAAAAACACTCCCTAATTGCATATTAAAGCAAAGCTGTGCTTAGGTGTATAACTATGTCTCACGGGCCCTTCCTGAGAAACTTTTTCGGGGCCCATTCCTACATTCGAACCCATGGTGCAGTCAGACAGTTTCTTCTGCACCACCCCAACTCCCTCCTTCTTTGACTGATTGCCAGCGGAATTTGAGTAGGAAACAGAAAAAGAAAGATGGAGAAATAGTGATCCTTCCTCATCGGTAACATATGACTTTATTAAAGGAATACTATCGATACCCAAGTGTTCTAAAATGACAGTGTGCAAATAATGTCTAAGTAGCTGTGTAAACATTTTCCTACTTTTCATGTTAAATATCAGAGGCAAAAGCTGTAATGTATTGAGGGTAGGATTTAGCTATATTGGGACAAATCAATTGCAGAAGGGGTGTCTGCTTCAATGCACAGCCTTGAACAGAGTTGCATATCAGACTACAGAAAGCAAATATCAAACATATCAAACTCTGAAAGCAAAAACAGTATGAAAAAGCTGTAACAATTAGTTACATTTCCTCTGCTCTCTTCAGACAGGTCAGTTAGACACACAGGACACAGGAGCTGCAGCTGTTGGGAGCTCTCTTCTCTGTCACACACAGAGCTACACATAGGGCCTGATTCACAAAGCGGTGCAAAGTGTTTGCACGCCTGTGAAAAGCCCTTTATCACGCCTAAACTCAGTTTAGGCGTGATAAAATGAAACTCGCGCGAAATTCCGCGCAATCGCCCGGCGCACGGTGCAGTTCGCGCGATGTGCCCATTAAACCCTATGGGCGCTGTGCGCGGAATTGCGCGATTGCGCGCGCAAAACTTATCGCAAAACGCGATAAAGAGCAAAAGCGGTGCTAACTCAGCAGTGCACAGCTTATCACGCCTAAAGTCTTTTAGGCGTGATAACTCAGTTATCACCGCTTTGTGAATCAAGCCCATAGAGTTAACTGATCAAGTGTGAGGGGACTTTCCCCTCTCCTCATGGCTCAGTCAGCCGTCAGTTTTGGCGTCAGTAAAGTTTGAATGTATTTTGATAACAGTAAACAAAGAAGTTGCTACTAAAATGTATACACCAGTACTTAGCAGCACTTCCCAAACAATGCCTGTGTCAATTGAAAAAAACATGTGAATCAATAGTATTCCTTTAACCTCCTGAGCGGTATGGACGAGCTCAGCTCGTCCATCACCGCCGGAGGGTGCCGCTCAGGCCCTGCTGGGCCGATTTTGATCAAATAAAGTGCAGCACACGCAGCCGGCACCTTGCCAGCCGCGTGTGCTGCCTGATCGCCGCCGCTCTGCGGCGATCCGCCGCGAGCAGCGGCGAAAGAGGGTCCCCCCAGCCGCCCGAGCCCTGCGCAACCGGACCAATCAGTTCCGGCCAGCGCTAAGGGCTGGATCGGAGGCGGCTGACGTCAGGACGTCGGCTGACGTCCATGACGTCACTCCGCTCGTCGCCATGGCGACGAGGAAAGCCAAACAAGGAAGGCTGCTCATTGCGGCCTTCCTTGTTTATTCTGGGCGCCGGAGGCGATCGGAAAAACGCCTCCGGAGCGCCCTCTAGTGGGCTTTCATGCAGCCAACTTTCAGTTGGCTGCATGAAATAGGTTTTTTTTAATTAAAAAAAAACCCTCCCGCAGCCTCCCTGGCGATCTCAATAGAACGCCGGGGAGGTTAATGTGTATGGAGGCTTATTGAGACGAGTTTCTGATAATTATTGCCAATTTAATCAGGGTGGTTGCAGAAAGGGAGTTGAAAAAAATTTAACTTTTTTCTTTTTACCACGGAATATCTTTAAATTTGTCAAGGAATCGATCCTTTCCCTACAACTTTGTAGTTTTGACCACATGCAGCACACAAATACACCTCATAGTTTTATCACAGATTTTACCTGAATTCATCATGTTCTTCAAAAAAAGCTCTTTCATTTTTCAGGGCATCTTCCATGGAGAGGTTATTCTGGATCTCTCTCAGGCCGCGGCACTTCACGATCATGTAGCCTTTCTTGAGAACATAGACTCGATTCTGGACTGTTTGTACAACTTCCTTCTCTCCTCCTCTATCAACCAAGTCTGGCTTGGTGAGAATCCCTAAGAAGAAAGTCAAAAACATTTTTTTTATTCAACAATAATGAAGTTTATTTCAGTACACAATAATAATAAACAGCAGAGTTTGTTTACAGTGGAGCAAATAAAGGTAATCTTGGTCATGTATATAAACATCCACAGTATGAGCTAAAGTGCAAGTGACACAAAAAAGGGCAACACTACATACAGTGGTGTGAAAAACTATTTGCCCCCTTCCTGATTTCTTATTCTTTTGCATGTTTGTCACACTTAAATGTTTCTGCTCTTTAAAAACCGTTAACTATTAGTCAAAGATAACATAATTGAACACAACATGCAGTTTTAAATGATGGTTTTTATTATTTAGTGAGGAAAAAAAACTCAAAACCTACATGGCCCAGTGTGAAAAAGTGATTGCCCCCCTTGTTAAAAAATAACTTAACTGTGGTTTATCACACCTGAGTTCAATTTCTGTAGTCACCCCTAGAGTTGGGCCGAACCTCCGATTTTAGGTTCGCGAACCGGGTTCGCGAACTTCCGCGGAACGTTCGGTTCGCGGAAAAGTTCGCGAACCGCAATAGACTTCAATGGGGAGGCGAACTTTGGAAAAAAAAATTCTGCTGGCCACAAAAGTGATGGAAAAGATGTTTCAAGGGGTCTACCACCTGGAGGGGGGCATGGCGGAGTGGGAAACACGCCAAAAGTCCCCGGGAAAAATCTGGATTTGACGCAAAGCAGCGTTTTAAGGGCAGAAATCACATTGAATGCTAAATGACAGGCCTAAAGTGCTTTAAAACATCTTGCATGTGTATACATCAATCAGGTAGTGTAATTAAGGTACTGCTTCACACTGACACACCAAACTCACCGTGTAACGCACCGCAAACAGCTGTTTGTGTAGTGACGGCTGTGCTGGACTGGTGCGCACCATGGCGAGAGTGCAGGTTTTGGTGGCTTTACAGCCCATATGGTCGCCTGGCTGATGTAGCTAAATGACAGAACAGTGACTGTCCAGCTGATCAAATTTGGTCTGACCACAATGAAGCAACGACCTTATTATCTTTTGTGTGCCCCCCGAGACACTCATCTAGGCGCCGGTCATTGCTTCATTGTGATACGCAAGCCCCTTCACCACGGCAAGGTAATGATCACGAAGGGGAATGGGCGCATGTACATGCCTTTTCTTTTGTTGTTGCAGCTGCCCGCAGTGCAGCCAGAAAAATTAGGCAGTCATGTACACGCACCAGAAAAATTATTACAGCGGCCGCTGGTAGCAGCGGCCTAAAAAATTCAGCAATCCGCCTGGAGTCCCGGACCCTGTTGGTGGTGGCAGAGAAGGTAGTCAAGCGGCCTGCAGGCAGACATGCTGTGTGGAGGGACTGGGAGCGACTTAGTCTTCTTGGGGCAGCCCAGGCAGCCAGTCACACGGCGTGCAGGCAGAGATGCTGTGTGTGCGGGGACTGACTTAGTCTTGGGGCAGGCAGCAGCCCTCCGGGATCCATGCCTCATTTATTTTAATAAAGGTGAGGTACTTAACACTTTTGTGACTTAGGCGACTTCTCTTCTCAGTGACAATGCCTCCAGCTGCGCTGAAGGTCCTTTCTGACAGGACGCTTGCGGCAGGGCAGGAGAGAAGTTGGATGGCAAATTGGGACAGCTCTGGCCACAGGTCAAGCCTGCGCACCCAGTAGTTCAAGGGTTCCTCATCGCTGTTCACAGCAGTGTCTACATCCACACTTAAGGCCAGGTAGTCGGCTACCTGCCGTTCCAGGCGTTGGTGGAGGGCGGATCCGGAAGGGCTACGGCGAGGCGTTGGACTAAAGAACGTCCGCATGTCCGACATCACCATGAGATCGCTGGAGCGTCCTGTCTTTGACTGCGTGGACACGGGAGGAGGATTAGTGGCAGTGGTACCTTGCTGGCGTTGTGCTGTCACATCTCCCTTAAAGGCATTGTAAAACATAGTTGACAGCTGGTTCTGCATGTGCTGCATCCTTTCCACCTTCAGGTGAGTTGGTAACAGGTCCGCCACTTTGTGCCTGTACCGAGGGTCTAGTAGTGTGGCCACCCAGTACAGTTCATTCCCCTTGAGGTTTTTTATACGGGGGTCCCTCAACAGGCAGGACAGCATAAAAGACGACATCTGCACAAAGTCGGATCCAGTACCCTCCATCTCCTCTTGCTCTTCCTCAGTGACGTCACGTAAGTCAACCTCCTCCCCCCAGCCGCGAACAATACCACGGGAAGGTTGAGCAGCACAAGCCCCCCTGCAACGCCTGCTGCGGTTGTTCTCCTGCCGCCGTCCCCTCCTCCTCCCCCAAAGAAACACCTTGCTCATCATCCTCTGAGTCTGACTCGTCTTCTGCACACGACTTCTCTTCTTCCTCCTCCTCCCCCCTCTGTGCTGCCGCAGGTGTTGAGGAAACAGCTGGGTCTGATGAAAATTGGTCCCATGCCTGTTCCTGCCGTAACGGTTCCTGGTCACGCTCATTCGCAGCTTCATCCGCCACTCTACGCACAGCACGCTCCAAGAAGTAAGCGTAGGGAATTAAGTCGCTGATGGTGCCCTCACTGCGGCTCACCAGGTTGGTCACCTCCTCAAACGGCCGCATGAGCCTGCATGCATTTTTCATCAGTGTCCAGTTGTCGGGCCAGAACATCCCCATCTTCCCAGACTGTTTCATTCTACTGTAGTTGTAGAGGTACTGGGTGACGGCTTTCTTCTGTTCTAGCAGGCGGGAGAACATGAGCAGGGTCGAATTCCAGCGAGTCGGGCTATCGCAAATCAGGCGTCTCACCGGCATGTTGTTTTTCCGCTGAATTTCCGCAAAGCGTGCCATGGCTGTGTAAGACCGCCTCAAATGCCCACAGAACTTCCTGGCCTGCTTCAGGACATCCGCTAAGCCAGGGTACTTTGCCACAAATCTTTGAACAACTAGATTCATGACATGTGCCATGCAGGGTATGTGTGTCAGCTTCCCCATATGCAAAGCGGCAAGTAGATTGCTGCCGTTGTCGCACACCACGTTGCCTATCTCCAGGTGGTGCGGGGTCAGCCACTCATCCACCTGTTTCTTAAGAGCAGCCAGGAGAGCTGCTCCAGTGTGACTCTCCGCTTTGAGACAAGACATGTCTAAGATGGCATGACACCGTCGTACCTGGCATGCAGCATAGGCCCTGTGGAGCTGGGGCTGTGTAGCTGGAGAGGAGAACTGCCACTCAGCCAAGGAGGAGGAGGACAGCGAAGAGCATGTAGCAGGAGGAGAGGAGGTGGCAGGAGGCCTGCCTGCAAGCCGTGGAGGTGTCACAATTTGGTCCGCTGCGCCCTGCTTGCCATCGTTCACCCCCAGGTTGACCCAATGGGCTGTGTACGTAATGTAGCGGCCCTGCCCGTGCTTGGCAGACCAGGCATCCGTGGTCAGGTGGACCCTTGACCCAACGCTCTTCGCAAGAGATGACACCACTTGCCTCTCAACTTCACGGTGCAGTTGGGGTATGGCCTTTCTCGAAAAATAAGTGCGGCCTGGCATCTTCTACTGCGGTGTTCTGATGGCCACAAATTTAAGGAAGGCCACCAGCCGGTATGGTAACAGCTGGCGAGCTAACAGTTCCGCCACGCCAGCTGTCAGACGCCGGGCAAGGGGGTGACTGGCCGAAATTGGCTTCTTCCGCTCAAACATTTCCTTCACGGACACCTGACTGCTGCTGTGGGCAGAGGAGCAGGAAGTGCTCAAGGGCAGAGGCGGAGTGGAGAAGGGTGCCTGTGACGGTGGAAGGGAAAAAGCGGCAGAAGCAGATGATGCACCTGAAGGAGGAAGAGGAGAAGGAGGGTGACTTTTCTTTTGTGTGCTGCTGCTGCTTTTGCTCAGGTGGCCATCCCATTGCTGTTTGTGCCTTTTCTCCAGGTGCCTTCGTAAGGCACTTGTCCCTACGTGAGTGTTGGCCTTTCCACGGCTCAATTTTTGTTGGCAGAGCGAACAGATGGCTTTGGTCCGATCTGAGGCACACACATTAAAAAATGTCCACACCGCTGAGCCACCCTGGGATGTGGGCACTATGGGGACCTCAGCAGCTGATGCGGAAGGGCAAGTTGGCTGGCTGTACATAGGTGGCGATACATGGTGCCGGACACTGCCACCAGCTGTTTCTGACGAAGAGCTGCCCCAGCTTCTTTCAGCAACTTCTCTCCTCCTACTACTCTCTGACTCCCCCTCTGAACTGTCCCCCTCTTCATCTCCTCTATTGGGAACATACAGAGGATCCCTATCATCGTCATCATCGTAATCATCCTGCCCAGCTTCGCTTGCCTCAAAAAAATCCAAACATGCACCATCAGTAGGTCCTTCATCCTCCTTATACGTTACATCCATAGTGTTGCTGCGTAACTCAGACATATGAGCTGGTGAAAATTCATCTGGCTGTAACAACAATGGCTGTGCATCAGTGATTTCAACACTAAATAATTCTTGCGAAGTGTCAAATGCAGCGGAAGTGGTGCTAGTAGTAGCGCTGGTGGCTAAGCAAGATGAGGTGTTCTGTGTCGCTAAATACTCAACCACGTCCTGACAATCTTGGGAGGTGATGGGACGTGCCTTCTTCCGAGCACTGTACTGTGGGCCAGGTCCACACGAAATTACATTTACACGACCTCGCACAGACCTGCCGGGTGGCCTTCCTCTGGCTCTGGCACTACCTCTTCCTCTACCTGTTTTGTCCATATCGGGTACAGTGGTGCTCAGCAGAGCTCGAATATTCGAGTAGCTCGAATATTCGAGCTCTTTCTCAGCTATTCGAGCTCGGTATTCGAGCTCCGAATAGCTAGAGCTATTCGAATGGGGTATTCGAGTACACTCGAATAGCCCATTCACTATTCGAGCTATTCGAGCAAAACGGCGCTATTCGAGCTCGGTACCGAGCTCGAATAGCGTCATAGCCCAGATTGATGTCCTTAGAGCCAATCAGAGGGCTCCCAGGCCCTCTGACGGCAGCCAATCACAGAGGGGGACCCTGGCCAGCCCCTACCCTATAAATAGCGGCCGCCATGTTAGGTTTCTCCGTGCTTGCCTGAGACTTGTACAGAGAGAGAGTTGCTCCTTTGTGCTTTGGCTTAGCAAGAGCTCTATTGTGGTCATTTACCTAGCGTTTTTGCTCACATACACCTCCTATATACACCTATATTGTTGTTAGTTAGATAGACATTGTATTTTAGTTAGTAGCTTTTGTGTTACATAGACAGAGACACAGCTGCTGCAGGCTTACACAGCTTTAGGCCTCAGGGCCTGCCTGTGTGGGCAGCTGTTCTCTCCTGTCCTCTGTTAGTATATTTCTCTCATCTATACCAGTATTTCTGCTGCTGTCCTTTACTACTGATTGATTCTGTATTTAGTATTGTAGTTAGGCTAGCCTAGGACACTCACTGTCACTGTTCATAGGCTAAGGCTAAGGCTACTAGCTCCTGCGTGTGTGCACTCACAGTCTTGTACACACACACTCTATTTCCTTCTGATTAGTGATTGATTATTGTAATTAGTTAGTTACTTACTGTTACTACTTGTTACTCTTACTGTACTAGGAGTCTAGGACACTCAGTCACTGTTCATCGGCTACTAGCTCCTGCGTGTGTGCACTCAGTGTCTGATTACACACTACACACACTCTATTTCCTTCTGATTACTGATTGATTATTGTAATTAGTTAGTTACTTACTGTTACTACTTGTTACTCTTAGTGTACTAGGAGTCTAGGACACTCAGTCACTGTTCATAGGCTACTAGCTCCTGCGTGTGTGCACTCACTGTCTGAGTACACACTACACACACTCTATTTCCTTCTGATTAGTGATTGATTATTGTAATTAGTTAGTTACTTACTGTTACTACTTGTTACTCTTACTGTACTAGGAGTCTAGGACACTCAGTCACTGTTCATCGGCTACTAGCTCCTGCGTGTGTGCACTCAGTGTCTGAGTACACACTACACACACTCTATTTCCTTCTGATTACTGATTGATTATTGTAATTAGTTAGTTACTTACTGTTACTACTTGTTACTCTTACTGTACTAGGAGTCTAGGACACTCAGTCACTGTTCATAGGCTACTAGCTCCTGCGTGTGTGCACTCACTGTCTGAGTACACACTACACACACTCTATTTCCTTCTGATTACTGATTGATTATTGTAATTAGTTAGTTACTTACTGTTACTACTTGTTACTCTTACTGTACTAGGAGTCTAGGACACTCAGTCACTGTTCATAGGCTACTAGCTCCTGCGTGTGTGCACTCACTGTCTGAGTACACACTACACACACTCTATTTCCTTCTGATTACTGATTGATTATTGTAATTAGTTAGTTACTTACTGTTACTACTTGTTACTCTTACTGTACTAGGAGTCTAGGACACTCAGTCACTGTTCATAGGCTACTAGCTCCTGCGTGTGTGCACTCACTGTCTGAGTACACACTACACACACTCTATTTCCTTCTGATTACTGATTGATTATTGTAATTAGTTAGTTACTTACTGTTACTACTTGTTACTCTTACTGTACTAGGAGTCTAGGACACTCAGTCACTGTTCATAGGCTACTAGCTCCTGCGTGTGTGCACTCACTGTCTGAGTACACACTACACACACTCTATTTCCTTCTGATTACTGATTGATTATTGTAATTAGTTAGTTACTTACTGTTACTACTTGTTACTCTTACTGTACTAGGAGTCTAGGACACTCAGTCACTGTTCATAGGCTACTAGCTCCTGCGTGTGTGCACTCACTGTCTGAGTACACACTACACACACTCTATTTCCTTCTGATTACTGATTGATTATTGTAATTAGTTAGTTACTTACTGTTACTACTTGTTACTCTTACTGTACTAGGAGTCTAGGACACTCAGTCACTGTTCATAGGCTACTAGCTCCTGCGTGTGTGCACTCACTGTCTGAGTACACACTACACACACTCTATTTCCTTCTGATTACTGATTGATTATTGTAATTAGTTAGTTGTACTTCCTGACTGTTACTACTTACTTACTGTACTAGGGACACTCACTCAGTCACCTCACCCACCAACCCACTCCATTAAAGTACCCCACTTTTCACCCGCCCTTTTAAAAAACTTTTGTCTATACGCCCAAAACATCGAAGATGTCTGGAAGTGGCAGCCAGCGCGGTTTGGGCAAGGGGAAGGGCAGCAAGGGAATCAGGAGGAGAGGGAGCAGCATTGTGGCAGGCCGCGGCCGCGCCACCATGCACAGTTCCGCAGCAGCAGCAGCAGCGTCAGTGGCTAACATTCCTCCCATAGCCACTGGCCGTGGACGCCTTGGGCGCCGCCCAGCAGGAGCATCTGCAACTCACGCTGCAGAGACACAGCAGCAGCAGCGTGTAGCACCTGCTCCGATTTTCCTCCAGCCGGGTCGGAAACGTCCCATTGAGGAAAAGCATGCAGACACTGTGGTGCAACTCATGACGGAGGATGAGCAGCCCGCCATCAGCTCTGCATCCGAGGCCTCCACCCTCACCACCACCACCACCACCCCTGTTCGCAGCAGCCGCCCAGCAGGGTCTGGGGAGGAGGCCAGTTCACCGTCACTCGCCGACCTGTCATTCAGCAGTCTTTTGACCCCAGGCATCATGAGTAAATTGTCTGCTGTTGTTGGCGATCTTGAGGAGGAGATGCTGATGGGCACTTTGGGGGATGAGGGATTGGACAGCAAGACTGTGGCGACAGTCAAGCAGCCCATCCATGCATCAGGAGAGGAGTTTGGGGGGTCATCATCCCAGCAGGACATGTTTCAGGAGGGGGAGGATGATGATGACCCGGTGACAGACAGAGACTGGGTGCCACCACCTCCAGGGGATGTCGTCCTCAGCAGCTCTGAGGAGGAGGAGGAGGATGCGCTTGTGGGCCTTGCAAGGAGGCGCATCATTGCAAGCATTGGCAGCAGTAGGCAGGTCCCACAGCCAGCTGGTGTCTCAGGCTCAGCAGCAGCAGCAGCAGCATCTGCCAGTACCACCACCAGCCGCACCCAAGCCCCCCCCCCAACCACCACTGGGAGACAGGCAGCAGCGCTTCCATGCCGTAGGGGGATGTTTCTGTCACCAATCTGGCGATATTTCACCATGCCCACTGTGTACAGCAAGTACGCCACTTGCAACCACTGTCAGCGGAAGTTGAGCAGAGGTGCAGACCCCTTAAAGTTCAGCACCAGCTCGCTCATCAACCACCTTGCTGCGAAACATTTCCACCAGCATGAGGAGTTCCAGAGGCTGAAGGCATCTGGTGCTGGCAGTGGCACCACACCCATCACTGCACAGCCTTCAGCAGCAGCAACAGCAGCCACCCGCCCTCCTGCTCCTCCAGCAGCACCAGCAGGAGTGCGGAAACGCACTGCTCCTCCCCCCTCTGCAACTCCTGCCGCCGACACTGAGGCCTGTTCTGGCAGCCAGTCCTCAGTGGCCTCCTCCGCTGTGTCTGCTGATTCCCGTGCCAGCAAAAGGCCACGCCAGAGCCTTTTGAGCGAGTCCTTCCAGGGGATGGTTAGGGCTCTGCCTCCCAGCAGGCGTCGCGTGCGGCAGCTGAACGGCTTGCTGGCACGGGCCATGTGCTCCCAACTCCTGCCGTACACGCTCGTGCAGGAGGGGAGCGACATTCGTGCGCTGCTTGCTTGCGCAGCCCCAGACTGGCAGCTCCCCAGCAGACACTTTTTCTCCCGCAAGGCCATTCCTGCACTGCACCGCTTTGTGATGGCCAATGTGGAGAGAGGGCTGGAGCACGCGGTTGGTGAAAGGGTCCACGTCACCATGGACTCCTGGAGCAGCCGCTTCGGGACAGGCCGCTACCTGTCCTTCACTGTCCACTGGGTCAGCTTGGTGGAAGGGGGTGAGGATGGGAGAGCAGCAGCGGGCACAGCAGCAGCAGCAACACAGTGGGTGGTGCCACCCCGCAGGGTCAGGGGAACTGCAGCAGGTTCCTCCGATCCTCTGCCATCCTCCGGCACACCTGGCCAAACCCCCCGCCTCAGCAGCAGCGTGAAGGCCCGCCACTGCCAAGCGCTGCTGCACTTGGTCAGCCTTGGGAAGACCAAGCTGACGGCAACCCATGTGTTGGCCAAACTCCAGGAGCAGGAGAGGATTTGGCTGACCCCCAGAGGCCTCAGAGTCGGAAAGGTGGTGGCCGACAATGGGGCCAATTTGGTTGCCGCAATAGACAGGGGAAACCTGACCCACATCCCCTGTCTTGCCCACGTGCTGAACCTGGTGGTGCAAAAGTTCTTGCGCACCTACCAGGGGATGGGCGAACTGCTGGAAACGGCAAGGAACGTTGTGCGTCACTTCCGGCGCTCGGCTGCAGCCTGTGCGAGCCTGGAAGACGTGCAAAAGGAGCTGGATCTGCCACGCCATCGGCTGATCCTTGACGTTCCGACTCGCTGGAACTCCACCCTGGCGATGTTGGAGCGTCTGGTTGAACAGAAGCACGCTGTCAACCAGTACCTTGCCCTGGCCACTGTTTCCGCCGCTCAGAGAAGGGACAAGACCAGCAACATCCCGTCCATCGTCCCCGATGATGACTGGAGGCACATGCAGCAGGTGTGCTTAGTGCTGGCTCCCTTTCTGCAGGCCACTAACATGGTGAGCAGGGACCATGCTATGGTCTGCGAGTGGGTGCCCCTGGTTTGTCTGCTGAACAGGGCCCTCGATGCTTTGCTGGAACAGGGAGCGGCAGCCTTGGACCAGCAGGAGCGGCAAGCAGCTGCACAGTCCACCTCTGAGGGGGAGGAGGAGGAGGACTTGGTGGAGGTCCCTGACCTTGCTGCTGATGAGGGGGAGCAGCACAGTGCAGCTGAGTTGGTGCGGGGGTGGAGAGAGGATGAGGCTGACGAGGCAGAGGAGGAGGATGAGGACAGCAGCACTGCCGTCGATGTGCCAGCAGACGTGGCCCGCTTCTTCCCAATGGCAGCGCACATGCTGACGTGCCTGCGCAGGGACCCCAGGGTGATCCAGATGAAGCAGAGGGATGACATCTGGATCAGCATGATGTTGGACCCACGCCTCAAGGGGAAGTTGAGCCAGTTCCTGCCGCCTGCAGGAGGAGACCCAGCGCAACAAATAAGGAGCTTGCAGCAGGCCCTTGTTGAGCGCTTGGAGGAAGCCTTCCCCCAGCCTTCCACCCCCACTGTCCAGCAGCCAGCACAGAGGCAGCAGCAGGTGCCTGCATCCAGCAGCAGCAAGCGCCCCACAGACCTGCTGTCTCTCAGCCACGAGCTCTACAGGACTGTAGAGGCTCCGGCAGCAGTGACTAGAGAGGAGGTGCATGCAGCAGCATCCTCCTCCGGTCACAGCCAGCGCCTGACCCGCATGGTGGCTGACTACATGGGGTCCTACAGCGGGCTTGACAGCGATGCCCCTGTTGATCCCATGGAGTATTGGGTCAAGCGCCTGGAGATCTGGAGCGAGCTGGCGCAGTACGCCCTGGAAGTGCTGTCCTGCCCCCCTTCCAGCGTGCTGTCCGAGCGCTGCTTCAGTGCAGCTGGTGGCGTGGTCACCGAGAAACGCTCACGTCTGTCTCACAAGTCTGTGGACAGACTGACGTTTCTCAAGATGAACCAGGCGTGGGTGGAAGGCGAGTTCCTGGCCCCTGTTGTCGGCGAGAGGGGGACATGAACTGGCTAAGAACCATCGTTAATGTGCCTTACCACCCTTTACCACCTCCTGGCTCCTGCTCACTAAGCCAGCCTGGTTCACTTTGACTATTACGTCGCCTGCAGCCACACATTTTACACCTACAGTGGGCTGCTGTGTGCTGCTGCTGCTGTCTGTCTGTGTTTCCCACCGCCAGGGTACACAGATTTACCTTCTGCTGCCACTCTGCCACCAGCTATTACGTCAAACAATAGCTATATATCTGTGTAATTTCTTTTACAAACAAAACCAAAAAACCATTAAAAAAAAAAAGGTTTAATTTTTCTGAGGTGCCCGGGTTGAAAACTGTGTTGTCCCAGTTGTGTATTGGACACAATGTGGGCTGCACGACCGCTGTCTGGGACCTCCTGTTGTGTTTATTTACGGCCTGGTATCACCGCTAGGTACCAGGGCTATTATGTCACGCTGTCTACCTGCTGCCACACTCACACTACTCCTCCATTACTCCTGCTGCTGCTGTCTGTCTGTGTTTCCCACCGCCAGGGTACACAGATTTACCTTCTGCTGCCACTCTGCCACCAGCTATTACGTCAAAAAATAGCTATATATCTGTGTAATTGGTTGTAAAACCAAAACTACAAAACCATTACAAAAAAAGGTTTAATTTTTCTGAGGTGCCCGGGTTGAAAACTGTGTTGTCCCAGTTGTGTATTGGACACAATGTGGGCTGCACGACCGCTGTCTGGGACCTCCTGTTGTGTTTATTTACGGCCTGGTATCACCGCTAGGTACCAGGGCGCTAGGTACCAGGGCTATTATGTCACGCTGTCTACCTGCTGCCACACTCACACTACTCCTCCATTACTCCTGCTGCTGCTGTCTGTCTGTGTTTCCCACTGCCAGGGTACACAGAATTACCTTCTGCTGCCACACTGCCACCAGCTATTACGTCAAACAATAGCTGCTCACATAATTACTCCTCCATTCCTCCTCCTGCTGCTGCTGCTGTCTGTCTGTGTTTCCCACCGCCAGGGTACACAGATTTACCTTCTGCTGCCACTCTGCCACCAGCTATTACGTCAAAAAATAGCTATATATCTGTGTAATTGGTTGTAAAACCAAAACTACAAAACCATTACAAAAAAAGGTTTAATTTTTCTGAGGTGCCCGGGTTGAAAACTGTGTTGTCCCAGTTGTGTATTGGACACAATGTGGGCTGCACGACCGCTGTCTGGGACCTCCTGTTGTGTTTATTTACGGCCTGGTATCACCGCTAGGTACCAGGGCTATTATGTCACGCTGTCTACCTGCTGCCACACTCACACTACTCCTCCATTACTCCTGCTGCTGCTGTCTGTCTGTGTTTCCCACCGCCAGGGTACACAGATTTACCTTCTGCTGCCACTCTGCCACCAGCTATTACGTCAAAAAATAGCTATATATCTGTGTAATTGGTTGTAAAACCAAAACTACAAAACCATTACAAAAAAAGGTTTAATTTTTCTGAGGTGCCCGGGTTGAAAACTGTGTTGTCCCAGTTGTGTATTGGACACAATGTGGGCTGCACGACCGCTGTCTGGGACCTCCTGTTGTGTTTATTTACGGCCTGGTATCACCGCTAGGTACCAGGGCTATTATGTCACGCTGCCTGCCTCATTGACTGCATGCTGCCACACACTCATCCTCCTCCTCCTGCTGCTGAATTTACCTCCTGCTGTCTGTGTGTTTCCACTGCCAGGGAGCACATACAATGGCGCTTCCAACATGCGTGCGCCACCAGCTATTTGTTGTTACGCTCAAAAATAGCTGCATTTCTTTAAAAATAAAAATAAAAAAGAGAAATAAGTGAAGAAGAAGAAGACGATATAGGAGAAGATGAAGAAGAAGAAGAAGAAGAAGAAGAAGAAGAAGAAGAAGAAGAAGAAAAAGAAGAAAAAGAAGAAGAAGAAGAAGAAGAAGAAGAAGAAGAAGAAGAAGAAGAAGATGAAGAAGATGAAGAAGATGAAGAAGAAGATGAAGAAGATGAAGAAGATGAAGAAGATGAAGAAGATGAAGAAGAAGAAGATGAAGAAGAAGAAGATGAAGAAGATGAAGAAGAAGAAGAAGAAGAAGAAGAAGAAGAAGAAGAAGAAGAAGAAGAAGAAGAAGAAGAAGAAGAAGAAGAAGAAGAAGAAGAAGAAGAAGAAGAAGAAGAAGATGAAGATGAAGAAGAAGAAGATGAAGAAGATGAAGAAGAAGAAGATGAAGAAGATGAAGATGAAGAAGATGATGAAGAAGATGAAGATGAAGAAGATGAAGAAGAAGATGAAGAAGATGAAGATGAAGAAGATGAAGAAGAAGAAGAAGAAGAAGAAGACAATATAGAAGAAGAAGAAGAAGATATAGAAGAAGAAGAAGAAGATATAGAAGATAAAGAAGAAGAAGAAGAAGAAGAAGAAGTATATACAGTACTGAACAAAATTCTGGACACAACTTCTCTTTTCACCTTTTTTTTTTAAAGGAACATCCCCACATAATCACTTGCTGTTGTTACTTGGAAAAAAATATGTTTCTTGCATCATTCACCCTCAAAACAAGTGTTGGGAAGCTATTTAAGGCCAATTCGAATAGTCAGCTCGAATAATGAGCTCGAATACCGACTCGAATAGTGAGCTCGAAGTCCGAGGTCGAATCGAATAGTAAAATTTATTCGACTCGAATATTCGACTGACCTCGAATAATTTACTATTCGAATTCGACCAAACTCGAATTTTAAAAAGGGGTATTTGAGCACCACTGATCGGGTATGCACGGAGTGGTATATCACACTGCGTGCACTCACGTAGGTAGGTGGGTTCACTTAACTGCACAGGTATGCGCACTGATGCGGTGGGTTCACTGAACAGAACAGGTATACAGTGGCGGGTTCACTGAACAGTACAGGTATACAGTGGCGGGTTCACTGAACAGTACAGGTATACAGTGGCGGGTTCACTGAACACAACAGGTATGCAGTGGCGGGTTCACTGAACAGGTATACAGTGGCGGGTTCACTGAACAGAACAGGTATACAGTGGCGGGTCCACTGAACAGAACAGGTATGCAGTGACGGGTTCACAGAACAGGTATGCAGTGGCAGGTTTACTGAACACAACAGGTATGCAGTGGCGGGTTCACTGAACAGGTATACAGTGGCGGGTCCACTGAACAGAACAGGTATGCAGTGGCAGGTTCACTGAACACAACAGGTATGCAGTGGCGGGTTCACTGAACAGGTATACAGTGGCGGGTCCACTGAACAGAACAGGTATGCAGTGGCGGGTTCACTGAACACAACAGGTATGCAGTGGTGGGTTCACTGAACAGGTATGCAGTGGTGGGTTCACAGAACAGGTATGCAGTGGTGGGTTCACAGAACAGGTATGCAGTGGCAGGTTCACTGAACAGGTATGCAGTGGTGGGTTCACTGAACAGGTATGCAGTGGTGGGTTCACTGAACAGGTATGCAGTGGTGGGTTCACAGTACAGGTATGCAGTGGTGGGTTCACAGAACAGGTATGCAGTGGCGGGTTCACAGAACAGGTATGCAGTGGCAGGTTCACTGAACACAACAGGTATGCAGTGGCGGGTTCACTGAACAGGTATACAGTGGCGGGTCCACTGAACAAAACAGGTATGCAGTGGCGGGTTCACTGAACACAACAGGTATGCAGTGGTGGGTTCACTGAACAGGTATGCAGTGGTGGGTTCACAGAAAAGGTATGCAGTGGTGGGTTCACAGAACAGGTATGCAGTGGCAGGTTCACTGAACAGGTATGCAGTGGTGGGTTCACTGAACAGGTATGCAGTGGTGGGTTCAATGAACAGGTATGCAGTGGTGGGTTCACAGTACAGGTATGCAGTGGTGGGTTCACAGAACAGGTATGCAGCCAGGAACAAGCTAAGCCTAACTAATCTTTCCCTATGAGAGACAGTCTGCAGCAGCTCGCCCTACTCTCACTAATGCAGGCACACGAGTGACCGTAATGGCCGCCGCTGCCTGCCTTATATAAGGGGGTTGGGCTCCAGGGGCTAGTGTAGCCTAATTGGCTACACTGGGCCTGCTGACTGTGATGTAGAGGGTCAAAGTTGACCCTCCATGGTGCATTATGGGGCGAACCGAACTTCCGCAAACGTTCGCCTGCGGGACGCGAACGCGAACCACGGAAGTTCGCATGGAACCGTTCGCAGGCGAACCATTCGGCCCAACTCTAGTCACCCCCAGGCCTGATTACTGCCACACCTGTTTCAATCAAGAAATCACTTAAATAGGAGCTGACACAGAGAAGTAGACCAAAAGCACCTCAAAAGCTAGACATCATGCCAAGATCCAAAGAAATTCAGGAACAAATGAGAACAAAAGTACTGTAATTGAGATCTATCAGTCTGGTAAAGGTTATAAAGTCATTTCTAAAGCTTTGGGACTCCAGCGAACCACAGTGAGAGCCATTATCCACAAATGGCAAAAACATGGAACAGTGATGAACCTTCCCAGGAGTGGCTGGCCGACCAAAATTACCCCAAGAGCACAGAGAAAACTCATCCGAGAGGCCACAAAAGACCCCAGGACAACATCTAAAGAACTGCAGGCCTCACTTGCCTCAATTAAGGTCAGTGTTCACAACTCCACCATAAGAAAGAGACTGGGCAAAAACGGCCTGCATGGCAGATATCCAAGGCGCAAACCACTTTTAAGCAAAAAGAACATTAAGGCTCATCTCAATTTTGCTAAAAAAACATCTCAATGATTGCCAAGACTTGTGGGAAAATACCTTGTGGACCACCGGGACAAAAGTTGAACTTTTTGGAAGGTGCGTGTCCTGTTAAATCTGTCGTAGAAGTAACACAGCATTTCAGCAAAAGAACATCATACCAACAGTAAAATATGTTGGTGGTAGTGTGATGGTCTGGGGTTGTTTTGCTGCTTCAGGACCTGGAAGGCTTGCTGTGATAGATGGAACCATGAATTCTACTGTCTACCAAAAAATCCTGAAGGAGAATGTCCGGCCATCTGTTCGTCAACTCAAGCTGAAGCGATCTTGGGTGCTGCAGCAGGACAATGACCCAAAAGACACCAGCAAATCCACCTCTGAATGGCTGAAGAAAAACAAAATGAAGATTTTGGAGTGGCCTAGTCAAAGCCCTGACCTGAATCTTATTGAGATGTTGTGGCATGACCTTAAAAAGGCAGTTCATGCTAGAAAACCCTCAAATAAAGCTGAATTACAACAATTCTGCAAAGATGAGTGGGCCAAAATTCCTCCAGAGCGCTGTAAAAGACTTGTTGCAAGTTATCGCAAACGCTTGATTGCAGTTATTGCTGCTAAGGGTGGCCCAACCAGTTATTAGGTTCAGGGGGCAATTTCTTTTTCACACAGGGCCATGTAGGTTTTGAGTTTTTTTTCTCACTAAATAATAAAAACCATCATTTAAAACTGCATTTTGTGTTCAATTATGTTATCTTTAACTAATGGTTAACGGTTTTTGATGAGCAGAAACATTTAAGTGTGACAAACATGCAAAAGAATAAGAAATCAGGAAGGGGGCAAATAGTTTTTCACACCACTGTATATGTATAAAGGATTGAAGCATCAACATTTTAGAACCACCTGGTGCATTATTTTCTCGGCCCTTCAAAAACACAAATGTGGGAGCTACTTACTTTGCCATCTCTCCTAAATGTTGAGCAACTTTTGTGGTTTACCCCATATGTACAGTAAAACCTTGGATTGCAAGTAACTTGGTTTCCAAGAGAAGCAAAAAAAGTTTATAAAATTTTAACTTGATAAGCAAGCAACGTCTTGTTATAAAAGCACAGAATGTACAGTCCTGGCCAAAAGTTTTGAGACCGTCAAAAATATAGGAAATTAGAAAAGTTGGTGCTTAAGTTTGTATAGCAATCTGCATATACTCCAGAATGTTATGAAGAGTGTTCAGATGAATTGCATAGTCCTTCTTTGCCATGAAAATTAGCTAAATCCCAAGAAAAACCTTTCCACTGCATTTAATTGCTGTCATTAAAGGACCTGCTGAGATCATTTCAGTAATCGTCTCGTTAACTCAGGTGAGAATGTTGATGAGCACAAGGCTGGAGATCATTATGCCAGGCTTATTGGATTAGAATGGCAGACTTGACATGTTAAAAGGAGGGTGATGCTTGAAATCATTGATCTTCCATTGTTAACCATGGTGACCAGCAAAGAAACGCATGCAGCCATCATTGCGTTGCATAAAAATGGCTTCACAGGCAAGGATATTATGGCTACTAAGATTGCGCCTAAATCAACAATTTATAGGATCATCAAGAACTTCAAGGAAAGAGGTTAAATTCTTGTTAAGAAGGCTTTAGGGCGTCCAAGAAAGTCCAGCAAGCGCCAGGATCGTCTCCTAAAAAGGATTCAGCTGCGGGATCAGAGTGCAACCAGTGCAGAGGTTGGTCAGGAATGGCAGCAGGCAGGTGTGAGCGCATCTGCACGCACAGTGAAGCGAAGACTTTTGGAAGATGGCCTGGTGTCAAGAAGGGCAGCAAAGAAGCCACTTCTCTCCCAAAAAAACTTTAGGGACAGATTGATCTTCTGCAGAAAGTATGGTGAATGGACTACTGAGGACTGGGGCATATTCTCCAATGAAGCCCCTTTCCGATTGTTTGGGGCATCTGGAAAAAAGGATTGTCAGGAGAAGAAAAGGTGAGCGCTACCATCAGTCCTGTGTCATGCCAACAGTAAAGCATCCTGAGGCCATTCATGTGTGCCGTTGCTTCTCATCCAAGGGAGTGGGCTCACTCACAATTTTGAAAAAAAAAACACAGCCATAAATAAAGAATGGTACCAAAACACCCTCCAACAGCAACTTCTTCCAACAATCCAACAACAGTTTGGTGAAGAACAATGCACTTTCCAGCATGATGGAGCACAGTGTTATAAGGCAAAAGTGATAACTAAGTGGCTCGTGTCACCAAAATGTTAATATTTTGGGTCCATGGCATGGAAACTCGCCAGATCTTAATCCTCTTGAGAACTTGTGGTCATTCCTCAAGAGGCAGGTGGACAAACATAAACCAACTAATTCTGAGAAACTCAAAGAAGAATGGGTTGCTATCAGTCAGGATTTGGCCCAGAAGTTGATTGAGAGCATGCCCAGTCGAATTGCAGAGGTCCTGAAAAAGAAGGGACAACGCTGCAAATACTGAATCTTTGCATAAATCTCATGTAATTGCCAATAGAAGCCTTTGAAACGTAAGTGTTTATAATTATATTTCAGTGCATCACATAAACAACTGAAACAAAGACCTAAAAGCAGTTAACACCAAACTTTGTGAAAACTCATATTTTTGACAGTCTCAAAACTTTTGGCCAGGACTGTATACGCGCATCACGTCATCCAACTAAGCCGATGGTTCTTCTCTCTTTGACACTGCAGGATTGATTTAATTACGGTAGATTTAATCAGAGTGAAAACGTCACATTTCTGTGAAATCCTCAACAACAAAAAAAGGCAACTGTTATTGGATCCGTATCTTGTTCTTGTCACACAAAAGGAAAAAAGGTTGAGGTGGCCTACAGATAGCAATTATTCTGTTATAGTGAAAGCAACAACCCTCATCCTCTAGTTTTCACCAGGCCAGCCAATTCTTTTCAAAAGTAAAATGTATGTATTCAGTACAGTACAGTACTTTGTACTAAATATTTTTCTATAAATGTTTTTGGTTTGTGGAACAAATCATCTGAGTTTCCATTAATTATTATGGGGAAATTCACTTTGACATAAAAGTGTTTTGCATTACAAGTATGTTTCCAGAATTAATTATGTTGCAACTTGCAAACCAAAGTTCCACTATATATATTAAACTTTTCCTTGGTAAATCCCTGTCTACTAGCACCACCCATTCTTGCCTGTTGCGGATATTAGCCTATGACCACTTCTTAGCAATTAATAATCTGGCTATGATGGAGTCTCAGAACTTCATCCGGTAAAACACCCAAGAGGCAAATTTTAGGGTCAAAAGTCACCAGACATACCATGCGATCATGAAGGGAAGCAAACACTTGGTTCCGATACTCATGGATAGGTGTACAGTACCACAAAAAGGTGCAGAAAAGGCAGGGGCATAAATAGAAATCGCCGGGCCCCCTGCAAAAATTTGGATTGGGCTCCCCCCCCCCCAACCGGTCCTGCTCAGGGCCGTTTTTTGCGGCAGGCAGGAAACATACCTCTATCCACCACGGAAGTAGCGTCAGACACTTAGAGGAACCTCTGGCGGTAGAACGTGAGAAGGTACGTGTTCCTGCCCGCCGCCTGCTGCCAGTGATATATGCTGGAGGGGAAAGCCCCAGGTGAGGGGGGGGGGGGGACTGTCCCTCCTCCCCGCCGATGTCCAATGCTTTCCCGTCATGTTGCGACCCCTCCGGCCCCGGGCCCCCCTTAGGTGGAGGGGTTGCATCCCCTATTGTTATGCCCCTGAGAAAAGGGAAGTCCACATTTTGGCAGTGGGCAGGAGTTGGTTGAGGCGGGCTCAGAGGAGATGTTTAGGGATGATGATGATGATGATGTGCTGGATCGTCCCTATGTGCCACCACCAGCACAGTTGGGTGAAGGCAGCTCATCATCGGAGGAGGAGGCGTCTCTGGCACAGAGCAGCATGGCGGCCAGCACAGGGCGTGGAAGGCAGGAGCCACAGCCTGCTGCTTCAGCCGCTACCACCACCACCACCCGCACCAAAGCTCTTCCCCCAAAAAAAAACGCCCTCCAAAGGCAAAAAAGCTCCTCAGCCCTCAAGCTTGAAGGGCAAGTTCAAATCCCCAGTCTGGCGGTACTTTACTGTGTGCGAAGACGACAAGACCCGTGCCATTTGCCACAGTTGCAGTGCCAGCCTGAGCAGAGGTCACAATCTATACAAGTTGGGTACCTAGTGCCTGCAGACCCACTTGGAGACCAAACATTTTCAGGACTACAGTGAGTTTCTGAAGCAGTGGCGCAGGTAGTGGCCAGAGCCACACTACAGACTTCAGCAACAGGAGCAGCATCCCACCCTCCTGCTCAACCAGCATCAGCCGCAGGAGCACAGCAACTCACTGTTCCTATCCCCCCCGCCCCCGGGCAGCCAGTCGTCAGTGGCCTCATCTGCTCCTTCCACAGTCGCCGCCTCTTCTTCCCGTGCAGGCAAACGCCGCCAGAACCTTCTCAGCAAGTCATTTCCCGGTGTGACCAAAGTGCTGCCTCCCACCAACAGGCGCATCCGGGTGCTGAATGGGTTGCTTGACTGGGCCATGTGCTCCCAGCTCCTGCCATACTCCTTTGTGCACTCCTCTACTGAGTGCTGGAGATGGTCAGCCTTGGGAAGACCCAACTGACGGCAGCCAATGTCCTTCTCAAACTCAGGGAGCAGGAGAAGACGTGGCTGACCCCCAGAGGCCTCAGCGTCGGGATAGTGGTGTCCGACAATGCGGCCAACCTGCTGTCTGCCATCAACAGGGGGCACTTGACCCACATCCCCTGCTTGGCCCACGTCTTGAACCTGGTGGTGCAGAAGTTCCTATCAGGTGCTACCAGGGGATGGACAATATTTTGAAAGAGGCAAGGAAAATTGTTCGGAGTTTCCGCTGCTCAACCGCTGCTGCAGCAAACCTGGCCAACCTGCAGCAGCGCGAGGGCCTGCCACGACACCAGCTTGTGATTGATGTGCCAACTCACTGGAACTCCACCCTGGTGATGTTGAAGCAGTTGGTTGAGCAGAGGAGGGCTGTCAACCGCTACATTCTGGAGGCCACTTTTGCCGGCACCACCAAACTTTAGCTCCTTTCCAGTGCACAGTGCGGGCAGATGCAGCAGGTCTGCTTGGTGTTGGCTCCCTTCCTGCAGGGAACCAACCTGGTGAGATAGGAGTGGGCATCCCTCTGCCAGTGGGTGCCCTTTGTTTGTCTGCTGGACAGGGTACTTTTTGATCTGGTGGATTTAGGAGAGGAGGCCCTGATCCAGCTGGAACAGCAGCCGCCTGCGCATTCCACCTCTGCACAGGATTTTCAGGTGTTGGAGGAGGAGAAGGAGAAGTTAGAGGTCCTGGATGTTGCTGCTGAGGGGGAACAGCGTAGCGCAGCTGCAGTGGTGCGAGAGTGGAGAGAGGAGGAGGAGGACAACGTTGCGGCCGCTGACCCTGATGTCTCTGGACGGACCACCCTGTTCCCCATGGCAGCGCACATGCTGCGTTGCCTGTGCTCAGACTCCAGGGTCAAGCAGATGCGTGCTCAGGAGGAAGCCTGCATCAGCATGATCCTGGACCCATGGCTGAAGGGGAAGGTGAGTCAGTTCCTGCCTGCTGGAGACCATGAGCAGTGAACAAGGGAGTTGCAGCAGCTCCTTGTTCGGAGACTGGAGGAAGCCTTCCCCCAGCCTTCCACCCCCTCTGTCCCTGTTCAGCCAGCACAGCAGCCGGTGCCTGCGGCCATTGACTAAGGTGCTCTACATGACGGTAGATCAGCCGAGAGAGGAGGTGCATGCAGCAGCATCCTCCTCTCAAAGTCACAGCCAGTGCCTGACCCGGATGGTGACTGACTACATGGGGTCCTCCAGCGGGCTTGACACCGGCAGCGAGGAGCCTGTGGACCCCTTGGAGTACTGGGTTGACCGCTTGCAGATCTGGAATGAGCTGGCGCAGTACACCCTGGAAGTCCTTTCTTGCCCCCCTTCCAGCGTGCTGTCCGAGAGGTGCTTCAGTGCGGCCAGTGGCGTGGTCACCGAGAAGCGCTCTCGTCTGTCCACAGAGTCCGTGGACAGACTGACATTCCTGAAGATCAACCAGGCTTGGTTCCAGTGCCGTTCCAGGCCCCTGTTGTCGGCAGCAGGAGGACATGAGGTGCCTGGGAATTATTGTCATTTGTGACAACACCAACCTTTAGTCCCCTGCTACTTTGGCCTGGTTTTCCTTTAGGTGCTGTGGTACCACCGCTAGGTGCCATTGCCATGGCCTACTACATTGCCTGCTGCCACACGTTACTCTCCTTCTCCTGCTGCTGCATTTAACCTCCTGCTGTCTGTGTTCCCACCGCCAGGGTCCACAGAATAATGCGCTGCTGCCATGCGCCACTAGCTATTATGCCACTACAATAGCTACATTTTTTTGTAAAACAACAAAAAAAATCTGAGGTATCTGGGTTGAAAACTGTGCTGTCCCAGTTGTGCATTGGGCACAATGTGGGCTGCACGACTGCTGTCCGGAACCTCCTGCTGTTGATGTTTATTTACAGCCGTGGTACCAACGCTAGGTACCATGGCCCCGTTACGTTGCCTGCTGCCAAACGTCACTCCTCCTCCTGTTGCATTTATCTTCCAGCTGTCTGTGTTCCCACCGCCAGAGTCCACAGAATTATGCGCTGCTGCCAGGCGCCACTAGCTATTACGCCACTACAATAGCTACATTTTTTTGTAAAAAAAAAATCTGAGGTGTCTGGGTTGAAAACTGTGCTGTCCCAGTTGTGCATTGGGCACAATGTGGGCTGCACGACTGCTGTCCGGAACCTCCTGCTGTTGATGTTTATTTACAGCCGTGGTACCAACGCTAGGTACCATGGCCCCGTTACGTTGCCTGCTGCCAAACGTCACTCCTCCTCCTCCTCCTCCTGTTGCATTTATCTTCCAGCTGTCTGTGTTCCCACCGCCAGAGTCCACAGAATTATGCGCTGCTGCCAGGCGCCACTAGCTATTACGCCACTACAATAGCTACATTTTTTTGTAAAAAAAAAATCTGAGGTGTCTGGGTTGAAAACTGTGCTGTCCCAGTTGTGCATTGGGCACAATGTGGGCTGCACGACTGCTGTCTGGAACCTCCTGCTGTTGGGGTCTATTTACAGCCGTGGTACCAATGGTAGGTACCATGGCCCGTTACATTGCATGCTGCCAAACGTCACTCCTCCTCCTCTTCCTCCTGCTGCTGCTGTATTTAACCTCCTGCTGTCTGTGTTCCCACCACCAGGGTCCACAGAATTATGCGCTGATGCCATGCGCCAATAGCTATTATGCCACAAATGTAGCTATGCTGTTGAAGAAAACTTTTTACAACAGTTGAGTTCTGTAAGGGAAAAAAACATTGTTGGGCACAAGAGAAAGAATATGAACACAAAAGAAAGAAAAAGATGGTGGTGGTGAAGAAGAAGAAGAAGAATAACCAGGTGAAGAAGAAGAAGAACCAGGTGAAGAAGAAGAAACAGGGGAAGAAGAAGAAGAAGAACCAGGTGAAGAAAAAGAAGAAGAAGCACCAGGTGAAGAAGAAGAAGAAGAAAAAGAACCAGGTGAAGAAAAAGAAGAAGAAGAACCAGGTGAAGAAAAAGAAGAAGAAGAACCAGGTGAAGAAAAAGAAGAAGAAGAACCAGGTGAAGAAAAAGAAGAAGAAAAACCAGGTGAAGAAAAAGAAGAACAACCAGATGATGATGATGATGATGAAGAAGAAAAAGAAGACAAAGAAGAACTAGGTGAAGAAGAAGAACCAGGTGCCAGTGAAGAAGAAGATGATGAAGATGTTGGGGATGAATGATGACGAGAAAGAAGATTGTAAAACAGAAAAAGAAGACGGTGAAGTAAAAGATGGAGAGAAGAAAAAGAAGAAGGTGAAGACGGTGAAGAAGAATAAACAAGAAATGCAGAAAGAAAAGTTTTCCATCAATTTTTTTTTTTTTACATTACACCTATTTTATTGTGATTTCCCTTTCAAAAAAAAAAATTGGCTTGAAGGCCATCCCAATTCGTGATCACGACTATTACCCGAATTCAATTACGGATCACAATTCGAATTTGAATCCAATTTGATGGGCGTGATCACAGCCGAATCCGAATTTGATCTGGTCACTGCATACCTTTCACTGCATTTGTGTGACTGCACACTGTATTATACCAGTCACTGCATATCTTTCCCTGCATCTGTGTGACTGCACACTGTATTATACCAGTCACTGCATACCTTTCCCTGCATCTGTGTGACTGCACATTGTATTAAACTAGTCACTGCATACCCTTCCCTGCATCTGTGGGACTGCACACTGTATTATACCAGTCACTGCATACCTTTCCCTGCATCTGTGTGACTGCACATTGTATTATACCAGTTACTGCATACCTTTCCCTGCATTTGTGTGACTGCACACTGTATTATACTAGTCACTGCATACCTTTCCCTGAATCTGTGTGACTGCATGTTGCATTACACCAGTCACTGCATACCTTTCCCTGCATTTGTGTGACTGCACACTGTATTATACCAGTCAATGCATACCTTTCCCTGCATCTGTGTGACTGCACATTGTATTATACCAGTCACTGCATACCTTTCCCTGCATCTGTGTGACTGCACATTGTATTATACCAGTCACTGCATACCTTTGCCTGCATCTGTGTGACTGCACATTGTATTAAACTAGTCACTGCATACCCTTCCCTGCATCTGTGTCACTGCACACTGTATTGTACCAGTCACTGCATACCTTTCCCTGCATCTGTGTGACAGCACATTATTTATACCAGTTACTGCATACCTTTCCCTGCATTTGTGTGACTGAACACTGTATTATACCAGTCACTGCATACCTTTCCCTGCATCTGTGTGACTGCATATTGTATTAAACCAGTCACTGCATACCTTTCCCTGCATCTGTGTGACTGCACATCGTATTATACCAGTCACTGCATACCTTTCCCTGCATCTGTGTGACTGCAAATAGTATTATACCAGTCACTGCATACATTTCCCTGCATCTGTGTGACTGCAAATTGTATTATACCAGTCACTGCATACCTTTCCCTGCATCTGTGTGACTGCACACTGTATTATACCAGTCACTGCATACCTTTCCCTGCATCTGTGTGACTGCACACTGTATTATACCAGTCACTGCATACCTTTCCCTGCATCTGTTTGACTGCACACTTTATTATACCACCAGTAACTGCATACCTTTCCCTGCATCTGTGTGACTGCACACTGTATTATACCACCAGTCACTGCATACCTTTCCCTGCATCTGTGTGACTGCACACTGTATTATACCAGTCACTGCATACCTTTAGCTGCATCTGTGTGACTGCACATTGTATTATAATACCAGTCAGTGCATACCTTTCCCTGCATCTGTGTGACTGCACATTGTATTATACCAGTCAGTGCATACCTTTTACTGGATCTGTGACTGCACATTGTGTATTAGTCCAGTCAGTGCATACCTTTCACTTCATCCAGGGACAACTGCCTTACGAAGGCACATGATGAACAAGCACAAACAGCAATGGGATGACCACCTGAGGAAAAGCAACACACAAACGCAAAGCCACCCTCCACCTCCTCTTCCTCTTTCAGGTGCAACATCTTCAGCTGCTTTATCCCTTCCACCTTCACAGCCACCCGCCTCCACTCCGCCTCTCACCTTGAGCGGTTCCTGCTCCTCTGCCCACAGCAGCCAGGTGTCCGTTAAGGAAATCTTTGATCGGAAGAAGCCAATATCTGCCAGTTACCCCCTTGCCCAGCGTCTGACAGCTGGCTTGGCGGAACTGTTAGCTCGCCAGCTGTTACCATACCAGCTGGTGGACTCGGAGGCCTTCCGTAAATTTGTGGAGATTGAGATACCGCAGTGGAAGATACCAGGCCGCAATTATTTTTCTAAAAAGGTGATACCCAAACTGTACCATGATGTTGAAAGGCAAGTGGTGTCATCTCTGGCACACAGCGTTGGGTCAAGGGTTCTTCGTACCACAGATGCCTGGTCTGCAAAGCACGGTCAGGGCATGTACATTACTTATACAGCATATTGGGTCCTTCCTTGGATGTGTGGTCATAGCCGTTTCTCAGGCTCCCACTCCAGACCGGAATCAATCCCTGATTCCTGGCCCATTACCGGTGGTCACCATGGTACTGAGAATGTACCTTGGAAAGTTAATCACATAGTTAATGGCAGACTTGCCCTCCATAACAGATTCTCGTTGAACGAACTGCACAGACAGCAGAAACAGTAATTTAAAAAAATAGAGGTAAGCTTTAACAATGGTAGAGAAAGATCCATCGAAAGTCTGAACCTCTGGACTACTGGGTGCACAGGCTTGACCTGTGGCCAGAGCTGTCACAATTTGCCATCCAAATTCTGGCTTGCCCTGCCTCCAGCTTCCTAGAAAGGACCTTTAGCGCAGCTAGAAACATTGGCCTCAATTCACTAAGATCATGCTGGAGATAATAAGGCAAGAGATAACTTACCTCCACCCAGTGAGAGAGTTATTGTATCTCTTCATTCCTTAAGTTACCTCTTCTGTAGTTAATTTACCTCCTCTGTAGTTAATTTACCTCCTCTGTAGTTATTTTCACACGCAGTTAGTAAACTCTAGAGTTATTTTAAGGATCAGTGGCGGACATACGGCCGTGCAGGCCGTGCCGCCGCACGAGGGCCCCTGAAGTTCCGCTGCTTCAGGGGCCCATTAAGTATTGCAGGTTTTTTTTTTAATTTTACCTTTTATTTTTATTTTAACCTGCCGGGCCCCTACTCCTGTCCTCCCCCCTCACATCGGCCCCCCCCCCCTCCCCCTCATGCGATGCGGCGGGAGAGCAGAAAATACAGGAAGTCTCCGCCGGGGCTGCAGCAGACACTAGAGGCTGCTGCCGCTTGGTCTCCCGTGTCTCCAACTTTGTACACTGCTCGCTACTTCCTGGTTTAGTAGCGAGCAGTGTACAAAGTTGGAGACACGGGAGACCAAGCGGCAGCAGCCTCTAGTGTCTGCTGCAGCCCCGGCGGAGACTTCCTGGATTTTCTGCTCTCCCGCCCGCCGCCGCCGCCGCGCATACCGGGAGGGGGGCCCCGAGGTGAGTGAGGGAGGATAGGAGTCGGGCCCCCCACCCGGATAGCTACACACCCATCCACCCGGCTACCTTACCCACCCGGCTACCCACACACTCACCCGGCTACCTACCCACCCGGATACCCACACACCCACCCGGCTACCTAACCACCCACCCAGCTACCTACCCGGCTACCTAACCACCCTGCTGGCTACCTACCCACCCGGCTACCTACCCACCCGGATACCCACACACCCACCCGGCTACCTACCCGGCTACCTAACCACCCACCCGGCTACCTACCCACCCGGCTACCTACCCGGCTACCTAACCACCCTGCCGGCTGCCGACCCACCCACCCGGCTACCTACCCGGCTACCTAACCACCCTGCCGGCTACCTACCCACCCACCCGGCTACCTACCCACTCGGCTACCTAACCACCCACCCGGCTACCTACCCACCCGGCTACCTAACCACCCACCCGACTACCTACCCACCCGGCTACCCACCCACCCGGCTACCTAACCACCCACACATCTACGCACTCACCCGGCTACCTACCCACCCGGCTACCTAGCCACCCACCCGGCTACCTACCCACCCAGCTACCTAACCACCCAGCTACCTAACCACCCTGCCGGCTACCTACCCACCCACCCGGATACCTACCCACCCACCCGGCTACCTACCCACCCAGCTACCTACCCGGCTACCTAACCACCCACCCGGCTACCCACCCGGCTACCTAACCACCCACACATCTACCCACCCGGCTACCTAACCACCCACCCGTCTACCTACCCACCCAGCTACCTAACCACCCTGCCGGCTACCTACCCACCCGGCTACCTACCCACCCGGCTACCTACCCACCCGGCTACCTACCCACCTGGCTACCCACCCACCCGGCTACCCAACCACTCACCCGGCTACCTACCCGGCTACCTAACCACCCACCCGGCTACCTACACACCCACCCGGCTACCTACCCACCCACCAGGCTACCTACCTACCTACCCACCCGGCTACCTACCAACCCACCAGGCTACCTACCTAAAGACCCACCAGGCTACCTACCCACCCACCCAGCTACCTAACCACCCACCTACCCACCCACCAGGCTACCTACCCACCAGGCTACCCACCCACCCGGCTACCCAGCCACCCACCAGGCTACTTACCCACCCGGCTAAGGGCTGCCTACCTACCTACCCACCAGGCTACCTATCCACCCAACCACCCATGGGAGCTGCGCGCTGGATGGAGGCTGGGACAGGAGGTCTGCTGCTGCAGGTGAGTAAATGGTTTTTTTTATTATTTATTTTAGCAGGTGTATGTTCTGGGCAGGTCTGCCACATGATTGCGTGTATGTTCTGGGCAGGTCTGCCACATGATTGCATGTATGTTCTGGGCAAATTTGCTACATGATTGCATGTGTTTTCTGGGCAAATCTGCCGACATGATTGCACGTATTTTCTGGGCATATCTGCCGACATGATTGCACGTATTTTCTGGGCATATCTGCCGACATGATTGCACGTATTTTCTGGGCATATCTGCCGACATGATTGCACGTATTTTCTGGGCATATCTGCCGACATGATTGCACGTATTTTCTGGGCATATCTGCCGACATGATTGCACGTATTTTCTGGGCATATCTGCCGACATGATTGCACGTATTTTCTGGGCATATCTGCCGACATGATTGCACGTATTTTCTGGGCATATCTGCCGACATGATTGCACGTATTTTCTGGGCATATCTGCCGACATGATTGCACGTATTTTCTGGGCATATCTGCCGTCATGATTGCACGTATTTTCTGGGCATATCTGCCGTCATGATTGCACGTATTTTCTGGGCATATCTGCCGTCATGATTGCACGTATTTTCTGGGCATATCTGCCGACATGATTGCACGTATTTTCTGGGCATATCTGCCGACATGATTGCACGTATTTTCTGGGCATATCTGCCGACATGATTGCACGTATTTTCTGGGCATATCTGCTCACATTATGTGTATTTTCATGAGAAAACCTGCACAATTATGTGAATTTTCTGGGGAAAGGGTCACCAAAACCTGGGCCCACTGTCTTTGCGTTGCACTTTTCAAGGGAACCTAAGGTGAGAATAATATTGAGGCTGCCATATTTCTCTCCTTTTAAGCAATACCAGTTGCCTGGTTGCCGTTCTGGTCCTCTGCCTCTTATTCTTTCAACCATAGACCCTGAACAAGCATGCAGCAGGTCAGGGGTTTCTGACAATATTGTCAGAACTGAGAAGATTAAGCTGCATGCTTGTTGCTGGTGTAATTCAGTTTATTACTGCAGCCAAATAGATCAGCAGGGCCGCCAGGCAACTAGTATTGTTTAAAAGGAAATAAATATGGCAGCCTCCATATCACTCTCACCCCGGGATCACTTTAAATTACAGTTAGCTCCGCCCTTATCCGGTCATTGCCACGCCCATTTTTTGCCGCGGCGCTACGCGCCGCAGGTTCTATCCACACCCATTTTTTGCTGCGGCGTGCTTCGCGCGTCGTAGGTTATAGCCACGCCCATTTGCCGGCCGCTGCTGCCTGCCCCAAGACTAAGTCAGTCCCCACACAGCATCTTTGCCTGCAGGTCGCTTGACTGCCTTCTCCGCCACCACCAACAGGGTCCACCAGGACTCCAGGTGGATTCCTGAACAAAAAAAGAATAATACATTTTCTGGTGCGTGTACATGCCTGCCTAATTTTTCTGGCTGCACTGGGGCTGCAACAACAAAACAAATGTACATGTGTCAATTTCCCTTTGTGATCGTTACCTTGCCGCGGTGAAGGGGCTTGCGTATAACAATGAAGCAATGACCTATATGTGTGTTGGGTGGCACACCCAAGGTAATAAGGTTGTTGCTTCATTGTGGACAGACCAAATTCGATCAGCTGGACAGTCACTGTTGTTCTGTCATTGAGCTACCTCAGCCCGACCATATGGGCTTGAAAACCGCCATCGCCTTCACTCTCGCCATCGTGCGCACCAGTCCAGCATGGCCATCACTACACAAACAGACGTTTGCGGTGCGTTACACAGTGCGTTTGGTCTGTCAGTGTGAAGCAGTACACTACTTACACTACCTGCTGATCCATGTATACACACGCAACATGTTTTCAAGCACTTTATGCCTCCAATTTAGGAATGCAATGTGATTTCTGCCCTTTAGGGATTATAACCCTGCTGTGCGTCAAATTCGTAATTTTCTCCGGGACTTTTGGCGTGTATAGCCCTCCAGGTGCTAGAACCCTTGAAATATCTTTTCCATCACTTTTTGTGGTCAGAAACAGTGTTTGTAGTTTTTCAAGTTCGCCTGCCCATTGAAGTCTATTGCGGTTCGCCGAGTTCACCGGTTCGCGATCGCTTGCGGAAGTTTGCAGTTCGCAAACCCAAAATCTAACTCTAAACTGCGCATGTGCAGGACTATCACGCCGGCCGATGTGATGACGCGACACATCAGAATTCAGGAAGGGTCACCAGTAAGGGGAGCCACCGGCGGGACACGGAGAGGAGCCACGAGGACGCCGGGGGACCTTGCGGCCTACGGTGGGCTGGAGGAAGCCCCAGGTGAGTGACATTTTTTTAATTTAGGGTACTGCATAGGGTCCCTTTAAGATACTCCACAGTTTTATTTTATGTTTAAATCTACTTTTTAAGTTTTAACTGTCTTATTGTGTTTGCTCAATGACACGTTCATAGAAGTATGCCAGAGCTAAAAATCTATGAACTATTGCCCCTTTTTATCTCTTTCCTGCTCTCAGAAGGCATTTTTTGCTAGGAAAGTGTTTTATAGTTGGAATTTCTTATCAGTGAGGGCCACACTGTAGTCACTTACTATCTGAATCGGGACTGAGTCAGCCACTTACATACCTGATATTTAACTTTTTCAGACACAGAAAGAAAAAAAGGAACACATCATAGTTGTTTGTGTGTTAGGCACTGTACATACGCATGTCTATCTCATGTCCCATGTCACTTCAGGTATGCTTTAAGGTGGCCATACATCAGGCGACCTGGCGGCCGTTTGACCATCCGATTCGATTATTATAATCGAAATGGATGAAAATCGGTGCCGCCAAGTGCATGCCCGAACGAAAATGCAGCCAATTTTGGGGCAAAAATTGGTCCTTTTCTCGATTGCGCGTGGTGCAAGATGTTGGGCAGACTTGCTTGAATGGGTGCGCAGCGGGAATGGCATGCAATTTTGCGATGATTGACGAATGCGATAAAACCCCCAACACTGTCCCCTAATGTAAAATGTCCCCCCGGTGAACAGTAAAAGGTATACATTACCTGTCCACGGCCTGCACTTGTCCCTTTGCTGCTTCGGGCACACGCCTTCCTCCATACACGCACGACCCACGTGGTTTCCTAGTAAGGGCATGCGTGTGATGTCACACAAGTGCACCCTTACTAGGAAACCATGTGGTGCGTGAGTGTGCAGAGGAGGAATCCCTTAAGCCAGCTAGGACAAGAGCAGGCCACAGACAGGTAATGTATACTTTACACTGGGCACCAGGGGGACATTTTACATCAGTGGACAGCGTCTGTGGGACAAAGCGGCAATCACACAAGGCCGATTCCGGATCGAGTAGAGCATGAAATTGATCGGGAATCTGCCTGCGGTGTATGGGCAGCTGACAGATCAGCCTCTAATCAGATTCAATTAGAGAGAGACTTGTCTCTTGATCGAATCTGCCCATACATCGCTAGATGTATGGCTACCTATACCCCTAATCCATCTTCTATGTCCTTGTTGAATTACACTATTTGTCCTCTGGCTAGCGCATAGCAGTACAATATTGTGACAGCTAACACATGGGAATGTGTCATTGCGTCTTACAGTCTGGGTGATCTGCACCATTTCTTTTTTTCGGCCTATATCTGCTTACACAATGGTTTAGAAAACCCTGACTGCAAGGTGCAATGGCACATCACCAAGTTGGAACCGTTAGAACTGTTCCAGCATAATGAGAGGGGATGGAATTTTACATCCCGCAGGTGGCTTTAACATCAATAATAAAGTTTTTTTGACGTGTCATACTAACAATGCGATTTATTTTCTCAAATGCCTCTATAGGATGGGATATGTCGGTCAGACCTCAAGATCAGTACATTTATGATTGAATGAACACCTCTGCACTGCGTAATATGTTGGCACTTTACAAATACAATAAATAATAATAACACCACAGCAATATAAGATACCTTCTGGCTGTTATCTTCTGGCACTGCTACTGGCTTGAGGAAGCGGGCTTGGACCCATGAAACGCATTGCCTGTGTTTTAATAAATTTATTTTTTCTCATGATACTGTTGCCTCATTTTCTCTTCAAATTTTATTGTTGTTTTAACTTTTAAACTTGTTTTATCCACACCCGGGTGCCTCTTACCCCCATTGTGCGGAGCGTCACTCCCTCACACGAGTTGTGAGTGGGGAATCGTCTGGCCCTACATGGTTTAAACCATTGTAATAGCCAGCCTTTTACTATCTAGAGAGCGACCACCTCCAGTCCATCAGGACACCCCGAGTGGAGTCAGGTTTATTGTCCCCACCTGCTTCAAGAGGTTGGTTGCCCCAATGCAACCCCCCTTTGTTAGTTGGTAGCCCCACCGCAAGCCACCTTTGTAACATTTTTATTTATTTTTTTCATCCAACATAATACACTATCTGGGCTCCCGTTTTGTCTCTGTCTTTTCCTGCATGGAGCTGAAACACCCCATTGCAACATGCTCCAGAGAGAAGGTAGGTGGACTGATACATTTAACACTTTAAAACCAAATGGCTGACTTTAATTTGAAATGTTATTTATTATGTACCCTTAAATGTGTTACTCTGCCCTTATGCTATAATTAGCAAATGCACTAATCTGAAGTATGAAAAATAAAAATACTAATTTCAGTAAAGGGAAGCCTGTAATTGCTCCAATGGCTCCCTCAGATCTTTCACAACATTCAACAAACAATACTCAACATGAATGTTTTATATCGTCAGAGGGTTACAGCGCACAAATGGAGGGGCGTAAGAAGACTGAGGAAGCCTCTGGACTGTCCAGAGGCTTCCCTGCACTGAGGTATCTAACTCCTCCCCCCCCCTACTTAAGCATTGTGCACACCCCATGGAGGTGTGTTTTTTTCTGCAATTGTATGTGGATTTCAATTAGTTCTCATATTCACGGACATGTATATTTTGCAAAAAGCCATTCTATTTTGGCAAAAAGGTCTAGTCTTGCTAAAATTTAATTTGCAATGCGAATAATTCTAGCTCATTCACACACACTACCCTCAGAAGTGACACTGCACACCAACTAAACCACACTCATGCGTAGTGCATATGGCTTCCTGCTTTCATTATAGAGATATACAAGAGGTTTTACTGCACTACAGGCATGTGACACCAGTGCAATACAAAATATACATTTTACTGACCTATGGTACGGTCTCCTGTGGGATCCACCTTTCGGGCCATCTCCAGTGCCTCTGTTGTAGCAATATCCACGTTACTGGGGACCACAGCCAAATTGATGGTCTCTTGTCTTTCTGTATATCTCTTAATCATTTGCTTGATCTGTGGTGTTCAAACAACAGTCAAAAGAATATTAGTAAAATGTTTTTTGTTTATAGTTTTTCTACTCACCCCACCCTCTCTGTGCCTCTCTGTCATGCACTGAGCCCTAACCTATCCTCCTCCCTCTATAGAACTGTCGAGTGATCAAGTCCCAATTCCTGCCAGGCGACAGTCTTCGTATGTGTGTACGAGGCTTAAGCTGTTACATTTTGTTGATACCTATAGTGAATTAGCTGCCATGTGTGCTGATCTCTGTCTAAAAGAATCAAATACTATACCCCCATTTGGCCTCGGAAGAAGCTAGGTGACCCTCTTCGAAACAGTCATCAGGCCATGTGCACCTCCTGGCGCCCACTCATCTATGTGCCAACCAGCTATAAGTATCATGAGGATTGTACATTTGCACTTGTCACTTTATCTATGCTGGCAATAAATAAGCATGTTAGTGGCAGATTTCCTTGTTTTTGCCTAAAAAAAAGTCTACTGCTTCTAGTTTTCCTTCCCTGTTCTCTTGTTTGGCTGCCCACTCTGTGCAGATCTTATCAGCGTTCATCAATAATGCTGTTATTATGGACTAGTGATGGGCCATTTGTTAGTGTAAACCATGCAAGTCACATTACAACAATTTTCTTAGCATTTACAGTACTGTAAAATCCACTTGTCCTCATACACGCACTTGCCATTCTTTCAGATGCTGCACCCCTTTTCAAGTTTACTAGGCGCACATATATCTGGATATCTGCAGATGCAACTAAATCTGAAATAGGCTAGTGAGGCTGGTAGGAGAACACATCCTGAAGATTTTAAGGGCATTTCAAATTCTGAATTTAAAATATAAATACCATATTTGTCGGCACATAATGTGCCGAAAAATATGGTATTTGTATTTTAAATTTAGAATTTGGACTATAAGACGCAGGAAAAAAACAGGGAAAAGAAAAAAAATATACTAAACCTGGTACATCCATGGTCCAGAAATGTCTTGCAGATTTTTTACCTCAATGATTGTGTTTATTTCCCTTGTACCTCATGTGTCCTCCTGTGTCCCCCATGTGTCCTCCTGTGTCCCCCATGTGTCCCCTTCTGTTGAAGCAGGTTATTTCACCCTGCGACGCTGAGCACTGTGCGCCAAAGATGAGCGACGGCATAGCAGCAATGCTATGCTGCGCACCACACGTAAAAGTAATTCGGGGCTCTGGCAACTGCCAGACCCTGAATTGCATCTCCCTCCGAGTTGCAACAACCCGGATGGGGAATAGTATTTAATGCCGCCTCTGAGTTTAGCGGCAGCAGGGAGAGACGTCATTCGGCTCTCCTTGCGCCCAACTGAATGGTGCCAAAATAATATGTACTCCCTTCTGTCCCCCATGTATCCTATCCACTTCTGTCCCCCATGTGTCTCCTTCTGTCTCCTCCGCTCCCCCATGTCTCCCCTTCTGACCATCATGTGTCTCCTCCGCTCCCCCATGTGTCTCCTCCACTCATCGTGTCCTCCTGCGCTCCCCATGTATAACTTCTCCTCTCCCTCTTGGCTTCCCTAGAGTCGGCTTCTGCTGATGACATGATCAGCAGAAGCCGGCACTAGGGGAGCCATGAGGGAGAGGTCTCTAATCGCTGCTGGAGCTGATGGATTAGATGAGCTCAGCTGCCGCTGCTTTCTATTTATTCATTAGAAGCGTTGGAGGACATAGGGAGCGGAGTAGATATGATTACAATACAGGGAGTCCGTGACATTGTGGCGGATCGCCGGCCACAGGCGGCAGGCGTTTGTAAGTCGGGACTTTTTCTCCCCAATTTTTTGGGGGAAAAGTGTGTCTTATATGCCAAAAAATATGGTACACACACTGTACATGTATGAACATACAGAAAGGCCCACATTACCAGACATGACAAAGTTCAGTTATGCTAGATTCCTACTTGAGCCGGATCTCCAACAGTGGTTCATTGTGGTCAAGTTGGAGCATGGAGCAGATGCATTTCCACCATAGGCTATATGGGAAATGCATCCGCTGTCCATGATAAATCGCAGACAATACAAGAGTGCATTCCGCTTACTGCAACAAATCCAATGGATCCATTTCAGACTGACAAGTGTGAACAGATCCTATTAATAAATAAGGCCAGTATAACTGGGGTTTTTTTGGTCTGTTTTGTGGCTTTTCATAAAAATGAGTCAGTTTTGTGTTATAGTGGGAACCGAGCCTTAAACGAAAGTGCACCTGAAGTGAAAATTACAAAAACAAAAACTAGGTATAGTGCTCCTTCCCTGTTTTCCTTACCTTCTTGTGCTCCCAGTTTCCTCCAGTTTCCCACAATCTCCTCTTCTATGTAGTCCACTGTGGGGAAGATCATGGTTAATGGGAGGAATGCTGAAGGAAACGTGAGAATCCAGACAGGGATGGAGAACTATTCTTAGTTTTAATTTTATTTTTCACTTCAGATGTACTTTAAAATTTACCTGAGAAGTATGTCTGAGGGTACGAGTTCTACATTTTTTTCTATTTAATCATAGAAGGCTTTTAAATCTGTTGCATGCAGAATGGACCATAACACTATGGAGGGGGGAATTGTCTCAGACCTGTTGTGCAATGTCAACGGGTTGATCCTGCAAAGCAATCCTTGTGATCCCAGGCAAATCAATAAGCGTCAGGTCAGGAACATTTGGTGAGACAATTTCCAAAGTTATCAGTTCACTGCTGATTCCCTTCCCCGTGCCGGCCACATTGTCCTGGGCTGAAACAAAAATACGTATTAGAGACAAAGGAAGGTGTCAGACGATAATAATATACTAAAGTAGCTGACAAAGATACTCAAATATATTGGCAGGAGACCACTGGAGAATGAACGACATCTAGCAAACCTGTGCTAGATTTTAAAGGTTGTCAGCAATTAAGTAAAGTTAAAATCAGCTTTTCTACTCTGCTTCACTATAATTATTACTAGGAAAAGATCACCTGCCGGGATCCACACTCTGAATTTACTTCCTGGTTCCCTGCATCTTGTCTATCTTATTGTAAACAGTGACTCTCTGGGTACCAAATTGGGGGGAGGGGGGACTCTCTGGCTTCCAAAATGGGGCCTATCTGGCTAAAAATACCAGGGAGGGGGCTCTCTCTGACTGAGGCTGGGGCTGCATGTGGCTACCTAATACTGGGGGGCTGTATCTGGCTAATACTGGGGCTTCTCTGGCTACATACGCAGGGTGGGGGTGGAGGCTATGTCTGGCTAACTAATACTGGGTGCCTCTGGCTAGCTATATTGGTGGCTACCTAATACTGGAAGGCACTTCTGGCCACTGCATTGAAACAGTGTGCCCAAGTCTATGTAAAAGGGGGGAAGGGGCGCCATTTATACACCCTTGCCCTGGGAGCTCTATGACCTAGAACAGGCATGGGCAAACTTGGCCCTCCAGCTGTTAAGGAACTAAAAATCCCACAATGCATTTGCTTTTATGAGTCATGACTGTGGCTGTCAGACTCCTGCAATGCATTGTGGGACTTGTAGTTCTGGAGGGCCAAGTTTGCCCACGCCTGACCTAGAATATACCCTGGTTGATATAAACTATGTCTTCATAATAGTGTCTTAACCACTTCACCCCAAAGGCGGTTTTTACCCCAACGGACAAGAGCGATTTTCACCTTTCAGTGCTCATCCCTTTCATTTGCCAATAGCTTAATCACTACTATTCACAATGAAATGATCTATAGCTTGTTTTTTTAACTACCGATTGGGCTTTTTGGGGTTGATATTTGTTTTCAGCAATTACTTTATTTTCTATGCATTTTAAAGGGAAAAACACTATTTCTCCAATTTCATCCCCTATAGTTTTAATATAAACACTGCTACTGTACATAAAACCCACACATTTATCTGCCTATTTGTCCTGGTTATCACAAGATTTTAATTATGTCCCTAGTAGAAAGTATGGTGAAAATATAGTATTTGGAAATAAAAGTGTATTTTTTCTTTGTTTTTTTTCCCACTATTTTCACGTGCACTTGCACGGGAATGCATGTGCACGTGCGGGAGCGCGCACTCATGCACGCCCACAGCAGCAGCACTGCCTGACTTATAAAAACGTCCTGGAGCCATTAAGAGGCTCTAGCAGGACATTTTTATAAGTCAGGTTGTCATTAAGCAGTTAAAATAAAAAAAGTTTTACCTCTCCTCACTGCCTCCTCCACTTTCCCAGGGCTGTCAAGAGATTCCGTTACATTCTGGTAAGAAATAGTTGCACGCCACTCTGTGCTTCCCATGTCTTTCTTCAGCTTCAGCTCCAGGGGGCAGCGTGTGACAATTCCTGCAGGGGGTACACAGCCACACAGGGCAAAAGCAGTCCAGAATCAGACACTCGTAGAAGACAAAACATGGTGACATTTATGGGATACACGCATTGATGGACCACCCCCAGGAATTCAAAAAAACAACTTGACTTGACTCCAGCAAACTTACAGTGTACCTGAAGGCAAATTTTGACAAAAAATTAGATACTGTACCTCATTAGAGGGAACCCACTGGATAATCCAGAGGCTTCCCCACCCCCCTGAACTTGAATTTCCAACACTGGAACAGTTTAAAACTATTCAACAAGAGCTTGTTGAATAGGTTTGGCAAGGCTGTGCTCCCATCCATGAACAGGCATGGCTGCACTATGTAGGTGCAAACGTTCTGCGTCTGCGCTGTAGCATGTTTGTTCTACATTTCTTCTAACTTTCTTTGTATGACATTGGATTTTAATCTGAATCTTGTTTGTTTGCTTATTTTTTTTAGAAATTCTAAATAAACCGAGCCCTGATGAAGGGCATATGTCACCCGAAACGAACATGTGTCGTTGCATGAAAGTAGAACTGCTCATTACGCCAAGTCAGATTATATGTTTTGTGAAGGATATTGATCTGTCCTATTGCCGTTCATGAAGATTGAATTCTGGGACTGGGATAAGAGTTTTATGAAAGCACTATTTTTGTATTTTTGTGCCAATAAAGTTAAATCAGGTTTTGTTCTGCAAAAAGTTTGCCATGGTATTTCAAAGAAAGTGCTGTCCTTTTAACCACTCACATGTGCTGTAGCATGGAGCAGCACTTGTATGGCTTTTTCTTCCATGCACGAGCGGCTCCATGCTACTGCAGAGGCACGAGCCATCAGTGCTGCCACGCTTGTTCACGGATGGGAGAGAGGCCACGAAGAAAAGGGTCCTAGTGACCAGAAGTGGGCTCAACAAGGATCGGAGAAGCCTCTGGAGGATCCGGAGGCTTCCCTTTACTGAGGTAAGTAACTAATTTTTTTTGTTTTTTATACATCATAGGACCAAGGCCTTGCTAGGTGCTGTTGCTCTCTTATCCTCAATCTATCACAGCCCATTTTTTATAAATGGTGTGAACCTGAATTTGAGAGTCCCCTGCTCCCTGGAAAATAGGTTTGAATATAATGTATGTGTTTCTTATATCTAAAAGCATATGACCCCAAAATGAGGCCATTAAGGTTTTTAATGCATGACATGGCATGGGATAGACAGTTAAAAGGAGAAAGCTTGACTGAACAGGCATAATCCAAAAATACTGCAGAATTTTGTAACCTTAAAAGGAACCTGAAGTGATGGATGGTATATGGAGGCTGCCATTTTCTATTTCCTTTTAAGCAATACCAGTTTTTCTCCTATGTTGCTGTCACTTACAGTAAAGACTTATAATACCTTTAGGAAATCAGAATTAACAGCTGGGAATAACATGCTTTCTGGGCCATTGCCATCCACTCTCTGATCCAAATGGCACTGTCAGAAGGGCTGGAAAGTGTGTGAACAATGTAATCCTGAGTATGGGAGGGGGGAACCTCTTGCAAGCTGCCCATCTGAAGCCCGAGGAAGTAAATGAGGGCAGGGTGGCCAGAGACCTGAGCAAGCAATCAAGGTCTGATGAGCCACCACTTTAGTATCTATGTCTTGGAGGACCTTGTCCCGTTCCTGTTCATTATATCCCTGATCAGTGAAGGCAGTTGTGTAAAGTTCCTTACCATTGCCTCTGGGTAGAGAAACTCCAGATAGAGCCTCCAGTACAGAACTCTTCCCTGAACTCTGATCACCAATGACAGCAATGGCCGGCAAGGCCAGGTCCTTCTCCACCCCCAGTGATCTCAGCGAGTCAATGAGGTCAATATGAGGACGGATCTTATCCTCATAATTTTTACCCAGAAGATTTTTGTCCTGTGGTTACAGTGAGAGATAAAACAGTCTTTATTTAAATCAGACTTATAGACTATTAAAAAAAAAAAGTTTCACTTACCTGGTGCTTATGCCAGCCCCCTGCAGCCATCCTGTGCCGGCAACGTTACCAAATGATTTTTAACACTAACTTACAAGTCGATGGCCAATGTGCCTGTGCAGCCCTTGCACAGATCCTTGCTCTGTCAATGCGAGTGGGAACAAGGACGTGCGACGCAGCGCAGTGACCCGCCGACTACCAAAGCGGAACTGAGGCATGTCGAAGGGACTAGAGGATCGTTTTGCCCTGGCGCGGGCACAGGATGTCTGCAGGGGGCTGGTAGAAGCCCCAGGTAAGTTAAACTCTTTTTTTTACCTTACAGGTTTCCTTTAAGCTTTGTACACACGCTCAACAAACGTTTTTTGAAACATACGACAAACTACATATTTCGCAAAATGACGAATGACCAATATTGGGCATTTTGCCCAAACCATCAGGCAGGATCAACTCAGTTAACCAGATTTCATGTCTGCCACATGTGTACAATGTTGTTCAAATCAGAGGCGCCTCTGGCCATTTTGTCACTCCAGGCGAGGAAATCTGTGCCGCCCCCAATTAAAATAATCACAATGCTGCAGCATTTCACCAGAAAATAATCGTAATATAGCAGTGGTTCAGTGCAATACTGCGAGCCGCCAATCTACCTCCTCCATACCACTGTGTCCATTTGAAAAATGTATTGTTTGATCGTAATTTTGATACATTTTTGCAACGGATTCATTGATCGAAAGTATAATCGATCTCGGTGGTTGGTAATCACCAGATTCAATCCTAGTGAAAGAATCTGTCAGTAAAAATGAATGCATGTATTGACAGCTATAGGCTAGGGTTACTAATGACAAGATCGGGGTGATTAAATTGTGAGGGTAAGAGGTGGTGGGGGGCAAAGTAGAGAATGACAAGGAACATTTATATTGCATTTTTCTCCTGGCAGACTCAGGAGCTGCAGCCACTAGGACGCACTCTATAGGCAGTAGCAGTGTTAGGGAGTCTTGCCCAAGGTCTCTTACTAAATAGGTGCTGGCTTACTGAGCAGGAATAGCGGAGGTTTGCTGAGGTTTGAACCCAGGTCACCAGTGCCAGAGGCAAAGCCCTTAACCATTACACTATCCAGAGAGAGGGGAGAAAAGAACTTTTATTTAGCTTTCCTGTAAGACAAGAAGACAGCCAGCACTAGGGTAAGGGGGAAACGAAGGTTAATAATGAAGAGAAGAGAAGTGGAGAGATACTGAGATGGAGCAGAGAGCTTAGATAGTATTGCAGTCCCATATCACACAGAGGCTACTTGTCTGTAATGTGACTCCTGCCCTGCCAGTCTCTCACACAAGGCTGCAGCAGCCCTCCTGGAGTCTAGGGACAGTCGAAAACTTTTCACCCTGTGTAATACCTTTCAAGCTGTCCACATGCAGACTTTACAATGGTGAGATAGCAGACAGAGTTTTTTTTCTTTGGACTCTGCATAAGGCAAGCCTCCTCAGCCAGCCTAGTGCTTCACATTGCCTTATACAAGAAAAACCTCAAAGCACCAGGTACTGGTACCAGCAGCCTGGAGGAAAATCTCTCCCCTCTGCCCCTGGCCAGTCCGTTCTGGAATGCCTTGTACCTGCTTCCCAGAAAGACACCATCCTCATCTTCTGATTTGTTTTCTTTTCATGGTCATAAGGAGGGGAAAGAGGGGCGGGACAGGAATGGACACACTCTAGATCCCGAGATAACAACTAATTGGGGAATGTCATACAAAGAGTTGTAGACAAAAGTTTTGTAGACTCCTTATGAGAGGCTGAGCAGCAGATGCTTTCATTAGAATTTTTTATCTCCGCCCCCTCAGTTTTCAGTCTCTAAGGACGGTAAAAAAACTTTTTTTCCCCTGGACGCGCCCCCAGATAAATCCGCCGCTCCAGGCAGTTGGCTTATCAGCTGGTGCCTAGAGGCAGCTCTGGTTCAAATTTTATTTTTCTACAGAATGCGCGCATGTCGTGCATAATGTCACTTTTTTCACGTGCAGTATTTAAATGAGTTGGTCGCTTGCAATATCAAACAGAGTGCAGACAACGGCATTGGAAAGACTCATAATTTGTCTTTGTCACTAGTAAAGTTGTCTTCACTACATTGGTTGTTTTTTTGAGCTAGCTTTTGTTGCGTGTGTATAGACCTTTAGAAAATGGCAAATCCAAATGGATTGTGCACTTAAATATGTGTGGCCAATAGAATGTCAGAAAAGAAAATTCTGATTGGCTGGTTAAAAAGTTTTAAAGAACACATTGTGCCAGAAAATAAAGGTTTTCATATAAAACAGTAGAAAGAATGCACACCTGTATTAACTTCTGACCATGCCTCTGACAACGTGATAATCAGAGCAGGGACAAGGTCCTCCAGCACCCAAGGCTGAGACACCAAAGTGCGCCCCTCCATCCCTCCCACCCCAGCTGTCACACACTGATTGCTATTAGACTAAGAGGGCCACAGGGCCCAAAACCTCCCCAACACCTTAATATCCAGTTATCTGGCTTGCAGTCACTGCTATGTATCCCCTTTTCTTATTTCTTTCTGCTTCATACACAATTAGGAATGACAGCTGAATAAATTCTGCTCCCCCTCCTACACTGTGCCCCGAGGCTGGAGCCTCTCCAGCCTATGCCTTAGCCCGGCCCTGGTGATAATCTAATCAATTTGTAAGGCCTCTTCATAAAAGACAACAGGCTTTAGCTCAGCAGTGTGTCTGATCCTTCCTAACTGTCACCCAAACAATCACCAGTGCCACAATTTTTTTAATTCTTTTTTATTTCTTGTGCTGGTAAGATGGGTTTCTTTTTAACCAATAATAAATATATATTGTATGTACACGCCCTAAGTTAACTTTTGAACTATGGTTTTATGATGTCTCCTCATCACCCTGAGTCCATGGTATGTGATGTTTAAGCAAACAAGTGGTCTTATCTATTTGTCATAAATTAGCTAGTATCCCTGTGAGACTCTCCTTATTTTGTTAATAAGGCATTTAATGATATTTATTTAAGTTTGCAAAACAATGCATCTCCTTTTAATGTCCAGTGTACTGTATTTAATGCCTGTTCTAGCGTCTTGTCAGCAGACAGGAATGGAGTCTAAAGAAGGCTTTTTAGCCAAAAGCTTGCTCTTGTTCTTCTAAGTTAGCCAATAACTGGTATCATCCTGATTGCTTTTTACTGATAGCTAACACGGTACAATACTCTACTGCTACTACTGTAACTTAGACCTAACGTGTAACTGCAGTCACAGCAATGTGGTCAAACGGAATCCCAATGGGTCGCAGGTGTACAAATAATAAATGGCAACTGTCCATATTTATTGTCTTTACCACTTTATTGTCACATATTCTTACCATGCCAGCTGGTCTTTGAAGCTCGGGCACTGTAGAAATGACATAGAAAAGTATTGTAAGCAGATAAAAAGCTAATATACAATGTAAAATAGATCTACATAAAAAAATGTAAAAATCTCTCAAATATACAAGCAATTTTGTAAGTGGTTATTCTTAACCACTTTCCCTTCACAGGTTATTTTCCTTTAAAAACCACAGCAATTTTCACATATCACACTCCTTCCATTCATTCGCTAATAATTGTATTGCTTGCTACTTATCACACCAAAATAACGTATATATAGGGGGGCACAAATTAGGCTTTCTTTGGGTGGTACTTTTTGTTAAGAATTGTTTTATTTTATATGCATTTTAAAGGGAATAGGAAGAAAAAGATGAAAAAACACTTTCTCAATTTCTAGCCATTATAGTTTTAAAATGAAATGTGCTACAGTAGATAAAACCCACATGCTTTATTTACCCATTTGTTCCGGTTATTACAACATGTAAATTATGTTCCTAGTGCAATGAATGGAGACGATATTTTATATGGAAATAAAGGTGTATTTTTTCTGTTTCCATTTCTGTTTCTTTAGGCTGCTTTCACAGTGAGAGGTTACAGGCGCACGTTAGTGCAGCCTGTAACGCAGCACACCGCACAGTAATGAAAAATCAATGGGCTGTTTACAGTGCCCACGTTGCGTTACATTGTAACGCAAGATGTCAAGACAACGTACTGCATGCAGTACTTTATACGCGGTAGACTGCTTGCGCATGCTCAGTAATGTTGGGGAGGAGGGGAGAGCGGCACATGGCTAATTAATATTCACTGCACTTTGTGACGTGTGCAGTGTTTACTTTCTGGAGCGGCAGCGATTGGCTGGCGGGACCACGTGATGCCGCATGCGTCCAAGAGTATGCATCACGGCATCACAGACGCCAGAGTGAGCTGCACAACGTGGCTCGCTCTGACGTCCACATCCAACACCACCAGGCGTTGCGTTAGGGGCACGTTATGCGAGCATAACGTCCCCTAAAACGCAACGTCCTGGTGGGAAAGTAGCCTTATACTACAGGGTGGGCAATTTACATGGATACTCCTTAATAAAATGGGAATGCCTGGTGAAATTAACTTCCTGTTTGTGGCACATTAGTATATGTGAGGGAGGAAACTTTTCAAGATGGGTGGTGATCATGGTGGCCATGTTGAAGTCGGCCATTTTGAATCCAACTTTTGTTTTTTCAATAGGAAGAGGGTCGTGAGACACATCAAACTTATTGGGAATTTCACAAGAAAAACAATGGTGTGCTTGGTTTTAACATACTTTTATTCTTTCATGAGTTATTTTCAAGTTTCTGACCACTTATAAAATGTGTTCAGTGTGCTGCCCATTGTGTTGGATTGTCAATGCAACCCTCTTCTCCCACTCTTCACCAGTGTTGCTTGCGAATTTTCACCAAAGTCATTTTCACATTGAAAATCCCGTTTTCGCCGAATTTTCACAAAAATTAGCTTACATTTTCGCTCAATAGCAAAATTTAAAGGGAAAGTGCTATATTTTCGCCCAAATACTAAATTTCGAAAATAACTGCTATATTCGACATGTGCTTAGCATGAAAATTCGATAAATTGATAGGAAGTAATGTCTTCTCTCCCCATATTAGGTCTCCCATGATTCTTAGCTGTAGAATTGACCCAGGAACCATATACCTACAACCAATCAGACAACAGACAGCCCCCTGAGTATAACACTAGCTATCTGACACACCAGCCTCTGTTGGGAAGAGTTAGTGGATGTGATAGGAGTAGAGAGAGCTTAGCTAGCTACCAGTGGCGTAGCAAAAGGGGGTGCAGAGGTAGCCACCGCATCAGGACCCTTGGGCTAGAGGGGCCCCGAGGGGCCCACCCTCAACCACAGTATTAGCTCTTTATTGGTCCTATGCTGATAATATTCACTTCTATAGATATGATTAGAATAGCATTGATCATTAACACACTGTTTCCCATCCCTTTCTTGCACCTCTGACACTGTGGTTGTCCTTGATTGGTTTTGGTGTGGCGTATCAATTGTTATGTATAGAGAGCTTGGGGGCCTCAGTGCAAAACTTGCACTGGGGCCCACAGCTTCTTAGCTATGCCACGGCTAGCTACTGCTCATTTATTGGCAGTCTGCTGTGTGTTTGTGGTTTGAAAATTTCCACAAATACAAGCTACAGCAGACTGGGTTGTAGTTGTACTCTAAAACAAAAGTCTTTTTTAAAGGAGAACCATAGTGAGGAGTATATGGAGGCTGCCATATTTATTTCCATTTAAGCAATACCAGTTGCTTGGCTGTCCTGCAGATCAATGTGGCTGCAGTAGTGTCTGAATCACTTCAGAAACATGCATGCAGCTAATGTTGTCAGACCTGACAATAATGTCAGAAACAGCTGATCTGCTGCATGCTTGTTCAGGGTCTATGGCTAAAGGTATTAGAGGCAGAGGATTAGCAAGATAGCCAGGCAACTGGTATTGTTTCAAAGGAAATAAATATGGCAGCCTCCATATTCTTCTTGCTACATTGTCCTTTAAAGGAGAACTGTATTGAGAGGTATATGGAGGCTGCCATATTTATTACCTTTTAAGCAATACCAGTTCCCTGGCTATCTTACTGATCCTCTACCATTAATACTTTTAGCCATAGACCCTGAACAAGCATGCAGCAGATCAGCTGTTTGTGATATTTGTGTCAGATTTCTGAAAAGATTAGCTGCATGCATGTTTCTGGACTGGTTTGATTCAAATACTACTGCAGCCAAACAGACCAGCAGGGCTGCCAAGCAACTTGTTTTGTTTTAAAAGACATACATTTGGCAGCCATTTCCTACTCTACAGTTGTCCTTTAAGCATGGTCGCTGTGTCCAAGCCGAGGTTCCAATGTTTTTTTTTTTTTATTTGTACACTGCAAGCCGCTGACCCCCCCTTCCCTCCTGCCACTGTCAATTTACAGAATATGTACACTTCCTGCTTCTCCTGACTTATGGGGGTGATGGATACTTTGATCTAGCTGCTGTTCCCCCCGCCACTGTCATTTTATGGGATGTGTACATTGCCTGCTTCTCCTGGACCTACTTATGTTGGTGATGGTCACTCTGACCGAGCCACTGCTCACCCCACCACTGTCATTTTATGGGATATGTACATTGCCTGCTTCTCCTGGACCTGAGTTATGGGGTGATGGTCACTCTGACCAAGCCACTGCTCCCCCCACTACTGTCATTTTATGAGATATGTACATTGCCTGCTTCTCCTGGACCTACTTATGTTGGTGATGGTCACTCTGACCGAGCCACTGCTCACCCCACCACTGTCATTTTATGGGATATGTACATTGCCTGCTTCTCCTGGACCTGAGTTATGGGGTGATGGTCACTCTGACCAAGCCACTGCTCCCCCCACTACTGTCATTTTATGAGATATGTACATTGCCTGCTTCTCCTGGACCTGACTTATGGGGGTGATGGTCACTCTGACCGAGCCGCTGCTCCCCTGACACTGTCATTTTATAGGTTGTGTACACTGCCTGCTTCTACTGCCTTATGGGGGTGATGGTCACTCTGACGGAGCCGCTGCTCCCCTGACACTGTCATTTTATAGGATGTGTACACTGCCTGCTTTTCCAGCCTTATGGGGGTGATGGTCACTCTGACGGAGCCGCTGCTCCTATGACACTGGCATTTTATAGGATGTGTACACTGCCTGCTTCTCCTGACTTATGGGGGTGATGGTCACTCTGACCGAGCCGCTGCTCCCCTGACACTGTAATAATACTGACACGTGCTCTTCATATATTCATTTTTATTCAAATCACTATGTTTATTGAGGCGTTTTACAAAAAAAATTTACATAAATGTATACTTTTTTCCTATCGTAACTTTAAAATTGATTTTCTCAAAAACTATAAGGACTTTTAAAAAAATTATTTTTCCCCCTTATACCCACTGTTCTCCTTAACATACTTTGCTAATTTGGTGATTTTATCTTGTAAGGCCGCTTGGCAATTTACCGCGAAAATAAACGCTAAAATATGCGGGCGAAAATTTTACTTATTTCGGCGGAAATTCGGCGAAAGGATATTTGCATATTCGCTCATCACTGCTCTTCACACACTGATAGCAACACCACAGGAGAAGTGCTAGCACAGGCTTCCAGTATCCGTAGTTTCAGGTGCTGCACATCTCCTATCTTCACAGCATAGACAATTGCCTTCAGATGACCCCAAAGATAAAAGTCTAAGGGGGTCAGATCGGGAGACCTTGGGGGCCATTCAACTGGCCCACGACGACCAATCCACTTTCCAGGAAACTGTTCATCTAGGAATGCTCAGACCTGACACCAATAATGTGGTGGTGCATCATTTTATGGGTGTTAGGTCCGAGCATTCCTAGATAAACAGTTTCCTGAAAAGTGGATTGTTCATCGTGGGCCAGTTAAATGGCCCCCAAGGTCTCCTGATCTGACCCCCTTAGACTTTTATCTTTGGGGTCATCTGAAGGCAATTATCTATGCTGTGAAGATACGAGATGTGCAGCATCTGAAACTACGGATACTGGAAGCCTGTGCTAGCATTTCTCCTGCGGTGTTGCTATCAGTGTGTGAAGAGTGGGAGAAGAGGGTTGCATTGACAATCCAACACAATGGGCAGCACATTGAACACATTTTATAAGTGGTCAGAAACTTGTAAATAACTCATGAAAGAATAAAAGTTACATTAAAATCAAGCACACCATTGTTTTTCGTGTGAAATTCCCAATAAGTTTGATGTGTCACATGACCCTCTTCCTATTGAAAAAACAAAAGTTGGATTCAAAATGGCCGACTTCAAAATGGCCACCATGGTCACCACCCATCTTGAAAAGTTTCCCACCTCACATAAGCTAATGTGTCACGAACAGGAAGTTAATATCACCAACCATTCCCGTTTATTAAGGTGTATCCATATAAATGGCCCACCCTGTATGTTAATAATGAAAAACCCTAATTTGCAATAATAATAGTGATATACCCTTATGACATACATATTAAAAGAAATCTGAGTCCCTAATTTATGATTTTGTTATGCTTTTTTTAACAAATGTTTTATTATTGACCCATTTGATCACTGCAAATGGAGATGGCCCGAACGATTCGCCTGCGAACTTGGTGGTTCGCGTTTGCAGCGAACCGCGAACACATAGCAAGTTCAACCAGCCCCCTATACCACATCATTGGGCTAAACTTTGACCCTCTACATCACAGTCAGCAGACACATGGCAGCCAATCAGGCTGCACTCACCCATGGACCCCCACACCCCCTAATATAAGGCAGCAGCGTTGGCCATTTTCTCACTCTCTCTCCTGCCTGTAGTGAGAGAAGGGAGAGGTTGATGCTGGAGAGATAGGGAAATATTAGTTAGGCTTTTGTTAGCTTGCTCCTTGCTGATATTTCTTGCTGAAAAGCACCACAAAAAGAGCTCTTTTGAGAGCTAATGTTCTTGTGATGTGTTTTTTTTTGTGTGTGGCCCACTGACACTGCATATACAGCCCTGTCTGTCGCAGCTGGCCCTCGCTAACTGCTATACTGTGCCAGGCCCTGCACATTAAGTGCATACCTTTTCACTGCACCTGTGTGACTGCTGCACATTGTATTATAATACCAGTCACTGCATACCTTTCACTGCACCTGTGTGACAGCACACTGTTTTATATACCAGTCAGTGCATACCTTTTCACTGCACCTGTGTGACTGCTGCACATTGTATTATAATACCAGTCACTACATATCTTTCACTACACCTGTGTGACAGCATGCCATTTTATTTACCAGTCAGTGCATACCTTTTCACTGCACCTGTGTGCCTGCTGCACATTGTATTATAATACCAGTCACTGCATACCTTTCACTGCACCTGTGTGACAGCACACTGTTTTATAAACCAGTCAGTGCATACCTTTTCACTGCACCTGTGTGACTGCTGCACATTGTATTATACTACCAGTCACTACATATCTTTCACTACACCTGTGTGACAGCATGCCGTTTTATATACCAGTCAGTGCATACCTTTTCACTGCACCTGTGTGACTGCTGCACATTGTATTATACCAGCAGTCAGTACATTTCACTGCATCTGTGTGATACTGCACATATTATACTAGCAGTCAGTACCTTTTAATGCATCTGTGTGATACTGCACGTTGTATTATACCAGCAGTCAGTACCTTTCACTGCATCTGTGTGATACTGCACATTGTATTATACCAGCAGTCAGTGCCTTTCACTGCATCTGTGTGACTGCACATAATATACTAGCAGTCAGTAACTTTCACTGCATCTGTGTGACTGCACATTTGTGGCACTGACACTGCATATACAGCCCTGTGTGTCGCAGCTGGCCCTTGCTAATTGCTATACTGTGCCAGGCCCAGCACATTCAGTGTATACCTTTTACTGCAACTGTGTGATACTGCACATATTATACTAGCAGTCAGTACTTTTCACTGCATCTGTATGATACTACACATTGTATTATACCAGCAGTCAGTACCTTTCACTGCATCTGTGTGACTGCACATTGTATTATATCAGTCAAGTCAGTACATACCTTTCACTTCATCCCCCCAGTATGGACAAAACTGCAGGCAGAGGCAGGACACCTGGCAGGTCTGTTCGAGGTCGTGCTGACATGATTTTGTGCGGCCCTCAACTAAAGTACAGTGCTCAGAAGAAGGCACGTACCATCAACCCCCAACATTGTCATGACGTACTTGACTATTTAACACCTCATCTTCCGCACGGAACCATGACATATCTTCCTCCTCCTGCTCTGATTCTGGCAACCCACTTAACACTCAGTCGGCAGCCACTAGTGATACTACTAGCACCACATCCGCTCCACTTGAGAGTTTGCAGGAGTTATTTGTTGGGGATTTAACTGATTCACAGCCATTATTGTTACAAGATTAAGGCGCTAAGCAAGTTACACTACCACATATGTCTGAGTTAGGCGTCACTATGGACGTAAGGTGGATGGATGATGAAATACCTGTTGTTGGTGCAGTTTTTAGAGTCATCTGATACAAGTGGAGGATTATTATGATGAGGATACTGCCATGGATGTCATGTGGGAACCCAAACGATACCAAAGGCGATACCCAAACTGTACCGTGCAAGTTGAAAGGCAAGTGGTGTCATCTCTGGCACACAGTGTTGCCTGGTCTGCAAAGCACGGTCTGGGCAGGTACATTACTAATACAGCACATTGGATCAACCTGGTGACCGCTGGTGGAAAGGAGGGAGTACGTGGCTGTGCAGCGGACCTAGTTGTGACACCTCCATGGCTTGCAGGGAGGCCTGCTGCCACCTCCTCTCCTTCTCCTCCTACTCCTCCTGCTACATCCTCTTTGCTATTGTCCTCCTCGGCTGAGTAGCAGTGCTACTCTACTGGTGCTGCGATCTCCTCTCCAACTACACACCCCCAGCTCCCCAGGGCGTATGCTGCATGCCAGGTACAACAGTGTCACGCCATCTTGGACATGTCTTGCCTCAAAGCCGAGAGTCACACCGGACCAGCATTCCTGGCCGCTTTGAAGAAACAGGTGGATCAGTGGCTGACCCCGCACCAACTGAAGATTGGCAACGTGGTGTGTGACAACGGCAGCAATCTCATTTAGGCTTTGAGTTTGGGAAAGTTGACACATGTACCCTGCATAGAACATGTGCTAAATCTCATAATCCAAAGATTTGTGTCTAAGTACCCAGGCTTACAGGAGGTCCTGAAGCAGTCCAGGAAGGTGCGTGGGCATTTCAGGCGTTCCTACACGGCAATGGCGCACTTAGCCGATATTCAGCAGAGGAACAACTTGCCGGTACTTGATTTGTGATAGCCCGACTCGCTGGAATTCAACGCTCCTGATGTTCAACCGCCTGCTACAACAGGAGAAAGCCGTCAATGAGTATCTGTACAGCTACGATGCTAGGACATGCTCTGGGGAGCTAGGCATTTTTGTTGCCGAGGTACTGGACATTCATGCGTAATCATGCATCCGTTTGAGGAAGAGGAGTGAGATGAGGAAGGTGTTTTTTTTTTTAGGAGGATGCGGAAGAACAACCGCAGCAGGCGTCACAGGAGGCATGTGCTGCTCACCTTTCCCGTGGTATTGTTCATGGCTGGGGAGAGGAGGAGAACTTACCTGACATCACTGAGGAAGAGCAAGACGAGATGACTAGGTCGGATCAGACTTTGTGCAAATGGGGTATTTTATGCTGTCCAGCCTGTTTAGGGACCCCCGTATAAAAAAACCTCAAGGGGAATGAGCTGTACTGGGTGGCCACGCTACTAGACCCTCGGTATAGGCACAAAATGGGCGGACATGTTACCAACTCACCTGAAGGCTGAAAGGATGCAGCAGTTGCACCACAAGCTGGCAAGTATGCTTTACAGTGCATTTAAGGGTGATGTCACAGCACAACGGAATAAAGGTGCCACTGCCAGTAATCCTTCTCCTCCTACCATGTCCCCGCAGCCAAGGACAGGAAGCTCTAGCGATCTCATGGTGATGTTGGACATGCGGACATTCTTTCATCCAACGCCTCGCCTCAGCCCTTCTAGATCCATCCTTCACCAACACCTCGACCGACAAGTAGCCGACTACATGGCCTTAACTGTGGATGTAGACACTCTGAGCAGCGATGAACCCCTGGACTACTGGGTGCGCAGGCTTGACCTGTGGCCAGAGCTGTCACAATTTGCCATCCAAATTCTGGCTTGTCCTGCCTCAAGCGTCCTGTCAGAAAGGACCTTCGGGGCAGCCGGTGGCATTGTCAGTGAGAAGAAAAGACACCTAGGTCAAAAAAGTGTTCAGTACCTCACCTTTATCAGAATGAATGAGGCATGGTTCCCGGAGGGCTGCTGCCTACCCGAAGACTAAGTCAGTCCCAAAAACAGCATCTCTGCCTGCACGCCGTGTGACTGCCTGCCTGAAAACTAAGTCAGTCCCCACACAGCATCTCTACCTGCCGTCCACTGCTGCCTGCCCAAAAACTAAGTCAGTCCCCACACAACATCTCTGCCTGCAGGCTGCTTGACTGCCTTCTCCGCCACCAACAACAGGGTCCAGGACGCCAGGGGAATTCCTGAATTTAGCGGCCGCTAACAAAATCAATAATATTTTTTTCTGGTGCGTGTACATGCCTAATTTTTCTGGCTGCACTGCGGCTGCAACAACAAAACAAAAGGCATGTACATGTGTCAATTCGTCTTCATGATCGTTACCTTGTCGCAGTGAAGGGGCTTGAGTATCACAATGAAACAATGACCTATATGAGTGTGAACGTGGTGATAAGGTCGTTGCTTCATTGTGGACCAACCAAATTCGATCAGCTGGACAGTCACTGTTGTTCTGTCATTGAGCTACCTCAGCTCCACCTGCACTCTCGCCATTGTGCGCACCAGCACGGCCATCACTACACAAACAGCTGTTTGCGGTGCGTTACACAGTGAGTTTGGTCTGTCAGTGTGAAGCAGTATTCTAATTACACTCCCTGATTGATGTATACACACGCAAGATGTTTTCAAGCACTTCATGCCTCCAAATTAGCAATGCAATGTGATTTCTGCCCTTTAGGGATTATAACCCTGCTGCGCGTCAAATCCGTAATTTTCCCAGGGACTTTTGGCATGTATCCCACTCCTCCAGGCCTGTTTCTAGGGCCGTGCGGCCCACGCGGCCGCCCTGAGAGCTGAAGGAGGGGGGGCGCTGTAATGGAGGGGGGAGTCAGCCGCGGGGAGGGCAACCCGACCTCTCCCTCCCTTCCTCTCCCCGAGCCACCCTCCGTGCTCCCCCCTCCGACTGCAGAGTTAGTGCAAGGAAGCGCTATATACAGACAGCAACTCACCTGCCTGCGTACCAATCGCCACTCACTTGCCGCTGGTCTCCTCCTCTGCATAGATGCTGATACAAACTGCTTCCTGCTAAGCTTTTAAAAATTTGAGGTTCGCTCCATCTCTAACTGCAAATTGTTGCTCATTAATAGCTATTACTATTTTACCACCTCAGGACGAGAGCAATTTTCACATATCAGGGCTGCTCACATTCATTCGCCAATAACTTTATTACTCCTTATCACAGTTAAATGATCTATATTTTTTTTCAGTACAAATTAGGCTTTTAGTGCGTGAAAATGTTGTTTAGCAAATACCTTATTTTCTATGCATTTTAAAGGGAAATTAAGGTAAAAATTTAGAAAAAAAACACACTCTCCATTTACATCCATTAAAGCTTTACAATAAACAGTGCTAACTATAAGTTAAACCCATACATTTTATTTGCTTATCCATCCTGGTTATTACAACATTTAGATTATGCTCCTAGCACAATGTATGGTGACAATATTGTATTTGGAAATAAAGGTGTCTTTTTTCTGTTTTGTGTATTTTGCTTTCTTATTGTACACCATCGATAATTACGAGACCTCATTTATAAAAATAATAGTAATATACCCTCATGATATACATATTTAAAAAGCCAAGTTCCTTAAGGTAACAATACATGTCTTTTCTCTTATATTCTGTCACTTTGTTTTCTTTTTACAAGTCTTTTATTTTGGTACAGAATATGCAAAAATGTAATTGCTTTTGATTCAGTTTGTGACTAAAAAGAATACACAAGACATGGACCTCAACCCTAAAAGTCTCTAAACTCTATTCTACAACTTATCAGGGTTAAAATGTTACCACATTTGTCTCTTGTAGTTTTGCTATGACTTTCCCAAGTTTGATCATAATTTTGAAAATAAATTACTTTTTTTATGTTGGATTGAGTTTGTCCCCACCCATTTTTTATGTGACATGTGTCCAAGATTTAAGACACACCAAAATGTATTCTACAACTTGTCACGGTAAAAATGATACCAAATGTGCCTCATTTAGCAAAAAACTGGGGGTGCAGTCTCCACAACTACACTGGACAAATATATTCATCCAGTTAGGCTTAAAGCGGAATATAACCCTGCATTTCAACTTTGCTCTAAAACATTATTTACAGCATATTATATGCAAAAAGCATTTTTTTTTTAACTAGACCAGCATTGGAAGGGTTAAACACAGAGGTTTAAAGTTCAGTGGAGAGATATGCAGAAGTTCAGATTGTCACATTCTATTTAGTTATATGTATCTATTGAGAAATCTTACACACTCTTTGGCTGTCCTCCAACCCCTTCTCAGTCAGAGAGATAAGTCACAATTAACACTTAGATACATTTATGCAAACAAAATGCATCTATGTCAGCTTCGGATGCGTCTGCAGAAATCTCCAGGAACTTTAAAGCACTGTGTAACCCTTCCAATGCTGGTCTAGTAAAAAAAAAAATGCTGGTTGCATATAATATACTGTAAATAATGTTTTAGAGCAAAGTTGAAATGCAGGGTTATATTCCTCTTTAAGTGGTTAATAATTGTAGGCCAGGTTTGAGGGTTGTCTTGTGTTCTCCAATCATCTATGTTCTCCAACCTTGAAAACCCTTAATAAATAAACCCCGTTGCACATACCATGATCTGTTGTAGCCTCCACAAAGACTGGATCTTTGCTCTGTGACAGTGAAGAGGAACGTAACCACTTAAAACTTTGCTTCTTTGGCATGGAGAATCCTTGTTGTGGAACAGATGCCCCAACTGACAGTGGTAACTCCTAAATACCTTGGATATTAATAAATAAATAAAAAATTAATAAGAGCAATAAATGAACTTGCTTCATTTAGAGATAAGAATTTTGTTTCAGCAGTCTAGGCTAGCGGCATGTCTGTATAGAACTCGGTCCCAACCGTTGCCCAAGGGATTGAGTCCCTAATTGTGCATGTGTACATACCTTAAGGCCTCTTTCACATCAGGACGTTGCGTTTTAGGGGATGTTAAGGTCGCATAACATGCCCCTAATGCAATGCCTGGTGGTGTTGAAGGAGGAAGCCAGATTGAGCCGCGTTATGTTCTATAGTCACGGAGACCACGTGATCGGAACACTCCGCATCACATAGTCCCGCCAGCCAATAAGCGGCCTCTCCAGGAATTAAACACTGCAGTGCAGTGAATATTAATTAGCCATGTGGCTATTGCTAAACACAACAGCATGCTCTCCCCTCCTCCTCTCTTGCATTAATAAAACGAAAAAGAAAAAAACATTACTGGGCATGTGCAAACAGTCTGACGCGGCTAAAACCGCGTATAACGCACAGCACGCTGCACTTTCATATAACGTGCAGCATTACAATGTAACGCAACGTGGGCACTGTAAACAGCCCATTGATTTTTTCATTACTGTGAGTTGGGCTGCTTTACAGGCTGCTCTAACGTGCGCCTGTAATGTCCCACTGTGAAAGCAGCCTTATAGTAAAAAACTGTTGGAAGTGGAGCTGCAGGTGAAACCTCTTTAATAATAGTTAAACTTGAATTGGGTCTATCATGTGTCCCCACATCCCGGCTTCCTCAATTCACCTTCCTAATTAACATTATTTTAAAGCGGTATGGAACTCAAAAATACATTTTTGCTCTAAAACATTAAACAAAGAACTGAAAAGCATGTTTATACTTCACTAAAGCCTATTGATAACATTGCCAATTGCAAGACAAATGATCAGATTGTCTTGTAATTTAGTAATTTCTGTGCAAACAAAAATAGAGAAATTTCTCTGCTTCCCCCTTGGACAAAGCAGGAGCTATTGTGTATTGTTTACACAGTTTAGTGCATCTCAAGTCAATCTGGGAATTTTAATATGGCAAAGGCAATTTTTATATTTTAGCGTTTGAGTAAAGTTAAAGTGAACCTCCGGACTAAAAATCGACTCAGCAGCACTGAAAAGGCTTGGTGTTTCTTTAACAGTTTCACAGCATCAGAACTTTGTTTCTCTTATACAAGCCTCATTTTTAGCTGCACAGAGGAAAACTGCCTGGGCTTTTTTCCCCTGATGCTGTGCAAAGCATGATGGGATTTCTGATTTTGTTGCTCTCGTTCTGCTGTTTTGGTGCAATTTTTTTTTTTTACATTTTGAATTTGACATTTGAAGCCTAGCGTGTACAGCTGGGAGGGGTAATCATGACACAGGACAGTTGGAACTGTGTCTCCTGCTCCTTGCCACCTCCTTTCAACCAAAAAGATGGCTGCCCCCATGACAAAGATGGCAGCCCCCATGAATCACAAACATTTGCCTGTTCTTTTAAAACAGGGCGGGTAATAGATTATATTACCAATCTATTCTAATTAACATAACTAATGTAACTTGATGACAGTATGTTTGTTTAGGCTGAAGTTCCCCTTTAAGAAGTTTCAGTATTAACCTTTCCAGTGACTTTGAAACCATTCATATCTTTTTTTTTTTCTATTAGTTTTATGCCGTGTTTATCGCTTTAAGCCATAGAGGAGATTTGCGTTTCATGCACAACTCATAATTCAAACAAAATGGCTGATATGACAGATTATGTTATTTCACGTTTATAAGGCGGAAGCACTCCTTGTCCCATATGCAATTCACTTCTTCTCCTTAGTTTTCTCCTATATGATATTTTCAAAATTGTCAATAAAATTCCCTTTAAACCACCAGCAAGCATGAAAATACTCAAAATAATTTTGATAGTACTTTTTCACCTACTTTTTGGTACATTTTTAGTTGCCAAGTGCTTATTTGAAATTATTTTAAATTGAAGATGAAAAATTATCTCCTAGGAGAAAACGAAAAAGTTGATTGTATATTAACTTTTTTTCCCAAGTTATCTCCTAGGAGATAATTTTTACATTTAGTTTAAAATAATTTGAGGATGTTTGAATTGAAAAAGTACCCAAAAGTTAAAGAAAGGGTACCATCAAAATTATTTTAAGCATTTTCTTGCTTGCTGGTGGCTTAAAAGGAATTTTTGACAAGGTGTTAAAATATCACCTAAGAGAAAACTCAGGGGAAAAAGTTAAAGGGAACCTAAACTGAGAGGTATATGGATGTTTCCTTTTAAACAATACCAGTTGCCTGGCAGTCCTGCTGATCTCTATGACTGCAGTAGTATCTGGATCTCACACCTGAAACAAGCATGCAGCTAATCCAGTCTGACTTCAGTCAGAGCACCTGATCTGCATGCTTGTTGAGGGGCTGTGGCTAAAAGTATTAGAGACACAGGATCAGCAGGAGAGTCAGGCAACTGGTATTATTTTAAAAGGAAAAATCTATATCCTACTCAGTTTAGGTTCACTTTAAAGGGAACCTTAACTGAACAGGGGGTAAAGAGTTTCACTTACCTGGGGCTATTACCAGCCCCCTGCAGCAGTCCTGTGCCCTCGGAGCCGCTCTGGAATCCTCCTGTCCCCCGCTGTCACTTAGTTTCGTTTTTGACGACTCACCAGTAGGCCGGCCGGCATGCGTATTATTGGATGCATTCCCTACTGCAATTAGCACTGTTGCGGACCGCCACGCGTACAAAAATATGCGTTGCCGCATATCTACATGTGCGGAATGCGGCAATGCGTATTTTTGTACGCATTGCTGTCCGTAACGGCGTTAATTGCAGTAGGGAATGCGTCCAATAATAAGCATGGCGGCCGGCCGACTGGTGAGTCATCAAAAACGAAACTAAGTGACAGCGGGGGACCGGAGGATTCCAGAGCGGCTCCGAGGGCACAGGACTGCTGCAGGGGGCTGGTAATAGCCCCAGGTAAGTGAAACTCTTTACCCCCGTTCAGTTAAGGTTCCCTTTAAAGAGGAGCGGTTAGGTAGAAGGTCTCAGAGAAAAAAAAACACATATCAGTAGCTAAATATTGGCTGTACTTACATTACATATGCATTTCACTGTCCACGTTTGGATTTCACAGAATTTGTATATAGTATTTGCTGAGATTGATGCTCCTGACAGCTCATGGCAGGTTCCATGTTTGTCTGTCTTGTATGAAGCCAATTGTGATGTAATATCCTCCCTTACCTTGCTTCCTGATGATTCGGCTCACAAAAAAGATCAGGATCAAAGATCCTAATGGTTCATGATCCGGACAACACTACTGTGCAGTGAATATTAATTAGCCATGTGGCTAGGAACAATAGCGGACTCATGCAGTATACTCTAACGGAACATGTGCCCTGTGAACAGCACATTGATTTTTCAGTGTTGTGAGCTGGACTGCAAGATACAAGCTGCTGTAACATGAGCCTGTAACTTTTCACTGTAAAAGCAGCCTTAGGGCGGGATAGGGAAATGAAGGGAAGGACCAAGGGAGTGCAGTGGGGAGAAAAAGCAGCCCCAGAATGCTTTGCAGTATCTGTTATGCGACCTGCCGGCCTCCTTAGGAGCTTGGGAATATAGAGGCTTGCTGTTCAGCAAACATCAAAGTAAGAGAGATTTTTAACTTCAGTATTGCCTTTTTGGCTTCCTTCTAAACTGTTTAACACAGGAGAATAGAGGTTTAAAGTAGCTTTTGCAGCCTGACAGTTACTCTTTAGTTGCATATGGGCCCTTGTGTTTAAAAGTATAAAATAGATCCCCGCCTCTCAATGCAGAGAGCGGCTCACCTTATTACGTGGCTGAAAATGTCAATATTGACAGCTTAGCATACAAGCATGTTAGTGGTTAAACCACAGTTGATCTGTCCTCAATCATCCTCTCTGTGTGGAAGCACCGTCCAGGCATCCTATATGGAAGCTGTGTAAGGCTTGACAGGTTATGTCCACAATCAGTCTCTATGCCCCAATCTGGTGTGGTGACTGAGCCCGGCCCACATCTTCACCTATAGACAAGCCCCCACGTGAACAGGACACACAATACGTCTACTGTCTATGGTTACCCCCAGGTCTTACTGTGCAAGGCATACAGACTGAAGTAGAGTGGAATAACCCGCCAACATCCCACTGAGGCAGAGAGCAAAGTTCAACAGCTCACAAGTATAAACAGGATTAGTACCTTTGGTAATGAGGATGAGGCTCTCAGCGACAATATACAGTTGATTCAGGAAACGGGCAGTGTTAGGTTTATATAGCATGCAGGAACATCCAGTCAGCATGCAAGGTTAGTCCAGTAACATGCAAGAGTATCCAGGCAACAAGACAATGGTCGGTCCAAGCGGCAGGCAAGAGTATCCAGGTAACAAACAAGGGTCAGTCCAGGCAGCAGGCAACAGGTATCCAGGTAACAAGCAACAGTCAGTCCAGGCAGCAGGCAAGAGTATTCAGGAAGCAAACAAGGGTCAATAACACAGCAGACAAGAATAGTCAATACAGCCAAGGTCAATTCCAAGTTATCTACAGGTATGATTGCGCAGCCAGCAACTAGCCATAGCTATGCTATCACGGGCGATAACTGGGAGCACTCTGCATGTTTAAATACAAGACTTATCCAATCAGTGCCCGGCCACACTCCACACATCCAATCACACAGCAGATTTCCCTGCCTAAGTGTCAGCTGTAAGATTAGCTGACACTGCGCTGTCATCTGACGGCAGTCAGCTGACTAAGTGTTTACCTTTACGGAGAGCTTATTGGGAACGCGTCCTCCGCCTATCAGGAAGTGCGGCCTGTGTCCCAGCCTGCACGTCATCAGCGGGGAACAAGCGCCAAGACCTGGAAGTAGCGGTCCTGACCCGGGTCTCAGCATCAGGTACATTCCCTGTACTACCCCTTCCCCTAGGAGTGGACCCAGAACACTCCAACCTAGGTTTGTCAGGAGGTTTAGAATAAAATTCCTTAACAGCCAAATCAGCATGAACCCGTTTGGCAGGAACCCAGGATCCTTCTTCTGGTCCATATCCCTTCCAATCAATAAGAAACTGAAGAGAATTGCGAAAAAAAAAATCGAGAATCAACAATTCTCTCAACTTCATATTCCTGTTCTCTACCTATTTCAATGGGTGGAGGAGGAGTATCTGAAGTATCAAAATTGGCAGCAGATTTCAATAAAGAAACATGAAATGAATCAACACCTCTCATAGAGCTGGGTAATTTTAATCTGTAAATTACCTTATTGATTTTTTCCAAGATGGGATATGGACAAATAAACTTAGGACCCAACTTATCAGAAGGTTGACGGAGAGAAATATGTAGAGTAGAAACCCATACTAAATCCCCAGGATGCAAATCTGAAAAAAAATGTTGATTACTGACAGCCATCTTAATATTCTCCTGTACCTGACTCCAGACTTGATTACAACGTGAATTCCATTCTTGCAGACCAGGAAGATTTGATGTACTCGACAAAGAATTAAATTTGGGACTTGTCCCATTGACAACTTGAAATGGTGACATTTTTGTTGAACTGTTAACCTGGTTATTAATAGCGAATTCAGCAAAGGGTAGAAACTGAGCCCAGTCTTCGTGACAACCTGCAACAAAACATCTCAGAAATTGATTTATTCTTTCAGTTTGACCGCTGGTCTCTGGTTGAAAACCTGAAGAAAATGAAAAGAGAGATCCCCAAACTATCACAGAAGGCTCGCCAGAACTGTGATACAAACTGTACTCCTCTATCAGAAATAAAATTTTCAGTAGAGATGACCCGAACGGTTTGTATGCGAACTTATTTGCGTGAACAACGCAAGTTCACGTTTGCGTCGAATCGCGAACTTTATGCATGTTCAACCCGCACCCTATACTACATCATTGGGCTAAACTTTGACCCTCTACATCACAGTCAGCAGACACATGGCAGCCAATCAGGCTGCACTCCCTCCTGGAGCCCCCACCACCCTATAAAAGACAGCAGCATCTGCCATTTTCTCACTCTATCTAGAGTTGGGCGAACAGTGTTCGCCACTGTTCGGGTTCTGCAGAACATCACCCTGTTCGGGTGATGTTCGAGTTCGGCCGAACACCTGATGGTGTTCGGCCAAACTGTTCGGCCATATGGCCGAACTAAGAGCGCATGGCCGAACGTTCCCCGAACGTTCGGCTAGTGCTGTGATTGGCCGAACTGGTCACGTGGTTCGGACCCGAACGCGCTCTGATTGGCCGAACGGGTCACGTGGTTTGGGTGAATAAATACCCGATCCACGTCATTTCTCCGCCATTTGTCTGTGGGTTTAGCTTTGGGTAGGCAGGCAGGGTAGTTCTCTCTCCAGCCAGGCTAGCCAGGGTCCCCCGGTCATTGTATTGCTGCTGGGAATAGTAGTACACCGCTCAGCCACACTATATAGCATTGTGTTTACTGCCACTCTGTGTGTCTGCTAGGAACAGTAGTACACCGCTCACCCTGTATAGCATTGTGCTCTGTGTCGCTGCTGGGAAAAGTAGTACACCGCTCAGCCACACTATACAGCATTGTGTTTACTGCCACTCTGTGTGTCTGCTGGGAACAGTAGTACACCGCTCACCCTGTATAGCATTGTGCTCTGTGTCGCTGCTGGGAATAGTAGTACACCGCTCACCCACACTATATAGCATTGTGTTTACTGCCACTCTGTGTGTCTGCTGGGAACAGTAGTACACCGCTCACCCTGTATAGCATTGTGCTCTGTGTCGCTGCTGAGAATAGTAGTACACCGCTCAGCCACACTATATGGCATTGTGTTTACTGCCACTCTGTGTGTCTGCTGGGAACAGCAGTACACCGCTCACCCTGTATAGCATTGTGCTCTGTGTCGCTGCTGGGAATAGTAGTACACCGCTCAGCCACACTATATAGCATTGTGTTTACTGCCACTCGGTGTCGCTGCTGGGAACAGTAGTACATCGCTCACCCACCACTGTATAGCATTGTGTTTACTGCCACTCTGTGTCTCTGCTGGGAACAGTAGTACACCGCTCACCCACCACTGTATAGCATTGTGCTCTGTGTCGCTGCTGGGAACAGTAGTACACCGCTCAGCCACACTATATAGCATTGTGTTTACTGCCACTCTGTGTCTCTGCTGGGAACAGTAGTACACCGCTCACCCTGTATAGCATTGTGCTCTGTGTCGCTGCTGGGAATAGTAGTACACCACTCACCCACACTATATAGCATTGTGTTTACTGCCACTCTGTGGGTCTGCTGGGAACAGTAGTACACCGCTCACCCTGTATAGCATTGTGCTCTGTGTCGCTGCTGGGAATAGTAGTACACCACTCACCCACACTATATAGCATTGTGTTTACTGCCACTCTGTGTCTCTGCTGGGAACAGTAGTACACCGCTCACCCTGTATAGCATTGTGCTCTGTGTCGCTGCTGGGAATAGTAGTACACCGCTCACCCACCACTGTATAGCATTGTGCTCTGTGTCGCTGCTGGGAATAGTAGTACACCGCTCACCCACCACTGTATAGCATTGTGCTCTGTGTCGCTGCTGGGAATAGTAGTACACCACTCACCCGCCACTGTATAGCATTTCTGTATTGCCACTGTACTGCTGCCAGTCAGCGTGTACTTTTACGGATAAGTGAAATGAAGAAGAAATCCTGTGAAAGAGGGAGGGGCAAGGGAAGAGGTGTTCCCCCTGACGGTTCACGTACAGGCCACAGTGGAGCACCGAAGAAAACCCACTCAATACCGCCCATGTTGTCCAGGAAATCAACCCTCACAAATCCAAAAGAACAGTACCAGATAATTAATTGGATGACCTCTCAAGCGTCCAGCAGTGGGTTAAGCAGCACCAGCACATCACGCACGAGGTCCGAGTCCTCAGCCAGTTACAAGGAGCCAGTGGGCACAAAGCAGACACAACCGGCAGCGACACCACGCACACAACTGCCAAATAACCAGTCCGAAGAATTTCCTCAGGACACAATGGGGTATTCGCAGGAGCTATTCCCAGCCCAACAAACTTCCACCTTTCAAAGGTCAATGGAACTGCCAGAAATGTTGTGCCCGGATTCACAACCATTGACTGTAGGAAATGCACCGCGCACTGAAATGCAAGGCGAGTCCGAGGAGGACTCGGAAACCCAAATCCCAGAGCAAGTTGGGCAGGACGGGTTTCAATTGCAGGAGGTCGGCCGAGAAGATCTTGAAGACGACGTTGGAGTGTGCTGCGCAGAGGTTGTTGTGGGGAGCTCTACTCCACGGCGGCAGCCCACAATCACATATGACGAGTTTGAGGAGATGGAAGAGGAGGAGGAGGGTATGGACAATGTTGACAGAGACCCAGATTTTGTATGTGAAGGAGAACATCGCCGTCGTAGCAGCAGCACAGATGAGTCTGTTGAAGAACCCACTGCTGCACGAGTTCGACTTGTGCCACAAGGTAGGCGCCGCGAAATTTCAGGCACCACAAGCGTGGAAGTTCAAGTGAGACAAAAAAGAGGCGCAAACAGAAATCGCCAGCAAGGCAGGTGCTCCAAAGTCTGGCCTTTCTTTGAAGACTGCAGTGAGGATGGTACCATGGTGATTTGCAAGGTGTGCAAGACCCGCCTGAGCAGGGGGAAACATATTAACAACCTATCCACCACCAGCATGACCCGCCACATGGTATCCAAACATCCCACTCTGTGGCCGCCAGGACAGGGTACCAGCAGCAACACTGCCTCCCTTGGGGTCACCAGACTCACCACCAGACCCTCCTCAGCAGCAGCAGTAGCCCAGCCATTGCGTGGTTCACAACAACATTCACAAACATCAGACGACGCTGACACTGTCACTTTCCGGAATAGTGCTCTTGAGGTCTCCCAGTCATCAAACACAACAACCAACAGCCGTTCAGTGTGCAGCCCTATGGTTCAGTTGTCTGTCTCGGAGATGCTTGAGTGCAAGAGGAAATTGCCAGCAAATGACCCCCGGGCCGTGGCAGTAACAGCCAGCATAGCCAAGCTTCTGGCCTGCGAAATGCTGCCATATCGAGTGGTGGAGACAAACAGCTTCAAGGGCATGATGTCAGTGGCCATCCCACGTTACGTGGTTCCCAGCCGCTACCACTTTGCGCGCTCTGCAGTGCCTGAGTTGCATGAGCACGTGGTCAGCAAAATAACCCGAAGCTTGAAGAATGCCGTTGCCTGCAAGGTTCACCTCACCACTGACACCTGGACAAGTGCGTTCGGCCAGGGTCGATACATCTCCCTTACCGCGCACTGGGTGAACCTTGTGGAGCCTGGCAGCGATTCCTCACCTGCTACGGCGCAGGTGTTGCCCACGCCGCAAACAGCTGCACCGCCGTCCCTCCCACTGGATAACAACAGCAGCACCTACCTCTCTGACTCCTTCTCCTCCAATGCATCTCAAAGCTGTACCTCATCCGGAAACGCTAACCCAGCAGCAGTAGGATCGTGGAAGCAGTGCAGCACAGCTGTTGGCATGCGTCAGCAAGCGTTGCTGAAGCTGATCTGCCTTGGGGATAAGCAGCACACAGGGGAGGAAATTTGGAGGGGAATAAAGGAACAGACGGATTTGTGGCTGGCACCGCTGGACCTGAAACCGGGCATGGTTGTATGTGATAATGGCAGTAATCTCATTCGCGCTATAAGGTTGGCTAAGCTGACACACATCCCTTGCCTGGCGTACGTGATGAACCTAGTAGTTCAGCGGTTCCTGAGGACATACCCAGGCGTGGCCGATCTTCTGTTGAAGGTGCGACGAGTGGCCAAACATTGTAGAAATTCCAGTACTGCTTCGGGGGCACTCGCCAAGATGCAGGAGCGCTTCAATCTCCCCCACCATCGCTTGCTGTGTGATGTCCCTACGCGCTGGAATTCTACGCTGCACATGCTAGCCCGCTTTTGCGAGCAGAAGAGTGCAGTGGTCCAGTACATGACGGCGCAGTACCGAGGCGCATCCGGACAGCTGCCAAGCTTCTGTGGATCCGATTGGGCCAACATGTTGGACCTCTGCCAAGTCCTCCAAAATTTTGAGCAATCCACGTTGCTTGTGAGCAGTGACAACTCTTCAGTCAGCATTACCATACCACTGCTGTGTTTACTGAAGAAGTCAATGTTGAAAATCAAGGAAACAGCTGTCATGATGCAACTGGGGGAATCTGAAGGAGAAAACGATCAGCGTGATGGTACCAACATCAGGCCATCTGCCTCAGGAAACGCTGGCCCCAGCAGCTATGACGAAGAAGAGGATGAGGAACAGCTGGAGTTGGAGCAGGAATTTCATGCCACCACTGACGAGGGCCAGAGCGGTGCACGTTGGACCTCCACAATTCAGCGCGAATGGTCAGCAGAAGCAGACCAGGAAGAAGGTGACGACTATGATGCATCACAACAACTATCACAACGCTCACAAGAGGATGATGAGGATTCTGGCAGGACTCTGGCACACATGGCTCAATTCATGCTAGACTGCATTGAACGCGACCCACGCATTGTGCGCATTCTGGACAACACCAATTACTGGGTTTATACCCTTCTGGATCCACGGTACAAACACAATGTTCCAAAACTGCTTGAAGAAAGAGTCAGACAGGTCAAAATGGAAGAATACCAGCAGGCCCTTGTGGAGACTTTAGAGAGGAGATTGACATCCTCCCCCTCCTCTAGCCAGTTGTACGCCGACAGACTGACTTCCGCAAACCCAGGACGACCAGGAGGGCAGCAAACACAAGCCGCAGCTAGTGCCCAAAAGGGAATGGTATCGGCAGTGTCCTTGGAGTGGGAAAATTTTCTGACACCCATGCAGCAGCCCACAGAACAGCAAGCGTGCAGATCCACCTCCAACACCGATCGCCTGGAGAAGATGGTCAAGGACTACATGTCAGATGGCGTAGCTGTGTTGAACAATCCATCTGCACCCTTCAACTATTGGGTATCGAAGCTAGACACCTGGCACGAACTGGCAATGTACGCAATAGAGGTGCTGGCTTGCCCGGCAGCCAGCGTTATGTCGGAACGCTGTTTCAGTGCTGCCGGAGGCATCGTCACAGATCGGCGTATCCGCCTCTCCACAGAAAATGCAGACCGTCTGACTCAAATTAAAATGAATCAATCCTGGATTGGAAACGACTATGCAACACTCCTGGACCCCAACCAAGTAACATGAACAATGACCATCTGTGATGGGTTAGCGCTGCCGGTCCCTGTTTATGGAACCTCTTATCTTTATTACATTTATGACTGCATGGCGGCAAAAAGCATGCTATCCGCACGCTTTTTGTCCTCATGCAAGGCCTGGGTTGTTGTGTCTGAAAGCGTGGCCTTCTCCTCCTGCGCCTCCTCCTGTTCCATCACGTGTGCTGCTGCTGGGTTAGCGTTTCCGGTCCCTGTTTATGGAACCTCTTATCTTTATTACATTTATGACTGCATGGCGGCAAAATACATGCTATCCGCACGCTTCTTGTCCTCATGCAAGGCCTGGGTTGTTGTGTCTGAAAGCGTGGCCTTCTCCTCCTGCGCCTCCTCCTGTTCCATCACGTGTGCTGCTGCTGGGTTAGCGTTGCCGGTCCCTGTTTATGGAACCTCTTATCTTTATTACATTTATGACTGCATGGAGGCAAAATGCATGCTATCCGCACGCTTCTTGTCCTCATGCAAGGCCTGGGTTGTTGTGTCTAAAAGCGTGGCCTTCTCCTCCTGCGCCTCCTCCTGTTCCATCACGTGTGCTGCTGCTGGGTTAGCGTTGCCGGTCCCTGTTTATGGAACCTCTTATCTTTATTACATTTATGACTGCATGGAGGCAAAATGCATGCTATCCGCACGCTTCTTGTCCTCATGCAAGGCCTGGGTTGTTGTGTCTGAAAGCGTGGCCTTCTCCTCCTGCGCCTCCTCCTGTTCCATCACGTGTGCTGCTGCTGGGTTAGCGTTGCCGGTCCCTGTTTATGGAACCTCTTATCTTTATTACATTTATGACAGCATGGCGGCAAAATGCATGCTATCCGCACGCTTCTTGTCCTCATGCAAGGCCTGGGTTGTTGTGTCTGAAAGCGTGGCCTTCTCCTCCTGTGCCTCCTCCTGTTCCATCACGTGTGCTGCTGCTGGGTTAGCGTTGCCGGTCCCTGTTTATGGAACCTCTTATCTTTATTACATTTATGACTGCATGGAGGCAAAATGCATGCTATCCGCACGCTTCTTGTCCTCATGCAAGGCCTGGGTTGTTGTGTCTGAAAGCGTGGCCTTCTCCTCCTGCGCCTCCTCCTGTTCCATCACGTGTGCTGCTGCTGGGTTAGCGTTGCCGGTCCCTGTTTATGGAACCTCTTATCTTTATTACATTTATGACTGCATGGAGGCAAAATGCATGCTATCCGCACGCTTCTTGTCCTCATGCAAGGCCTGGGTTGTTGTGTCTGAAAGCGTGGCCTTCTCCTCCTGCGCCTCCTCCTGTTCCATCACGTGTGCTGCTGCTGGGTTAGCGTTTCCGGTCCCTGTTTATGGAACCTCTTATCTTTATTACATTTATGACTGCATGGAGGCAAAATGCATGCTATCCGCACGCTTCTTGTCCTCATGCAAGGCCTGGGTTGTTGTGTCTGAAAGCGTGGCCTTCTCCTCCTGTGCCTCCTCCTGTTCCATCACGTGTGCTGCTGCTGGGTTAGCGTTGCCGGTCCCTGTTTATGGAACCTCTTATCTTTATTACATTTATGACTGCATGGCGGCAAAAAGCATGCTACCTGTGCAAAGAAAACAGACATTTCCCGCATTTTAAAGACAGTTTTCCCTTTAAAATCGATTTTCTCAAAAACTATAAGCTCTTTTTGCTAATTTTTTTCCCCTCTTGTACCCACTCCCAAGGTGCACATACCCTGTAAATTTGGGGTATGTAGCATGTAAGGAGGCTTTACAAAGCACAAAAGTTCGGGTCCCCATTGACTTCCATTATGTTCGGAGTTCGGCGCGAACACCCGAACATCGCGGCCATGTTCGGCGAACGTTCGCGAACCCGAACATCCAGGTGTTCGCCCAACACTAACTCTGTCTGCTGCTGATTTTAGTGAGAGAAGGGAGAGACAATGGAGAGATAGGGAAAGCTTTAGTTAGGAGGTCTGTTAGCTTGCTCCTTGCTGATATTTATTGCTGAAAAGCACCACAAAAAAGCTCTTTTGAGAGCTAATGTTCTTGTGATGTTTTTTTTTTTGTGTGACCCACTGACACTAGATATACAGTCTGTCGCAGATGGCCCTTGCTAATTGCTATACTGTGCCAGGCCCAGCACAGTCACTGCATACCTTTCACTGCACCTGTGTGACTGCTGCACATTGTATTATAATACCAGTCACTGCATACCTTTTGACTGCACATTGTTATACCAGCAGTCACTGCATACCTTTCACTGCACATTGTTATACCAGCAGTCACTGCATACCTTTCAGGGCACCTATGTGACTCCACACTGTATTATACCAGTCACTGCATACCTTTCCCTGCACCTGTGTGACTCCACACTGTATTATACCAGTCACTGCATACCTTTCCCTGCACCTGTGTGACTCCATGCTGTATTATACCAGTCACTGCATACCTTTCACTGCACCTGTGTGACTCCACACTGTATTATACCAGTCACTGCATACCTTTCACTGCACCTGTGTGACTGCATGCTGTATTATACCAGTCACTGCATACCTGCACATTGTATTATACCAGCAGTCAGTGTATACCTTTCACTGTACCTATGTGACTGCACATTGTATTAGTCCAGTCAGTGCATACCTTTCACTTCATCCCCTCCAATATGGACAAAACAACAGGCAGAGCCAGAGGCAGGCCAGGTCTGTTCGAGGTCATGCTGTCATGATTTCGTGTGGCCCTGGACCAAAGTACAGTGCTCAGAAGGCACGTGCCATCAACTCCCAAGATTGTCAGGACGTAGTTGACTATTTAATACAGAACACCTCATCTTCCTCAGCTTCCGCACAGAACCGTGACATATCTTCCTCCTCTTGCTCCGATTCCAATAATAGTCTAGTTTGTCCTGAAAAAACGATACCTAGATCATTTAGGTGTCGTGAGTAAGTATAATATTATGGCTGATTAAATAGGGACATAGCTAAAACGTGGATGCAAAGTGGTTAAAGCACTTTATGCCTCCAATTTAGCAATGCAATGTGATTTCTGCCCTTAGAACCCAGCTCTGCGTCAAATCTGTAATTTTCCCTGGGACTTTTGGCGAATATCCCACTCCACCATGCTCCCTCCAGGGGTTAGACCCATTGAAACATCTTTTTCATCACTTTTGTGGCCAGAAACAGTGTTTGTATTTTTCAAAGTTCACCTGCCCATTGAAGTTTATTGCGGTTCGCAAAGTTCACGTTTGCAAACTTTTGCGGAAGTTCGCATTCGAAGTTCACAAACCTAAAATCGGAGGTCCGAGCCATCTCTAAGTTTCTCTAAATCTCTAATTTTTTAGGTTCAATGTAACCTAAAAATATTTTTAACAAAGATGTTAGCTAATTCCTTAGCCGAAGGAAGTTTGGGCAAAGAATGAAATAAGCCATTTTATTGAAACTATCTGGTAAATCCCCAACAAAATCCATGGAAATTGGAAATATGCGTCCATGGTTTCTCAGGAATGGGTAGTGGTAGTAAATTACCCTGAGGAGCAGTACGCAAAGACTTACTGCAAGCACAGACAGAACAAGACTTAAATGCAATCACATCTTTATTCAAGGAAGGCAACCAGACATGTCTCTTTAATAATTCAATGGTTTTCTTTTCCCTGGGATGACCCACCGACTTAACTTCATGAAATTTCGGTTATCCCGAGCTAGGGTCGGGGTGGACACCAGCAAATCCATCTCTGAATGGCTGAAGAAAAACAAAATGAAGACTTTGGAGTGGCCTAGTCAAAGCCCTGACCTGAATCCTATTGAGATGTTGTGGCATGACCTTAAAAAGGAAGTTCATGCTAGAAAACCCTCAAAGAAAGCTGAATTACAACAATTCTGCAAAGATGAGTGGGCCAAAATTCCTCCAGAGCGCTGTAAAAGACTTGTTGCAAGTTATCGCAAATGCTTGATTGCAGTTATTGCTGCTAAGGGTGGCCCAACCAGTTATTAGGTTCAGGGGGCAATTTCTTTTTCACACAGGGCCATGTAGATTGAGTTTTTTTTCCTCACTAAATAATAAAAAACATCATTTAAAACTGCATTTTGTGTTCAATTATGTTATCTTTGACTAATAGTTAACAGTTTTTGATGAGCAGAAACATTTAAGTGTGACAAACATGCAAAAGAATAAGAAATCAGGAAGGGGGCAAATAGTTTTTCACACCACTGTACCTCTCTTGGATCCCGATGTCGGCCGGCATTGTTCTTCCTCTCCTCCGGGGCTCTGCTTCCTGCTGGACGACAGCCGGCAATTTCACTTTAGAGTTGCAGCACCACCCAGAGGATGGAGGCCTAACTGCAGCGCTGGAGCCAGGAAGGTGAGTGAATGCAGAACTGCTGCAGATCTCCCTGGCAGCATGATTTTTTTCCAGGTTTAAGGCTGCTTTCACAGTGAGACGTTACCAGTGCATGTTAGTGCAGCCTGTAACGCAGCCCACCGCACAGCAATGATTAATCAATGGGCTGTTCACAGTGCCCACGTTGCGTTACATTGTAACGCAGCACGTACGTTGAAAGTGCTGCATGCTGTGCGTTCTGCCCAGCTAAGCCGCGTTAGACTGTGCACACATGCTCAGTAGTGTTAGAGGAGGAGGTCTTTCCTCCTCCTCCTCGGCCAGCCACATGGCTAATTAATATTCACTGCACGGTGTGACGTGCAGTGTTTACTTCCTGGAGCGCCGCTCTGCGCGGTGATTGGCTGGCGGGACCACGTGATGCCGCATGCGTCCAAGAGTATGCATCACGGCATCACAGGACGCATGAAAAGCCGCTTAATGCGGCACGATCTGACGTCCAGCTTCTACCCCACTATGCGTTGCGTTAGGTGCACGTTATGCGACCTTAACGTAGCACCTAACGCAATGTCTTGGTGTGTAAGTAGCCTTAGGGTCTGAAAGGGTGCAAAAAAATTGCACCACTTTTAGACCCTAAAGTCCACACAGAAACATAACGCCAAGGGTGTTAAAGCAGAATGAAACCCAGCATTTCTTCTTTGCTCTAAAATATTATTTACAGCATATTATATACTACCACCATTTTTTTTTTTACTAGAACAGCATTCAGTTAGTTAAAGACAGGACTCACAAGTTCCCTGCAGAGAAAGCTGGACGCATCTGAACTGCAGATAATGTTATCTTGTGTGAACATTCCTCACTTGATACAATTAAGTAAATACTTCTCTGACTGTGCAGACACTCCTGAACACAGTCAGACACTCAGAAAGAATTTCTGCTTATATTACAAGATGAAAAAAACAGTTATGAATAAAATGCAAAGGCAGCTCTCAGAGCAAAAAATTGTATTTTGGGAACTTGTAATTTCTAAATGAATAATAAAACCGAGAGCCCAATATAGTGTAGTAACTACTGCAATAAATGTAATTATGAAAAGAGTACAGTAGTTATACTCACAAAGCAGGGTTACCTCCAAGGCAACCACTGTATAGGCAGGTGAGGAGAGTCTCCTGTCCTCACTCAGGATTAAGAAGTCGCTCTCTGTAGATAGGAAAAAAGGGGTATCCCCCTCCACCAAGGGTGGATAATATATGCTAGTATAGGAAACAGAGGCACCAATAGAATAAAAACAGTAAATAAAATGTTTAAAAGTGCTTAGGAGGCAGTGGTGGACTTACCTCCAGCAAGCAGACACAAAAAACTGTCTGTTTTCAAACAAAGTATAATTTAATGGCATACTCCAAAAAAATGGGGGGCTGCAACGCGTTTCACAGGTTTAAACCCGCTTCCTCAGGCAATGAGAGTTAGAGATGGCACGAACGGTTCACCGGCAAACTGTTCCTGGCAAACCTCCATGGTTCGCGTTCGTGGAGAACCGCAAACTTTTCCCAGAAGTTCAGTTCGCCCCTATAGTGCATCATGAGTATCAACTTTCACCCTCTACATCACATTTAGCAGGCACATTGTGGCCAATCAGGCTACACTCCCTCCTGGAGCCGCTCCCCCCCTTATAAAAGGCAGGCTGAGTCAGGGATTTCACTCACTCGTGTGCCTGCATTAATTAGAGAAGGGAAAGCTGTAGCAGATTCTCTCATAGGGAAAGCTTAGTTACGCTCTTGTAGGCTTCTTAGCTTGCTCCTTGCTGATTCTTATTGCTAAAACGCACCCCACAACAGCTCTTTTAAGAGCTAATCTTGTTCTTGTGATCTATTTTTTTGTGTGTGTGTGTCCCCCACTGACACTTGTGTTGCATAGACAGCCTTGGTAATTCTTACTGTGTGTGCCACTGCCAGCCAGGCCCAGCACATTCAGTGGCTGACTACCTGTGTGTGTGACAGGTGGACATTGTAATACCCATCACTGCATATACCTACCTACCTGTTGTTCACAGTGCACCCACCTACCTATGTCAGTGCACGCAAAGTCACTGTGCCTGTCCGGTATCTGTCTGTGTGTGACAGGAGCACATTGTATTACTCATTACTGCATATACCTACCTACCTATGTGAGCTGAGTGCACGCAGTGTCACTGTGCCTGGTCGCAACCTGTCTGTGTGTGACTGACAGGTGCACATTGTAATATCCATTACTGCATATACGTACCTGTTGTTCACTTCAGTGCACCCACCTACCTACGTGAGTTGAGCACACGCAGTGTGATATACCACTCAGTGCATACCTGTTAACTGCACCTGTGTAAATTCACATTGTATTAGTCAAGTCAGTGCATACCTTTCACTTCATCCCCACCGATATGGAAAAAATGGACAAAATAGGTAGAGGCAGACCCAGAGGAAGGCCACCCGGCAGGTCTGTGTGAGGTCGTGTTGATGTGATTTTATGCGGCCCTGGCCCAAAGTACAGTGCTCAGAAGACTCCCAAGATTGTCAGGACGTGGTTGACTATTTACCACAGAACACCTCATCTTCCACAGCCACCAGCGCTACTACAAGCACCACATCCGCTGCATTTGACACTTTGCAGGAGTTATTTGGTGGGGAATTCACTGATTCACAGCCATTATTGTTACAACAAGATGAAGGAGCTAAGAAAATTACACCACCTCATATGTCTGAGTTAGGTGGCGACACTATGGACGTAACGTGTGAGGATGAGGATGATGAAGTACCTGCTGTTGGTGCAGTTTTGGAGGTGTCTGAGGCAAGCAAACCTAGGCAGGATGATTATGATGATGACGATGATACGGAAACCACGTGGGATCCTAAGAGACAAGATGAAAAAGGGGACAGTTCAGAGGGGGCGCCAGAGAGGAGTAGGAGGAGACGAGTTGCTGAAAGAAGCAGGGGGAGCTCGTCATCAGAAGCATGCCCTTCAAGGTCAGCTGCTGATGCCACCATAGTGCCATCACCCCAGGGGGCTCAGCGGTTTGGAATTTTTTTCGTGTATCATCCCTAGATCAGAGCAATGTCATCTGTTCTCTCTGCCTCCAAAAATTGAGCCGTGGAAAGGCCAACACCCACGTAGGGACAACTGCCTTACGAAGGCACCTGCAGAAAAGGCACAAACTGCAATGGGAAAAGCACCTAAGCAAAAGTAGCACACAAAAGCAAAGCCACCCTCCTTCTCCTCTTCCTCCTTCAGGTGCAGCATCTTCAGCAGCTTTCACCCTTGACCTTCACAGCCACCCTCCTCCACTCTGCCTCTGCCCTTGAGTGGTTCCTGCTTCTCTGCCCACAGCAGCCAGGTATCCGTGAAGGAAATCTTTGAGCGGAAGAAGCCAATTTCTGCCAGTCTCCCCCTTTCCCGGCATCTGACAGCTGGCTTGGCGAAACTGTTAGCTCGCCAGCTGTTACCATACCAGCTGGTGGACTCTGAGGCCTTTGAGACACCGCAGTGGAAGATACCAGGCCGCAATTATTTCTTTAAAAAGGCGATATCCAAACTGTACCATGAAGTTGAGAGGCAAGTGGTGTCATCTCTGGCACACAGCATTGTGTCAAGGGTCCATCTGACCACGGGTGCCTGGTCTGCCAAGCACGGTCAGGGCAGGTACATAACTTACACAGCCCATTGGGTCAACCTGGTGACCGCTGACAAGCAGGGAGTACGTAGCTGTGCAGCGGACCAACTTGTGACACCTCCACGGCTTGCAGGCAGGCCTTCTGCCACCTCCTCTCCTTCTCCTCCTGCTACATCCTCTTCGCTATCGTCGTCGTCCTCCTCCTCCTCGGCTGAATGGCAGTTCAACTCTACTGGTGCTGTGATCTCCTCTCCAGGTACACAGCCCCATCTCCCCAGGGCCTCTGCTGCATGCCAGGTACGACGGTGTCACATGTCTTGCCTCAAAGCGGAGAGTCACACTGGAGCAGCTCTTCTGGCTGTTTTTAACAAACAGGTGGATCAGTGGCTGACCCCGCAACAGCTGGAGATCGGCAACGTGGTGTGTGACAACGGTAGCAATCTCCTTTCCGCTTTGAATTTGGGAAAGCTGACACATGTACCCTGCATGGCACATGTGCTGAATCTAGTCATTCAAAGATTTGTGTCAAAGTACCCAGCCTTAGAGGACGTCCTGAAGCAGGCCAGGAAGTTGTTTGTGTGGAAATTTCAGGTGGTCTTACACGGCCATGGCACGCTTTATGGACATTCAGCGGAGAAACAACTTGCTGGTGAGACGCTTGATATGTGATAGCCCGACCCGCTGGAATTCGACCCTGCTCATGTTCTCTCACCTGCTAGAATAGGAGAAAGCCGTCACCCAGTACCTGTACAATTACAGTAAAAGGACAAAATCTGGGGAGATGGGGATGTTCTGGCCCAACAACTGGACACTGATGCGGAATGCATGCAGGCTTATGCGGCCGTTTGAGGAGGTGACCAACCTGGTGAGTTGCAGTGAAGGCACCATCAGCGACTTGATCCCGTACGCTTACTTCCTGGAGTGTGCCGTGCGTAGAGTGGTGGATCAAGCTGTGGAGGAGCATGAAAAGGAACAGTTATGGGAGGAACAGTTGTGGGAGCAATTTTCATCAGAACCTGATGTTTCCTCAACACCTGCGGCAGCACAGAGGGGGGAGGAGGAGGAAGAGTTGTGTGGGGAAGAGGAGTCAGACTCAGATGATGAGGAAGGTGTTTCTTTGGAGGAGGAGGAGGAGGCAGCGGTATTGTTCATGGCTGGGTGGAGGAGGAGGACTTACCTGACATCACTGAGGAAGAGCAAGAGGAGATGGATAGTACGTCTGGAACCAACTTTGTGCAGATGGGGTCTTTCATGCTGTCCAGCCTGTTGAGGGACCCCCGTATAAAAAAAACTCAAGGGGTATGAGCTGTACTGGGTCCAAGCTACTAGACCCTCGGTATAGGCACAAAGTGGCGGACATGTTACCAACTCACCTGAAGGCAGAAAGGATGCAGCTCATGCAGAACAAGCAGGCAACTATGCTTTACAGTACGTTTAAGGGTGATGTCACAGCACAACTGAATAAAGGTACCACTACCAGTAATCCTTCTCCCATGTCCACGCAGGCAAGGACAGGACGCTCCAGCGATCTCATGGTGATGTTGGACATGCGGACATTCTTTAGTCCAACGCCTTGCCTTAGCGCTTTCGGATCCACCCTCCACCAACGCCTAGACCGGCAGGTAGCTGACTACCTGGCCTTAATTGTGGATGTAGACACTGTGAGCAGCGATGAACCCTTGGACTACTGGGTGCGCAGGCATGACCTGTGGCCAGAGCTGTCCCAATTTGCCATCCAACTTCTGTCTTGCCCTGCCGCAAGCGTCCTGTCAGAAAGGACCTTCAGCGCAGCTGGAGGCATTGTCACTGAGAAGAGAAGTCACCAACGTCACAAAAGCATTCAGTACATCACCTTTCCTTTATCAAAATGAATGAGGCATGGTTCCCGGAGGGCTACTGCCCGCCTGAAGACTAAGTCAGTCCCCACACACAGCATCTCTGCCTGCATGCCGTGTGACTGGCTGCCTGCCCCAAGACTAAGTCGCTCCCCACACAGCACCTCTGCCCGCAGGCCACTTGACTGCCTTCTCCGCCACCACCAACAGTGTCCAGGACTACAGGCAGATTCCTGAATTTTTAATGCCGCTTCTAGCAGCGGCCGGTATAATATTTTTTCTGGTGCATGTACATGCTTGCCTAATGTTTCTGGCTGCACTGTGCAGCTGCAACAACAAAACAAAAAGACATGTACATGTGTCAATTCCCCTTCATGATCATTACCTTGCCGCGGTGAAGGGGCTTGCGTATTACAATGGAGCAATGACCGCCGGCTATAGGAGTGTCTCGGGGGGGGGGGAGGGCACACCAAAGATAATAAGGTCGTTGCTTCATTGTGGACAGACCAAATTTGATCAGCCGGACAGTCACTGTTGTTCTATCATTGAGCTACCACAGCCTGGCGACCATATGGGCTTGAAAACCGTCACAGCAGGCACTCTCACCATGGTGTGTACCAGTCCAACACGGCCGTCACTACACAAACAGCTGTTTACAGTGCGTTACACAGTGAGTTTGGTGTGTCAGTGTGAAGCAGTACTCTAATTACACTCCCTGATTGATGTATACACATGCAAGATGTTTTAAAGCACTTTAGGCCTGCAATTTAGCATGCAATGTGATTTCTGCCCTTAAAACGCTGCTTTGCGTCAAATCCAGATTTTTCCCCGGGACTTTTGGCATTTATCCCACTCATCCATGCCCCCCCTCCAGGTGTTCGACCCCTTGAAACATCTTAACATCTTTTCCATCACTTTTGTGGCTAGCATAAATGTTTCTAGTTTTCAAAGTTCGCCTCCCCATTGAAGTCTATTGCGGTTCGCAAAAGTTCGCAAGTTCGTGAACATTTAGGGAGGTTCGCGAACCTAAAATCTGAGGTACGGGCCATCTGTAATGAGAGTAGGAACATACAACAGTATGTGGACCGGGTAAAACCTGGCGCCTCTGTCTGGTGTTACCCGGACCAAATACTGTTGTATGCTCCTACTCATTGCCTGAGGAAGCAGGTTTAAACCTGCGACACGCGTTGCAGCCCTCCCATTTTTTATAGTATGCCAATACATTTTACTTTGTTTGAAAACAGACAGTTTCTTGTGTCTGCTTGCAGGAAGCAAGTCCACTACTGCCTCCTAAGCACTTTTGAACATTTTATTTACTGTTTTTATTCTGTTGGCGACTCTGTTTCCTATACTGGCACGATAACCTTATGGCATATAAAAAGTAGGAACACATATTTTTATTGAATATCAGGGTTTTATACCGCTTTAACACTTGGAGTCTCAGACTAAGGGGAACAGAAAGTTTCTCAGGTAACTTTCTTTGAGGTGCCTCATCTTGAGCTTCAGTCAACTGAGAACATAAATCAGGCAATAACTCACAAGCTGCAATAATACATTTCTTAGGAATTATGGGAATAGGATCATTACCAGAAGCTTCTTTTTCAAAGCAACGAGATAAAGCATCTGCTTTGATATTTTGATAATGACGAAATTGAATCGAGGCCTGTCTAGAATTCAACCTCTTAGCATTTTCAATGTATTCAAGAATTTTAGGATTAGTAAACAATCACAGGATTCTCAGCTCCTTCTAACCAATGCCTCCACTCTTCCAGAGCAGATCTGCCTGCTAACATTCAAGGCCCTAAACCACATGGGACCCAAATACATAGCAGATCTATTGGAACTTTATGCCCCTCCATGCACCCTCCGCTCTGCCAACAAGATGAAGCTGGTTATTCCCAGGATACACTTAACATTTGGTGCTCGGGCCTTTTCCTATGCAGTCCCTACTCTATAGGCTCCCTCTCTGGACAGCTTTAACCACTTGCCGACAACCCACAGCCGATGGACAGCGGCAAAGTGGTGCGCAGAACGACAGCAATACGCCCATCGGCGGCGGCTCATTCTGCGCTGTCTGTCCGGGGATTGCGCGCTCGTTGCACGCGCATCCGCCGCCAATAGGCTCCGCCCACCCGCCCGCCATTCGGAAGCGCCAGCGGGTTGTTAACTCACAGATCGCCGCATAGTAAGCGTATAATACGCTTTGTAATGTATACAAAGCGTATTATACAGGCTGCCTCCTGCCCTGGTGGTCCCAGTGATCAAGGGACCACCAGGGCAGGCTGCAGCCCTCTCTGTCTGCACACACACACACACACACACACACACACACACACTGATCTACCCCCCCGCCCTCTGATCGCACACAGCACTTCTCAGACCCCCCCCCCCCTGCCCACTCCCCACACCCATGTTTGCACCCAATCACCCCCCTAATCACCCATCAATCACTCCCTATCACTATCTGTCAACGCTATTTTTTAGGTTAGGTCCTAAACTGCCCCCTGGGGGCTCCTGATCACCCCCCCCCCCACACACACACACACACACACACCCTCAGATCCTCCCCAGACCCCCCCCCCTGTGTACTGTATACATCTATTCTTCCCTGTAATCACCCACTGATCACCTGTCAATCACCCCCTGTCACCACCTGTCATTAACACCCATCAGATCAGACCCTAACCTGCTCCTTGCGGGCACCTGATCACCCGCCCACACCCTCAGATCGCCCGCAGACCGCCCTCAGATCGCCTCCGAAGTGCATTGTTTATATCTGTTCTCCCCTCTAATCACCCATCAATCACCCCATCACCACCTGTCACTGCTACCCATCAGATCAGGCCCTAAACTGCCCCTTGCGGGCACCCAATCACCCGCCCACACCCTCAGATTGCCCTCAGACCCCCCCCCCCTTATCAATTTGCCAGTGCATTGCTTGCATATATTCTCCGTTGTAAACACCTACTGATCACCTATCAATCCCCCCTTCACCCCCTGTCACTGCTACCCATCAGATTAGACCCTCATCTGCGGGCACCCAATCACCCGCCCACACCCTCAGAACGCCCTCAGACCCCAGCCCTGACCACCTCGCCAGTGCATTTCTTGCATCTATTCTCCCCTCTAATCACACCCTGATCACCTATCAATCACCCCGTCAACCCCTGTCACTGCTACCCATCAGATCAGACCCTAAACTGCCCCCTTTCTCCCATCTAATCACCCATCAATCACCCACTGTCACTGCTACCCATCATACCCATCAGATCAGACCCTCATCTGCAGCTTTGCGGGCACCCAATCACCCGCCCACACCCTCAGACACCCCCCTCCCCCTCGATCACCTCACCAGTGCAATGCTTGCATCTCTAATCACACCTTGAGACACCCATCAATAACCTCCTGTCACCACCTGTCACCCCCTAGCACACCTACCCATCAGATCAGGCCCTAATTTGCCCCTAATTTGCCTCCTGATCACTCGGCCAAACCCTCAGATCCCCCTCAGACTCCCTTTCGATGACCTTCCCAGTGCATCAATTGCATCTATTCTCCCCTCTAATCACCCCCTGAGACACCCATCAATCACCTCCTGTCCCCCCTAGCACTCTTATCCATCAGATCAGGCCCTAATCTGCCCCCTGCGGGCTTCTGATCACCCGGCCAAACCCTCACCCGCCCCACCGCAGTGACAGAATTTTTTTTTCTGATCACTGCTGGTCTCTACGACTTAATTGTCGCTGAGACCAACCGTTATGCCACACAATACGCAACCGCCAATCCAAGAAGCTACCATGCCCAGCCTTTTCGGTGGAAACCACTCCAAGTTTCCGAACATAACAATTTTTGGGGCCTTCTCCTTAACATGGGTCCAGTCAAAAAGAATGTATTGTGGTCTTATTGGTCTACGCACCCAGTACATCACATGCCCATGTTCTCTGCTCCCATGTCCAGGTCACGATTTGAGAACATCCTGCGCTTCCTGCACTTCAGTGCCAATACAACCTGTCATCTAAGAGGCCACCCTGCTTATGACCGGTTCCATAAAATTCGGCCCCTCATAGACCACCTGTCATCAAAATTTGCAGATGCTTATACCCCTGAACAGATTGTCCAGATCTCAATCTCCTGAGGAGGGACTTTTTTCGGCCAGGGAATTCGGTTTGAGGAACAAAAGTTCTTTTTCTCCGCCAAGTAATCCTGCAATTGATATGTTCGCCTCAAGAATTTTGGAAGATGTTCAATCTTTGGAGCGTAATTTCCGTAGTGGACATTTACAATATAGATCCAATATGAATCAATCTGAAAGATTGGCTCTTAAGAGATTGCAGGCAAATTCTAACATCACTATAAGGGTGGCTGATAAAGGGGGTGCAGTGGTGGTCCTAGACACTTGCTATTACAAGGAAGAAATTTTCTCTCAATTGAATCAACCTGAGGTTTATAAGAGACTCACTGGTGATCCTATTCACCTTATACGTAAAAGAATATTGACTGTTTTGGATCAGGCTTATTCTAGAAATATCATAGATGAAGATTTGCGCAGATTTTTGTTTTGTGACCACCCTGCTACCCCCCAGTTTTATACATTACCTAAAATCCATAAGAACCTACTCCGGCCACCAGGGAGACCCATTGTGGCCGGAGTAGGTTCTATTTTTGTTCCTTTGGCTCAATTTTTGGATAGGTTGTTACAACCTTTTGTTGTATTATTGGATTCATATCTAAAGGATACAACCATGTTTCTTGATAAGCTGAATACGTTGGATGTCGGATCTTCTGACATTTATCTGGTCACTCTTGATGTGGAAAGCCTCTACACCTCCATCCCCCATGATGGGGGTGTAAAGGCTGTGGATTGGTTTTTACTTACCCAATCGGATCTCTCTGAGGAGCAGAGGAAATTTGCCATTGCTTTACTTAGGATTATATTGGAGGAAAACTACTTTGTCTTTGAGGGCGTATATTATCAGCAACGCAGGGGGACCGCCATGGGGTCAAATGTGGCCCCCTCCTACGCAAATCTATACATGGGCCTATACGAGGAGGCATTTGTTTATACACATGAATATTACCGTAGGCATGTTGCATGCTGGCTACGGTATATTGATGACATATTTTGCGTGTGGAGGGGGTCCCAGGAGGACCTGGCGGTCTTCCTTGCTGATTTGCACGAGAGTTGTCCGTATATTCGGTTGACGGCTCATGCACATCCTGATCGTGTTGCCTTCTTAGACACTGTGGTAATCCGCACTGGAACGACATTTCAAACAGATTTATTTGTTAAACCAACTGACCGAAACTCATTACTTGAATTTGCCAGTTTTCATCCCATTTCTACCCGTGAACACATTCCGGGCGGCCAGTTGGGTAGAGTAAAAAGAATTGTTTCAGACCCTGCCGTCAGAGAGACCCGTATTGTAGAGATGAGAGAGAAGTTCAGGCGTAGAGGTTATCCAGAATATACCCTGGAACAACTGCCTTCACGTAGAAAACGTGTTTCTGGGCCAAGATTCCCCTTTGTCTCCCGTTACAATACCTGCAGCAATCAGCTGGGGTCTATTGTGAGGAGACATTGGGGCCTCTTGAAGGAATCCTTTCCTCATATTGAGGAGTTCCGTTATCCACCCCTATTTTCGTTCAAACGGGCCCCTACAGTGAGAGATAAAATTAAATCTAAGACCATTACCCCTGTGGTGACCTCTAGAAGGGGCACTTTTCCTTGTTTGGGCTGCCATTTATGCAGCCATATTGTGAGGGGAGATACGTTCGCGCATCCATCCAGGTGTGAGAGGTTCTCCATTCGGGGCCTCTACACCTGTGATTCAACGTATGTAGTTTATTTGCTTAGATGCCCTTGTGGGTTGGTGTATGTGGGTGAAACCACACAGCGGCTGCGCGAGCGTATCTCCTCTCACAAATTTGCTATTAGGACACGGAATATGGAACAAGCTGTTTCTTAGCACTTTACTTTGTGCCGCCACACGGTCCCGCAATTAAGGGTTCAAGTCATAGACGGGGTTCCCAGTAATTTCAGGGGCGATCGAGCAAAGGAACTCCTTAAGAGGGAAGCCTTTTGGATTAAACGCCTGGGCGCATTGGGGAATAGTGGACTGAATAGGGATTATGATGTAGTATACAGAGGCGCCAATAGAGTAAAAATTGCCAATTAAAATCAATAAAAGTGTGGGCGGTAGGGGTAGACCTACCCATCCAACAACAAACACAAGTGCAGCTTCGTGTATAAATAAAGTACATTTAATGAATACTCCCAATAAAATATACAATTTGCAACGCGTTTCACGGGTCCCAAGCCCGCTTCCTCAGGCAAAAAACTTTTACAGCAGGAGCAACTGAAATATATAAAAGAACAACAAGGAAGAGAAAGAAAAAGAAGACCATATGTAAAAACAACCAAAAAATAAAAAATAATAAATCAATCAATCAATCAAAAATTCCAAATCACCATCCGTCATTGTTAGAGTTAGGAAGTGCAGAATTATGATTACGCTATTACATAAAAAATTCCGACTATGTCTGTGGGTCCTATGTACCCACCAGGCTACATTGGCCGACTATATCTGTGGGTTATATATACCCACCATGTTGTGTAAGCATATGATAACCTGCATATGATGTAACGTGGGATTATTGCATCCATAAATAACAATCATGTTCATCCCTTGATTGGTGTACAATATACTTAATTGCAGATATACAATTTATGCCCAGCCTCTAGTGTGGTTGGACCTTGCATATATTACGTCGAACACATCGAACATATATGTGCCAAAAAGCTGGCCATCCCTAATCAATATCCCCACAAGGCAGAATTGCAATCTTCCAAAATAATACAGTCTATATCCTTAAATTGATACACTTGATCTCAAAGCTGGAGTAAAAACATCAGGTATCTTATCTCAAAACAATGCAGAGGGGTAAGAGGAAAGTGGGTGGACTATGCCGGGTTATCAGAGGAAAAAAAAGGGGGGGGGGGAACAGGGACAGACAGGGGGGAGAGGAAAAAATGGAGAACGTGTACGCATAACTCACCAGTATCCTTGTGTGGACGAGTGTGGCGCCTATGCTGTATGTTGGCGCCGCACTCGTATCTAAATTGACTTCCGCATAGTGACGTAGAGGGATGGAGGGGATTGGGTGCACTACGTAGAATGGGGGAGGCGTGGCTATTTGACTATGTAACTATACGCCGCGCGCACCGCTCGTGGAGTCCTGTGTAGAGCGGAAGTGATCCCCACGGCCCCATCCCATTCCCCACACGAGGGTAAGCTCTGCTCAGATGCCTGAATCATTGCTTTCTTTACATGGTTATACGCATGCTTGATCTTTACTTACTGCGGGCTTGGGTCTGATACACGTGGTCATTTGACTCTGGTATGTTTGGGATCACTCCCTGTTTCGTTTTTACCATTTTTCACCTATTTTCTCACTGGTTTTCTCCCTGCACTACCCCCTATTGTTTATTTATCACTAGTTTCAGTCCTTCTTGGACCCTGCTGTTTGCTCTAGTATTGTCAACACCTATTTTTGGGTTCACATTGAAGTCTTGCATATGACCTATATCAACTATATTGCACAGCACTTTATGCATTTGTATTTTTGCACAGTTCCTTAGACCAGCAGTAATTGTCATGCTACTTTATAATCCTTGTGGCTCCCTAGGACGTTGGTTATGCTGATACAGCTATTTAGCTTGTTTTATTTTCTAATCTGATACCCTAAGTGGCTGTTTATTTGAACATGCCCATCTGATCAACATACCAACTACCCCGGGTCCCACCTTTTACTGAGCGGATCTGTGATTCTATTGTATTACATTACAAGGGAAACTGGATGGCAAGAGGCCAGGGGATCCTCATTGTTGTTTTTAATTGTTTTTAATCATCATGTCGCTTGAATCTAACAATAAAGATTTATTATTATCTAAGATTACTGTGGTTTGAACACTATTATTGATAGATACTAAGGGGACTACTGTTCTCCTTCTTATACAAATTATCTATTTTTGGATCGATGATCCTAGTCCCTAGATATGAATTTTCCTTACATGGTATAGCTGTTGGTGTATCGGACCAAACAGCAAGCTTCTTTGGCTCTAATTTCTGAAGTGAATAAGACTCCACACAAGAGCGCAATTCAGACACTATATTACGATTCATTACCAAATACAATACTCAACACACAGCCATCAAAGACATTCTCACACACAGATGGGAAATCCTGCAACAGGATCCCTATCTACGTGACCATATCCCCGACAAACCCATCATGACATACAGGAGAGCGCCCAACCTCCGGAATATACTAGCCCCCAGCAAACTGAAGTCTGAAAGCAAGGGCGAAACATTACCGGCAGGCTCCTTCACCTGCCTCAAAAAACGGTGCCTCGCCTGTAGTTTCATCACCATCACAGATCACATCATATCTCATAGTGATGACACAGTATACCCCATACACAAACATATAGACTGTGATACCAGGTTCGTTATCTACGTGGCTACTTGTCCTTGCAAAGTACAATACGTAGGACGCACCAGCCAGTTATTGAGGGAAAGAATTGGCCAACATAAACGGAATATTCTAAAGGGACTCGCCACCCATAGCCTGTCTAGACACTTCGATCAGGCCCACAATAGAAACGTGACAGAGGTTTCATTTATGGCATTGGAAGCCATAAACCCCATGAAACCAAACGCAATTCAAACACTTAAAAACAGAGAAATATTTTGGATTCAAACATTAAAAACACTTGTCCCCTTGGGGCTGAACGAACAGCTAGAGAAAACTTTCTGAATACACAGGTCCAATGCCCCACATCTCACGTTCCTCCCCTCCCTCCATAAACTTAGACGGAGATAAAATCAGGACATACCCACGTTACCTGCCCAGCATCATAACCGTTGTCCCCATCTCGCTACACACTCGACCAGCGAAATGTAACATGCATAGACCCAAGACTAATCCCGATTAACACTGACCATATATTAAACTCACAACAGTCGCTCTCTTTTAATTTGAAGTATAATTTTTAATCGGATCCATTTTATTTATTTTTCTCATTGGTTTTATTCCGATCTCCCCTAATCTTATGTTCCCTCTTTTTACGAGTATCAAAAGTGAAGACTTATTCAAGATGTGTTTAATTCGTCACCGTACCTTGGGGGCCCCGAGCCCTCCACGTCGGATCACACTACCTTGAAAGGGACCAATGGCTCCCGTATATGCGTGCTCAGGCTAACTAGGTGTACATATAACGTTTGCACATACAGTATGTATCGCCCTGTATGTTTATACAGATTTATGATTTTATGTATTTATGTACCGTTACATCGTGTATCCCGTTTGTTTATTCCATATGTCACCATGAGAAATGTTAATTACCCTCCCCCCGTCCCGTTCCCTTCTCCCACCCTTCTTCTCCCCCCCCCTCCCCACTCCCCCCCCCCCCCCCTGCTTTGTGGCCATGTACACGGGTGCGTGGCCATAGAATTGATGAGGCACCTCTATTCTGTCTTCCCTCTACCATGGGCACACCAGCCACTTATATTTTCCTACCCACCATCTCACATAACTATGCATGATATTACCCATGCATTATGCCACCTTCACATAGTACCTACTGTTGGGGGTGACCCTGCATCATATACCCTCCCCCTGACACTTTTATCCTACATCCCTAGAAATATATAAAAGTGTATGGCTTGGAACGCTTTTAGGCCATCCTGTTTATACAATACTATATGTTTGTCCATTTAGGACACCGTGGAATAGTCCAAAAGGCCTTTCCGTATATACAGAGTTACGTTTTTCTGCCTGGAATACTAAAATAGATACAAGCCCATAGGAAAGATGGTGGCTCAGCCATCATGCCCTGAGCCGACACACTTCCGCTCTACACAGGACTCCATGAGCGGTGCGCGCGGCGTATAGTTACATAGTCAGATAGCCACGCCTCCCCCATTCTACGTAGTGCACCCAATCCCCTCCATCCCTCTACGTCACTATGCGGAAGTCAATTTAGATACGAGTGCGGCGCCAACATACAGCATAGGCGCCACACTCGTCCACACAAGGATACTGGTGAGTTATGCGTACACGTTCTCCATTTTTTCCTCTCCCCCCTGTCTGTCCCTGTTCCCCCCCCCCTTTTTTTCCTCTGATAACCCGGCATAGTCCACCCACTTTCCTCTTACCCCTCCGCATTGTTTTGAGATAAGATACCTGATGTTTTTACTCCAGCTTTGAGATCAAGTGTATCAATTTAAGGATATAGACTGTATTATTTTGGAAGATTGCAATTCTGCCTTGTGGGGATATTGATTAGGGATGGCCAGCTTTTTGGCACATATATGTTCGATGTGTTCGACGTAATATATGCAAGGTCCAACCACACTAGAGGCTGGGCATAAATTGTATATCTGCAATTAAGTATATTGTACACCAATCAAGGGATGAACATGATTGTTATTTATGGATGCAATAATCCCACGTTACATCATATGCAGGTTATCATATGCTTACACAACATGGTGGGTATATATAACCCACAGATATAGTCGGCCAATGTAGCCTGGTGGGTACATAGGACCCACAGACATAGTCGGAATTTTTTATGTAATAGCGTAATCATAATTCTGCACTTCCTAACTCTAACAATGACGGATGGTGATTTGGAATTTTTGATTGATTGATTGATTGATGTATTATTTTTTATTTTTTGGTTGTTTTTACATATGGTATTCTTTTTCTTTCTCTTCCTTGTTGTTCTTTTATATATTTCAGTTGCTCCTGCTGTAAAAGTTTTTTGCCTGAGGAAGCGGGCTTGGGACCCGTGAAACGCGTTGCAAATTGTATATTTTATTGGGAGTATTCATTAAATGTACTTTATTTATACACGAAGCTGCACTTGTGTTTGTTGTTGGATGGGTAGGTCTACCCCTACCGCCCACACTTTTATTGATTTTAATTGGCAATTTTTACTCTATTGGCGCCTCTGTATACTACATCACAATTGATCCACCTGGTGGATGGTTTTTTACCCTCTTTTTTCTATCTACGGAGAGCGACTTTTTAGCCTGAGCGAGGACAGGTCTAATCTCCTCGTCCGCGATTTAAGTGGTTGCCTGGACTCCGCAACCCAGACTTGTGAGTATATTTCTAATCAATTTGTATGCCAACTGTATCACAGTAATACACTATCGGGGGCTCTCGATTGTCTCTTCTTCTTCCCTTACTGAATAGGGATTATGATCTCTCTTTCTGCATTTAATTTTGTTGTCTTTTGATACTCGGATTGATTTGATTGTTGGTGGGGTTAGGGGGATAGCATGCTGAGGATATTTTGAGATCCACAATCTCTTCCCCCTTTTTTGGGGTTAGTAGTAGTTGGTATATATCTAGGCTTCATTATATGTGATATGTGTCTCTTTAGTGTTGTTGGGACGCAGGGACGACATGGGTGGGCATGTATTTTTAAATTTGTCCGCTATTAATATTTTTTGGCCTCTCTGACATTTTTTTGATATCCCCATGTGTCATGCCAATGTTTTTGCGAATGGAGGATCTTTCACGCATTTGAGCAGGTATTTACGCGTCTTTTTCCGCATGTATGTTTTCTATGCTTTATTTTATACAGTGGTGTGAAAAACTATTTGCCCCCTTCCTGATTTATTATTCTTTTGCATGTTTGTCACACTTAAATGTTTCTGCTCATCAAAAACCGTTAACTATTAGTCAAAGATAACATAATTGAACACAAAATGCAGTTTTAAATGATAGTTTTTATTATTTAGTGAGAAAAAAAACTCCAAATCTACATGGCCCTGTGTGAAAAAGTGATTGCCCCCCTTGTTAAAAAATAACTTAACTGTGGTTTATCACACCTGAGTTCAATTACTGTAGTCACCCCCGGGCCTGATTACTGCCACACCTGTTTCAATCAAGAAATCACTTAAATAGGAGCTATCTGACACAGAGAAGTAGACCAAAAGCACCTCAAAAGCTAGACATCATGGCAAGATCCAAAGAAATTCAGGAACAAATGAGAACAAAAGTACTGTAATTGAGATCTATCGGTCTGGTAAAGGTTATAAAGCCATTTCTAAAGCTTTGGGACTCCAGCGAACCACAGTGAGAGCCATTATCCACAAATGGCAAAAACACGGAACAGTGATGAACCTTCCCAGGAGTGGCCGGCCGACCAAAATTACCCCAAGAGCGCAGAGAAAACTCATCCGAGAGGCCACAAAAGACCCCAGGACAACATCTAAAGAACTGCAGGCCTCACTTGCCTCAATTAAGGTCAGTGTTCACGACTCCACCATAAGAAAGAGACTAGGCAAAAACGGCCTGCATGGCAGATATCCAAGGCGCAAACCACTTTTAAGCAAAAAGAACATTAAGGCTCATCTCAATTTCGCTAAAAAAACATCTCAATGATTGCCAAGACTTTGGGGAAAATACCTTGTGGACCGACGAGACAAAAGTTGAACTTTTTGGAAGGTGTGTGTCCCGTTACATCTGGCGTAGAAGTAACACACAGCAAAAGAACATCATACCAACAGTAAAATATGGTGGTGGTAGTGTGATGGTCTGGGGTTGTTTTGCTGCTTCAGGACCTGGAAGGCTTGCTGTGATAGATGGAACCATGAATTCTACTGTCTACCAAAAAATCCTGAGGGAGACTGTCTGGCCATCTGTTCGTCAACTCAAGCGATCTTGGGTGCTGCAGCAGGACAATGACCTAAAACACACCAGCAAATCCACCTCTGAATGGCTGAAGAAAAACAAAATGAAGACTTTGGAGTGGCCTAGTCAAAGTCCTGACCTGAATCCTATTGAGATGTTGTGGCATGACCTTAAAAAGGCGGTTCATGCTAGAAAACTCTCAAATAAAGCTGAATTACAACAATTCTGCAAAAGATGAGTGGGCCAAAATTCCTCCAGAGCGCTGTAAAAGACTCGTTGCAAGTTATCGCAAACGCTTGATTGCAGTTATTGCTGCTAAGGGTGGCACAACCAGTTATTAGGTTCAGGGGGCAATTTCTTTTTCACACAGGGCCATGTAGGTTTGGAGTTTTTTTTCTCACTAAATAATAAAAACCATCATTTAAAACTGCATTTTGTGTTCAATTATGTTATGTTTGACTAATGGTTAACGGTTTTTGATGAGCAGAAACATTTAAGTGTGACAAACATGCAAAAGAATAAGAAATCAGGAAGGGGGCAAATAGTTTTTCACACCACTGTATCTGTGGTCCCTTATGAGGCTTTACGCGTACGTTTTTACGCGTGCGTACATATTTGTACGCATGCTGTAATGCGAATTTTTTTACGCGTATATTGACGTTTTACGCATGCGTCTATGCGTACGTCATGAGGTCATCATGACGTTCCAGGAAGTGTTTTTGGCATGGCACACGGGGAAGGAGCTGCAGTTCCCCACCAGGTCCTCTACAGTATGTCAGTTAGAGGGAGGAGGTAAGAATATTTTCAAATTCTTAAGACAGAGCGTGATTGGTCCTGTGGTATAGTGGGTGTAACTGTATAGGCTGCCTCGCAGTTCCCCATCAGGTCCTCCATGTTCTCTCTGCGTCCCGATTGGTTGAAGACTTGTATATATAAGAGTGGTAAATGTGTTGTATTTCAGAGAGAGCCTGATACAGCTTGAGGAAGGACCTTGTCCGAAACAGCGTCTGTCGCTGTTATGGCTATCTCTTTGTCTTTTTAAAACAATAAAAGAGCTATAGATTACTGACGTGGTGCTGTGGACTTCTCGTGTTGGACTATACCCCTGAACAGGCATTTTGAGGCATTTGGTTTCCAGACTACTCCTCACAGTTTTGGGCCCCTAAAATGCCAGGGCAGTATAGGAACCCCACCAAGTGACCCCATTTTAGAAAGAAGACACCCCAAGGTATTCCGCTAGGTGTATGATGAGTTCATAGAAGATTTTATTTTTTGTTACAAGTTAGTGGAAAATTACACTTTGTGAAAAACAAAAAACAAAAATCAATTTCCGCTAAATTGTGACAAAAAATTAAATCTTCTATGAACTCATCATACACCTAGCGGAAAACCTTGGGGTGTCTTCTTTCTAAAATGGGGTCACTTGTGGGGTTCCTATAATGCCCTGGCATTTCAGGGGCCCTAAACCGTGAGGAGTAGTCTAGAAACCAAATGCCTCAAAATGACCTGTGAATAGGACGTTGGGCCCCTTAGCGCACCTAGGCTGCAAAAGAAGTGTCACACGTGTGGTACCGCCGTACTCAGGAGAAGTAGTATAATGTGTTTAGGGGTGTATTTTTACACATACCCATGCTGGGTGGAAGAAATATCTCTGTAAATGACAATTGTTTGATTTTTTTACACACAATTTACATTTACAGAGATATTTCTCCCACCCAGTATGGGCATGTGTAAAAATACACCCCAAAACACATTATACTACTTCTCCTGAGTACGGCGATACCACATGTGTGACACTTTTTTGCAGCCTAGATGCACTAAGGAGCCCAACGTCCTAGTCACAGGTTGTTTTGAGGCATTTGGTTTCTAGACTACTCCTCGCGGTTGAGGGCCGCTAAAATGCCAGGGCAGTATAGGAACCCCACCAAGTGACCCTATTTTAGAAAGAAGACACCCCAAGGTATTCCGTTAGGTGTATGGTGAGTTCATGAAAGTTTTTATTTTTTGCCATTGCCATGTCATTTTCCACTAACTTGTGTCTTCTTTCTAAAAGGGGGTCACTTGTGGGGTTCCTATACTGCCCTGGCATTTTAGGGGCCCTAAACCGTGAGGAGTAGTCTAGAAACCAAATGCCTCAAAATGACCTGTGAAATCCTAAAGGTACTCATAGGACGTTGGGCCCCTTAGCGCACCTAGGCTGCAAAAAAGTGTCACATATGTGGTATCGCCGTACTCAGCAGAAGTAGTATAATGTGTTTTGGGTTGTATTTTTACACATACCCATGCTGGGTGGGAGAAAGAACTCTGTAAATGACAATGTTTTTATTTTTTTTACACACAATTGTCCATTTACAGAGATATTTCTCCCACCCAGCATGGGTATGTGTAAAAATACACCTCAAAACACATTTTACTACTTCTCCTAAGTATGGCGATACCACATATGTGACACTTTTTTGCAGCCTAGGTGCGCTAAGGGGCCCAACGTCCTATGAGTACCTTTAGGATTTCACAGGGCATTTTGATCGTCCTTGATTCTCTTGGCACCCGGGAACTTGTTTCCCGGACTCCTCCCCTCTCGTACACTCATACTTACTCGCCCCCTCCTCCTCCATCCAATCCCCCTTCTTGATCCCCACTTTCAAGTCCCTCCAAGAATGGGAGCCTCGTTTGACTCTCCCTCTCCCCACCTCCCTCCTCTCCTCTTTCCCTCCTCTCTCTCTCTCCCCCCTGGAAACAGTGGGTCCTGATGGACATGTGCCGTAGTCTATGGGCACCCACTTTTCCATGTGCCCCAGACCCACAGAGTATTGCATCACAAATCATGGGCATACACCGGGTGGGCACACCATCTGTAGGGATGTGCTGGGGTGAGGCAGGTGCAATTGGTTTGTGGATGGCACCGTGGCCCAGAAGGGCACAGGAAGGGAGGTGGCTATGCCCCCGTCCATTGCCCTGGGGGGGTGGGTGGACGCCGCATGGGGATGATGTGCACCCCGGTGGCGTCCTTCCCCCCTCCCCAGGACAGAACCATCGCACACATGCACTGCCTCCCCGCTTACTACATCCCTGCGATTCAGGATAGCTTTGCCCCGGGGGGCACATTAAGGGTCCACCCCTTTTCTCTCTCTCCCTCCCAGTTTGCTTGATTTGGCCCTCTGGCTAGTACCTGTAAGACCCCCTTGTAAAATTAAGCAGTAAAGCATACATGCCCTTTCAGGTGGGTAGAGGTAGGGGTTTCCCTGCCCCTTTTTTTTGCATCCCCTCCCCCCCTCTCCACTTCCCAATTTAGTTACCTACAAATGGAAGGGTGCTGACTGGAGTGTTGCAGCCCAGTCTGGATGGGAATAGTGGAAAAAGCGAAGGGGGTGGGGATAACACAATGTATCTTTTTAGGTATTGTCCAGAGGCTTGTGTCCCTATCCTCATTATCCCCCCTCTCAACCTCACGGTGATTTTAAGCAGGGGTATGAGGGTGTTTTTAGATGAATATTCAAATAAAGTTGTTTTATCAGCCAGATAGCAGGCGGAGATTGAGGCACAGCATTGACAGTCACTTTGGCCCAGTACGATGGTCCCTCAATAAGGCACAAAAAACGAACTAGTGTTTCAAAGTTTTATAATGAATTTGACATGCACTAACAATGTTATGATTATGAGCACTAAACACAGGGTAAGGTTAAAGTATGCACAAAAGTTTTATTCGCCAAGGTACGGCGATCTGTTATTAATGCACACGCGTCCCCCATTGACATGGCAACCACTGAACAAATGCAGCGTCACAGGCCGGTCTCCTCCCCCTCAGCTTCCCGCACAATCACTACCCAGCACTAAAGGGCCAATGACGAGCGTGGTGGGCGGGGCTTCCGAGTAACATCACGGCACAGGTCAGATCGCTTCATCACATATGTATATGAACATAAGCTGTTAGGGCTGGTGCACACCGAGCGGATTTTTTGGGCGTTTTCAGATCCGCTTGCGGCTGCGGATCTGCTTGGTCAATGTATCTCAATGGGGTGGTGCACACCAGAGCGGGAGGCGTTTTGCAGAAACGAAAAATGCCGGGGTGAGGATTTGCTTATTAAAAAAAATTTCATCTTTGTGACAAATACTACTAACGACTAAGTAACGACTACTATGAAGAAATCCCGTGAAAGAGGGAGGGGCAGGGGAAGAGGTGTTTCCCCTGGCGGTTCACGTACAGGCCACAGGGGAGCACCTAAGAAAACCCCCTCAATGCCGCCCATTTGCCCCAGTCAAAAAACATGCCTCACTAATCCACAAGAACGGGAAGATGTAATGAATTGGTTGACCTCTCAAGCGTCCAGCAGCGGGTTAAGCACCAGCCCATCCTTGTCAGGCACGAGGTCCTTCGCCAGTTATATAGAGCCAGTGGGCACAAAGGTGACACAACCAGCAGCTACAACAGGCACACAACAACCAAATACAGAGTCTGAACAATTCTTGTACGACACACTGGGCTATTCAGAGGAGCTATTCGCACCCACACAAACGGTCATCTGTGAAAGGTCAATGGAACAGCCACAAATCTTGTGCCCGGATTCACAGGCAGTGGATGATGAGAATGCGCCAATCACTGAAAGGCAAAGCGAGGACAAAGACACCCAAATCCCAGAGCAATGTGTGCAATAATTGGAATGGCAGGAGGGCTGCATAGAACATGAACAACAGATGGGATTGAGGTGCGCAGAGGTTGTTCTGATGAGCTCTACTCCACCGCACACACGAGGACGACTCGGAGATGGAAGAGAAGGTTTTGGACGATGATCGCACAGACCCGGATTGGCCACCAGCAGCACGTGGCCATCGGGATAGCAGTACAGATGAGTCAGCTGAAGAACCTACTGCATCAAGAGTTCGCGTTGTGCCACAAGGGAGTCAGGGAACATCGGCCAAAACACGCGCACAAGTGAGACGCAAAAGAGGCACGCGCCAAACTCCCAAGCAAAGCAGTAGGTCCTCCAAAGTCTGGGATTTCTTTGAAGACAGCAGCAAGGATGTAACCACGGTGATTTGCAGGGTGTGCAGGAAGACACCGAGCAGGGGAAAAAATGTGAACAACCTCAGCACCACCAGCCCTCAGCAACACTGCCTCCGGTGTGGACACCAGACCCTCCTCAGCAGACCAGCATTACGTGGTGGACAAACATCCGTACCAACCGATGTGAGTTTAAACAGTAGTGCTCAGTGTGCGAGCCTACTGTTCAGCTATCTGTCCCGGAGATGTTGCAGCGCAGGAGAAAAATGCCAGCAAATGACCCCCGGGCCATGGCACTAACAGCCAGCATTGCCAGGTTCCTGGTCTGCGAAATGCTTCCATATAGAGTGGTGGAGACAGACAGCTTCAAATGCATGATGTCGATGGCCATACCACGTTACGCGGTTCCCAGCCGCCACTACTTTGCGCGCTGTGCCGAGCCAGCATTACATGATCACGTGGTCGGCAAAATCACCCGAAGCCTGAAAAATGCCGTTGCCTGCAAGGTTCACCTCACCGACACCTGTACGAGTGCGTTTGGCCAGGGTCGGTACATCTCCCTTACGGCGTACTGGGTGAACCTTGTGGAGCCTGGCAGCAACTCCTCACCCGCTACGGCACAGGTGTTGCCAACGCCGCAAATTGCCGTAACCTGCTTCCCTGCGAGTCAATGACAACAGCGACCTCTCTGGCTCCTTCTCCTCCATCGCGCCTCCAAGCTCGACCTCATCTGGCATCGCTAACCCAGCAACTGGAGCATGAAAGCGGTACAGCAAAACTGCTGCCATGCGTCAGCAAGCCTTACTGAAGCTGGTCTGCATTGGAGATAAGCAGCACACAGGTGCAGAAATTTGGAAAGCAATCAAGAAACAGACCCAGTTGTGGCTGGCACCACTGTACCTGGAACCAGGCATGGTTGTGTGTGATAATGGGAGCAATCTCATTCACGCCTTACAGTTGGCAAAGCTGAGACACATCCCTTGCCTGGCCCACGTTCTGAACCTAGTTGTTCAGCGGTTCCTGAGGACATACCCAAACGTGGCGGATCTTCTGCTGAAGGTGCGGCGAGTGGCCAAACATTTCCGAAAGTCCAGTGCCGCTTCGGCCGCACTCACCAAGTTACAGCAGCGCTTCAGTCTACCCAACCATCGCTTGGTGTCTGATGTCCCCACGCGGTGGAATTCTACGCTGCACATGCTAGCTCGCCTTTGCGAGCAGAGGAATGCAGTAGTCCAGTACCTGACGGAGCAGTACCGAGGTGCATCCGGTCAGCTGCCAAACTTCTGTGGATCAGAATGGGCCACCATGTTGGACCTCTGCGAAGTCCTCCAAAATTTTGAGCAATCCACGTTGCTTGTGAGCGGTGATAACTCTTTAGTCAGCATTACAATACCACTGCTGTGTTTACTGAAGCAATCAATGTTGCAGATCAAGGAAGAGGCAATCAGGATGGAAGAGGAGGAATTGAGAGAGGACAATGATCAGCGTGATGATACCCACATCAGGCAATCTGCCTCATGAACCGCTGGTCCGAGATATGATGAAGAAGAGGACGAGGAACAGCTGGAGTTGGAGCAGGACTTGGATGCCTCCACTGCCAAGGAACATGGCCGTGCACGTTTGACATTTTTTCACAATTCAGCGGGAATGGACAGGAGAAGAAGACCAGGAAGAAGGTGCTGGTGATGGTGCATCACAACAATCAAGCACAGAACATGATGAGCATCCTGGTGGGACTCTGGCACACATGGCTCAGTTAATGCTAGGCTGCATTGAACGCGACCCACGCATTGTCAGAATTCTGGCCGACGTGGACTACTGGGTTTATACCCTTCTGGAGAAATTAGTGAGGAGATTTGCATCCTTCTCCAGCCACGTCAACAGACTGACTTCCGCTAACCCAGGACTAGGAGGGGAGCAAAGAACACAAGCTGCAGCTAGTGCCCACAAGGGAATGGTATCGGCAGCATCCAAGGTGTGGCAAACTTTTCTGACACCCAGGCAGCAGCCCAGAGAACAGCATTTGCCCAGTTCCACCTACAACACCGATCGCCTGCAGAAGATGGTCAAGGACTACATGTCAGATGGCGTAGCCGTGTTCAACAATCCATCAGTCCCCTTTAACTATTGGGTCTCTAAGCTAGACACCTGGCACGAACTGGCAATGTACGCAATAGAAGTGCTGGCTTGCCCTGCAGCCAGTGTCATCTTCGAACGCTGTTTCAGTGCAGCCGAAGCCATCGTTACAGATCGGCGTATCCGCCTCTCCACAGAAAATGCAGACCGTCTGACAAATTAAAATGAAAATATCGTGGATTGGAAACGACTTCGCAACACCTCACAACCCAGCACCATGAACATCTGTGCTGGGTTAGCGTTTCCGCTCTTTTTAAGGAAGATCTCATTCTATTATATTTATCACTGCATGGCGACAAAATGCTTTGCTGTACGTATGCATTTTGTCGCCATGCCAGGCCTGGGTTGTGTCACAAAGCGTGGCCTTGCTCTCCTGTAGTACCTCCTCTTCCATCCTGTGTGCTGGCTTAGCTTTGCCGCTCTCTTTTTAAGGAATATCTCATTCTATCATATTTATCACTGCATGGCGACAAAATGCTTTGCTTTACGCATGCATTTTGTCGCCGTGCCAGGCCTGGGTTGTGTCACAAAGTGTGGCCTTGCTCTCCTGTAGTACCTCCTCTTCCATCCTGTTTGCTGGCTTAGCCAGCACACAGGATGGCAGAGCGGGCACAGGAGAGCAAGGCCACGCTTTGAGACACAACCCAGGCCTTGCGGGAGGCCAAATTGGATACTGAAAGCAATGCACTTGTCGCCATGCATTGAAAAATATAATAAAATTGAAATATTCCTGAAAATGACACCAGCAACGCTAAGCCAGGCTGGCTTAGCGTTGCCGGTGCCATTTTCAGGAATATTTCAATTTTATTATATTTTTCAATGCATGGAGACAAGGTGCACTGCTTTCAGTATCCAATTTGGCCTCACGCAAGGCCTGGGTTGTGTCTCAAAGCGTGGCCTTCTCCTCCTGCACCTCCTCTTCCATCCTGTGTGCTGCGGGGTTAGTGTTGCCAGTCCCATTGGTAGTACTACGACAGCTTTCCAGGATCTCATTTGCCCCCCCCCACCCCCACCCCATTATTCCCAAGCCATTTTGCAGAAGTTTCCCTCATGTTTTAAGGTTTTTCTGGCCTGCAAAGCAGAAATATTCGGGTCCCCATTGGGTTCGGAATTCGGCCCGAACATGCCGAATATCGGGGTGACGTTCGGCCGAACCGAATCCGAACACTTTAGTGTTCGATCAACACTAGTCACGATGTTCAGTCAAGGAAGAAGAATAAATCAATATTTCATCAAAATAAATCAGCATAAAACTTCACGAAAAATGTCATTCACAAAATCTTGAAACACTGCTGGAGCATTACATAAGCCAAAAGGCATGACCAGATATTCATAGTGACCGTCTTTTGTATTGAACACAGTTTTCCATTCATCTCCTTTGATACAAATGAGATTATATGCACCTCTCAGATCTAGTTTGGAAAACACCTTGGCCCCCACAACCTGGGAGAACAAATCATCAAAGGCAAAGTATATCGATTTTTTTTTTACTATGATCGTATTCAGTCCTCTATAATCAATACAGGGTCTTAATCCGCCATCTTTATTTCTGGACAAAAAAAGAACCCTGCACCGGCTGGAGAGGAGGAAGGTCTAAACGTTTTTTTTAGATTCTCTTGAATATACTCCCTCACGGCTTTGTCTTCAGGATCGGTCAGATTATAAAGACGGCCACGAGGGGGCATAGTTCCAGAGAGAAGCTCAATACCACAATCATAAGGTCTATATAGTGGAAGTTTATCAGCAGCCTGTGGAGAAAAAACATCGTCAAAATCTTGATAGACAGTAGGCAATTTCTCAAACTCAATACTGGTCTGAGCAAGAGTAATTTTTTCAAGAAAAGAATTTTTACAGTGTGCAGACCACTCAACCAGTTGGCCTGACTGCCAGTGAAAACAAAGGATTTTGCTGTTTAAGCCAGGGCATACCCAGAACCACAGCTAAAGAGGGCATATCCAGACAACAAAACTTCAATTTTTCAACATGCATAGCCCCTACCAGAACTGTAACTTCTGGTGTTAATGACAGAGATTGACCGTTTTGTAAAATAGTGTCATCAATAGCAGTAATGCAAACAGCTTCAGGTATAGCAACAGAAGGTATGTGTAACTGCATAGCTAGAGATCTAGCCATGAAATTACCCACAGCTCCACAATCAACAAAAGCAAGACAATTGTGGGTAGTTTCTCCATATCTGATGGAGATAGGCAACATAATGCATTTAGATTTGAGAGGAAAAACGTGCCCCCTAGATTAGTTTCCTCAGCCTCATCTAAGCACGGAAGTTTCCCGACTTCTTCCTTTTAATTGGGCAAGGAAGCGCAAAGTGTCCTGTACCCCCACAATAGAAACACAATCCCTACTCTTTTCTCTTAGATTTTGATATACATTTTTGTAAATTGATAAATCAGAATTTACAGAGGATTTGAATTCCGAAATGGAAGGTGCTTCTGTTTTTTTCCACGCGAGGGCAATTGCTCTCCTGGCGTAGAAAAGTAGGAGCTTTGCCAGAAACTGTTTTTTATCACTAAGAGTAATGTCCCCAAAATGGTTGTAGCATAGCAATAGCTGTGAAGGGAACCTGTGGGCCAACTATTTCTGCTAATATGTCTTGCACCTGTGACCAGAATTGCTTAATCCCCCCACATTCCCAAAAGATATGAAAAACCCCCGCCTTCTCCGTTTTGCATCTCCAACATGCGTCATCAACATCAATTCCCATCCGAGATAATCTTCGAGGGGTGTAGTATACCCTATATAAATATTTTAGTGCACTCAGTTTATGTTTAGCTGCTACTGGAATTTTAAGGATAGATCCGGGAAGTCTACATTCCATGCTGCAAGAGTTCTATTAGGAGCTTTAGAGGGATGCGAAATGAATATGCCATATAATTGAGATACAATTCCAGTAAGGCCAGAGTGCATCATTGTATTTTCCATGTCACTGGAATGTAATGATAAAGATATATGATAGAACTGTGTCTCAAACGCATGCCGTAGCTGCAGGTATCTGAAGTACATAGAATTAGGGAGGGAGAATTGAGTTTTCAGCAAATTAAATGGTAAGAGTCCTCGTTCTCCTAGAATATCTCTTAATTTAAGAATACCTTTATTTGCCCATACAGAGGGGTCAGGGATTGTAGTAAATTCTATTAGGCTAATATTGTTCCACAAGGGAGTGTGTGGGGACCACTGGTTATCTTTTAATAAAAAATGTTGAGCTATTTCCCAGACCCGAGCTGTAGTCTTCATTGGAGTTGTCAGGGAGGGAATGGCTTTATGTCCTCGATAGGGAAGGGCAGATAGTGCCATATAGGATCCAATGTGAGTGGCTTCTAGTACTGTTGCTGGGTTATATGTAGATTGTTAAAACTACCAATAGACTGTATGTAGCACTGTTTCCCAAAAATACAGCTTAAAGTTTGGCAAAGCCAATCCCCCCCCCCCCCCCCCCCTTTTCAACAGGTAATTGTAGGCTAGACAAAAGCAATTCTTGGTGTTGATGAGGCCCAAAGGAAAGAAGTGATTAACTTGTTAACAGCAGAAAAGAAGGAATTTGGTATAAGAACAGGTGTATTACGGAACACATAGAGAAAGCGTGGCAATACACACATTTTGATCAGATTAACTCTACCTATTAGTGATAGAGGCAGCGTACTCCAAGCACGAAGCTTAGTTTTGATCTGATTTTGCAACGGCAGCACATTGAGACCATAATACAAAGTCACCTGTGAGGTTATTTCTATTCCAAGATAGGTTATTTGCATGACTACCTGTAATGGTGAAGTAATGGTTGGATGTTCGGGCAGGGGATCTAGGGATAAAAGTAGTGATTTGGTCCAATTTATCTGTGGGCCTGCGAATTCTCCAAAAGTAGAAATGATATTAAGTGCCGATGATAAGGAATCATAGGGATCTGCTAAATATAATAATAGATCATCGGTGTATAATGACACCTTTTCCTCTATATTTGATAAAAGCCGGCCCACTACATTCTTATTAGACCGAAGGGACGCCGCCAGGGGCTCCACCGCAAGTGCAAATAAAGCAGGTGAAAGTGGACACCCCTGGCGTGTACACCGGCATAAGTTAAAGAATGAGGATATTCTCCCCCCAGTTCGCACTCGTGTCCGTGGATTATAGTACAAAGCTTGGATATATTTGATAAAATTTCCCCCAAATCTGAATTTGAGAAGCACCTCCCACAAATAAGCCCACTCTACAGTGTCAAAGGCCTTTTCGGCATCTAATAACGCAATTACCCTGGTCCCAGCGTTATCATGTGTAATAGATAGATTGGTCATAAGTCTCCTCAGATTAATATCACAGCCCTTTTCAGGAATAAATCCTGATTGGTCACTATGTACAAGGTTAGTAATAACAGTGTTTAGTCGAATGGCAAGGACCTTTGCCAGTATTTTACCATCAACATTGAGTAATGAGATCGGTCTGTATGAAGAACATAAAGCCGGGCCTCGATCCTTTTTAGGGATTACTGTAATGAGTGCTTCTGTCAGACGGGGGGAACCTGGCCTATTTCTAAGATGTTCTTAAATAAGCGGCAAAGCTTAGGGGCAAGTGTCTTGCTGTATGTAGCATACAGTTCTGAGGGGAGCCCATCTAGTCCAGGGGACTTTCTTTTTTTGAGTGTGGCTATTGCGGCTTCTATTTCAGGTTGGGTGATTGCAGAATCTAGGAACTGTCTGTCATCATCCGAGAGGTAAGGAAGCTGTATATCTTGTAGATAAGAGGATATTTCTTCAGCGTTTTTCTGAATTTAAGAGCTATATAAATTAAAGTAATAATCCTTAAATGCATCATTAATGTCCCCCGGATGTGTCAGGCTGTCCCCAGATGGAGTATTAATAGTAGCTATTTGTACTGATAGCTTTTCCTGACTTACTAGATATGCAAGTAGCTTACCTGTTTTATCCCCTTGTTCAAATATTCTCACTTGTTGAGAAAAAAGTCCCGGCTTTGTGTGATCGGTTTGTTTACTAGAAAGCGATATAAGTGCTGTTTGCCAGTTCTGATAGGATTTCTACGATCTGGTCTCAATGTACTGCCGCTCTGCCTTTTTTTCTAAATTTTCTAGAGTTATCTTATTTTGCTTCTTTTTTGCTGCAATACTGGAGATATATGCACCTCTGGTAACCGCCTTGTAGGCATCCCATGTAATAAGGGGTTACACCGGATCGTGAGGTATACTCCAATATTCTTTCATTTTATCCATTACCATGTATTTTACCGTCGGTTCCTCCAACCAATGTGGTGCAAGTCTCCAAACATATTCTGTGCATGAAGCTCCAAAATCTAAAGTAAGGTTAATGGGACAATGGTCTGATATGCCCCTGGGGAGTAGGTGAATATCTTGGATTAGTGATAATGAGGCATGTGATGCATAGATCAGGTCAATCCGTGACAGCGTATGGAAGGAAGCTGAATGGCATGTGAAGCCAGGTTCAGAGGCACGTTTCCATCTCCACACGTCTGTCAGAGACAGTGTCTGGGCCCAGTCTGAAGGCCCATACACACGTCGGATTTTTCCGGACGACGGGTCATTTGAACGTCCCATCATTCAGTCGTCCGCACGCCAAATCGGGCGTGTGTACAGACTCTCGTTCGGGTGATAAGATCCACCGGGCGTGTGTATGGGCCTTGATAGTGATTGGGATTCTGACAATCTAGGTTTTAGTCTGTCCAGAGAGGCTGATGGTACCATGTTAAAATCTCCTAGGAATAGCCTGTGCTCAGTTGGATATTTAAGCACAGATTTTGCTACCTGATATAGGAGATCAGGGGATGCTGGAGGAGGGTTATATAATCCTACTATGGCAAGTGTTAATTAACATATTTTAGCATACATGATTACGTACCGCCCCATAGGGTCAAGGGTTAGATCTAACAATTGAAATGGTAGATTCTTTCTAATAAGGATGCTTACTCCACTGGAGTACGTGGAGTATGTAGAATTATAATAGGCTCCTATCCATGCATTTAAAATGCAAACCTTACCCAAAATCATCTACTTTCTCAGAACAGTCAATATCCCTATCAAAAGCAGCTTTTTAAAAGAAATTTAAAATTTAATTTAATAAACTAATAACGGAATTTCTCTGGCAAGGCAAAAAACACAGAACAGCCTACAAGACCCTCATAATTTGTAAAAAAATCGGTGGTTTAGGTGGCCCCTGTATCTTATCTCTATATCATGCATGCAATCTGGAAATTTCTAAATTTTGGTGGCACAAGTCCTCTGAAATACCTCTGTGGATGTTAATAGAACAAACTAAGAATTGTGAAAGGAGACCTGAGTGACTTCCTAGTGGCACAGCGAATACGGAATTCAGACAACAACCACTCTTACCCAACCATAACATCCACCATTGACTCCTGGAAATTCTTATTGAAACAAAAATCTGCTACAGATAATCTCACCCAGCAGTATCCTTCCTTTTGGACACTATAAACTTAAAACATTGGTCATTTCCAGTAAAACTTGATTTTAACTCCCTACTAAAGGAAGGCCAATTTAAAACTACCTCACAGCTTCAAGAGGATTACCACATCCAGTCTACTGAACTCAACCTTTTACCAACTAAAACATACTTTGGCTTCCATAAAAAATGCACTCCCCAGTATACCTAAATCAATCCTCCACTTTGTCAAAGCTGTCATTCCTCTCAAAACTAGGGACATATCTCTATGCTAAACGGAATTACTCAGGTCTTTTGAACCACGACTGTTGAAATATGTGGGCTATTGGTCTCATGAACTGGGAATTACCATTTCACTGGATCAAATTCAACTTGCCTCATCCCTGCTACTCAGATACTCCCGCTGCGCAACTCATTGGGAGACATTTTAAAAAGAATACTGTTGCACTGGTATTCTACCCTCTCAGGTCTGTCAAAATTAAAAAAAAAAAAGACACTACCCCTGATTGCTGGAGGAATTGTGGCTCCCTAGGATCACTTTCTCACATATTTTTGTTTTGCAAGCCCATCAATATGATCTGGAAAGAAATTAACCAATACATTGCAACTCATATTTGGGCGCCCTTTAAACTAACTCCACAACTGGCGATCCTCCACAAAGGCCTAGACTACATACCCTCCCCTTATTGCCTGGAGGTATCACAGACTATATGCGCCACTCGCCACCAAATTGTTTCCAACTGGAATTCCAGTAACCCTTTCTCATTATCCTCGACTCTCGCTTTAACAAATGCGAATATTAACATGGAAAACAAACTCCGACATATTCAAGGGGACCATAACTAACCCAATTCATCTCATTAGAAGTTGCTTCTCATGTTCCTTGACTTCTATCTTGACTCTATTGTAACACCCAAATATCTAGTCCTACTAGGCCTCACTAACTTCTCTAATTGATCTTGTTCACATTGTTGGTCCTTGCTTATCCCATTTGCTTTAGCACTATTACATATGTGCTGGACTGGTTTATTTACTATTCATGTATAAGCCAATTGTAATCATCAAATTCTTAATAACTGTTCTGCTCTCAAAATATTGGCAATAAAAATTGATAAAAAAAACCCCAAACTGTTAAGGGGCCCATACATTGGTCGATTTCAGCCATTGATCGATCGATCGAATCAATTGATCAATCAGAAATCAATCGATTTCGATTGATTTGATCTATCTGACAGGATGGAAAATCCAGAAAATCCACCGGGCGGATCGTTCAGGAACAGCCTTATCAGTCCACCGACAATGCGTACACACACACTACAGTCTGCTAAAAACCCGCCCAGCGGGAGGTGCCGACGGACCGGTCGTTGGCTGCTGTCGTGCGTGTGTACGCACCTTAAGTATCTAATCCTATATTAAATACTTGCACCCAGCTTAGATCTCTTCACTCAAAATACCTCCAACCTAACCTGTCATCTACATAATCCTAAATAAAAACATTTAAACAGTGTCTCACCCTAATTTGATCTGTCACTAGAGATGGCCCGAACTGTTCGCCGGCGAATTTGTTCACGCAAATCTCAGTGGTTCACGTTCGCCGCAAAACACAAATTTTTTTTCAAAAAAGTTTGTGTTCACATTTTTCCCATAGACGTTAATGGCGCCAACTTTAACGGTTAATAGCTAAGCCCCGTTACATGCTATAAACACCAAATTTGCAGGGTATGTACATAGAGACAGTGTGTATAAGAGAGAGAAAAAAAAGAGACCTTATAGTTTTTGATAAAATCTATTTTAAAATTCTCCTGACCGTGGGAAAATTAAACGCCCGCCGATTTTAGCGGTTAATAGCAAAGCCCCCTAAAAAGCTAGAAACACCAAATTTGGTGGGAATGTTAAGAACAATGGGAACAAGAGGAAATAATTTTTTCAAAAAGACCTTATACTTTTTGAGCAAAAAGTTCCAATGAGTCAGCACCGTCATATAAAAATAGCTCTTTTAGGGCCGGTTCACACGGACGCTTGGCGGCGTCTACCGTCAAGCGTTCGGGACCCATCGGCTAAACTCTCCCATTCAAGTGAATAGGAGCGTTTAGCATTGCGCGGTTACCGTCGATTACCGTCGATTGCATAAACGCGGCGTTCTGATCCCGATTTAACGCATCGTTTCGGCCGTCCCTAGAAGCCGCATGCAACGTCCAGGGACGGCTAGCCGGCGCGGCTATATGTCCCCCTGCGGGGACGAGAAACGCCGATCGCGACGATCTCTGTACCACCGCCACCGAACGGGACGTCACAGGACGACGCGACTTCCTGGCCGCCCCAACGCCGCCTGCCGTCCGTGTGAACCGGCCCTTATTAAGTATCAAAAATCATACAAAATCCATGGTGAGCAAGCAACCAGCTTATACTTTGTGAGAAAATAGATTTTAAAGTTTCAAAGGAAAAAAAGTTACATTTAAATGCATAAATGACATTTCTTAGGGAAACCATTCCCGCCGACTTTAGCAGTTAACAGCAAAGGCCCCTTACATGCTAGCAACACCACATTTGCAGGATATGTTAAAAAGATAGTGGGAAACAATATTTTAAAATATTTTTAAAATGTTTTTTTTTTTTTTTTTTTTTATTTCAGAGTGTGGGAATTTTACCCCCCAAAATGACATGGGGTCCCCCCTACCAAGCTCTCTGTAACCCTTTGTCACCCATGCAGGCTGGGATAGCCAGCCGGCCGCATTCGGTTTCGCACCCTGGAGCTATACCAGCCCGCATGGTCCATGGTATGGGGGGGAACCGCGGGGGGGGGGGGGGGGGGAGGGGCGGCCAAGCCTTCCCCTCCACCCCCCCGGAGTCCTTGTCCAATCCATGGGGGAGGGGCTCTTCCCCATCTCCGGTGCCCCAGGAGGAGGTGGGGGCAACGACTCTCGGGGGGAAGGGGGGGGGTTCATGGTGGCATCTGGGAGTCCCCAGATGATCACCCCCCTCCCAGGAGAAATGAGTATAGGGGTACAAAGTACCCCTTACCCATTTCCACAAAGGGTTAAATGAAATTAAAAACAACAATGAAAAAAGTCCTTTAATGTTCTTAATTAACCACAAATATTTACCTGTACCTTTAAAAAAAAAGTTCACACGCCGATATCCTCGGAAATGTTCCACGGCTACAGTATCCTCTAATCTTGCGATCTTCAATTAGGTTGATTAAAGATCTCCGCCGCCCCCACATAGAGAATGCCTCCGCATTGGACGCATAGCTGCTGGCTCCCGCTGTCCTCCCCGCCTCCTGACCGGTCACCCTCATCTAGATTGGCACCTGGTGCACCCGGTGCCAGGCTAGGTGAGGGTGACCCAGGTGAAGGCAGGTGGGGAGAGACAGCAGGAGCCGGCAGCTATGCGTCCTCACAGGACTCATTCTAAGCTATACTAACCGGTTCATGAATGATCTGGTTCTTTTTAATGAATCAAATGAATCGGTTCAGAGCATATTCATTCGATTCAATTCACACTCTTGTTCCCACTGTTCTGAACATTCCCAGCAAATTTGGTGTTTCTAGCTTTTAAGGGGGCTTTGCTATTAACCGCTAAAGCCGGTGGGCGTTTAACTTTCCCACCGTCAGAAGGAGAATTTTAAAATCGATTTTCTCAAAAACTAGAACGTCTTTTTGAAAAAATGTTTTTTCCTCTTGTAGTCACTGACCCCCTCCAGGTGTTAGACCCCATGAAACATCTTTTCCATCACTTTTGTGGCCAGAAACAGTGTTTGTATTTTTCAAAGTTCGCCTGCCCATTGAAGTCTACTGCGGTTCGCGCGAACACAAACTTTTGCAGAAGTTCACGTTTGAGGTTCGTTAAACCAAAATCAGAGGTTCGAGCCATCTATCTGTCACTATCCCTGATGTTCCGCTTTGTCTTATCCAGTAACCCTGTCTAACATGGGATGGAGGAGTTGTGGGGGGATGACTTACCTGGTGCACCAAAAAGGTCAGAAACTGCCAAGCACAGAATATTGGAGATCATGAAAAGTCAAGAACTTACCCTATCCCACAGCAGAGAAATGCCAGAGCTACCCGTGTGTCTCTGTCTTCCCTCTCCTTCCTCCTCCCAGTATGCAAATCATTTCATCACATATGAAACTGAGTTACTCTGTTTTACTGGAAACCATAATCGTTTGCAAAAATTTCCCACAATCCTTGGGAAGACAGTATTACACAGCAGCAGCAGTCTTCTTTTCCAAGTGGTAAAGGGCAAAAGGGCAAAAACCTGTGTTATCAGTTATGGAAGTTATACATTTTTAGCACATGGATTTTTCCAGCAAAGAACAATCGTCCAGTGTGAATTGTACATTTACATTTACATGTCTGTAGTTGCAAAAGTATTTTCAATAGAGGGTAAGAGGCATCCTCTGCCACATGAGATGCCCATTAATGATACAATCTTGATTGTCCAATCTTACCAAACCTACGTAGTAGAAGCCAAAACAGTCGACTATACTTTAAATGATAATTTAGATAGTTTCTCCTATTACATAGAAGTGGTAAGATTGTTTTATTAGTGGGCACTGTTACATGCAAACTTTTCTGAGCCAGGAAGTGGAAGCTTTGCTAGAAAAAAGAAGTCTCTAGCTGTTAATCAGTTACAGTAACTGGTAGCCAATTAAAGTACCACTACAGTGAAATAAGTAAGCAGTTAAAATCTGAAAGAACCGTCAGGTCTACATGAGTCCATCTCCTCATGGGGAATTCTCAGTTTGTTTTTTTGTTTGTTTTCAAAACAATTTCCTGAAGGCCAGGGGCGTAACTAAAAATCACTGCCCCCCAGTGAAACTTGGGATGGAGCCCCCTCTCCCCCCCCCCCCCATCCTGGCTTTCTGCATGGGTAAACTGAGAACCAATGTTATTCAATTGGCTAGTGCACACTTGAATGTGTTTTCCCCATGCAGATAAAACAGACACCAGTGAAGCACTGCACCCATTTTCTCTATCAATTACATTAGCTTCTGTGATAAAACTTGCATGTTTTCACGCATACAGACACACATGGGGGTTGATTCACTAAACTGTGCTACAACAAATAGCACACCTCATCAAAGATATCACACCTTATCAAAGTTAACACGAACTTATGTCTGCTAATTGGCAATGGCACTTGTCCTACCCTGAGCCCCTGTGGGTTTGTATCGCTCACTATACTACTCTGATAAGGTGTGATATCTTTGATAAGGTGTGTTATTTGTCATAGCACAGTTTAGTGAATAAACCCACTTGGTGTGCAGAAAAAACATACAGAAAACTGCAGGAGTGTGCTCCCAGCCTCAGATCCTTATTACACTCACTCTGTCTACCTCTGATGGAGCAGAACTGGCTCTGCAAAGTTCTCCAGCATCACTACAGTACACAGCACTTGGGGAGGGGTGAAGAGATTGGGGACAGGGCACTGAACAGAATACCCTGCTGCACACCGAATAGGGACGGTCCACAAATCTTTGTCTGCAAAACTTTGCATGATTCCTTATCAGTGGCTGAGCAGATGCAGTCATTAGGACAATTGTGGGAGAGCAGGAAGCTTTTTCTTTCCATGCCCTTAGTGGTCAGTCTCTCTAGAGAGGAAAAATAACCCCCCCCCCCCATGGGGCGCCCCTTGTCGCTTCTGGGCCTCCGTGTGGCTGTATCCCTTGCAGGGTCTATTGTTACTCCCCTGCTGAAGGCAGACTAACTGCCAAAATGTTAACATACCAGCCAGACTCCCTACTCACTGTTTTGGCAGTTAAAAAGAAACTGTAACCAAGATTTGAACTTCACCCCAATCAGTAGCTGATACACCCTTTCCCATGAGAAATCTTTTCCTTGTCTCAAACGGATAATCAGTGGGGTCTGTATGGCTGATATTGTGGTGAAAACCCTCCCACAGTGTGATGTCAGGACCATGGTCCTGTCAGTTTCCTGTCTGTGGACCTCATTGCATTTTGGGAAATAGCGGTTTACAGCCGTTTCCAACTGCCAAAAAGCAAGCAGCATCTTCTTCTACTGATATCACCTGCCTGCAGTAAAAATGGCACAATTTGATGAATGTCAGAATGTAAATGAGAGAGGAAAGATTTCACATTGGGCAAACACTGAGTAAATCATTTATACATAATTGAAGCACTTTATTACATTATTTTCACTGGAGTTCCTCTAAACTTAGCAACTGCTGTTCAGGAAAGAAGACCTTGAAAGTTCCCCTAAAGCTCAACACACACCATACAATCTTGGTTGTACAGATTTACCAAATGTAGTATAAGGGCCAACAGATTGAAAATACCTTGAATGATTAATTGGATAAGCTCTTATACTACATGAAAGTGGTAAGATTGAACAACCAAGATTGTATGGTGTGTGTTGAGCCTTAAGGAGATGGACTAGTCCAAAACCCGTCGGTATTGTCAGATTTTTTTTTTTTTTTTTTCTTTCGAACTCAGCTCTGTATTTATGCTACCAGACTCAGAAAATAGGCTTCATCGTAAACCTCTTTATGTCTGGTAAATCAGTTTGCATCATAGTTCGACACTCTTCATATACTTTTTTATTTTATCCGTATATAACAAATGCATATTAAAGTTACAAACTATATATACAAACCAAACAAATATTCTTTTACAACCCAACCCACATGTTCAAACCGATACATACTCCACCCCCCCCCCCCCCCCCCATATATCCCACCATACATCCAAACCCATCTGTACCTTCATACACCCATAAATACAAGCTCCTATACCCACATACACACATATTAACCTAGTCACTCCCCTCTAACAACCAAAACATTCACCCTATTCACTGAGCTCCTCGTCAGCCAATATTACATATATGGGTACCAATCCCATCTAAGGCCCGATCTACATTGTACGACCCCCGGCATGACCCAACCCCACCTCCACCCACGACCCAACCAGACTCGTCATCCCCCGACCCAGACCCGATCAGACCCCGCCCACCGCCGCGAACAATGGCGAGTCGGGCCGGACCGAACCCCGACCGGACACACAAAACCCGATCGGACGTGGCGGACCGGATCGGCCTGCATGCAGAACCGCAGTCAAAAAAAAAACACGGAAAATCGCGCCGCACAGCCTTCAGCCTGCTAATCATAGCACATAGATATGCTTCCCAACTGCCCACCATGGATTCCACTACCTTCTCATTTTATATTATGTCTTCTCTTTCTAACAATCTGCCCCTACCACTAATTCCATCCACCTCTTTTTAAGTTTCCCCAACCAATTCTCATCGAGCTTTTGTACATTATGTATTTCTCCTTCTACATCAGCCACCTCCTCCCAAAAGACAAACATATCCGCCAGCCACTCCGATATTTTAATGGGGTCCTTACTTTTCCATTTCTTAGCTATGATATTACCGGCAACCAATGAGCCGATTTCTCTCAGTTCTTTTACTAGCATATTACTTTCAGAGTCCACAATTCCAAAAACAGCCTCCATTTGGTCAATCTGGATATATTTTCCCAAATGCTTACCCCAAAAAACCTCTAGTTCTCCCCATAGACCTCTTACCACCAGGCAACTCCACCACATATGTATCACATCGGCACCCCCCTGACCACACCGCCAACATTGATTCTTTCGGTTCCCTGAAAACTTTGCCACCTTGGCTGGTGTAAGATGCCATCTAGCCACGGTTTTATATTGGGTCCATTGTAATTTTCTAGAAGGGTATTTCCAAATTATATGAGTCACCTGATTCCACCTATGTTCATCTAAAGGAACTCTCAGATCTTCCTCCCATTTTTCTCGCCATTTTGACACTCTATCACAGGTGTTATCCTGCATATATTAATAGCATCTAGATAGATTTTTTTTTGGTTTCTCACTCATGGCAATCCATTGTTCAATTATATTTAACTGCTTACTAATACCCTTTCTTTCTAACTTTTTAATAAAATTGCTTATCTGTAGTTTAGCCCACGATGATATCTCCCCATTGATACCCAATATCCCAGTTATTTTTAAGTCCCTGTTTCCTAGGATATCTAAAAGTCTAATATCAGAGCTGACATTATTGACTCTGAACCAATCCTTATCCAGTGCAGGCGGGAAATCCTCATTTTGTCTTAGTGTGACCAATTGGGATAGTCCAAAGTCATAATTCCATCTTTTTAGCATTTCATATAATGTTCTAAGAGTTGGTTTAATAATGGGGTGTGAAGTTTTATCCAATAATACTTTTATATTATCTAGAATCCAGGTATTTACCGTTTCTAAGTTAACCTCTTCCCCTTCTACCTTTATCCAGATTTTTCCACGAGCAGATGGACAGCACCATTCTACTATTCTTGTGATGTGGATGCATTTATAATAACCCAATACATCTGGTGCCCCCAGTCCCCCCAACCTTTTTCCTCTCCTTAAGTAGTCATAAGCTATCCTATGCTTTTTATTTGCCCATATAAAATTCTGAAAAATATTTCTCCATTCTTGGAACCATCTTTTCGGAAGGGCAATTGGCAAACACTGTAGAACATATAGTATCTTTGGCAAAACCAGCATCTTAATGATATCTACCCTGGCTAGTGCTCCAAAACATGGCCGATCTGCCGATCTCAATATTGCCCTACCGTCTGTGATTAACTTAGGGAAGTTAACGTTGTATAGATCCTTATAGTCACTACACAACTCAATTCCCAAATATTTAATTGATCTTTTACACCAGACCAGATGTTCAGTTTTCTGTAACATAGATTTTGTTGTTTCGGAGCATCCGATATTCAGTATCATAGTTTTCCCCCTATTGATTCTAAAGTTAGAAAAATTACTAAATTCATCCAGTATTTCCAAAGCTCTATGAAGGGACACTGAGGGATTTAACAATGTCAGCAGTAGATCGTCTGCATATGCGAGAAGTTTGAGCTCATAATCCTTAATAGGTATACCTTTTATAAGCTTCTCCTTTTGAATTAATTTGATCACCGGTTCCAAACCGAGATTAAAAAGAAGGGGGGACAGTGGGCAACCCTGCCTCACTCCATTCTTTAATTTAAATTCTTTTGCCACCCGGCCATTCAGCCTTATGCACGAGTATTGATTTCCATAAAGTTTTTTAATTCTGGAGATAAAGGAAGTTTCTATCCCAAATTTTCTTAGAGTACTAAATAGAAAATTTCTTGATATTCGATCAAAGGCTTTCTCTGCATCCACTGTTACCAAAATACCCTCTTTTTTCCCCTTTTTACATTCGTGCATAAAACCTACAGCCGCGTAGACATTTTCTTGTATTAATCTTTTTTTTTCTAAACCCAATTTGTTGTTTACCCAATAACTGTTCCACAGTATTTTCCAATCTTGTTGCCAATATTTTGGAGTATATTTTAACGTCTACGTTAATTAGGGAAATTGGTCTATACTGGCTGCATTTATCAGTGGATTTCCCCTCTTTCGGTATCAATGTTATAAAAGCTTTGTTTGATTCTCTGGAGAAGGTGAATTCGGAATCTTCAGAATTTACTAGACTGCAGAATATAGGGGCCATCTCTTCCCAGACTGTTTGATAGAATTCAGCTGTATACCCATCCGGGCCCGGGCTCTTACCTTTTTTTAGTTTTAAAACTGTTTCTTTGAATTCTGATTCAGCAATGGGTGCCTCCAACATCAACCGCATGTCTTTACTAATTACTGGTAGTCCCTTATCAAGGAAAACATTCGGCTCTAGGGTCGAATCGTTTTCTAAGTTATATAGTTTTTCATAATAGTCGGTAAAAATTGCACCAATCTCTTCAGTCTTAGTATGAAGATTCCCACTGTCATCCCTAATCTTTTCAATAAAATTTTTCTTATTCCCTTTCCTTAGATGTTCTGCCATAAACTTACTCGATCTATTGATATTTTTTTTAAAAAATAACTTTTTTTTTTTTATAATCTTGGTCACAGCTTTTATCTAAGATTTGGTTAAGCTTTATTTTAATATCGTTGAACTTTATTGTATTTTCCATCGAGGGACAGACCTTCAATACTTTATTTGCCTCTTCCAATTGTGTAATTAGACTATCTGTCATGAGTATTGTCAGATTTTAACTGCTAATTGTAACGATCGGTGAAGCACAGAGAGGATCTGATTACCGGTGATCTGCAGTATCACCGGGAATACAGAAATATACCAGATTATAAGTGATCTGCAGTATCACCGATAATCCGATATACTAGCTAACCTCTGTTCACCTGAGTAGAGTGTAGTGTTTGGTGTAACAGTAACACTTAGAGGAGTAGGCCTCAGTGCAGTGAGGAGTACTGCACGGATTCCTTCCGACGACCTGAACTCTCCAAGACGGGAGGAGGCAGGCTGAGAGTAGGAAGGATTGTCTGAAAGTGACACTCTGGAGGAAGTGTCACTAACAGGACGGGGAGCCGCCTCCAACAGTAAGGTTGGTTCTCGAGGTCGGACACACGGACAGATAAAGCACAGATTCAGAATGCAAAGGCGGAGTCTAAAGTACAGGCAGGGTTCGGCAACAGGGTATCAGATATATCGAGGTACAAGATCAGGAGGCAGAAACAGAGTCCAAGGACGAGCCGGGGTTCGGCAACAGAGTATCAGAATGGCAAAGTACAAGATCAGAGCTCAGGAGGATAGTCAGGCAGGCAAAAAGTCATAACAGATAATCACAATCAAACTAGTACTTTAGCTATCAACAGAAACTAGCTAAGCGTAGGATTACAGCTCCAGCTGGTCCCGGCACACTTAAGGATCTGACTACAGGTCTGAGTGCTCCCACGTATGTGTTCGCAACGCCAGACAACCAGCAACTGAACAGCTGAACAGCTGGCAGTATATATACACAGGTATCCCTCCAGCACCTCCCTAAGTGCTGGACCAATGAGGAGTGGAGCCAGAGTCAGCTGACTCATTTCTGGCCGTCATATTTTCCCTGCCTGAGTGCGCGCGCGCGTCACTCTAAACCTAGAGGGACTATGTGTCCCAGCCACACCAACACCGCACGGGGACAGCCGCCTCAGACTGAGTGGAGGCGGCTGCCTCCCCGTGCTCTGCCCCGCCGTGCGCGGAAAGAGCCGCCTGCCGCTGACTCATGGCGGCGGCTCTTCCGCGCTTCTTCACAGTACCCCCCCCGAGGAGTGGACTCCGGACAACTCCTACCAGGTTTCTCGGGATGTAAGGCGTGAAACTCCTTCCTTAATTCGTCCGCATGCATGCGGTTCCCAGGTACCCATTGCCTTTCTTCAATGCCATACCCTTTCCAATGCACCAGATATTGTACCGAGTTCTGTACTATGCGTGAGTCCAAAATTTCCTCTACTTCGAACTCAGCTTGACTATCCACTATGACAGGAGGAGAAGGAGTAGGACCCACATGGACTGCTGGTTTAAGCAGGGATACATGAAAGGACCTTACCCCACGCATGCTGGCGGGAAGGTCAACGGTATAAGTAACGTTGTTGATCTTTTTCGCTACCGGGAACGGACCGACAAACCTGGGGCCCAATTTCTCTGAATGTTGTTTTAGAGTCAAGTGACGTGTGGATACCCAAACTAAGTCTCCTGGTTGGAATTTCCACTCCAAAGAGCGTCTCTTGTCAGCTTGACCCTTCTGACTTTGGAACGCCTTTTCCAAACCATCTCTCACCCTCCACCAAATGTCTTTAAAAGACCTTTGCCAGGCCTCCAGAGCTGGAAACGGAGTGGCGGCTACTGGCAATGGTGAGAATTTGGGCATTCTTCCAGACACTACCTGGAACGGAGAGAACCCAGTGGAAGAACTCTTTAGATTATTTTGTGCAAATTCTGCGAAAGGCAGAAATTTGACCCAGTTACTCTGTGCTTCTGCAACGTAGCACCTCAAAAATTGCTCCAAAGACTGATTGATTCTCTCCGCATTGGTCTGTGGGTGGTAGCCCGATGAAAACGACAGCTTCATGCCCATTTGTTGGCAGAATGCCCTCCAGAATCTAGAAACGAATTGGACTCCCCGATCCGACACTATGTTTTCCGGAATGCCGTGCAGCCGGAACACATGTGTGATAAACAAGTCGGCCAATTCCTGGGCCGAGGGGAGTCCTTTCAAGGGCACAAAATGGGCCATTTTACTGAAGCGGTCGACTACCACCCAAATGACCGACATACCCTCTGGACAGACAAACAAAAATGACAGCGCTCACAGGCTGCAACTGGCTTATAAACCATCAAGGGGCGTGTACAGACCCCCAGGGGCTAAATACACGCCTTGAATCCAAATCAGATGCAAAATTATGCAAATTTAAGTGCTAATTTATGTGCTAGTCCCTAATCTAAAATTTGAATGCAGATTGGATGCAGGCTACCACAAGTATACTTAGAACATTTTACATAGAGAAAAAGGTGTAGGCAGCGCTTCCAAATACAGAAAGCTGCACCTGAATTGATTAAGCTGCAGAGTAGTGCAGAGCTCCAATGGACCATATTACACAACATGCATTCAAACAGGTACAGCAATGGAGGGCGTTAGCTTCAGCAAATAATATGTGCACAAATCATTTCCTACTAGACTTCCCCCCGACGTTGACGTGCCCCCTCGGGGAAGACCTACCACTACCCTCTGACCTGGGAAGCTCACCCACAAAATCCATGGACAAATGAGTCCATGGCTCACTCGGGGTGGGTAAAGGCTGCAAGGTACCCACAGGTGCCAGCCAGGAGGGTTTACTTTTTGCGCATACTGAACACTCCCTAACGAACACCAAGCACACCTGGATACCAGATCCTGCGTTCTAGACGCCCCAGGGTGTCCCGCATTCTAGTGAGAATGAAACATCTGCAAAATGCGGAGACGAAAGGGTAAAGGCACAAACATAACCCCTTCAGGTTTCCCTTCGGGGACATCCTGCTGAAATTGACTCAGGGTCTCTGTCCAGTCCTCCCAAGTCTCAGTTGCCGCTAGCACTAGCCTCTGTGGGATAATGGACTCTGGGGCAGAGGGCTGAGCTGTCTCCGGCTCAAAACATCTGGACAGGGCATCTGCCTTAATGTTCTTGCTGCCCGGGGTGTACGTAATAATGAACCTGAACCTTGAAAAGAACAATGACCATCGAGCCTGTCGGGGACTTAACCTCCTAGCCCCCTCGATGTATTCTAGGTTTTTGTGATCAGTGTACACTGTAATCGTATGCTCTGCTCCTTCCAGCCAGTGACGCCATTCTTCAAAGGCAAGTTTAATGGCAAGGAGCTCTCTATTGCCGATATCGTAGTTTCTCTCCGCCGGAGAGAACCTACGAGAGAAATAGGCACGGGGATGTAATCTTCCCTGCAACCCTGACCGCTGAGACAGCACAGCCTCTACCCCGACCTCCGAGGCGTCCACCTCGACAATAAAGGGGTAAGAAGTGTCAATGTGCCTCAGGATGGGTGCTGAACAAAACAAGTCTTTCAGAGTAGAGAATGCTTGTAGGGCTTCTGGGGTCCAGTGGTTAGTATCTGCCCCTTTTTTCGTGAGACTAGTGAGGGGTGAGATAACAGTGGAGTACCCCTTTATGAACCTTCGATAATAGTTAGCAAAGCCCAGGAATCTCTGCAAAGATTTTAACCCCACGGGTTGGGGCAACGCTAAAACAGCAGAGACCTTGGCAGGATCCATTGACAGGCCCGAGGTAGAAATGATGTACCCCAAAAAAGCAACAGATGTCACCTCGAAAATACATTTCTCTAATTTTGCATATAGCATGTTCTGCCTCAGTTTGTCCAGTACAATTCGGACATGTGTTCTGTGCTCAGAGAGATTGTTGGAAAAGATAAGTATATCGTCCAGGTATACTAACATGAACCTGCCCAACACCTCTCTGAATACCTCATTAATCAATTCCTGGAAGACGGCCGGGGCGTTACACAGCCCGAAGGGCATCACCAAGTACTCATAGTGCCCGTCGGGTGTGTTAAAGGCCGTCTTCCATTCATCGCCCTTTCTGATCCTCACCAGGTTGTATGCGCCCCGTAAGTCTAATTTTGAAAAGACTTTAGCGTTGGTAACTTGTGTAAAAAGGTCATCTATCAGGGGCAAGGGGTAGCGATTCTTTATCGTGATCTTATTCAGGCCCCGGTAATCTATGCACGGCCGCAGACCCCCGTCTTTTTTTTAACAAAAAAGAACCCTGCACCAGCGGGCGACCGGGATGGTCGAATGAACCCCTTTGCTAAATTCTCACGAATATACTCTTGCATGGCCAGTTTCTCTGGCCGGACAAATTGTAAAGATGACCCCTAGGGGGCATACAACCAGATTGGAGATCAATGGGGCAATCAAATGGGCGATGCGGCGGTAACTTGTCAGCGGCTTTGGGACAGAACACATCGGCATACTCAGAATACTGTACTGGAACCCCTTCCAACTGAACCCTGGTCTGGCCCAATGTCACCTTCCCTAAGCACTGCTGGCGACAATGATCAGACCAGCTGGTTAACTGACCTGTGGCCCAATCAATCTGGGGAGAGTGGAGGCGCAGCCATGGCATACCAAGTATAATGGTGGACGTAGACATGTGTAACACAAAAAACTGTAATCTCTCCCAATGTAAAACCCCCACTGTGATCTCTATCTCTGGTGTCTGAGACAGCGGATGATTCCTCTGCAGAGGAGAATCGTCCACTGCCGTAACCTGAATGGGTGGTTCCACCGCAGTGAGCGGTATACCCAATCTCTTAGCAAAATCAAAATTCATAAAATTAGCCACGAAGCCTGAATCAATGAAGGCTTCCGTGGCCTCGGTCTTATCCTCCCATTTAACCGTACAGGGAAAAAGCAACCGTTTTTCTTCGAGGGGTATGCATCGGGCGCCTAGGGTGTTACCCCTTACAACTCCTAGGCGGTAGTGTTTCCCGGTTTACTTGGCTTTGTAGGGCAGTCTCGTACCCTATGCCCAGCTTCACCACAGTATAAACATAATTGTTCCGACATTCTCCGTCTTCTCTCCACTTGGGTCAACTTTGACCGACCGATCTGCATCGGCTCAGGTGGAGGCAAGACCGAAGAAGATGAGACAGAAGGAGATGGAGTTACTAGGGGTGCAGCGGGAGGCGCCGCGTAAGATGTCAACCTGACACGATGACTGTCCCTAGTCTGTCTCTGATGGTGTAGCCTACGGCCGATGAGATGGCCTCATCGACTGTTTTGGGCTCGGGTAAAACTTAACATTAGGTCGGAGACCTCATCCGACAACCCAGACAGGAAGTAATCCAACAGGGCATAGGTGTCAAACCTGGCTGTAACTGACCACCTACGAAATTCGGCTGCGTAATCCTCGACTGGACCCTTGCCTTGCCGTAAAAGCTCGAGCTTCCGCTCAGAGGTTGCAGCAAGGTCTGGGTCGTCGTAAATTACTGCCATGGCTTTAAAGAATTCCTCTACCGAGGTCAGAGCTGTGTCTCTAGGAGGCAGATTATATGCCCAGGTCTGAGAGTCACTGGCCAATAAAGTCTTGATAAACGTGACTCTCTGGGCCTCAGTACCAGAGGATCGGGGTCTCAATTCAAAATATGATAACACTCTACTCCTAAAATTGCGGAAGTCAGATCTGTGGCCTGAGAACTTCTCGGGTACGGGCATACGTATGTCCATGCTAGGAGCGGACCGCACCTCATCCACTGATGTCTGGAGGGTTCATACTGACCCTGACAGGGCCTTAATCAATGCTTTGTGTTCACCCAGCACCCGATTGACATTATCCACCGAAGTGGCAAGTTCCCCCAGAGGACCAGTGCGTGGGTCCATTTTATTTTAGCGTCTGGCGTTCTGTAACGATCGGTGAAGCACAGAGAGGATCTGATTACCGGTGATCTGCAGTATCACCGGGAATACAGAAATATACCAGATTATAAGTGATCTGCAGTATCACCGATAATCCGATATACTAGCTAACCTCTGTTCACCTGAGTAGAGTGTAGTGTTTGGTGTAACAGTAAGGGCCCTTTTCCACTAGCAATCGCTAGCGTTCACGCTGAACGCTAGCGATTGCTGAATCACAATTAGCGGCGATTCCCCGACGTTCGCGGCCGCGATTTTGCTATGCTATGCACTGCATAGCAAAATCGCGGCAAATATCGCTCCGCCGCGCGTTCGCGTTCCCGACAAAAACGAACCGCGGTGGTGGAAATGACCTACCGCGATTCCTATGTTAAAAAGGAAACCGTAGCGATTGTAAAATCGCTAGCGGTTTGCGTTTTTGCGATTCAGCCAGCGCAAACGCGCTGGTGGAAAAGGGCCCTAACACTTAGAGGAGTAGGCCTCAGTGCAGTGAGGAGTACTGCACGGATTCCTTCCGACGACCTGAACTCTCCAAGACGGGAGGAGGCAGGCTGAGAGTAGGAAGGATAGTCTGAAAGTGACACTCTGGAGAAAGTGTCACTAACAGGACGGGGAGCCGCCTCCAACAGTAAGGTCGGTTCTCGAGGTCGGACACACGGACAGATAAAGCACAGATTCAGAAGGCAAAGGCGGAGTCTAAAGTACAGGCAGGGTATCAGATATATCGAGGTACAAGATCAGGAGGCAGAAACAGAGTCTAAGGACGAGCCGGGGTTCGGCAACAGAGTATCAGAATGGCAAGGTACAAGATCAGAGTTCAGGAGGATAGTCAGGCAGGCAAAAAGTCATAACAGATAATTACAATCAAACTAGTACTTTAGCTATCAACAGAATCTAGCTAAGTGTAGGATTACAGCTCCAGCTGGTCCCGGCACACTTAAGGATCTGACTACAGGTCTGAGTGCTCCCACGTATGTGTTCGTAACGCCAGACAACCAGCAACTGAACAGCTGGCAGTATATATACACAGGTATCCCTCCAGCACCTCCCTAAGTGCTGGACCAATGAGGAGTGGAGCAAGAGTCAGCTGACCAGCCTGGTCAGCTGACTCATTTCTGGCCGTCATATTTTCCCTGCCCGAGTGCGCGCGCGCGTCACTCTAAACCTAGAGGGACTGTGTGTCCCAGCCACACCAGCACTGCTCTGCGGTGCCTCAGTAATAGGGCCATGCCCTGCACGGGGACAGCCGCCTCAGACTGAGTGGAGGCGACTGCCTCCCCGTGCGCGGAAAGAGCCGCTGACTCATGGCGGCGGCTCTTCCACGCTTCTTCACACTAATTTTTTTTTTTCGCTGTCATGGTCCTTTAACCACTTGAGGACCAGAGCTTTATACCCCCCCCCCCCTTCCCTAGTGACCAGGCTTTTTTTTTTTTACAATTATGTACTTCACGATTTTAACCGTTTATTGCTTGGTTATACAACTTCGTACACAAATTAATTTTACCTCCTTTTCTTCTCACTAATAGAGCTTTGTTTTGGTGGTCTCTGACTGCTGCGGAGATTTTTTTTTTTTTTTACTGATTAAAAAGTTTGTTTTTAAATAAAAAACAAACTTTTTATTCCCCCTTTCCCCCCTAAATTAGCCCTAGACCACTTTACATACATTATACAATACATACCTAGGCATATGCCCATGATGGGGATTAGATGAGCCTATCCAAGGGACAGTTTGGGCTACTACGCATGCACTAGCCACCTGTGCAGTAGCACATTTATGAATAAGGACCCTGCAGCTTGGACCTGCTCAGCCCTCAACAGAAAAAGCAGAGTCCAATCTGCAGGGGTTCTTGTTCCTTGTCAAGGAAGTCAGGAGAAACCTATGGAGAATCTAGAGGCTTTTCCCTCCGGAGGTAACTATCTGTCCCACCCAAATATCACAGGTTTACTGTACTTCAAAGGAGTCATGACAAATATTGAGACCTCTACTGCTACAAAAAAAATTGCCATATGAAACAAAAAGAAGAACCTCAGATCACTCTCAACAGGTCATAAAAAGTCATAATAAGAGTGTGTATGCAGAGATTAAACTGTAGTGACAATGAAGTGCATAGGCTTTCCAAGCAATGTACTGAATTTCACTCATAGGATTATATCAGTCTTATGCTGCGTACACACTGGCGACTACGATCGTTCCGCCGACAATCGGGGGAAAAAAAAATAAAATTACCCAGTGATCATTAACACGAACGACAAAAGAACGACATCGGGAAGATGGAAATATCCAACCTGACGGATCGTATCTACAGACAATCGTTACAAAACTATAGTGTGTACAGACATCGGCCGAGAACGATCGTTACAAGGGCCAATGCGGCTGCGTTGAATTCTGCCCAGCTTCAGTACTTCCTTTGTAGCGCGGCCGTAAAGATTGTTACATTGCTCATTTCAATTAAACTTTGTTTTCAAGTTAACAATCATATATTTGTATCTATTGTAACTCCATGTCAGTGGGTTTTATTTTATATAAATATGTACGCAACATTTCCTTCTGATCGTTCTTTTCTGTGAGAACGATCGTTAATATGTGTATGATGATCGCTGCCTCCCATCGTTGCATTCTAATCTTTCCAATATCGTTCGTCGGGTAACTATCGTTCCTTGCAAACGATAGTTATCGCAAGTGTGTACGTAGCATTAGTCCTTGCCAGGAATTCAGCTTTACAAAGGCGTATTTAGGGTATAACATAGCAAGGCTTATGCCATGAGCGCCAGATTATGGGGGGCACAGATTAGCTGCTGAAATGCAGCCGTGCTGTTAGGGCTTGTTCTAACTATGTGCTTTTTAAGCATTAGTGATTTTGAAAAGCTCTTGCTGATGCAATGCTATGGTTAAAAAAAAACCACATCGCTGCAGTGTGAACACACATAGGGTAACATTAGCAAGAGCTTTTAAAATCACAAAGCACTCCGAAAAGCTCTTGTAGTGTGAACAAGCTCTAAAGCTGACAAGAGGGTGGCTTGGCTGAAGAGTGTCGGGACACATGAGTGTTACTGCCCTACTCCAGCCATACTGATGGGGGAGCAGTGTACGGAGTAGATCATCTGATTTGTTATTGGGGAGGGAGACTGTCTGATACTGGAGTCTGCCATAAGGTAGCCTGATGGGTAAACCAGGATAAATCAGGAAACCAGAAAAATGCAAAAGAAGAAGACCTGGAACCAATATAGCGAACTGTAGACATTCCCTTCTAATCAAGAGTTAGGGAATATTACATTTTTTGGGTTGCAATGAACCACAGCCTCTTATATAGCTTGCAGGGGAATCCTGCTCAGGTTGGGGTAACCAACCCTTGGTGCTCACTCTCCAGAATGGAGACTCCTGGATGGAGGGAGATGGGCAACAACAAAAGTGTACGTATGTACGGCCGCTTTTCATTTGGGCACAGACAGCCCTCCCTGTGTTAGGTAATATTCCTCTACTGATTACTTAATTTTTTGACCACCTGACTCAACAAAATGACACCTGTGGTAGAAACTAAAATGACAACATCTTAAAAGAGGTGTTAACAGTAATAACTGGAGGGTGGAGGTTGTCCCTCAGAGCTTTCTGAGAGCTTTAAAAAAAAAAACAAAAAAAAACAGAATAGAGACACTGTACATATAGTGTAGTATGTACTGGCATATGGATATGACAAGTAAGTATCTATTTATACTCACAAACATGGGTTACCGTCCAGGTAACCACTATATCAGCAGGTGAGATTAGACCTGTCCCCACTGAGGATTAAGTCGCTCTCTGTAGATAGGAAATGAGGTGCTGAGCTTTGCACCAGACCTATTTGAGTTTTATGCTCCGTTTCTATTGCCTGATGAAGCGGGAGATGCCTGCGAAACGCATTGCACTTGCACTTTCTGGAGTATATTAATACATTTTTTGTTGATTTAAATATACACAACACTCGTGTGCGCCTGCTTGGAGGAGGAAAGTCCACCTCTGCCTACTCATTTTAAACATTTTAGAATATTTTATCCTTTTGGCGCCTCTGTCTGCTTATAGTTTTTAATAATAATGCTTCCATTGACTTGCATTAAAATTGTGGTAAAATTGCAATAAAATCGCACAATCTTACCGCAATCACGATTTTTATGTACGTCAATGGGAGTGTTTTTTTTTTAAAGAGAACCCGAGGTGGTATTTAATTATGTTAGTGGGGCACAGAGGCTGGTTGTGCACACTAACACCAGCCTCTGTTGCCCCATGGTGTGCCTCCAGGACCCCCCTGCGCGCCGATATACCCCCCCCCCCCGCAGTGCAAGCGACAGCGTGTTGCCAGCACAATGTTTACCTATGCCTGTCTGTTAGCGCCGCTCCCCCGCCTCCTCCGTATCGGCGCTACCCACCCTCGTCCCTTCCCTCCAGCTGATTGGGGAGGGAAGTGACGCGGGCGGGTAGCGCCGATACGGAGGAGGCGGGGAGCGGCGCTAACAGACAGGCATAGGTAAACATTGTGCTGGCGACACGCTGTGTGTCGCTAGCACTGCGGGGGGTATAGCGGCGCGCAGGGGGGTCCTGGAGGCACACCATGGGGCAACAGAGGCTAGTGTTAGTGTGCACAACCAGCCTCTGTGCCCCACTAACATAATTAAATACCACCTCGGGTTCTCTTTAAAAGCTCTCAGAAAGAGGGCCAAAAAGTGCTCATAGTGTGTCTAAGCCCTAAAACTGTTAAAAAGGCAGAGGTAGTAGTTGGCTTACCTCGCCTGATAAAAAAGCCAATTGTATAATGATCTTATGCTAGGTACACATAATTCAATTTTCTGGCAGAGTTACCTGCCAAATCGATATTTTCAACGTGTCAGATCTGAATTTTGATCGTTTTCTCGATCTTTTATTTTTATCAATTATTCTTTATCATTTTTCAGTTCGTTTTTCTCTATCGATTTTCGTTCAGTTCTAGGAAAATCGTAAAAAAAAAAAAATCTAACAAAACCATTGAAAAAAAACAAAAAAAACTGAAAATTGAAAAATCTATCAAAATCCAGATGGGAAAGTAGTATATGTCCTACCCTGATGCTGCAAAATCCCAGCGTTAAATACTATTCTCCCTCTAGGTCAATGTGGATAGTGGGGAATGATATAATTCGGCTGCCAGCTATTGCAGTGTTTTAAAAGTAACTTCAGCTCCGTCTTCTGGCGGTGCCGAAGTTACTCCCTGTGCGCAGCTATAGCCGTAATTCCTATTATGGTCTATGGAGGCGCCGGCTGCACCAAAATCTCCTGCGCTGTTATTACAGCTCTCACCATATGCAATTCACTTTTTCCCCTAAGTAATATTCACATCTGGTCATAAAATGCCTTTTTTAAACCACCAGTAAGCAAGAAACTACTCAAAATAAATTCTGATAGTACTTTTTAATTGACTTTTGGGTACTTTTACAATTGTAAAATGCTTAAGTTATTTAAAAGAAGATTCAAATTAACTCCTAGGCGATAACCCAGGAAAAGTTAATTGCATATGGGCCCTGGACTCCCAGAATGCTCTGGCAAGAGAATTCCACATAGCTAAACAGCCTAGGCTGTGACATCACTATGAGGGTGGGGCTACATAGGAATATACAGATATAGGAAGTGTTTGATGCTGAAACCAGGACAATTACTGTAAAAGTGGGTATAATGAATGTTTTACTACATTCTACTACCGTGTTTCCCCAAAAATAAGACAGTGTCATTAATTTTTGTTCCAAATGTTCTAGGGCTTCTTTTCAGTGGATATCTTATATTTCTATGAACACACATTCCTGTGCTGTGTTGTCCTGCCTTCCCCACTGTGCCATCTCTTCCTCTGCAGGACCCACCTCGGGTGCCCTCCTTGGACCTTTAGTGTCCTCCCCTATCCTCTAAACTCTTGTGTCCCATGTAACCGTATGTCCTCCTGGTGACCTCCGATGTCCCCCTGCATCCTCTTTTGCCAGCTCCATGCTGCTGTGTTCCCAATCTTCAGCCTATGGGGAACAAGTATGGCAACTTGTATTTCTAATTGAGCTGATGATCTTGTAGGCGTGCCCATGGAGCTGTTATTGGGCCAATCACTGCACTTGCTGAGTAGCAATGAACATTATGAAATGCATCACAGGTGGTGACATCTTCACAGGTAGCAAGGTGCATCACTGCAGAATATTTGTTTACTGTATGTTCCTAAGTCGAGAAGATAGCCAGGAGTACTGCTACACCGTACTGGGTGGGACAGTGCAGGAACACGAGCGGCCAAGCCCAATGAGCAGCAATAGGAAAGGAAGGTCCGCACGGATGTCTCCACATCCAATGTACTTTATTCAGGACATATCCAATTACAGGTAAAACACTTAGACTGACATGTTTCGGACTCCAATTGGATATGTCCTGAATAAAGTACATTGGATGTGGAGACATCAGTGCGGACCTTCCTTTCCTAATGTTCCTAAGTCAGTAGAAAGAACATCTGGTGTCCCAGAGTGAATTGGGAGAAAAATTCAGCATAACAAGCATAGGCTGCGGCATCACTGGAAGGGTGCGATTACATACAAAAATACGGCAGTATATAGATATAGGAGGTGATCAGCACTGTGTAATATGTTGGCGCCTCATAAATACAATAAATAAATGCTGAAACCAGGAAAATGAACATAAAAGTGGGTATCCTTTGGCCCCTTTCACATCAGGGATGATTTTGGCCATTTTGACGCAATGGCCATGGTGCATTTTCTAAGGTAAAATAAAAGTCCATAGACTTTCACGTTACCTTTCACATCTAACACTGCGTTTTTGTAGTGGCCTTCCCTGGAGTTTTTAATTGCGCAACGCTTGCATTACAATAAAAGTCAATGTAAAACGCGAGCTCCAAGAAGAGCATGCCTTTTAAACGTTTCAACGCATGCAGTTACAGTTGACAATCAAAATTTGTTTTTGGAAAAAATAAGGGCCCGTTTCCACTAGAGCGAATCCGCATGCAGACTCGCACAGCCAATACAAGTGGATGGCCCTGTTTCCACTTGTCAGTTTTTTCCAGCGTTTTTTTGTACAGGATTTTTCTGCACGGTAGAGCCTGCAGAATTCGCCTGAGTGAGGAATGCAGGCGATTCGCAGGCTATGTATTTGATAGGGAAAACGCACATGCGTTTTTTGCCGCGATTTCGCGTGCGAATTTGCATGAAAACTAATGTAAATTAAACCAGGCAGTGACATGGTTAAATTCGCATATACCCTGCCTATGCGAAATCGTGGCAAAAACGCATGCGGAATCGCATCCGCATGCGATTTCGTCAGCGGTGGAATCCCAGCGATTCGCACCACACTAGTGGAAACGAGCCCTATCTGTAGTTCCGCTTTAACATAAGATCCGTTGGCATGTCTGCTGTGGTCCGTTCTGTGAAATGTACTGTACTGTGAACCTAGCCCCATCCTTTATTGGCAGACTGATAATCCCTCTGTAAACAGGACAGAAAAGATACGGAAATACAAGAACCGCAATAAGAGTCAAAGGATTTTTATTTTAGAACATGTACAATTTTTTAATTTTTTTTTTTATAGAATCAAGGATTTAATCTTACAGTCATGAATTGCTCTAAACAAAATCATTTCACCGGCTGTTCAAATGTAAACTTCAAAAACAAAAGAGAAAAAAAACAACGTTCCTATATTAGATTTCTGCGGCATTAAATAGTTTATAAAGTACATCATTTGCATAATTAATCTTTTAATATGGCTATTAATGCTACTTTAGCAATAAGTTTATACAGCAGGACAATTAACCCCCTTTTGTAAGTCTGTTGCCGAAGTCCACAGAACCTCGGTACTCCATGTGACACAGATGGCGCTGGAACCAGAGGGGTTAATCAGTGTTTAGTTTCTGTTACCAGAAGTTGATACCCGCGTTTTGGAATACATATAAAGGTCTGTTCACAAAACGGTAGGAATTCTGAAATTAGAACAAGTCTTCTGCTCTGCCTCTTCCCCTCTTTGTCTCCGCTGGTAACGCAGGTGTGGAGTCTATGAACTCAACGTGGCTGCACATGGCTTGTGAGCAGACTTTGGCATTATAATATACCTCTAGATGCCAATAGTCCAACCTCCATAAATGAGACATTGTAAGCAGAGGGAAATGGGAGTGGCTGCTGTTCCCATGGCTATAGGGCTATTTTATAAATGTAGTAGATGAAGTGTCATGTGCAGTAGTACGGTACTCTGAAAACAGCTGCTTTCAAGCTTTGAGACAAAATCAACAGCCATTTATGAAAGGACTACAGAAAAGTAAAGCGGAGTAAAAAAATTCTCGACAGGAAATTTCACTGATGCAGAATGGGAAAGAAATGGATTCAGTTAAAGCCACAATTCATTATATGCACTTATGTGTTTGGCTGAAATTCAGATTGATCCTAGTTTCTCACCCACTAGCATAACTGGGACAGGAAATGAACGCAGGGATCTGTTCAACATTGCTTCCTTGATAACACAATGACAAGGTATTACCGATTATGAATCTAAAGCCATACTTTTTACACCGCAGCACCTTTCATTGTTCACACGGAGCAGACAGACACCAGATGCTTCCTTCTCTATTCTCCTGCTTTATGCTTGCTGTACACTTCAGCTCCACCACCTTCCTACAAGCCACTTCCTGCATTGCTATGGCTGCCATGCTTCTCAGCTTCATAAAAGCTCCACAAATTACTTGTAAAAGTGGCCACTAACAGTACAATTTTTTTTTTGCAAAAATTTTCTTGCGCAGTCAGATAACTGGGAACATCAAAGTTTTTCCTGTCAATCTGATTGCAATCAACTGAACTATTCTAAAAGTGATCATTCAATGGCAATTTTGTCGATCAGCAAAACATTTTTCTAATCGGTTGTGATGGATAGGAAGAACAGATTGGTTAGTTGATGATGAATTAATCAATGTATTATGACATTTTATTTCCGATCAAATTTATCTGATTGCTTAACCAATTACCTGCTAAAATTGTACGGTTAGTGGCCATTGAGTGATTACTCAATGTGTTACCATCTACCATCTTAACTGCCAAGACTTTCACACCGGTCAGATCATCGTATCGCTATATAAAAGGTTTATCCCATCATCTTATGTAAATATGTATCCTACCATACACTGTTTTGGGAGAAATAATGTTGCAACTGTGGAGCTATAAACATACCTAAATGATTCTATGAATACAAAATATTTTAAAGATGTACACCTACTTTAAACAACTTCCCTCCCGACAAGGAGAACTTTGTTTCATTAAACACACTGAGTTGTATGGTTGCTGGGTGCTATATATTGTATGATTTATGCAAATATATCTAAGGTTCATAGTCATATACTTGCCATACAGGAAACTCGGCATCTTGGTTTGGATCTGAAAAGCCCTGAGAAACAAATTACATAACTAGAATTGATGGCATACTTTTCAACTGTACATACGTTACACAGTATATGTATCAGGAATTTGGTGTACATTAAAAAAGGGCGCCGTAGAAAGCCGTTAATGGAGTATCAGTAAAATTACAGATATACCACTATTGTACATGTCCAATTCCAATAGTTTTAGGGCCCGTTTCCACTAAGTGCGAATTCGCAATGCAAATATTTGCACACCTAACCTATTCACAAAATAGCCGCCCTCTCTACCAATGCCCAACCTTAACCAACCCCCAGATGCAAAATTTGCTGGTATTTACACTTAATGTACTCTCACACAAGCCCTCCCACTGTAATTTCCTGCTAAATTTAATGGGTGAAGCTGCTTAATGCTGATATTTATCGAGAGCCAATGGTACCCAGATTACCGCCTGTGCAGTGGCATAGCCGCAATTACCATTGTGATCAATAGAGCGCCTATTTTACCTCAACGTTACCAGGTCAGAGGAATGTGTACCCTAATGTTTATGTAGTAAGACTATTTTACCTGGTTTTATGGGAGTCCTAATACAAATACAATATATTATTTTGATACAGTTAAGCTTTGTCTTAATAGTAACCAATAAAGTCCCACTATTTTTGGATAATTTGACTTCCCTCCAAGCAATAGCAAAAAGTCGCTGTACTATACAGATGTGAGGCCTCTTGAAGCTGGCCCCCTACAATCAGCACAAATAAAAAATCCACCATGTTTGGTTAGTGCTAAGTCTGTGCAGTAAAAATTAAGGTTTCTGCTGCTTTCATTTTGAAGATAATAGCACTTCTTTTCAAAACAATACCATCACGCAGCCCCCATACAAAAGCCTACAGACATGAAACTGGTATGGGTGGGTAGTGATGTGCACATGCTCTTTTGCGCTGCAAAAAAAAAAAATGCATCTTTTATAGTTTTTGAGATATTCACATTTTTATAAAAAGGTCAAAAGCTCACTCAGCCTTTGCAATGTTGTTGGAGAGCTCAGTGAACTTTTATAAAAACGTGAATATATCAAAAACTATAAAAGATAGAAAGATGATTTTCCCAGCACAAAAGAGCACATGCACAGCACTACCCATCCATACCAGTTTCATGTCTGTAGGTTGGGGGCTGGGTGATGGTATAGTTTTGGAAATAATTAGTACTATTAACTTAAAAATGAAAGCAGCACAAGTCAATTTTCGCAGCACAAATGGCCACAAAGGTGGCACTAACCAAACATGATGGCAATTTTATTAGTGCTGATCGTAGGGGGCCAGTTTCACGGAGCTAAAATGTACAGACTGCTGCATGTAAAAAATGGAAGGTGCTGAAGGATTAGATCGACTTTCTGAAGCCATAGGATGACATTGAGGATTAGCAAAATAGCTCATTGCCACTGTTGCATTATAAACTAATTCAGAGTTGGTGCAGAAGAAGTGGTTTCAATTTCTAATTCCTCACATTCTTTGTGATCTGACCTCATAACTATTTTTTTTCTTGCACAATTAATTTCACTCATCAGTCATTCACGCTTCAAACTAAAAAACAAATTAAAGGAAAACGAAATAGTAGCAGGCCAGCCCAGGAGAAGTAAATGCAGTTTTGCCATAAAAGAACTGTAAAATAATGTAGAGGAAATACACACGGCCATTAAGATTCTAAAAACTGCAGCTTGCATGCAAACTGTATGTAGCTTGGAATTAAGCCAATCAAAATCATCAGGAAGTTCTGCTTACGGCCAGGTCCAAGCTGCATAAAAACTGCATTAAATTTGCATGCCAGACAGATTTATTAGGATCTAATCAACCATCTCTGATCTTTATGAACCTCCACCCCCCGAGGTTAATTTTGCACGCAGTTCAACATGACGTCTTATACCAGTGATGTCACAGACTCCCAACCAATTCGCAAGGTGCATCAGTATGGCTTTCTTCAGTCATGTCACAGCAGCCATGTTTAAGTGCAGACAGGAAAGACTGGATGAGCTGATGGACAGTCATGCTGGGTATTGCTCGATAACACGGTTTATTGTAAGACAACCTAGATACAAAGCAACACTTACCAGTTAAGTACAGAAGTTGGTGAAATATTTCCTTCCCTGCAACGAGAGCTCATCTAATCAAATAAAAACTCTACGTTTTACTAGGTAGGCATTGATCAGGAATAACTTATTTTAAAATATTTTTGTCCTAAGTTTAAGAGCTGCAAGACAGCCTCCTCCCTCCAAATAGCCTTACCACCAGCCCTATTGCTTAACCTTTCTCCCCGGTCCCATCCCTAAATCCCCCCTCTTCTGTGCCCAACACTGATCTCACCCCCCCCCCCATCAGTGCCTAACCCTAACATTACTCCTGCTCAATACCTAATCCTAATGCTTCACACCCTCTCCTGTGCCTAATGCACAACCTGCCCTATGTCTACCCCCCCCCCACACCATCTCCTGTGCCCATTGTTACCCTTTGCCCTATGCCTGACCCTAACTCTTTGCATTGTCTCCTCTGCCCAATGCTACCCCCTGCCCTATGCCTAACTAACTCAACCTTACACCCCTCATGCCTAGCCATAACTCTACTTACACCCTCTCCTGTACCCATCATCACAAGCTGCCCTATGCCTAACCCAAATTACCCCTGCATCGTCTACTGTGTCCAACGGTCCCGCCTGACCTATGCTCAACCCCTGCTGCATAGTCTCCTGTGCTCAACTTTACCACCTGCCTAATGGCTATTCATAACACCCCCTGCAAATATTTCAGAGTCGTATCTTGTCCCACGCATAATCCTAAATTCCATTTTCTCCTGTGGAACCATAACCCTTCAATTTCCAGTGTGCTCCCAAAATGCAATCTGTCCATTGACCACCATGTGCTGTCCCAGTAGATCAGGTTTTTGCCCCCAAAAAGGTCTTTCATTTGGCAAAATGAAAGATCTTTTGTGCATTAGATCACTGACTGAGATGGCTGAACATAGCATCATGTCTATGGGCACCTTTACACCAACATACCTCTTCACCTATCAGCAACACAGATCTAAAACCCCAACTTTTCCTAAACTAACCTAAAATTCAACACTATTCTCCATTCCCTGAAGTCCAGTACTACTAGCAATGCTAACCATCTGCATGGTACAAGCAGCATCCTGTGCTTATCCTTTTGGAACTATCAAAAAGCATCTGTAGTAGATCCCATGCATGTTATTTATCTGCTGTAGACCATCATTTGTGCCTAGTACTTCAGTATTGTAGGAGAACAGGACAAGGATTGCGCCATTTCTTAATTTGGCTTCAGTAAAATTCTGCAAGGTATATATTTTTTTTTTGCTTTTTCTGTTTCTGTACATCTTTTCTTTTCACTGTCTCCTTTTCTATATATCCCAAACATATGGTACCTCTAAGGCAGTGCTGTCCAAATGATAGCCCACATTCGGCCTGTGGGCCATATCTGGCCCTTGAGAGCTTTTGCTGTATCCAGGAGCGGGAGCATATTCACGAAGTTGGACAGCACTGCTCTGAGGCCTACACTCACAGACCTATAAAAGCAGCGCCTAGACGGCAACTGAGAAGACTCAGGAATGCTGTGTAAGCATTATTTAGGGAAATGTCATCTTTATTAAAAACAAGAACAAACAGACCGGTGCTGTACAATTCCATATGTATATTTTTTTCAAATCTGCAGTTAGCTAAGAATTAAAACTGGCAGCGAACTCAAATTGCCCTTCTTTGCAACCTTGGCAATGTTACTCTGTTGAGTACTGTAGCTAGGAGATCGCCCAGATACTCCCTCCTTGTTACAGAAATGATTATCTGCACAAGGCAGGAGCCATTGTTATACGGTACATTTCAACACCTGCACTAGTCCACTGACTGCAAACAGCAACGTCCACATTGGCCAGTTTCCTTAACAAGGACTGTGGAATGACTATTTTATTTGCATATAAAACAAAGGTAAGCAAGCTGAAAAATCTTCCATCAATCTTTGTAATGTATAGCGCTGAACTGTAAAGCCCAGATTTTATCCAAGCAAAAGTGGAATTTGGTCATACACCATACAATCTTGTCTGCCAGTCTTATCACTTTGTATAGTAAGTAGTATGACAGCTTACATACCAATCGTTTCATAGCCTCAGCCTGTTGGCTCTTATACTAGAGTATTGGTAAGATTGTATGGCTTATGGCCAGCATAGGCCTTATTCCCTTTCCTTACATTGACGCAAACTCTGCATGTGTTCCATCAGACACTTCATACACCCCGATATAAAGACTGTCTGCAATTTATATTAGTGTTTAGGGTGGCCTGCTGCTTTGTACTGCATACGCGACATGCATTCATGGCACGGAGCTGTGCCATGAGGAATGGCTCTCCCCACCCCAGAGGGATTATGGGTAAAAATCATTCAGGAGTGTAAAAGCAGATCACGGTATATGAAGATATTGCTATTAGTCTGTGCAAAGGACCCTTCTTGCAGTTCTCTGCTACAGCTGTAATGCACGCATCTTTTCCTATGGCTTAACAGTAACCTGTCACCAAACAAATGTCCGTGCGACTGGGCTACGACCAGAGCTGTGGTGCAAGACTAAACCTATATCAACTGAATGGCCGCTCTGGCATAAGCATGCAGCAGCGGGTTCTCAAAACCGCTTGTTTCCATCAAAGCCCAATCACAGGTTGTTTGCTTAGTGACAATTCCTTCAAAGAGAACCAGTCATGGCTGCCATTATGCAAGACCCTGATAGGCTGATTAGAATGTAGACTGATGAAAAATTGTTGTCTCAGCATAGCTTTTTTTTACTTTGAGGACGGATTTTAAAGTAAATAAGAAGTATTAACTTTAAAGTAAGAGTTGGCCATCAGGATAGCTGCTACCTTGCTAACTGCCAGATATACTGAGATAATACCCAGCCAGTCAGATCTTAAGCATGCATAAGAATATGCAAGTAAAAACAACCTGTTAGCTGGTTGAAAGAAATGTAAACCTCTGGGTGCCCAAAACATTCAGGAAATGTTGGGCATCAAGATATGAAGAAGAGGACAGCAGATGACAGGGCAGCAGCTGTTACAGATGACAGGGCAGCAGCTGTCTTAGCTGACAGAGTTCTAGAGTCATCCTCGGATGAGGCAACACAGCTGACCATAGGTCACTGAGTGAATGGACGTGTGGACTCAATAGGAGTGCATTATGACATTTGTCTGCTGGTGTCCTCCAAAGACAACGTCGGGTACGGTAAAACATTCACCTTCCTAGTCTTTTAAAATGATGGCTGGCTTAACTGACCAAAGGTAAGGTCAATAGCTTCAATTCTACTCATTTCAACTTTTCTTATACCGGTTTCAGTCTCTGGAAAGACTGGTAATTTTACTTATGCGGTTTTCATTGTAAGAATTGTATAATTATTATTTGGTTTCCATTACCAGACTTTACCCCAGGTTTGCCTACAGTCAAGCTAAATGAGGTACCAAACAGTCTTGCATAATTTGTGACTGGTTCTTTTTGAAGTACACCTGCCTCTCTCTCTCTCACACACACACAAACACACACAAATGAGGCGGCCATTTTGTTTCCTCCACAGGCTCCTAAAAACTCACAGTGTAGAGCTAGAGGAAGGAAACTGGATTCACACATTACTTCACTCAGGAGTGCCGCATCTACTCATTGTCTTTCAGAGTTTTCTCTGTCATGGTGACCTCACGGGGAGGCGCTGCTCCTCTTCGGCCTCGTAAGGCCCCCTAAGCCCCAACCCAATCACTCATGCTCCGTCTCTCCCAGTCTGCTCTGCAGTTTATTTTTGTGTTTAGTTTTTGGGAGCAGCTTCTTGTTGAAGAGCCGGGTCAGCGTGGCACCTCTCTTGCGGTGCTCCAGGGCCCCCGGTTGCTCCAGGTACACCAGGTCATTGTGGGATTGGCTCATGCTGGGGTCTTTTTGCTGGTGCCTCCGACGAAAAAATAACTTGGCTCCTTTGTGCAAAAGTCCACCTGTGGGAGAAGAGATAGTCAGTAGTGTTACTACGGGATAGTCTTCAACATCACAATGGTTACCAAACTTGCCGAATTTCACTTTATATTAAATCATAAATTGGACCAAGTAAGTTCTGAAAACAAAACCAACTTTTTACCACAATTTCTGTCCCCACTCAAATTTTGCACCATTGGGAGTCCTTGTGCTCCAGAGTGCTTCTAAAGACCGGCACATCCATACTGTGCATGCACAAGCACGGACTTGCGTGTGCACAGTACGGATCTGCTAATCTTCGGAAGTACTCAGGGACACAAGTACTTCCGAAGGCTAGCTGAGGAAGGCTGGAGACTTATTTGAACTGCAGGCCGAATAACTTGAATGGGAAGGACAGCAGTAGACTAAGGGCAAGAAGAGAAGACAGAGGAGGCTCTATAGGATCCAGATCATTCCTTATCCATAGGTGAGTATCTTACCTTTTTTTTTTTTTATTGGCTCCTGACCCAGTGATCGCTGTGAACCAATCATATTGGCTCACATTGATCACAGGGTCAGGAGGCAATGAAATCGCCCCCTGACCGGCTCACACAGCTCTGCTGTCATAGCAATGGCAGAGCAAGTGAACTTCAGCGACGGGAGAGTGGCAGTAATCGGCCGGTCCGAGCGTTACATCAGTGAGCGCTTTTTTGTACCAGCAGTCTCTGGTACCAAGAGACTGTTGGTACCGAAGTGGTTAAAAACTGACCATGTAGTGGATTCATGCAAAAAGATCCACTGTTACAGAAAATGCATAGATGCAGTTTCTACCCTTGAACACCTTTTCTTCCGTCTTATACAGCCATATGAAAAAATTCTTGCAGGTTGTGAAAGCAAGTTATTGACTGCCATATGATCACTTCTTACAGGTTTGAAAGACTCATGCTGTCTTCTCTCCGTCTAGACAGCACGAGTCATGAAAATGGAGTGAGTAATCATGTGGGAATCCGTAATCTCCGTGATCACGTTTTGAACTGCAGCTTTCAAGTGGCTGATTAATACAGAAGAAAAGATTTTCAGGGCAAGAAACCATTTCTGTATGGTTTTTAAACTACCATTTCAGGACAGGACACCAGAACATATTTCTGGATCACCAAAGGGTCACAGGAACCTGAAGTTAGAGTAATATGGATGACATCTTCATTCTGTTACAAGCAATGCCAGTCGTTTAGCTGTGTAATGCTGAGCTTTTGGCTTTAGTTTAGTTTTTGAGTCACACCTGCTACAAGCCGGCAGCCAGGTGAGTCTGACCAGAGGCAAAGCATCTTATCTGCATGCTCATTCTGGCCCAGTGACTAAAGTATTAGAGGCAAAGCATCAGCAGGGAAGTCAGGCAACTGACGTTGTTCATTAGAATAGGAAGATGGTACATATGTATTTCTCGCTCTTCAGGTTCACTTTAAAGAATGAGTAGACGGGATCCCCAAATGATTGAGGCTTGCCCAACTTTAATGTAACCCTATTTAAAAAATAGGCTGTGCAAATGTTTTTAATAGGATAATGTAATGCACGTTTGAGGTCTTGGAAGTTTGCATGGAGGCAGTGGAAGCGTGTCCCTATATCGGATGTTCTTGGTGTAGAGAAGAATGGCTTATAAGTTCCAGCAAGTTTTCGGTCTGTTAGAAGGTCTGCCTCTTCATTTTTTATTATATTTATTTAGAAGCAAAACTTGTGCACTTCTATAAAACACTGCAGGTTGTGTTGCTCATAAAACCCTCATCAGCTTCCAGGTGTTACTTTTAACAGTGTTGACTAATGGCCCAAACACACACTAGATTAAGAATGGCTAAGGCGGCATACACATCAAATTTTGATTGGCCAATGACTGATCTATTAGCCAACATGTTAAATGGAGGTGGTAAAATTGGCCAATTAAAATTAGGAGTGCATTAGGTGGGCAATAAGTATTGCCTCTGCTGATAATGTGACGTGTGTATAGTAGCCCCCAAACTTCACCAGCCAGTGAACTGCCAGGCGGATTAATTCAGCCGACAGACGGCCAGTAGCTTTGTTCTCATTGCTCTCCCGATAGACCATGCGACGCCACACATCTGCATTGCCTTGTCAGACCCCCACATTGCAACATAATAGCATGCAAGGGCCTATAAACATAAAAACAAATACGATTGGTTGCTTTGGCTAACATCTCTTTGAAATATTCCCAGTCTTTCAAGGAGAGCTACACCAGCACGGCGAGAGAGCTGATGGAACCTCTTTTTCCTGTTTTCAGTGCTGCTTTAAAACTCGTAAGCTCGTAGATGTAAAATATTCTGCCATGGTGTTTTCTGGAAGTGTAAAACCTCTAAACAGAGATTATATAAAACAGTAAATAAATGGCAGGCTCTTCAACTGACCAAAGATTCACTGAAGCCATTCTAGATGCATGCAGGCACCTCTTCTAACATACAAAGATCAGTTTCCACAAATTAGAGCATAAAAAATGAAGATGGATAGCAGGCAAGCTGACATTATAGGCGTGTACCCACATCCAATCTCAACCAGCCAAATGTTGGCTAATTTTGCCACTGCCATATAGTATGGGAGTTTATCTATATGGACCTCAATTCATTAAGGGCAGTTCAGTAAAATAATTTAGGCCGGTAAAATACCACATTCGGTATTTTATACCTTTTTCCCCCCAAATTCACCAAGATTTCCTTCATGCGGGAGAAGTTCAGTAATTTACTGAACAAACATGCTTCAAGCCACTAAGCCCAGCTCGGTAAGTCTCACCAGCTGTGGAGCACGTCAGAGAGGAAGCTGCGAGGCTTCCCACAAGTGGTGTGCATGAGTTGGGGGTTTTCTGTGCAGTTCATCCCCGACATCCCTTTAGATCTGCTGCAGCCACCAGAGGGAGCACTTCTGTATACCAGTATACAGCTATTCACATCTAAAGGAATACGGAAAAGCCTTTTAAAATGTCTTCTTCCCCTGCTCTGCGTTCTGAAGTCTCGCCCTCCACAGCATCAAATGAAATGGGGTGAGAAGCAGGGTTGTGTGGCTCTCCCCTATTGGCTGTCTAGCTCTTTCTATTGGCTGTCTGCTACATCTGTCAATGTTACCGTATGGAGAGTATACATTATCAGCTGGCCAGAGCTGGAGGTAAATACCGAACACTTTTGCTTGATTTACCAAATGCTTTAATTTTTTTGAATTGCAATTTCTTCACATATTTACCGCACAAGTGGGTAATTTACCTCACTAGTTGGCAATTTTACTTTTCAGTGCGGTAATAGGTTTAGTGAATTGGCATTTTTCATGGTGATTGGTAATATCAGCTGTGATACCGAATGTGATAATGCTTTGTGAATTGAGGCCATGATCTGTTCAAAGTATTAAAATTCTAATGGCACTCATACTACATGGAAGCGTAGTAAAATTGGCCAATCAAAATTGGATGTCCGTATGCACCTTATCCACTCCTATTTGTACACAAATCGTGTTCTAACAACACCTGTTTGTACATGTACATTATCTCACTGAACACACAATTGATACAGGTTTATGAAAGCTCTTTTCACGATAGATACAAGATGACAAGAGGGTTATTCACCATCTAAGCCTATACTACATATCAGCATCAAAGAGGAGGAGCCTAACCCTCTAAACAGACAAGAAGCTATTTCACAACAGAGGAGGGAAATGGGTGAACTTACTGTGCAAGCAATTAATGCAAGTTGAAGTAAAGGTCCTCTTAAGGATAGAAATGACCAGAAAGATGATGAGAGAAAAAAGGAATGAAAGATGAGACAGGCAATATGTAATGTCATTTCAGGAGCATCTCCCATTACGTCCATCCTCCAAGCCCCCCCAGTACTGCACTGCGGCTCCCTCTGGGCTCCCGGGAGAGAGAACCACCCATGAGATAGAGCAAGGAGGACCACATGCAGCGCTCAGTGCTATTTTTTGCCCCAACATTTTCCACAGCATCCTGCAACTATAAGAGAAACAGAGAGCGGCTATTGCAAGCGGAAAGGGAGCCGGAAGATAGACTGAACATTCATTGTTAGCAAGGTGTAAAGGGAGAAATGGGGATTCAGAAACATCCTTAAAGTTGATCAATTACAATTTCTATAAACAGAAAGGCTGCAGCCAAGCAGCATTAATGTCATTCCATACAACATACTGCTGACACGTCAATGCTGTGGAGCCCTCCACAGTACACAAACTGTCCTCCTCCTGTGTGTACCTCCCACCATCCTCTGAACTGATCCAGGGGGGGGGGGGGGTTGAGGCAGACCTAAAAAGCAGATAGGCAAGACCAGCCAAGAAAGCAGACCCCCCCCCCCTTCCTCCTCCTGCCCACTAGGTTTTTTAAAACATTACTGTATCTGTAAACCATGTAAAACACATGTGACAGGCAGATAGCTGATCACAGAGTGGTGAGTAATGCTGAGCCACACAGTTTTGGGAAGTTTGGAGGGCAGAGGGAGAAAGTTTGTAAGGCAGTGGGAGAGGCAAGGAAAGCCGGCAGGAGCCACAGTACTGCTGTATATGCTGTACAGACAGCTGGTAATGGGGACGTGTTTGTACACCACAATAGGCAACGAGTGGGTCTTCCAACCTCTTCACTGATCAGGGTCCAGTTTGTGAGAAACACTTCTCAATTAAAAGAAAACTTCAAATTACAAGTATCAACTGCGTATATACTGGGAATGCCCATTCTTTGTACAAATTATGTTGGGAGTTAGGGCATTTTATGCAGCTCAATACAAATATTTTTTTTTTGTATAGTAGAACGGGATAAGAATATTTTAGAAGGTTTCATTGCAGTCTGTGTCCCCGCTGTGAGCTTTATCCTCACTTCCTGTTCATGAGACCACTGTGGGGGCCTTGTTGTTTCAGGATGAAAGTTAGTAATCCCAGGGACAGGAAATGAGGAACTGGAATACAAAATGGATTCAAACTTCCCCACCCTACAAAAGTGTGTTAGCCAACCTTTGGCTTCATTACAGAGCCGTCCTTTCTCCCTGCCCAGGAAGTGATGGAAATTCTCCAAGATAAAGACACCGGTAAGACAAAAAAAATAAAAATCCCTTCCTATATAGCAAAGCAGGTACATTGAGCGCCTGGTAATTTGCACACCGCCATGGACTGCAATGTTATATGCACTAATAGTGGCACCAAGAGTACAATTTGGCCATTGGCAATAGCCAAAGCCTGAAGAAGGTATGGGTAGTGTTTCTAGTAGGGGATGGATTAGGAAGCAACCATGAGTAGAATTAGTGTCTTCTTAAGGCCCAAACACACGGCATACATTTGTCTGTAGTTGTGAGGCAGCGACAGACAAGCGACAACAGCATATTTATGGCAGCGACAATTTGAGTTTGCGACAGTTGTACACGCGACAACAGAAAGAGTGAAGACACGACAGAAACTGTCCGCCACAGACTACGTGTAGTTGTAGCACTATGGTAGCAACTCTGCTGTCTGTAGAAGACTTTTGTACGCACGGCAGGGCACCAACAGACTAAGCCACAGTTCCTGAGACAAAAAAGTCACAAGAGATTCACCGGATGAATCGGTTAAACATGGCTGTGTCTGCTGACAGTCTGTCTCTTGCAGTGTCCACACAAACCGTCGCACGAACCATCTCTCAACACGTGTCTCTACAGACATCTGTACGCCGTGTGTATGGGCCTTTACTTTAAAGTTGATCTAGGATTATGCAAAAGTTAAATTTACATGTATACAGCACAAAAAAGGACTAGTCAAATACAGCCAAGGTGAAATTCGACTTATCCATTTTCAAGCTGTAGAACTTTGCACACAAAAATCAGCATCTTATTGACCATTCCTACTTAAAGGGATACTGTAGGGGGTCGGCGGAAAATGAGTTGAACTTACCCGGGGCTTCTAATGGTCCCCCGCAGACGTCCTATGCCTGCACAGCCACTCACCGATGCTCCGCCCCACCTCCGGTTCACTTATGGAATTTCAGACTTTAAAGTCTGAAAACCACTGTGCTTGCGTTGCTGTGTCCTCGCTCCCGCTAATGTCACCAGGAGCGCACTGCGCAGGCCCAGTATGGTCTGTGCCTGCGCCGTACGCTCCTGGTGACATCAAGGGGAGCGAGGACACAGCAACGCAAGCACAGTGGTTTTCAGACTTTAAAGTCTGAAATTCCATAAGTGAACTGGAGGCGGGGCCAGAGCATCGGTGAGTGGCTGCGCAGGCATAGGACGTCTGCGGGGGACCATTAGAAGCCCCAGGTAAGTTCAACTCATTTTCCCCCGACCCCCTACAGTATCCCTTTAATACCTCCGGTGTGCATCAACCAAAATTTTCTTTTCTTTTTTTAGCACTGATGTGCATATCTACTCTTACAAAAACACAAAAAAATTTTTTACAGTTTGTGTAGCTGACTTGTTTTCCTCTTTCTAATGAATTATGAGTTGTTGCCTTTGACCTCTCCTTGGCGTTGGTATGTAGCGCAAGGTTACAGTAGCAAAGTAATAATAACAATAATAGGACTTAACGTGTTGCTCTTGTAACTGGAGATGGATAATGATGTTCAGTCTAGGCCATGCTCACAGCACAATACCAGCACTACATGCTACAGTTAGTAGATTAGTATCACAGGTCCTGCATAGCCAAGACTCACGTGCATTAGCAGAGTAGTGCTCACACTACAGCATGGAGTAACTCACAGCAACCAATCACAGAGCAGCTGTCTTCAATTTAACATTGACCAATATACTGCTCAGTGCTGACATCTAGTGGACTGCTGTGGGTTACTGCATATATCAATGCTCTATGCCAGGGGTAGGGAACCTTGGCTCTCCAGCTGTGATAAAACTACAAATCCCAGCATGCGTTTGCCTTTATTAATCATGTGTGTGGCTGTCAGACTCCTGCATTGCATTGTGGGACTTTTAGTTCCTTAACAGCTGAGAGCCAACGTTCCCTACCCCTGCTCTATGCGATATGTTATTTGACAAGGCACAGAAGTAGTAAATCAGGAGGATTCTTCTACTGCAAGTGGTTAGGCAAGTTCCTCACACACACAAACAGCAAGCAAAAGCCGTCATTACCTGGTTTTAGATACAGAAAAAGTGGCTCATTTCAGCAGATCGGCTTGAAGGGCTGAATATAATTTTCTAGTTAATAACTGGGAGATCACACAACATCAGATGTGCAAAGGCAGATGTTGAAAGTTTCTAAATTAAAGCCCAAATCCAGCCAAACTTTTTTTTCCTCTTTTTAGTTCGCTTTGGAAAAACTGGGGTAGGTTTATCGATTCTGTCAGGTTGTTTTGGCCGTCTGTGTCACTACTGTGGAGAATTTCCTTCACACCCTGCCTCTGAAATCTACCTGGCCCTCAAATTAATATCATGGTTTCAGCATCAGAAACAATTGTATGTACTGCTGTATATGGGTCTTTAGTCCCCGCCACTCCGCTGAGGCTTACCCTAGACTGTATTATATGGAATCCCCCCCCCCCCCGGTTAGAAAATAAATCAGGGGGATGAAAGATTTTACAACTTAATCTATAAATAAAGGATCACAAAAAATACAAATAAGCAATTGTATTCATGATGTTATTTTGACTACACCTCCTCTTTAAACCCCATGCAATGTTTAGATCGATTGCAAAAAAATTTGCATATGTTTACACGAACAACGCAAAAATGCATAGAAAAGGGGCATTTTTTTGGGGTGTGTCTTATAAGGCAAAAAATGCGGTAAATCTTAAGGTACATAAACACGTCTGATCTTTCCAAACGACCGATCGTTCAGACTGGTCGTTTGGATGTCAAATTGGGCGTGTATACAAATGATCGTTCAGCTGATAAGACTGGTTTTGACAGTTCCACCAAGCGGATCCGTCAAAACTAGCGTTATCAGCTGAACGACCGTTTGTACACACGCCCGATTTGACGTCCAAGCGACCATTCCGAACGACCGGTCATTTGGAAAAAATCAGACGCGTGTACGCACCTTTACCTACCATTCATATAAATACTCACAAAACACTATTCCTAAGGATACAAAAACATTAATGTGTAAATTAAAAAAAAAAAAAAAAATCAGCATGGCCTCCACTCTGACAGTGGTAGACACTGGTGGTCCTGAGGAAAGAGGGGTGAAGCAATAAAAAGTAGACTGAGGGGTGCAGGTCTAGTTTAGGGGACCCAGCAGGAAACCTCTTAGGAAACAGTTCTACGATCAAAGCACCCTCTACAGCGCAAATTGTTGTGATTGGCCGGATAGTGTGGATGTAGCTTACTACAACCAATCTGAAACCTAGCAGTTTGAGAAAGTGTTGTCCAGCCAATCGTGGTAGCAGAATTTCCCTATGACATTTCCTGCTGGGTTCCCTAAACTAGACTAGCGCCGACAGAGGTTCTAATTCTTCTCTATGTTGCAAAAAAGAGAGAGGCTTCTGTCCTTGGTGGAGAGATTTACTCTCTGATGGGAAGTGTATGAATTTCTCCCAGATGGGAACAAACAAACTGTTCAGCCCATTTCATAACTAAAAGTTGTGGCTGGAGCTGGGCTTTCAGGGGCAGATGTTTTGTTATGTTCAGTGGAAGAGGCAATAATGGATCATGCTAAGAGAAATCTCCCAGCACCACTTTTTCCTGTATGGAGAACTGGGTGGGGATTATGGTTATTGGGACAGCCTTCAAAACTGCCCCAGAAACAGACAATGCAACAAAAAACAGCCTACTAATGAGCCACTCGGAGCATCCATGTCCTCCCAGTCTTCTGCAGCATTCCATGGCAGGACTTATTTTATGTTTGCATAGAAGCTTTGTAATTGGCTGATGCAAAACAAATTACTTTTAAAGTACCTAGTTAGGTGCCCAGGCAGTGTTCTCAGAATGTCCTATCTGTACCTGCTCCTACTCTGCTGCTCTCAATACCAGCAATAAACTCACACAGTACAGAAGTCAGGTGAAGTATCAGCAACTGTCTGTTATGTGTCAGTGCTGGCCATTGCTGCCTGTTGCTTTCTATGTGCTGTGGCTTGCAATCAACGGACTGTACAGGGCCCGGAGCAGTGCTTTTCAGCGCTGCTAGATTTGGACGCAGCCGGCGCCTCCATAGACTTTAATAGGAATCATTCCTATTGAAGTGCTCAGTGAGTAACGTCGGCTCCGTCAGAAGACAGAGCCGAAGTTGCTTAAAAACATAATAATTCGGCCTCCAGCAATCGCTGGAAGCCGAATTATTTCATTCCCCCACTATCCATGGCGGCCTGGAGGGGGAATAGAAATGAAATCGGCCCGGACTTGTGCAGAAGCAGGATCAGCTATATAACGCTGTATCCTGCGCCCAAGTCTACCGGCGCCGATTTCAAATGTACGCTACAGGGCCGGCCCTGCCAAGAAGCTGACTGAATCAAGTGATTCAGGACGACAGACTAGGGGGCAGCATCAGCTTTACACTGAGCCGACATTTGTCAGTCTCTGACAGACTCACAGTGCACAGAGTTTGCCTGCTGAGAGTCTGAGCGCTGTCCCCACCCCTTAATATCCACTGCACTCTGCTAGTCTTTTCCCCTAGGATGGGGGTGGGGGCTCAGCCTCACAAGTTTGCTTCAGGCAGAAAAAAGTCTAGAACTTGCACTGGGACTGTATTTAGTTATGAATTGATGGCAGTTTTTCATTGGCTGAAGAGATTTTATATGGAAAGATTGCTCTGGAATCTAGTGCGAGTATGGCTGTCCCCTGACACTACTGACTAAGTCATCAGCAATTGCTCACATTGGATCACAAATAATCCAACGTCTATTGTAATAATGGCAATCATAACAAGTCCGCTGACTGCTCCTTTGTCTATGAAACAGAAATGTCTGCCAACTAATTCGTCTGTACAATGAAATCCCAAGATGAGCTTTCTGACGACCATTATGAAAAATGTGTACCTTTAGTGTAGCCACAGGTTGGTTCAGAGCTATGAGATATATTATACATAGAAGCAGCTCAAACACCAGCTTATTAGAGTACAAACACAACAGTAAAAGACTTAAAGCCCACATCTTCTCTAAAAAGTATTCCAAGACCGAAGTCAGGCAAAACAAGAGAATAGCCCAGAAAGTCTGATGCACCAGTAGGCAACTTGCTTCATAAAGAAATCTCCTATTTAGCGGTTTAGGCCTCAAACTTTAGTTGCACTGTAAACTTTACATGAGTAATAAGTATCTGCACAGGGGGAGGTTTTTCGTTATATTGGAGAATTTAGAATGGGCAGGAGTTAATGAAGAGGAAAATGGCTGGGCTATCAGTATACAAATCCTCACTTTGTAGTATTGGGTTTAAAAATATAGTTTTACATTATTTCTACATACATATGGAAAAAGAATGTAATACAGTTATAAGGCAAGTGCTGTCAAGTACATTTTAGGGTAGCTTTACTCACATTGTTACAAGGATGGGGCCCTGTGGTGAAGAGCAGTGACAGTGGAGAATCATACTTAACCTTGTTCCGGCGATGGGACAGGCCCTTTTCACTTAAAGCGGACCCAAACCAAACATTTTTTTAATTAAAAATATTTAGTTGCACCACTCTGACACATACAAAGATAAATAAACACTCCTTCAAACCTATGAGCATTTCAGTGCATGCTTTTCACCCTTCTCTTTTCATAGTTAGGGTTATACTGGGGCAGCCATTAGCAATTCCATCATTGCCGGACACCATCTACTCCACCAGTTTGCCGGAAAAATCCCAACAATTTGAAAGGAAGGGAGGGGTTCCTCCAATAAATGTAAAATATTATATATTTGTCATCATGCAGCTGAAAAAAGGGCTGCTATGTATTATTATAAATTAGAAAATAGATTTTATTTCTGAAATCTTGTATTTTTAATTTGGGTCCCCTTTAAGTATGATGCTCCGCTGCCCAGCAAGTTGGGGGGGGGGGGGGGGGGGCGGGGATGCAGCAAGTTACGCCCTTAGTGTATCTCTATAAGGACAACTCACATGCTCACTTCCTATTCTTGTCAATAATGTCTCAAGTACCAGGATGGGGAAGGAAATCTCTCCAATGGGGACACAGAAAGCAAGAAGACATCGACAGATAACACTTCCTTAATCTGTCTAAAGAAGAAGAAAGAGTTTTGGCTGGATTGGACTTTTAAAGAAAATAAAATTGGATTAACCAATTGCTTTTTTATGTTTTTTGTTTAGCTTAAAAGTTTTTGTGAGTTTAGCTTAAAAGAAAATAGTCATTTATTTTTGGATATTTAAAGAGGAACCACATCCTAGGATTGACCGTCATCCGATCAGTAGCCAATACGCCCTTTCCCATGAGAAATCTTTTCCGTTTTTCAAATGGATCATAAGGTGGGGTCTGTGTTGCTGATATTGTGGTGAAACCCCTCCCACAGTGTGATGTCAGCACCAGGGTAGTGACATCACACTGTGGGAGCCTTGTTGCACTGTGGGAAATAACAGCTGTTTCTAACTCCCAAAAATGTGTCATCTCTTTCCACAGACATCACCTGCCAGCAGTAAAGATATTACCATGTGATAAATGTCAGAATGTAAATCAGGGAGAGGAACGATTTTACAATGGGCAAACATTGACTGAATAATTTATACATAATTGTAAAAATTAAGCATTTTTTTGTTACGTTCTTTTCACTGCAGTTCCTCTAAGTGATTTACTCGTAGGATTTTTTTTTATTTACTGTATATACACGTGGGTAAGCCGGCCTAGTTGTACCCCAAAACATGGGTAAAAAAAGGTTTGTGCATTTATCCATAAATACTACCCATGTGCTCAGCTTATCTGTGAGGCCCTGTATGCACTGCACATGCTGGAACCATTGCCTAATGGTGTGTACACACTTGAAAGATTAATGAAAGAGCTTAGACCAATTTTACCACCTTCCCTGTAGTATGAGAGCCATACTCTACACAGTCTATTCTATTGAGCTGAACTCATCAGATCAAAATCTTTGCAAGATGCTGCACACAAAGATGCTGTACACATTCAAAAGATCAGTATCAGCAAAAGATCTGTTTCTACAAAAGATCCGTTGCTGCAAAATGCATTCAGTCTGTGATATCTGCAGATCCTCATACACACCTTGTTTAACCTCCTGAGCGGTCTGGACGAGCTCAGCTCGTCCATCACCGCCGGAGGCTGCCGCTCAGGCCCTGCTGGGCCGATTTTTATCAAATAAAGTGCAGCACACGCAGCCGGCACTTTGCCAGCCGCGTGTGCTGCCTGATCGCCGCCGCTCTGCGGCGATTCGCCGCGAGCAGCGGCGAAAGAGGGCCCCCCTAGCCGCCTGAGCCCTGCGCAGCCGGAACAAAAAGTTCCGGCCAGCGCTAAGGGCTGGATCGGAGGCGGCTGACGTCAGGACGTCGGCTGACGTCGATGACGTCACTCCGCTCGTCGCTATGGCGACGATATAAGCAAAACAAGGAAGGCCGCTCATTGCGGCCTTCCTTGTTTATTCTGGGCGCCGGAGGCGATCGGAAGATCGCCTCCGGAGCGCCCTCTAGTGGGCTTTCATGCAGCCAACTTTCAGTTGGCTGCATGAAATAGTTTTTTTTTTATTTAAAAAAAACCCTCCCGCAGCCACCCTGGCGATTTAATCAGAACGCCAGGGTGGTTAACAGACATTCATCTGCATATCTGACAATCATCTGCAGATCTGAAGATCCATCCTGGGGGATCTGATCTGCAGATGAATGTCTGTTAAACAAGGTGTGTATGAGATCTGCAGATATCATAAACTATGAATGCATTTTGCAGGAACAGATATTTTGCAGATACTGATCTTTTGAATGTGTACAGCATCTTTGTGTGCAGGATCTTGCAAAGATTTTTATTTGATGGGGAGTTCAGCTCAATAGAATAGACTGTGTAGAGTATGGCTCTCATACTACATGGAAGGTGGTAAAATTGGTCTAAGATCTTTCATTAATCTTTCAAGTGTGTACACACCCTTAGTTAACTCTCCTGGCAGCAGTCCTTGCCTCTACTCTGCAGCTTTGGAACTCACCACTTGAACACCAAGCTCACTGTCATGTGACCTGAGTGAAGCGTGGAGCTTTAGTGGCGAATTCCAAAGCTGCAAAGAAGCGGAGAACCAGAAAAGGTAACTATAGCAACTGCAATGTTTCCATCGCACGCTCTGCGTAGGGGGCCACTCTTCCAATGTGCACTCTGCACTGGGGCTGTGGCGAGACAATGGGGATTGGGCTTATCTGCGGGTAACCCATTTTTAGTATAGAGGCTTCTCTGCAGGCCTATTAAAAAGGTATATATGGTAATTGGGAACACATTTTTAAAAATGGCACTATTTGATGAGAGCTTTACTAGCAGTTCTGACTGGAAATCTTACTAGAATTATCTACAGGATCCATTAGGATAGGTCTGTCTTCGATATATCCATTGTTCTAATTACTGAAGCAGAATGCAAAGTCCTGATTTGCACTATTTTTAGTGCACTATTGCAGAGAAAATGGACATGACAAAAACAGCAGCAAATCCACCCCACACCCCTCTCACCAAACCAGTTCTCTCTCTCACTGTCTGTGGTCAGAAAACACAAAAGACACCAATACCAAACTGTACATGGGCGGACAACCCATCCAGGCGAGTCAGGTTTTCAGCAAAGATAATCTTTTATTCTAACACGATCTCTCATCCTCACCCTGCATATTGCTCAACTGAAATGGTAAATATTGGCTTTTTCACACCCAAAGAATGTCTAAGGGAACCCAAGGGGTACATGAGATGGGCTCCACAAAGAACATTGGGTGTAGTTATCAGTCTGTTCATGTAATGCTAGGGATTTACTGTATTTTTCAGCATATAAAAAAAGACGCACCTAAGTTTAGAGGGGAAAAACCAGGGCATAAATAAAAATAAAAACTAAACCTGTTGCATCTGTGGTCCAGAAGCATCTAGTAGATGTCCTCCCCCAATTTTTGTGCCCCCCCTCATCCTCCTCTGCTCCCCATGTATAGTTATAAGCAGCGACAGCACGGTGCACCTAATCCATCAGATCCCGCGATGATCAGACCTCTCGTCTCCCTCAACTTCCGTTAGTGCTGACTTCTGCTCATCGAGTCAGCATAAGCCGTCATTGGGGGAGCCGTGAGGGAGAATAGGCCTGATTGCTGCGGGCTCCGATGGATTGGGTGAGCTGTGCTGCTTATAACTATACAGGGGGAGTGGAGGACAACACAAGGTGGGGAGCGGAAGGGGACAATGCAGGAAATCCCCGATATCACGGTGGGTTGGCAGTTCATATCAGCGGGTGTTCGTAAGTTGGGGTCTCCCTATACAGTATTTGGCATATAAGACGCAGTGATTTTTTCTAATAACCCAAAGATATGGCACTTAATGTCGAAGTAACATTTTCTTCTGCTCAGAAATCCTACCAGGCGAAGGTGCAGGAGGAGCAAAACAAATATTAAAATGTAACATTTTGTAAGACTTATGGAGAGCTTTTCTTTTAAATTGGATCTTTCAGTCCTAAAGAAAATAAATCGGATATATAAAACATTACAGATTGCCTCTTATGAACAAACAGAGACAAGGATGATTTTTCACGGTTGGCATTCAGCTTTAAAGGACCATTATAGAAAAAATTGTGACATTCTGCTATTTCCATTAGTGTCATTAACATTGCCGCCACATCTCAACCCATCATAATTGCTACTGCAAAATCCTTGAAGGTTTGTTTTTCTTAAGAGCCTTAGGTCTCAGCATTGGTTCGGCGAAAGTAAACACCTTGCAGCTGCAGTCATGGAAAGATTATCAAAAACACTAGAAAGAGGGTAGAGTGTTTTGTGGTGTGGCACACATTACCATAGGGTTTACGGGTGTATAAACCAGGATGAAGCAACACCCAACGTCATAACTGACAGTCCAAAGTTATGGTCGGTTGCCACGTTTGTTGCAAATCGATTATTTCTTAAGTCAACACCAAGATTGACAATTGTTTTGGCGCCACGCAGGGTCCCCTTCATCACTTTCTGGTGAAGGAGACCCTGCGTGTCCCCCAAACAGTTGTCAATCTTGGTGTTGACTTAAAGGAAACCAGAGAAGAACGCTTTGGCACAAAATAAACAGATCCACCAATAGATTTTAGGAAATAAATACTACTAGCGGACCCGCGGCTTAGCATACGCCGCATAAGAGGGTAGCGGGCAGGAAGGGGGGTTCGGACCCCCCCCCTCACCTGGGTCCCCCATCTGCGCTCCACCTCCAGCTTAAGCTCAGCAGCAGCCTCCGCTATTAGTAAGAGGCAGCGGGCGGGGATGACTCACCTCTTCCACGTTCCACTGTCGTCACAAGTGGATGGCATTGCAGGAAGTGACGACAGTGGAACGTACGCTGGAACGCGGAAGCGGTGAGTCATCCCCGCCCACTGCCTCTTACTCATAGCGGCGGCTGCTGCTTAACTTAAGCTAAAGGGGAGCGCAGATGGGGGACCCAGGTGAGGGAGGGGGGGTCCGATCCCCCTCCCCACCGCTGTGCCCAATACCCCCTTCCTGCCCGCTACCCCCTCCAGCTCGGCGGCTATGTAGGACCGCCCCTGGGGGCACTGAGCTACTACTTGCTTGGACCGGCCCCATCTTGCTTGGACCTACCCTAGGGGGCAGGGCGCTACTTCTTGCTTGAAGGTTGAGGCACTTAGAAAAAAAGCAGAGCCAGAAGGGGGCAGGCTTGAGCTTGAACAGACTCCGCTATGAGGATTCCTGAGCAAAGCCAGACTGAATGCTCATTCGGGGATTTTATCAGGGCTGATAACAAGCAGGCTGAGCAGTTAAGGATGAAACAGAGAGCAGGGTAGGTGTTTTCTCTAATGTTTCCACTGATCTATATGGTAAAATACATGAGGGTGCTTAGTCTCTGGTTAACTCTAAGCATTGAGAAATAATCGAATTGCAACAAAAACTGTGTTTTAACTAACCTTTGGACAGTTGCAGAACACTAGAAAGATGGAGGATGAACTCTGCAATAAATGAAAAACATTTTGAGGAACCATTTCTACTGCGCAGTGCATGCAACACTGGATGAACACCTTTGAAGGACTTTATGTAAAACAACGCTCACAGATGACTGAGCATTCCTTTATCTAGGACCATACGACACTTGTCTCGAGGGAGAAAATGCCAGGAAAATGAGATTGAATACCAATGTGAACAAAGATGTAACAGAAGCAAAAACAAAATCCTTATACACCAATCGCCAATAAACCTGCCTAATAATAATGTGTAGGTCCCCCTGCTGTCAAAACAGTAAAGTGTGACGCTATTGTAAGTTTTGATTTGAAAGATAAAGAAAAGTTCATCAAATACAATGCAAAATTACCTGAAAATAGATCAAAGGGGAATTGCACCTTCCTGCATGATCCACTTCTGATGTGCGCATGTCCATTGTAGGTGTTTTCTGCCATGGACATGGGCCATCAAAGGCCCTATTGCATGTCTGCAGCTGTGCAGCTCAATTTGCATCAAGCCATGTTGCACTGCCTGTTCTGAAGTCTATTTTAGCCAGTGCCCATGATGTGGTTACCAGTTTACTGCATACTGGGACACCCACCCAGTTGTTTAAAGGCTGGGTCACACTTTTATGTGATAATCAGACAATTTCTGCAAACGTTTTGTGCACAGTTGTGCAATATAGGTTTTTTTTCTCTTTACAGTATCCACTAATTTATATGGAAAACCGTATGTGTTGTGCAGGATTGTAGTGCAGGTTGTATTTTCTTTTTATAATGCTATGCAAAACCACATGTCTCGGGAAAATGTCTTTTTTTTGCCTGCGGCGCAAAACAGGATGTGCCCGTGTGACTCCTGCCTTAGAGACAGTCCTATTTGGTCATCAGAGCTTCACATGTTGCCCAAGTCAAATTTGCTCAGCCCCGAGCACTTGCCCATTTTTCCTTCTTGCATCACCTTCAAGAACTGGACTGTTCACTTTCTGCCTAATGCCTCTTGACAAAAGCAAAAACTAATTGTAAAAAAAAAAAAAGAAAAAAAAAAAAAAAGTATTCAAGGTTTCTAATTAGACCTGTCTGATCTGTGTGGAATGTATACATCCTCCCTTGGTGGGTTTCTTCCTGGTGCTCTGTGTCTTCACATATCCCAAAAATGTACATATGCAGCTGACCATAGCAGACAGACAGACACTCTCACAATCACACTCTTCTCCTTAGCTGCAAATAAGCTTTGATTCCTACTGAAAAAAAAAAAACCTTTATGAATGTTATCCCGGTTTATACTGAATTCTTAGCAGGTGACAGAGAATAAGTGAAGATGACGGATGAGGGTTGTCAGAAAAAAAAATAAAAAAAAAATAAATTGGCATTTCTGAGCAATTTTTTTCCCGCACAAAGGGCTTGATTCACTAAACCGTAATAACTCAAACATCACACCTTATCAAAGATATCACACCTTAGAGTACCATAGCGAGCGCTACGAACCCGCAGGGGCTCAGGGCAGGACAAGTGCCATTGCCAATTAACAGGCATAAGTTTGTAGCGCTCGCTATGCAACGTTGAGAAGGCGTGTTAACGTAGAGAAGGCGTGTTAACGTTGAGAAGGCGTGATGCCTTTGAGAAGGCGTGATATTGGAGTTAAAACAGTTTAATGAATCAAGCCCAAAGTGTGGTACTCTGAAAATGCACATGGCTCCCTCCTGATTTCCTGTATATTTTTTCTTACCTCCCTGGCGTTCAATTTCCCCAGGATTTCTGTGCAAAAAGTGATCAAATTCATTTTTATAACTTTTTTTACCTGTAACTTGCCAAAATGTGTCAAGCAAGGGTCTAGTATACAGTGCAGGAGAGTATTGATGTGTATGCACGTTTATACTGTTCACAGCATGTTTTATATGGACGGAGAATCGTCAATACCGCTAGGGAGGTTAATAATAGCTGCTTGCCCAACTAAATCTAAAGTTAAACAAGCCAAATTAAGTAACCATGATGCTTTGCATAAATTTTAAGGATTACATTTGCCAGTGACATTTTTTAAATTAAATTATTTGTGTAGTTGTGCTTGCTGGTATTTACCCATACAGGCTTCAGACCTCTCCTGCTTGTTGTTATTTTCTGGTACCAGAGAGGTGGTCTGGCAGTGTTTACAATCGTCACCCTGTGAACTACAAAGCTCCACCTACTCATCTAGATGCAGGTTTTCTACAATGAGTACCCCCTACTCTAAATGTCATATGATCACACCTGACTGACCTGCTCCCAGCTGCAGCCAGAGATGAGTGAAAGTTGTGTGACCGTAGAAGTACATCTGACTTCCTAACAGAAATAGGTGTTTTGTCTACCATGTCCAAATGCTTATATACACTGTCAATATTGTAAAGAAACATCCTGATTGAATAAAGAGGAACTTTAACCAAGGATTGAACTTCATCCCAATCAGTAGCAGATACCCCCTTTCCATGAGAAATATTTTTCTCGAATAGAGCATGGGGGGGGGGGGGGGGGGGGGGGGGGGGGGGGGGGGGTGGGGGGGGCAAACCCCCCTCCCACAGTGTGATGCCATAACCATGGTCCTGACAGTTTGCTGTCTGAGATCTCACGGCATCGTGGGAAATAACTTTTTCCAACTGCAAGCAAGCAATATCTCCCTCTGCGCATTAACTACTAGTAATGAACATTCTGTACAGATCACCTGGCAGAACTAAAGATGTCACCACCAGTGATACGTTTGAGAAAGAAAAATTCTGGAGAGGAAAGATTTTACAATGGGACAAAACACTGACTAAATAATATATAAATTAATTTGGTAATCAATTACATTTGTCTAGTTTGTTCTAGATTTAGAGGAAATCCTGAAAAGGGACAAGAGCTTACTTTTTAAACCCCCGTATGAAGGATTTTGCAATGCTGCCATTACACAGATGATCATGGGGTAGCAGAATGTCATTTGTTTCTACAGTGATCCTTTAAGTCTGAACGACCCATGACAGACCTTGAATGAAGAGAAGACAGCCCTGAGCTAAGTTTTCTCAGCTCATCTGGCTGGTGATACAGAAATGCAATGAGATGCAGAGATCTGGGGAGAAAGAAAGCTCAGCACAGAATGACCAAAATGATCACCGACCTTTGGGGTTTGCGCACGCTCCCAGTTTCCGAGACGCTCAGGTTGCTAATGGATACCGCTTCACTGTCCGGACCCTCCATGCCATTGCTGGTCCAGTCCTTCCTGCTGGCTGCTGTCCTCCCAGGCATCATGCAGCTGGTACTTGGTGGTGCTGAGAGGAAGGAGTGGCTGAAGAGGATGCAGCATGACCTTTCTCCCCATCACCCTGGAGGTGATGTCAGCACTGGGGAATTCTTGGTCGGATTTAGTTGCATTGTCCATAGTTGCTGCATAATCCAGCATGAGCGAGGCTTCATCATCCTTAGTCAGTAGAGTCTGTGGAAGAAGCAGAGCATTGTGATGATGAGAAGGAGTATAAGACTTTTTACAGCTGAACTCCCCTTCAGGAGGCATAAAAGAAGAACCGATACTTCAGTTTTCAGCCTGACCAGATTGAAATCCAATATGCCATTATTAAATGCAATTGCTTGAAACAGGTCCTGCAACTGCTGGTACTGGGCACAACTCCTGTGTTCTACTCAGATAGCAAGCTCCAGGCAAAGTCTCTCCTCAGCATTGCAGTGTCCTCAATACCCATAAAACCCCACCCTAAAAGCAAAGTAAAAATTCACTGTAGCGCTCATCCCTCCCCCGCTTTCCAAAAGCTCTACTAAGGGCAATCTAAAATTGCAACAGTACAGGTAGCCTCCAGTTAAAGGAGTTATCAGGCATATTCAAAGAAAATAAGTGCTACTTACCCAGGGCTTCCTCCAGCCCCTTGCTGCAGCTCTGCCCGCAGCCGTCCGCTGAATCTGCGTCCCGGTCCCCAGCGATGACGCCAGGGCGACCTCCAGGTCGGCTGGACTGCGCCGCTGTCAATCACCGCCACGTGGGCCAGAGCGGACTGCCCGCTCCGGCCCACGTGGCGGTGATTTGACAGCGACGCTCGCACAGGCTGGAGGTCGCCCTGACGTCATCGCCGGGGACTGGGACGGAGCTGCAGCGAACGCTGCAGGTAGAGCTGCGGCAAGGGACATGCTGGAGCTTGGGGCTGGAGGAAGCCCCAGTTAAGTAGCACTTATTTTCTTTGAATATGCCGGATAACTCATTTAAAGAACAAAATAGGGATTGTAGGTCAGTACTTAACCTGAATCTGTTAAGTTGGAACACTGTGCCATCTCTATCCCCTGTACCTCCTCTAAGCAACCCCAACCCCCCCCCCCCACACACACACACACACACCCGTGCCTCCTCTGTCGAGGGGACCGCAGAAAAATGTAATTTAAATAGTTTAAAATAATTTTAATTTTTAAAATCTATTTTCTGAAAAACTTCAAGGTATTTAAAAAAAAATTGCCTTGTTCCCACAGAATCACAATTTCACATTTTCATGCTGGTTGTATCAGTGGATTGTTGAAAAGTCCGGTGATCATAAGTCAGGGACTACCTGTGTTCTATTTTCCATCAGAATTTGACTAGCTACGGATTTATGGCGTTGGAAATACCCAAACGCTACCTGTTTTACCTGTTAGTCAGCAGCACATAAATCCATGTCAAGGATAGATTTGGCCTTCGGGTCTCCCTCGGTGCTCCCAATGGTACAATCTGTAGAGACCCTGCTTTAGGCATAGCGGATCATTCACCTCTTTTAACACTCATATCGCATAGAGCCTCGAAAGACCGCCTATGGCGTATTTCTAGGTTCTATATTCAAGAGCCACAGATTCATTCCAAAGTAACAGCCCAAATTACTGAATACTGGGAACTTAATGCAAAATCTGCCTCGGATAATGTGTATGGATGCCGGCAAGGCGGTTATTAGGGGTCATTACATGTCGGCACTTAAACTAGTTCAATGCAACTTCCCACAGATATATTGAAGCATTAGAACAAGCGACCATAGATGTCGAACGTACTTTTAACCGTACTCTTACTATAGATTCCCTGGCGCATATGACAGAGTGCCCTGAGACAATGGAAACTGGCGTTGGTAGATATGACAAAAATACTCTACTTCATCAATCACAAAGAATTTTTGAATTTAGAGAGAAAAACAGCAAATTATTGGCTTGGTTGTCAAAAGAAAATATCTCCCCTACAATCCCATCCATTAGTAACAGATCTGGGGAAATGTTCGTAGATCCTGAAGCACTCAGACATTTGTCTCCTTTTACCAGATTTATACACTTCTAGAGCTAATTACAATGAAGATGACCTCCTGAGATACTTACAACAGATTAATATTCCCAATTTCTCAGAGGACACCCCGCCTGCGCCTTAGATAAGGCCATTACAGTTGAGGAGGTACAGCAGGCTATCTCAGAGATGAAACCAAGCAAATCTCATGGTCCAGAGGGCTCCCTGCTGAATTCTAACATACCTACTCCAGTTTGTTGGCAGGTAACTTTGTACAATATTTAATGGGTTTTGGAAGAGAGATCTTCCTCTACACTTCAATGAAGAAATTATTATTGTTATTCTAAAACCTAACAAGGATCCCAATAACTGCGGCTCTTACAGGCCCATATCATACTTAATTCTGATGTAAAAATCCTTGCCAAAATCTTAGCAAATAGACTGAAGGCGGTTATCACAGATGTAGTGCATTGTGACCAGACTAGCTTTATGCCAGGATGCAGCCTGACATTAATATTCGAAGACTCTTTACTAATATCTCACTACCCTCGCATGAATCATAGACAGTACTGTGGCCTCCTTAGACACAGAAAAAGCATTTGATTCTGTAGAATGCCTTATCTGTGGCGCTTCTAAATCCATTTGGGTTTTGGCATACATTTATCTCTGGGTAAGAGCACTGTATCGTGCCTTAACAGCTCGAATTAAAACCGGTGGTGCTATCTTGTCCATTTCCGTTGTCTCTGGTACCTGCCAAGGATGTCCGCTATCTCCTTATCTATTTGCATTAGCCATTGAACCATTAGCTATTATGCTGAGAGACTCAGTCGAGGTCAAGGGAATACCAGTTGGCTCGCTTATTGAAAGTTTCAATGTATGCAGATGATACTTTACTGTACGTTGGAGACCCAGAGGCCTCTCTTAAAGCTGCCCCTTTCAATAATTAATAAGTTCGGGGGTTACTCTGGTCTTAGGGTTAATTTGAAGGAGTCCGTTTTAATGCCCTTAGATAACTTTGATACTGCTCGCTATCCCAGCCCACTACAATGGGTTAATACATTCAAATATCTAGGGATTTAGGTTACTGGGCGCTTAAAGTGAACCTCCGGACTAAAAATCTACTCAGCAGAACTGAAAAGGCTTGGTGTTTTTTTTAACAGTTCACAGCATCAGAAACTGTTTTTCTACCAAAGGATCATTTTTAGCTGCATTTTTAGCAAAGCTCCACCCATCAAAGAAAACTGCCGGGCGTTTTTTCCTGATGCTGTGCAAAGCATGATGGGATTTCCCATGTTATTCACGTTGCCTAGCAACTGGGAGGGGTGATCAGCACACAGGACAGTTGGGAACTGTGTCTCATGCTCCCTGTCACCTCCTTTCAAACCAAAAAGATGGCTGCCATCATGAAATCAAACATTTGCCTGTTCTTTTAAAACAGGGTGGGAAAGAGATTATATTACCTATTTTAATTAACATAACTAATGTAACTAATGACAGTATGTTTGCTCTTCAATCTTAATTTGCAGCCGGTTGTTGACAAGCTCAAGCAAAAAATGATGGCGTGGAAGACTCTCCCTCTTTTTTAATCCCTCCCTCTTCTAATTTTTCTCCAAAACCACAATCATCCCTAAATACTTCTTTAAAAAACTGCACTCATTAATCTCTAGCTTTATCTGGGGAGAGAATGTACCAAGGGTTAGTCTTCCTACCCTACAATTACCAGCAGACCAAGGTGGCCTTGCACAACCCAATATGTACTTGTATTATTGTGCTGCTGTTTTGGTTACAGTACGGTGGTGGTTCTCTCAAGTCACTTATAATGCTGCTGTTGCGGTTGAAGGGGCTAGGCTGTGTTCTTAAGAAAAACTCTCCTGGCTTTCAGAGGGACCAAGAGTAACTCCAGATGTACAGCCCCTATATCTACCTCGGTTAAAATTTGGAAGGATAAGCTCAAATATACTGATGGAGCAAATAAGTTATCTTCCCACACTCCTATTTGGGACCACTTCCGGATTCACTTTTCGCAAATTCCGGATCCTGGGATATGGGCCCGTCAAGGTATTAAGGCCATACAACACATTGTACAGGATCTTCTCAAAAAATTAGCATATTGTGATAAAGTTCATTATTTTCTGTAATGTACTGATAAACATTAGACTTTCATATAGATTCAAATACACACAACTGAAGTAGTTCAAGCCTTTTATTGTTTTAATATTGATGATTTTGGCATACAGCTCATGAAAACCCAAATTTCCTATCTCAAAAAATTAGCATATTTCATCCGACCAATAAAAGAAAAGTGTTTTTAAAACAAAAAAAAGTCAACCTTCAAATAATTATGTTCAGTTATGCACTCAATACTTGTTCAGGAATCCTTTTGCAGAACTGACTGCTTCAATGCGGCGTGGCATGGAGGCAATCAGCCTGTGGCACTGCTCAGGTGTTCTGGAGGCCCAGGATGCTTCGATAGCGGCCTTAAGCTCATCCAGAGTGTTGGGTCTTGCATCTCTCAACTTTCTCTTCACAATATCCCACAGATTCTCTATGGGGTTCAGGTCAGGAGAGTTGGCAGGCCAATTGAGCACAGTAATACCATGGTCAGTAAACCATTTACCAGTGGTTTTGGCAGTGTGAGCAGGTGCCAGGTCGTACTGAAGAATGAAATCTTCATCTCCATAAAGCTTTTCAGCAGATGGAAGCATGAAGTGCTCCAAAATCTCCTGATAGCTAGCTGCATTGACCCTGTCCTTGATAAAACACAGTGGACCAACCCCAGCAGCTGACATGGCACTCCAGACCATCACTGACTGTGGGTACTTGACACTGGACTTCAGGGATTTTGGCATTTCCCTCTCCCCAGTCTTCCTCCAGACTCTGGCACCTTGATTTCCGAATGACATGTAAAAGTTGCTTTCATCCGAAAAAAGTACTTTGGACCACTGAGCAACAGTCCAGTGCTGCTTCTCTGTAGCCCAGGTCAGGCGCTTCTGCCGCTGTTTCTGGTTCAAAAGTGGGTTCATGCTTCCATCTGCTGAAAAGCTTTATGGAGATGAAGATTTAATTTTTCAGCACGACCTGGCACCTGCTCACAGTGCCAAAACCACTGGTAAATGGTTTACTGACCATGGTATTACTGTGCTCAATTGGCCTGCCAACTCTCCTGACCTGAATCCCATAGAGAATCTGTGGGATATTGTGAAGAGAAAGTTGAGAGATGCAAGACCCAACACTCTGGATGAGCTTAAGGCCGATATCGAAGCATCCTGGGCCTCCATAACACCTGAGCAGTGCCACAGGCTGATTGCCTCCATGCCACGCCACATTGAAGCAGTCATTTCTGCAAAAGGATTCCCGACCAAGTATTGAGTGCATAACTGAACATAATTATTTGAAGGTTGACATTTTTTGTTTTAAAAACACTTTTCTTTTATTGGTCGGATAAAATATGCTAATTTTTTGAGATAGGAAATTTGGGTTTTCATGAGCTGTATGCCAAAATCATCAATATTAAAACAATAAAAGGCTTTAACTACTTCAGTTGTGTGTATTTGAATCTAAAATATAAGAAAGTCTAATGTTTATCAGTACATTACAGAAAATAATGAACTTTATCACAATATGCTAATTTTTTGAGAAGATCCTGTAGGTGATGAAGGTTTGTTGTCCTTCAATGCCCTCAAGCATACCTTTAATCTACCAAACTAAATGTTCTTCAAGTATTTGCAAATTCGCCATGCATATAATGCACAATTTAAGGCTGGTAGATTGCTCTTGGTTTCCTGCGATCTAGAACAAGTGGTAATGGTGAAAGACCTGGATAAGTCTTTCTCAGTCATTTATTTTGCTCTTATGAATAATACCCACAGCTTGGTAAGATGTCAATCCAGATGGAATGAGGAAGTGCCGGGGCTAGATGACACAGACTGGGAAGACATTTTAGAAAATTTTGTCAAAACACCAATATTGGCTAGAGACCGATTGCTTAAATTTAAATTTCTGCATAGAACTAACCTTATGCCTATGCGTATGCATAAAATATCCAACTCAAATTCTCCTAACTGTTCCAGGTGTGGTCTGGACCCAGGCACTATCTATCATATGTCCTGGGAATGCCCACTTAAACGTGCATTCTGGTCCGATATTATTACCTTCATTAATGACATTCTTCAAACACAGCTGATGATCTCTCCTAGGACACTTCTATTAAGTTTGCTAGATGACACTCCAGCTGGTAAATAGCCCCAATACTTAGTCAGAATATTATGTTTTTACACTCACAAGGAAATCCTCTGCACTTGGAAGTCAGATAGGCCCCCCTCTAATTATTGAAAATGTACAATCATGAAAGCTCTGCCCTTATAGCGCCTTACATACAAGAGTCCTAACTGTCCTCAGAGATTTGACAAAACCTGGGCCCCTTGGTATAATAATGTTGAAGCTCTTCCATCCGGACCGGAAGATTCATTGGGTAAGCTTACACTCTTCAGTCTTGTACAGTTCATAAAAGGTTCCCTTTGCCCTACACAAATATTTTGGCGGTAGGGAGACGTGCACCGGAGACCTTCTTCTCTTTCTCCTCTTCTCACTTCTTTCTTTCTCTTCTCTCTCTTCGTCTCTTTCTCTAGTTCTAGAGGGCAAACAAGACTTGAGGTTGTCCGAAATGGTGGTACGCTTTAAGCAAAGGGGATACCCTACCAAATTACTTCTTAACCAACTTGATAATAGACCAGGTGGGGGTAGGAGAAGGAGAGGCTCTGGTAGACAAGACAAACAAGATAGGGTTGCATTTGTTTCCACTTATAGTGTAGTCAGTAGTCAAGTGGAACGTTGTATTAAACGACATTGGAATATTCTTAGGGATTCATTACCTTATATTAAGGAATTTAATCGCCCCCCTATGTTCTGTTACAAAAGAGCACCCTCCCTTAGGAGTAAATTGGTTCATTCTGATATCAGTATTAATAAACAACCAAAGCAATGTGGCATTTTTCCCTGTTTACAATGTCATATTTGTAATAGCCTCATTAAGGGTGATACCTTTTTTCACCCTATGAGTGGTAAACGATATGCCATACGAGATAGGTACACTTGTGATTCTCGTTGGGTGGTTTATATGCTTAAATGCCCATGTGGTAAGTGCTATGTTGGCCAAACGACACAGAGATTGAAAGATCGTTTGGCCTCGCACAAATCTACCATTCGCAAAAAGAATATGGATCAGGCCGTTTCAGAGCATTTTACTACCTTTGGACACAATGTTAGTCAGCTTAGGGTTTGTGTCATCGATGGGGTTAAACAGGATAATAAAGGGGGTGATAGATTGTCTAGATTATTGAAGTTAGAATCTAAATGGATCAGAGAACTTGACACTGTGAATAGTGGGTTAAATAAAGAGTATGATTTGAGACTAGATTGGTGATACTGATAGACTCAGATATTTATAGGCCTTATTAGCTTTCTTTTATTGGATATTTTTTATTATACTACCAATCATTGATATACCATTGGTGGAAAGTGCTGAATTGATTTTTTTCATATATGGCATGATTTTTTCATATATGGCATTTTTATGTTTTTGGCATTTTTTGGCATTTTTTCAGCAGTTTCTTGGCATTTTTTGGCATTTATTTGACATTTGTTCGGCTTTTTTTGACATTTTTTCGGCATTTTTTTGGCATTTTTCGGCATTTTTTCGGCATTTTTTGGTGTTTGGTTAATTTTACGCGTATTTTTAGTTGCAAAGATTGCGTATAGTTAGGACGCGTTCATGTGGCACTTTCTAGGCGATTGTTTTATTGATACGTAGTTTTTTATACGTTTATGCGTCATTTTTTGAGCGCTTGTCTCATGTGTATATACGTCCGGCATAGATGCGTATTTTTGATCGTCAGTAGTCTAGATAGAGGATATGCATTATTACGTCATCTATACGCGTATGCGGGTATGGCGTCGCGTCGTATTGATGCGTTTATGTGTCATTTCCATGCGGATTTTGATGTTTTGTTTTCTTTAATAAAATGTTACTTTTTGGATTTTTTCTTTTTTCTGCTATTCAGCATATTCCACCATGGCATTTTGGCTGATATCTTGCCAATACATCTTAGAGGCATGCCTGATTTTGATATTTTTTTATTCAGCCATTATTGACAGTTATTTTTTGAATGTTTGGATCTTGCTCAGATCCACCAATGGGGGAGTTGGAGGTGTGACTAGATATGTAAATAGGCTGTTTCCCATCAGGTCCTCTAATTAGTATATACTCAGTGATTGGTTGTTTCTCTGTATATATGTTGGTGTTTTTGTATGTTACTTCAGAACTAGGCAGCATGAAGATGGGCAGGAGCCCGAAACAGTGGACTGTCCTGCCTTAAAGTTCTTTTTAAATTTGTATGTTTTTTTCCAATAAAACAGACTAAGCTTTTCTGAAGGTGGTGCGGATCTTTCTCTTCATTTTTCTCTAGTTCACTGACATGGCTAAAGAACAGCTGAGAATGCAGAGATGCAAATAATATCCAGCTAAATCTTCTGTTACTTACCCAGTGCCTCCCTGTCTTGGCTGCCCATTTTCATATTATGTATACACGCAGAACAAATTTTACAACTGTGTAATATTATTCTGTTTCATATGGTTGTATTTTTTTTTTTTTTTTTTTTTTTTTTTTTTTTTTACAGATTTATCAGCTGTATCAGTGATGACTTTGCTGTACTATTTCCTTAAGTACATGTTGTACTTGTTTTGTTTGAAAACCAATAAAACTTGATATGGGAAAAAAAAAATGAATGAATTTGACTTGTGCCTGCGCAGTTGAGCAGACCCGATCGGGCTTGGCCATTTCCGCCAGAGCCCATTGGAAAGCTACTACTGCACCTGCTCAGGAGCACGGTAGGTAAACATTTCAGCCACTAGTGGGTCATCACTGCATCACAACCGACAAGATTGTTGGTTGATGTTTCGGGGGCTGCCAGCGCTGGATCCCGGAAAGTGAAGAGAATGGGGGAAGCCTCATTAGGATACAGAGGCTTCCCCCTCCCAATGTAAGTACCCCCAGGGGCTGTGTTTTTTTTTTTTAGTAGGAGGAAGCCTTTAGATAATCCAGAGATTTCCCAGATCCTCCTCAAGTCCACAGCTGCTGCACAAAGCCCTCTTCTGGTGGCCGAGCTTCTGGCTGTGTACAAGCGCATTCATACTAACATGTATGGACTGTACTCGTGTGTAACCCAGTACAAGGACGCTTGTACATGGACCAAAGCACAGCCCACAAAACCACATTCAACAAATCTTATTGCATGTTTTGAGGGACCCAGCACTGGTACAGTGGGCTGCAGGAAGTCTCTGGACCACACAGAGATTAGTATTTTTTTTAAGAGACTGTAATAATAAAAAAAAAAGGGCCCATGGGGGGTTCTTACATCAGGAGGGAAAAGCCTCTGGATCCTATCCCCTGTTGTCCTCCGTCCCACGGTGGTCTCGCTGGGTCCCTCCAAAGCCACAGCCGACAATTGGTCAGGCTGCGGCGCAGGCGCTACTCCACCTGCAATATTTACCTTCCCCGGCTCCAGCGCAGATGCAGTTCTCGGCTTGGGATCAGGCAGAAATGGCCACCTGATCCCGAGCAGAGAGCCCATACTGCGCATGCGCTGGAGCCGGGGAACGTCAATTACATGGCCGCCGCTTGGAGGGGCCCAGTGAGACCACCATGGGACGGGGTAAGCCTTGATGGGGCCCATTTTTTTTTTTATTACAAGGTATCTCTAAAAATTTGTTTTAGGTACAGTTTAAAGGGAATCTTTAGAGAAGTATTTGGAGGTTGCCATATTTATTTTCTTTTAACCACTTCTGCCTAACTGGACGAATATATTACTCCAGAAAGCGCCGCTTAGAGGCCCTCTGGACAAATATATTAGTCTAGTGGTGTTGGGGCAGCTGCACGAGTATTTATGTGTGCGGACAGCTCTTCCTCGCTGCTATTAGAGGAGATCCCCCAAGCTTAACAATCCCCTGTGAATGAATCAAGATGCTTCCAATCAGGAGGCATCTTGATTCATGAATTGGAGGCATCTTGATTCATGAAAACTTAACGTTACAAAATGTGAAAGAAAAAAAAAGAAGAAAAGAAAAAGATTGAGCACTTCCTGGTATCTTCTAGGAGAGGAGAGTGGGTAATGCCACCTAGTGGCCAAAAAGTAAAATTAAAGTAAAAAAACAAAACAAAAAGCACATTATAAAGGTATAAAAGGCAGAGGATCAGTATGACAGCCAGACAACAGGTATTGCTTAAAGAGTGCCTGAGACGACAAAATGAAAAGAACCGATACTTACCCGGGGACTTCCTCCTCCAGCCCCATAAGCACCGCTGAGTTCCTCGCCATCCTCCCAACTACCTCCGTTCTTTGGCAATTGGTCCCGGTAATCTGGCTCAGTCGCGCCAGTCAGGGTCTTCTGCGCATGTGGCTGAGCCAGTTATCGGGACCGATAGTTGGAGAATGGAGGCACTTGGAAGAATGGCGAGTGACACAGCGGTGCTTATGGGGCTGGAGGAAGCCCCCGGGTGAGTATCAAATCTTTTTATTTTGTTGTCTCAGGTTTTCTTTAACCTCCTTGCGACCGCCTTGGAGGTCGCAAGGTGGCAGCCCCAGGACCGCACAATGCCAATTGGCGTGAACCGCGGGGGACATGTTTTGCTGGGGATCCCGCTTCTCCGCTTGAGTGATGGAGCCCTGTTCCGTCAGTCTACCAGCAGCGATCGCAGCTAGGAGACGGTTAGACAGCGGTTTTATTTACATTGTACAGCGCTGCAATCTACTGCAGAGCTGTACTGGGGACAGCCATGTCACTCGGCTGTCCCCTGGGGAGGCTCAGAGAGCGATTGGCTCGCATAGGCTAATGCCTAGGAGAGCTGATCGCTGAGATTGGCTGGCGGGGGGAGGGTAGCAATAAAAATAAAATAGCTAAAACTATTTAAAAATAAATACGCATAAATAAAATAATAAACATCGGAGCAGCAATCGGAGCCCACCAACAGAAAGCTCTGTTGGTGGGAACTCATATGTGTGCCAAGTTGTATGGCTCTGCAGCAAGCTCTTAAAGGGAACCTGAACTGAGTAAAATTATTTAAATAAACAGATGAGGTAACTTCAAATGAACATTACATAGTTACCTTTTGTCAGAACTGAAATATATTAGTTGCTGTCAGTTATAGCTGAGAGGACAATGGATGTGCCAGGTAATGTCCATGTTTCCCTATGGCTCAAGTGGGCGATGTTACAGTTTAACAGTGTGCTGACCAGGAAGCTGTTATGGGGTAATGGTCATTTCCAAAATTGAGGACAGAGAATTCCCTTGATCACAGTGGACAAACAGGACACGGGAGAGGAGAAAGATTGAGGAGAAGACTACACGGGAGGCAAGTAGGACTTGTGTATGTTTATTTTGACTTAATTTTCAGTTCAGGTTCTCTTTAAAGTTGCAGAAGCCTGAATTGTAAAAAATGGCCTGGTCACAAGGAGGGGTGTAAGGCTATGGTCCTGAGGTGGTTAAAAGGAAATATGGCAACCTCCATATCCCACTCACTTCAGGTGTCCTTTAAAGGGGAACTGAAGTGAGTGATATGGTGGCTGCCATATTTATTTCCTTTCAAACAATACCAGTTGCCTGGCAGTGCTCCTGGTATAGTTGGCTGTAGTGACTGAATCACACCTGAAACAAGTATGCAGATAATCTTGTCAGATCGGATAATAATAAAAAAAAAAAAGTTCTAGTGAGAGAAAAGTAGGCCAGTAGTAAAGCTATAATTCTGGTGGTCCACGACTTACCTGTGTGCTCTGTAGCTCCCCCCCCCCCCTTCACCCCCACTTCCTGCATGAACACTGCCCAGCCATCTTAGCAAACCTGGCTACTGCCCTAATTACCATAAGGGGCACTGCTTTCATTTTTGGGCAGCTTTCCCCAATCAAAGTCTCGATCACAACAAAAGCAAAAGAGCAGTTAACAGTAATTAGGATGCCAAGCGTACATTGTCTGCACAGTGCATTTATAAACTTGTTACAGGGATCTTTGTACACTTGTGATTAAGAAAAAAGGTATTTGCAAGATTTCAGCCACGCATAAACAAGAAGCTTCTCCCACAATGCATCACTTGCCTTTGAAATTCCTGATATAATGATGGTGCTCTTCTTGCGAGGGGATTTCAGCGACTGCCTCGATGACTCTCGGAGCTGTCTGATGGCAGCTTCAGCGACTGGATCCGACCCATTTAGCATCAGGAGCTCTGTGTCCAAAGCAAGAGTTCATTAAACAAGTATACACCGGTCATGTCACTGTAGTGTACCACCAACTGCAAGCAGACACCGCTTTCCCTTATTTACAGCACACAGCATTCTACAGAGCCATTCACACTTTCCCCAAAGAAGCTCACAGTCTGGTCACCGCCACATATACAAGCCAAGGTCAGTATGACCACATGCCAGCTAAACTACCATTATGTGTTTGGGATGTGGAAGCATAACAGATCACCAAGAAGAAACCCACACAGGCAGAGGGAGATCAGGGAGACGACATGCAGCGTTCCGGGTGGGGGGACTGCGTACCAGATACACTTCCTATGGGGTTGTGATGTACAGTATGTTTCAGGAGTTTGAGCTGTGGAGTCGGTACAAAAATCATCCGACTCACACTGCTCAATTTTTTAAATCAAGTTTGCTTGCTTAAAACAAAGTATTTGTGATAATTCAGGTTGGAGTCAGCTTGAGATGTCTCCCAATGCATCACTGCTGAATATATGCAAATCAACCATTGTCATCCCTAGAAGCTAAACACCTCCAGATCCACTGGAATGCAATGATGTGACAGCTTGATAATTGTACAGAGCCACAATAATCCAATATCGACTGTTTCGTTTTGATTGAGCCTCATCAGCGCATGGCATGGATTAATTACTCCAGGTACCCAAAAATTGCTCCGACTCCTCTACTCCAATTCCACAGCCCTATCAGTGCTATGGAATGGGTACGAACATCATCAGACTCCAGCTCCTCAGTTTATGAAACCACGGACTCCAGGTGCCCTAAAATTGCTTCGACTGACTATCCAGCCCGGGTTTAAAAGGCGAGAAGTTGGGGTGCAGGGGGGTACTTTATATCAGGGGTAGGGAACCTATGGCTCAGGAGCCAGATGTGGCTCTTTTGATGGCTACATCTGGCTCACTGACAAATCAGTAGGAGTTGATTCATTAAGCAACACTGCTCAAGCAGCGCAGCTTAGTGTGGCAGCGCAAGTAAAATTTTCATAGTAGTGCACGCTACTGCTGTAGCATGCACCACTAACTTACTCGCACTCCCCTCAAAACTAAGAGCTGCTCCAATTGTCCCACTCTGAACCCTGTCAGGTCCAGTGACTTTGTAGGACGAGATCCCCGCACTTTGATTGGCCCAATAGGCTACCTGTCACTTGACAGTGCGGGGATCTCATCCTACAAAGTGACTCAACCCCCAAGTCAGCTAGCTAATTGTACAAGCTGTTAGTCTGTATTTCTCCTGTCTGGCTCTTGGGGAAATTGCTGATGTCGCTGAAACCCAAGAGAAGCTGAAGACGTGTCTGACACTTCCGCTGCCGGGCGGATCAACTGTATACACATCACCATAGCAACAGGGACGTGAGCCCTCTGCACATGCGCACTGTGCCAGTTTAAAACATATTGTATGGGTCAGGAAAATACATTTTAAAATGTGGCGTTTATGGCTGACCCCTTCTTTATACGATTTAAAAATTGTAAATAAAAATATACACACTTGCCCCCCCAAGAACAAAGGGTTATCCTTTAAAGGTGAATGCCAAGAAAATCGAAAAAAACAAGTAGCTGTGTGACACAAGCACTTCACACCAATCATCTTTCAATCAAAAGCTTCCAGAGGTTCCAGCCTCCAAAAGGTGGCAGAACAGCATCTTCATAACCTCAGCGCTGAATGTCAGCAACCTGCAGCCACTCAGTGCACGGGGGTGGCTGCTAATTGTTAGTTAGTCCTTGCACACAGGACCCAAGCGCATCAAATCTCCTTAAATAAATGCAGTGCAGGTAAAGTGCAACGTGCAGATAACAAATACACATCAATAGACTTGCCCGCTTTTCCAATCCCCAAATCTAAAAAATAAATAAATAAATGAATAAAATAAAAATCCAGTTATGGTATGTATTTTCTAAATCAGAGAATTTCCGACAAGTCCGATCTGATTTTCGATCATTTTTCTGATCGATTTTCCAATCACTTCTATACAAAAATCGATCAGAAAAACGATTGGAAATCAGATTGGACCTGTTGGAAATAATTTTGATTCAACCGTCAATCTAACAGAATATTACAACACTACAGGCATTAGATGTGAACTTCAAAAAGACTTTTCCAGGTGTACTTTAACAAATGGATTGATGATATCATTGCAGATCGCTTTTTCATTGGCTGGCACGGCCTTTACAAGTGGTGCATTTTTAAAGCTGGTGTGATCCATGTGGATGGTGATGCTGGGTAACCCCAGGAAACGCTGTGAGGTTGGGGGGACTATGGCCCCATCTTTCCTCCTCTGTGAGCGATGCCAATAACTTCAGTGTATCTGGTGCCATCTCCTATAGAAAGCAATAGAAGAGAGGTTTTTATCTCAGCTGTAGCGTACCTGTGTCTGAAGACGACAAAGCCTTGCTAACCCCGCTGCTGGTAGACGGTATCGCCTGTATGGAGAAATCTCGCTCAATCACTTTTATTTTCGGTGGGGTCCTGGCCGGTGAATCTGTCATGTGACCACAAACAAAGGCGTAAGCTAGAGAAATGACATGAAAATGCACAACTGTTTGCTAATAACCCACCTGTCCATATATTTAAATACACATTTACAAAAAAAAAAAAAAAAAAAAAAAAAACACAACGCGAAAAGAGACGCGAAAAAAAGTGGTCCCCTCGCTCACCTCAAAATGTGGAATGTGTAGATGTAAATGTGGAATGTGGAATGTGTAGATGTAAATGTGGAATGTGGAAATTAAAGAATAGGTGGTAACCATTTCAAAATACACTTTGCATGACACCGCTCAGCACAGCCTCCAGAAGATAGAGGGATAAGGAGGCTGCTTTTTTTTATTTCCTTTTAAACAATACCAGTTGCCTGGCTATCCTGCTGCTCCAAAACAAAAAAAATCTGTGCCAAGGAAATCAATAGTTCGATCGCTGCTGAGAAAGGACCAAAGTCCACAATCAATCGTCTCACCAATGTGGTCATAAATTCTCATACCCAACTGGTATCCTGCTGCTCCTCTGCCGCTAATAATTTTAGCCATAGACCCTGACCAAGCATGCGGCAGGTCAGGCATTTCTGACATTGTCAGATGTTACAAAATTAGCTGCATGCTTGTTTCAGGTGTGTGATTCAGACACTACTGCAGCCAAAAAGACCAGCAGGGCTGCCAGGCAACTGGTATAGTTTACCATTTCCGCCTGCGGGTATTTTTTACCTTCTGGACGAGAGGAATTTTCACATTTCAGCGCTCCTCCCTTTCATTCCCCAATAACTGTATCACAAAAAAATGATCTATAACTTATTTTTTCCGCCACCAATTAGGCTTTCTTTGGGTGGTACATTATGCTAAGAATTTTTTTTCTTATTTATAATGCATTTTACCGGGAATAATAAGGAAAAAAATAGAAAAAAAAAATCTCAGTTTTCGGCCATTATAGTTTTAAAATGACATGCTACCGTAATTAAAATCCACACATTTACCCATTTGTCCTGGTTATTGCAACAGTAAAATTATATCCCTAGTACAATCTGTGGTGATATTTTATTTGCAAATAAAAGGTGAATTTTTTTCAGTTTTACATCCATAACTAATTTCTACCCCATAATGTAATAATAATATACCCTCTTAAAGGACTTACGAAGCCAAAATCTGCCCCCAAAACGTAAAAAAAGTTAACCACATGCATGACTTTGTAAGGCACGGAGGACGCCGTCCGCGCCGTTCCGCCTGGTCCCCTCTGCTCAATAGCCCCCCGAAAGGCTGCGACCCCACGGTCCAGGTCGGTATCTGCAGCCTGCATAAAGATGTCCGCCGGAGCTGGCCACGGCTGCGCAGTCCGCATAGCCGCTACTGCGGCTGCGCAGCTCTAGGGCCAACCCCCCCGATCCACGTAACAGGCAGCGTGGATCGGAGGGTTGGCCCTAGAGTTGGGGGCAGATTTTGGCCTCGTAAGTCCTTTAACATACATATGAACATTTTTTATTCCCTAATGCCTATAGGTGTAATTTTACTATTTGGCCACATGATTGAGCACTTCCTATTCATGTACAATACGTGCGCAATAGGAAGCAATGTGTTGCTACATTGTAATTAGGTAAGTGACGCAGGCTTCAACGGAAGCCTGCTATCACAGTGGCCTGCGGAGAGATTAATGAATGGGAACTTTGTTCCTATTCATAAAACGGCGGCAAGTGGCGGGAGGAAGCACAGCGGCTCCATTTAAGAATAAACACTATTTTTGAACAAAAACAGTGTTTATTCTTGGCGGATGAGAACGGATAGGCTCAGGGGACTTTTGTCCCCTGCAGTCAATCCCCCCTGTTGTCGGTAGCATTGCTATCACGGGCATTTGCCTGCACGATTGCATACACAGCACCCCAAACTGCAGGGACGTGACTAGTGCGCCCCTGCGGCTGTAGCAGCGCTGCTGCTGCGGTTCGTGAGGCTCACGTCCCAGCGGCAGAAATGGTTAAAATGAAATAAATATGGCCACCTCCATATTCTTCTCACTTCAGTTCTCCACTGTCTTCACTGCAGTACATTCTAAATTCCAATGTTCATCCTCATTACTGTGCAAAATCCACTAGGGGGAGACAACAGCCTCCGGGCTTCTTGCTAATCAATTTTAACGTACCTGAAGATTTGTCAGAGAGGCTGGTCGGGCTTTTCCCATCGAGCCGAGGTTTGGACGTGACAGAGGTGATGGTGGTGACCACAGTGCCACAGGGCATCACAGTGCGGTCCATCTCCACCTTCTTTGCTGGGACCGGGACTGGAACCGGGAAGGATTTCAGCTCATTGGGCTCCACAAACAGGAACTTAAATGGACGCAAAATAAGTTCCACTTAAAATGAAATATCACGGTCATGAAACAACAGAACATAAATAATTGCTTCATGGGCCATTTTGCTATTTAAACATATAAAGATAGCCACATATATCTATAGGTTAGATTGTAATAGCATTTTAATGCAAAAAGACATATGCAGCCCACATCTGTGTTATATGATAATTCTATAATATGGTGAAGCTGTCAGCTACCTGATCACTGACTGACCCCGCAGCAGAGCAGGCACCCACACTGACCCACACTGACCCCCGGCGAAGAGCAGGCACCCACACTGACCCCCGCCGAAGAGCAGGCACCCACACTGACCCCCGCCGAAGAGCAGGCACCCACACTGACCCCCGCTGAAGAGCAGGCACCCCCACAACTCCACAACTGACACCCCCCCCCCCCCCCCAGAGCAGGCACCCCCACAACTGACCCCCCAGCAGAGCAGGCACCCACAACTGACCGCCGCCCCCCCCCCCCCCCCCAGCAGAGCAGGCACGCACACTGACCCCGCATTAGAGAAGGCACCAACCTGAGCACTGACTGCTCCCGCTGCAGAGCTGCCAACTGCTGAGCTGAGTGGAAAGCTTTGCCTTCCAGATGGGTTCTTTCGGAAAAGGTCTAACGGTACCGTAGCCCAGGCCAACGGAGCACCTTCAATAAAAAGAAAGAAAAGAGCTGCTATTATAGCCATTGCATGGGAAGGGTTTTTTATGTGTTATTTCAAGTACAGACAGAGCTTGATGTGCATTGTAATGAGTAAAATAAGTATTTTATCCCCCATCAAAAAGGACTTTCCATTTAGTGGCATCAGAGTAACCAAGCAGCTCGGGGTGACCCAAACCACTAGGAATGTATAGGGGTATAAAAGAGAAGGAAAAGCCGTCCTACTAATAAGTAATGCTTGGTGAAATTTGCCTTCTTCAAACAGAAGGAAATTTGCAATAATTCAGCTATAAGTGACCATTTGTGGTTACCCACAATTCACCACACTACTGAATATACAAATTATCAAAATCCTTGTTGGCAATCACAGAGGTCAGGTGTTTTTTGTAGTTGGCCACCATGTTTGCACACATCTCAGGAGGGATTTTGGCCCACTGCTCATCGCAGGTCCTTTCTAAGTCAGTACGGTATAGGTTGATTTTTGGCAACTCGAACTTTCAGCTACCTCCACAGATTTTCTATTAGGTTATGGTCTGAAGACTGGCTAGGCCACTCCTGGACCTTCATGGGCTTCTTGAACCACTCATTTGTTTCCTTGGCTGTGTGTTTTGGGTCATTATGCTGAAAGACTAGTCCACGACCCATCTTCAGTGTTCTGTCTAAGGTTATCAAAACTAAGATTAATTGGCCCTTCAATGCAATATCCTGTAATTGTCTGGAACCCTTAGAAGTAAAACTATTTCAAATCAAAAATGTTTCTACTTCCATGCTTGGCTGTGGGGAGGGTGTTCTTTGATTTATACTCTGGAATCAACTCGAACAGCCGTGTTTGTAGGAAGAAAAATACAAAGAGCTCTATTTTGGTATCATCTAATCACAGAACTTTCTCCCAAGCCTTTACTAAATGACTTTTTACTGGAAAACTTCAAATGTGCCTTTGCATGAGCCTTCTTGAGCAGGGGGTGGGGGGGGGGGGGGGGGGGGGGGGGGCTTTCTGGGAGCGTCAAGATTTCAATCCAATATGGCGTAGTGTGTTAGCAATGGTGTTCTTGGTGACTGATCGCAGCTACCTTTAGATCATCAACAAGCTCCTCCATGTACTTGTGGGCTGATCCCTCATTCTCCTGATCATCCAAACCCCATGGGGCAAGATCTTGTATGGAGCCCCAGGCGAATTATGCTCATTTTATATTTCTTCCATTCCTGAATTGACAAACTATCGTCACCTTCTAACCAAGCTTCTTGCTAATGGTCTTCAAGCCCATTCCAGCATCGTGTGGGTCTACAGTCTTGTCCCATAGGTCCTTAACCAGCCCTTGGTCTTGCCTGTGGTGATGGAGAGGTTGTAATGGAAGCAACACTCTCTGGACAGATGTGCCTTATGTACATAATGGGCATAGATCAGGAGTATCTCTAATTGATCGATTGAACTGTGTGCCACGTAACCAATCTGTGGGAGCCTGAATTCTGTCTGGGTTGCTGGGGCTCAAATACTTAATTCAATCAATGACATGCTAAGCAATTTATAACTTAACATGAGTCTGAAGCATGTTTAAATAAACCCCCCAAAAACCTACCTAAGGAGAGAGAAGGCTTTGGGTCCTATAGAGCCGTCCCATTCCTCAAGTGGATCACTTGTTCCAGTGCTGGCTCCTCCGTTTGAATCCCCCAGCGCAGGAAGCTTTGAAAGTCTTCAAGAGCAAGACTGCTTCCGAAAACAGGCGGCTCCGTACTGCGAGTGCGCATGCTCGTGCATGCTCTTTACGGAGAGGCCTGTCTTTGGCTCCCAAAGACTTCCGAACCTGCAATACGGAGCAGCCCGACTCGGGCTACCAAAGCAGCAAAGAGCAAAGGTAACAGGGGAGCAAGCGGTGGGGCGCAGGGACCATGAGAGGAACGGGAACGCTCTATGGGACTCAGCCTTTCCTCTCCTTAGGTGAGCAAAGGATCAAGGATCAAGTAATTATTTTCCCCCACAGCAGACAATTATCAACCTTAAAAAGTGTACCCAGGGCGAACCACACGTACAAATAGCCATACTTTCATAAGAAGAGGGAAGCCTCTGGGTCCTATAGGGTCCCCTGTCACGGACCCCCAGAGGATTAGGTTCCCTTCATTTTTATTTTCTCCCAGGTTTGCTTTAACTTGTGAGGGTAGTGCAAAGAAAACATGCATTTAAAGAGACACTGAAGCGAAAAAAAAATGATATTATGATTTGTATTTGTAGCACAGCTAAGAAATAAAACATTAAGATCAGATACATCAGTCTAATTGTTTCCAGTAAAGGAAGAGTTAAGAAACTCCAGTTGTTATCTCTATGCAAAAAAGCCATAATCTCTACGACTTTTAAAGTCGTGGAGAGGGCTGTCTTCTGACTTATTATCTCAACTGTAAGTGAACAGTTTTCTTTTTATCTGCCAGAGGTCATTAGTTCACAGACTGCTCTGAAAGAATCATTTGAATGCAGAGTGTTGTGTAATCTGCACATATTAGAGAATGATGCAATGTTAGAAAACACACTATATACCTGAAAATAAAAATATGAGAATATTTTCTTTGCTGCTAATCTTGTAATTATTCATAGTACACAACCAATTCATTATATCATATATTTTTTCCCGCTTCAGTGTCTCTTTAATCATACCAAAAAAAAACCTGCTCCGTGGCTAGAGTACTCCTATAGACTTCTAGTACTTGTCTACCAGAGTTCAACAATGCTGAGTGCCACACTTACTTCCTGCTGGCTTTTCAGCTTCACAGATCTGAAGTAGGAGTTCTTTGGATTTTGCATTCAGTTCTCTGTTATGTATAAAAAAAAAAGGCATTAGGTTGTATGATCATGTTGGCTAATGTAGGATAAATACATTACTACAGTAAAAACAACTAGTTTGAATACCAAGAACCTAAGGGGAAGTGTAAAGTTTTTTTTTTTATAGGGTGATGGGGGAATCTCTTAACACAATGCATTCACATTAGGAACAATGTAGCAATTTGTTGCTATGTCCCCAGAAAGTAAACACCAAGGAAGTCACTTGTCTGCAAGGAATCACCAAGGAAATCACTTATTCACCACAGGCCTAAGCCCAATAAATTTGAAATTGAACCAACAATGAGCACAATAAGTAAATGAAAAAAAGTAATTTCACAAAATAAACATGCTCCCCAATTAAGTAAAAAAAAACAAAACATATTCTCTGTTTTGTTTGGATACTGCTGGTGGGTTAATAAGTCAAATGTGATGAGGTGACACAAAAGAATAGATGCCAGATTACATTTTCCAGCATCCCTGCATTACAGTACAAATGTGTCTATATGATGCAGTGGTACTTTGTAGTTAACAGGAAGTAGGTGTGACCAATTTAAAACCAGCTCTGCTAAGCGGAAATAAAAGGCAGGAGAGTTCTTAAAGGGAACCTGAGGTGAGAGGGATATGGAGGCTGACATGTTTATTTCCTTTTAAAGTGAACCAGAGACTAAGCACCCTTATGTATTTTACCATATACATCAGTGGGAACATTCGAGAAAACACTTACCCTGCTCTCCGTTTCATTCTTCACTGTTCAGCTTGCTGATTATCAGCCCTGATAAAATCCCAGACTGAGCATTCACTTTAAATAATGCACATTGCCTGGCTGTCCTGCTGATCCTCTGCCTTTAATACTTTAAGCCATAGACCCCGAACAAGCATGCAGATCAGAGGTCTATGACAAATCTGACAAGATTAGCTGCATGCTTGTTTTGGGTGTGTGATTTAGACCCTACTGACCAGAAAGATCAGCAGGATTGCCATGCAACTGGTATTGTTTAAAAGGAAATAAACATGTCAGCCTCCATAGTTCACTTTAAGCCCATACAGATAGATGCACAGCTACACAAAGGACTTTTCAATCTGAAAAGTTCAGATGCAAAGGTCATACTTCTAATTTATGGTAAGCAAAATGATTTGCCTTGTTCAGTTATGGCTATCACAAACCGTGGTTCGCATGACAGCCTGGGGCCTCAGATTCTCTCACTGGCCGGGGCCCCCACACCACCATGAGCTACCCAGAGGAAAGTGCAGACGAGCCCTGGGAGTGAGCAATTGTGTGCGTTTCAGTTTTGGCTATAGCTGGGTTTGGAATTATTTTAGTCTTGCACAAAACCGCTCTTTGAACCTGACATCACAACTTGGAACGCTTATGAACCAGAAGAAACAACTGTGGTAATTTGTACAAACAGGTCCTCTTGGTGCTGAGCCTACGATGTCGGCATAACAGCCTCCTCTTCCGAGACATCATATAATCCCCCCATTGTGCTGCATGTACAATCCCCGGAGTCACGTCTTGCACACAGGCCATATTAAGCCATTTCTGCGGAATGTGAGGTTATCGTGCCGTTATGGCAGGAAATGACAGATGAATAGGCTGCGCTCCCTCATGTATCTCTCTGTAAAACACATTCTGCAGAGCGCTCCCTGGGGACTTCTCATGATGATCACAAATGGATATTTCAGCTGTTGTGTGATAATGAGAAGCTGGAAGTTCCCTAGCTGCACATACAGTGGCAGCTGCAATACAAGAACTATTGTTCTGCAAATTCTACCTATACAAGCTCCAGTAACTCTTTCCTCTCAACACCACAGTCTTTTACCTCAATTCCTATTAGCTTTCTACTACTAGGGAATCTATAGGGAATCTATAGGGTGCTGCTGCCCCCCCCCCCCCACACACACACTGTATGCATATATTTCAGCCAGTAAATAAGTGCCAGGATCCTACGCTGATTTTAGTACTTGCTAACCTTGCACAGCTGCGCAAAAAGTCTGGAGGGGGGATGGATGCGCTGTGAGGAAATAGACTAAGCCACTAGTCCTAGGGGGTTCATTATTTTCACAATCCTGATCGACAATTTTAGCGTCATTTATAAAATGGTTTGGTCCCCGGTGAATAGGAATTTAAAAAAAATGCAACGTGACGACCTGTGACTAGACTGAGGCGGTGATAAGAGTCCGTTTAATAGAACTGAGAACAGTTGAGAATTGGCAGACATTACCTTAGAACAGGGGTAGGGAACCTATGGCTTGGGAGCCAGATGTGGCTCTTTTGCTGGCTCACAGAAAAATCAGTAGAGGTTGATTCACAAAGCTGCGTTGCTCCAGCAGCGCAGCTTGAGTAACATTTTCAGTAGTAGTAGGCACGCTACTGCTGTATCATGCACTACTAACTTATTTGCACTCCCTCCAAAACTAACGGCTGCTCTAATTGTCCTACTCTGGACCCTGTCAGGTCTTTTCTTAACCACATTTATAAAAGTTGCAGTCCGCTATCAAAAATGTTATTTTGAATAATTAACTTTCTGGGAAGCAGGCAGTTCGTCCCTATACAAATAAAACTCTTAGATTACCGTTACTCAAAGTGACTGTTTATGATTGTATCAGATGAGCTTTAGGGCTCTACAAATAACCCAACAAGGTGGGGTTTAACCTTCAAAATCTAAATAAGACTATGGAATTCCAGGAAAGTCCTATTTAGGATTAGCACTATAGATACAATGGTTTACTTCCCCAGTTAATTTTCACGCCAGGGTTGCTGGTAAAGCTGGTAGTTCCATGGACAGGAAATGAGGAACAGCCATAAATATGAGCCAGGAATTCTATTGTCCAGTCCACAAAATATTTTATTTGTAGCGGTTTCACTCTTTGCCACTTCCTATATACACAGGAAGTAAAGGAAATTGACGGATATGGTCAAAAGATACCAATAAAAACCTCAGAGTGTCTGAACACTTACCACATAATCCAAAATCAGAGGTTTTTTTTTTCCCACTGGAGTTTGGCTTTAGAAAATGAAAAAAGTATGTTTTTAGGACAGGTCTCCTTTAAATAAACCCAGGAAGTTGATTAATCTCCAGACATGAATTGATTCATGCTAAAGAAATTCTGCAGTCATCAAAGTAGATACCTCCAGACATAAATCGGCCGTACTATATATACATATAGTGAATGTCTATCATTTCTGAACTTTGTCCTTATCAGGAATGAAATTGTACAGATAAGAGGCAGACATCCGATTTCACTGGCTTGTTAGCTGTAAAGACGTTTCTACAGCTTTAGAACTCTGTATCCTTATAGCAGCTACAGGTGCAGGGCCCGATTTGTACTTTTTACTGCCCAAGGCCCATTATCACTAACTGCCCCCAGACCGACAGCATTGTAAATCAGAGGATTTACAATGCTGTCGGTCTTTGCCCCTCTCCAAAAAAACAAACAAAAAAAAAAACGGCAGGGATATTATATTGTAGGCTCCTCTAAGGACAGTTTGTGAAGTGATGGCAGGGATTACATTATAAGTTCCTCTGAGGACAGTTAGTGACATGATGGCAAAGATTAGATTGTAAGCCCCTTGGTGAGTGGCACATTCGGTGAGTGACAGGCAGCTCAGAGGCCACTGTAAGTCCCTTTGCTGCCCCTTCATTCCCCGAGTCCCAGATCTGGCTGTTGGTACTAGTCACCCAGAGTTTGGTATGTGCCACCCTGCTGCCCACAGAGCTCCCCTTGCTTTCCTGGCGCCCTAGGCCATGGCCTTTGTGGCCTTGCCTGAAATCCGGCCATGTACAGGTGTAACTGTCCTTGTACTGCTCCAATCCCTTAACAGTCACTAAATTTAAAAAACAAAACCATACTCACCTGTCCTTCAGCAGCCCAAATATCCAGGTCTCAGCAGAAAGCCTACAATAACTGTGGCCATACACTTAAGTGTCGGGGTGCACATGTTACCAGCTGCAGTCTTGCGGTTGGGAACATAAACCTACCTGCATGCTGGCACAGCTGGCAAACTGTGTACATAGTCATGGTTGTGCATGGCTAGTTGTGATCTTGGTCATGCACCTCTGTGTACAAGGACACATGCAAGTGTCGAGAAAACTAAAGCCCCTGACCTTGCAGCCAGTGCTGCATCTATCTTTCTTCTTGCCACCTTTCTGATCTAATCTGTGTCTTACCTAACCCCGCCTTCATATTCTGTGATTGTTGCTTGCACCCACCTCAACCTTGATTTGTACCATACGAGCCGCAAGACTATCCCTGTGTTTCTTCCCACTCTACCTCAATTTAAACCGGTCCTTGCCTGCGCCTTCTTTTACCCCTCTATGTATCCAGCCACACCATCTAATACCTCTAGAAATTTACAGTGACTTTGAAGAAAATAAAAAAAACCTTATGATATAATGAGTCGTATGTGTAGTACGGATAATAGAACATTAGTAGCAAAGAAAATTCACTTTATTTTCAGTTATGTATGTTTTTCTATAACATTGCATCATTCTCTAATATTTGCAGTTTACAAATTACACTCTGCATTTTAAATGATGAAACCGAGCAGAGTTAATGACCATTTGAACTTCCTGGCAGAAAACCTTTAGGCTGGTTTCACACCAGGACGTTGCGTTTTAGGGGACGTTATGGTCGCATAACATGCCCCTAACAACGCTTGGTGCTCCCTGCTTTGGACGTCAGAGTGAGCCGCGTTGTGCAGTTCACTCTGGCGTCTCACGCCTTGATGCGCACTCTTGGACGCATGCGGCATCACGTGGTCCCACCGGCCAATCGCCGCACAGAGCGGCCGTATCAAGAAGTAAACACTGCACGTCACTGAGTGCAGTGAATATTAATTAGCCATGTGCCTGGCCGCTCTCCGCTCCTCCCCAACGTTACTGAGCATGTGCAAACAGTCTAATGCGGCTCTGCCGCTTACAAAGCACTGCATGCAGTACCTTGACTTATGGCGCAGCGTTACTGTGTAACGCAACGTGGGCACTGTGAACAGCCCATTGATTTTTCATTGCTGTGCGGTGGGCTGCGTTACAGGCTGCACTAACGTGCGCCTGTAACGTCCCACTGTGAAACCAGCCTTAAACAAGAAACACAGGTTGAGGTAAGTGCCTTAGAAAAAGAAACATTACTCTCTGACTAAATTAGTCGGAGAGTTCAGGAAAGATGTTTTATTTCTTAGCAGTACTACACATACAAATCATAATCTCAAGTGTATTTTCACTTTAGATTCCCTTTAAGCTTATGTGACCACATCTCACAGTCCGTTCTCAAGATCTCCACTATAACTTTCACCCGCCTCCCAAGATAATTTCCTCAACTCAGCCTCTTCTGCAGAATTCCAATGGCGCAAGAATAAGGAATGTCCTGGGAGTTCTGGCATCCACTAGCCTATGAGGAGTTTTCTGGCGAAGACAAGGGAGCTCCTAAAATTCTGCACCTCTCTAAGCTGTCACCTGCCTAAGCTTTCTCATGATACAAGCCTGAACACGAAAAACGTCTCAAACCCCCAACCACTAGAGGGCACAGTTTATAGATAAGCTCTTATTCAGGATATAGAGCACAATAATCCATCTACCTGCCATCTGCGACCTTGGTCAAAGGACAGTCCCATTTGCTGCAGGGCATGTGAGTATTGCAATAAGCATTTCATTGCATGTTCCTTCATGCAACATAAACCATGATCAATTCACATTTTTCTTTCTCAGTAGGGTTCAGTCTGCTATCCCATTCACAGATCAAGGAACTTTTTTCATTCTCAACTAACTCGCCGAATCTGCTGGCCATCGCTGCTGCGCTATGTCCCGTCCATTGCATGAACTGGCCGCGGCGTCTACTAGACGCTACGCAGTTCATAGCGCGCAGCCCCGCTCCAGCCTGCATAGTCTTCCAGCAGGCAGAGCAGGGCTACTGGAAGATGCCGTCCGAAGCCCTGTACTGGAGACTATTTGTGTCTCCAGTACAGGGCTTTCGGGCACCATCTTCCCATAGCCCTGCTATTGCATTCAGCGCGGGAGATATGCAGGAGCAATATCTCTGGGGAGCTGCGCGCCAGAGGCCGGCCGGGAGAGGAGACTTCTGTCAAGTGAGTAAATTCCTTTTTTGCGGGTGAAATGTTGCCCACTGCGTTGTTTTCTATTGAAATGTTGCCCACTGCATTTTCTGGGAAAAAGTTGCCCACTGCATTTTCTGGGGAAATGTTGCCCACTGCATTATTTTCTGCTAAAATGTTGCCCACTGCGTTATTTTCTGCTAAAATGTTGCCCACTGCGTTATTTTCTGCTAAAATGTTGCCCACATTGCGTTTATTTTCTAGTGTCTGAAGTAACCGTTGCTGCATTTATTTAATGGACATAGTTGGCTATATTTGCTGCTTTGGGGTTACGGCGGGTATATTAATAGCATCACACAGTTTCTGCACACCCATGATGCGAATCCTCGTTTCACCACATCATGGCGGAAACACTGCTTTCTTATGCCTCGCTGTTACATCATTACGTTAGCTCCGACCCATACAATGTCATGGCCATGCCCATTTTTTTCATCGCAGTGCGCCGCAAACCCCCCCCCCTTCCCAAGGTTGAACCCACAAAAAGCGGGTCACTGTAGGTTTGAGGGCCTGGTATTTGTCATCTCTTATGTTCTGAGGAGGGGGGGGGGGTCATTTTGTTCAAATTGGCGCGTTGGCACTTTACGAGAGACAAGAGACTTTTGAGTTGAAGTTTGGGCACTGTCTCGAAAAGGTTTGCCACCACTGTTTTGCATAAAGATACTGTTGTGCTGCTCAGTAATCAGAATTTACCTCAAGCGGAAATTGCCTGTTAGACACATAAGCAGTTCAGACCGCTTACGGCGAGCCTCAACCAAGTAAAATTATTTAACCACTTGAGGACCACAGTGGAAACCCCCCCCCCCCCCCCCCCCCCTAAACACCAGGCTAATTTTTGTGAAAATGGCCACTGCAGCTTTAAGGCCAAGCTGTAGGGCCGCACACCAAAGCACACAAGTGATTCCCCCCTCCTTTTCTCCCCACCAACAGGGCTCTCTGTTGGTGGGGTCAGATCACCCCCCGGATGTTTATTTGTTTATTTTTTACTTAATGTTTGTTTTTTTAATACATTTTGCTATTTTTTTTTTTAATTTGTTTGTATTCCACCCTCCCTCCCCCCGCTGGTCAATCCATGTGATCAGCTGTCATAGGCTTCAGCCTATGACCGACAGTCAGGAGGGGACAGCCGTGTCACACGGCTGTCCCCAGCACAGCGCTGCTGCAGATCGCAGCTCTGTACAGACGGCGGTTTCGCCGTCTAACAGTCTGAAGGCGGGGCGGAGCTCCGCCCCCCGAGCAGGAGATGCAATCTCCTGCAAACTGCAGCCCCAGGACTTTACACTGATCGGCGTTAGGCGGTCCTGGGGCTGCCGCCGTGGCCACGCCCATCGGCATTAGGCAGTCCCCAGGAGGTTAAAAGACAATAGTTCGGTATCTTAACGAACCTCTACCACACGTGAAAATATTGATGAATTAGCACAGTGAAGTGTAAAATACCGCATGCCATTCATACTTAGTGAACGTAGTACTGTGTGAATGGAAGCGCCGCAGGTGGCGCTAATTACATTGATACGCAACGTAACTATACAATGTTAATGCCAACGAATATATTGTATTTGAAGTGGCCGGAACTGGCACTTAATGGAATTCAAATGAAAGCGGCGGCAATGTAACACATGAGGCCGCAGCCTTCGTCTGTTCTTCTCCCCCTTTGCCCTCTCGCTTGTATACAATGCTGCCAGCCTGCGGGGACATGCGTGTCCCCCCAGAGTCGTTCGTCGCGGCAGGGAATCCTGCTTGTTTCCTTGCGACAAACGACTCTGGCAGCATTGTATACAAGCGAGAGGGCAAAGGGGGAGAAGAAGAACAACAGACGAAGGCGGCGGCCTCATGTGTTACATTGCCGCCGCTTTCAAATACAATATATTCGTTGGCATTAACATTGTATAGTTACGTTGCGTATGTAATTAGCGCCACCTGCGGCGCTTCCATTCACACAGTACTACGTTCACTAAGTATGAATGGAATTAGATACAACAGCGCAGCAAAATTCGCTACAACAGCGCCACCTGCCGGATGCGTCCGGCTAACGGATATGTACCGCCCTTTGTGCAGATTCGACAATTACTTCTAATACTGGAAAAATCTACTGTCCACATTGCTTAAGATTCCAGAATCTTGAAATCCTCTGCTTTACACACAACTTGGCCAGAATATAGAGAAGGGATAAAACTTACAGGGGAAATTACACTAAATACTAAGAGTGTATCTCACTGAAAAATTGTCAATCTCTACAGCCAGTAAAGGTTTAAGTGCAGGCTTGACAAATCAAGCAAAATTCAAAAGAAATGCAAAACAGATCCGAAACCAATGCAAAACAGATCCGAAACAAATGCAAAGCAGATCCGAAACAAATGCAATGCAGATCCGAAACAAATGCAATGCAGATCCGAAACAAATGCAATGCAGATCCGAAACAAATGCAATGCAGATCCGAAACAAATGCAATGCAGATCCGAAACAAATGCAATGCAGATCTGAAACAAATACTATGCAGATCTGAAACAAATGCAATGCAAATCTGAAACAAATGCTATGCAGATCTGAAACAAATGCTATGCAGATCTGAAACAAATGCTATGCAGATCTGAAACGAAGGCTATGCAGATCTGAAACAAATGCCATGCAGATCTGAAACAAATGCCATGCAGATCTGAAACAAATGCCATGCAGATCTGAAACAAATGCTATGCAGATCTGAAACAAATGCTATGCAGATCTGAAACAATTGCAATGCAGATCTGAAACAATTGCAATGCAGATCTGAAACAAAAAGCACAATAGATCTGAACAAGTTTGAAACAAGGAACTCCTTGAAACTACCCAGAGATTCACTTCCTGAAAATTTCCATAGATTGTCAATCACCATCGCTGCAGTTCAGGCTTGACAAATCATCTTATTATAACCCTGGGGAAGCCTATTGCTGCAATGGCAACAATTCACCTTCGCCTCCTGCTTTGCACCCACTGCTAGATTGCACGGACACAGAGGACAAGTATAAACTTATACCAGGGAAAAATCACTCTAAAACCAACCATGTGAGTGTACACCCCTGCAACAATTGTCAGTCTCTACAGCTAGCATAGGTTTAACTGCAGGCCTGACCAATCAAATGGGAAGCAAATAACTACTTGCAACTATCATTACCCTGCAAGTTTCCATTATCTTACTAGATTATAGAGGAAAAAAGAGAGAGGGTAAAACACACAGGGGGAAAATCACACTCTAATGTGAACTATATGAGTGAATATCCCTGCTGCTGGAACAAGCTTGGAAGCTCTTGTCTGTGATCCCATCTTTCCAGCATAAGGGAGAATGTCAGGAACAGTACCATTTCTTATGCTGTCTAGTTCTCCTATATTGGACTCACCCACCAGCCCCAGTCTCCCAACCATGGCTTGTGGCCCAGGGATTTCATGCATGAGCACTGCTGCCAAGAGGACACCAATCCGGCAAAATAAACTCAGCAGCTATTCCTCTTGGGTGTTTCCAGGACGGAAACAAAGTTAAAACTGAGGAACCAGGGGAGGGTGCTTGATAACCCTCAAATAATAGCCGGTATAAAGGCCTTATAACAGAAGACACATACCAGAGAGGGAGTGGAGCTTGTCTCCTCAGAACCCTGGAAGCAAGAACCTGCAGGAGCTTCCATGGTCAGCATACACAAGACTGACCAGGATGCACAACCCTTGAATAGGTCACCTGAAGGTTTCCGCCCAAACATAATGAAAAGGTTTGCTTTACCTTAGAAATCCACCGCATTACCGAGCAGACTAGCTCAATCAGCGGCTAAATGCGGTGGGATGCACGCCGAGCCATGGAACGCATTCTACTTCCTCCTTGGTCACGTAATGCGGAAGTCACATGTCCCCCTGCGCGCGTCCTCCAGCGGAAGCCGCTCCGGCGTGTAACAGACTGGGGGAGAAGCCGATGCAGACAGCAAGCACCCGCGCTGGCTCGCCTGACCAGCGCTGACATAGGGGACACTTGTATGCCGCGGCTCCTGAAATTTATCATGGTTGGCCAGCTCTCCCCACACAACCAGCATCCTGCTGGACAGGAAAACAACTGATGAGGGTAAGGGAATGCTGCCTTATGTAGTGTGCCTGCCTAATCAATTATGTTAATTCTTTTAACTAGTATCCTCTCCAGTTGGAAATGGAGGGAGACAAGTCTCAGGGTTGCTGTCCTGAGATGTCCTGGAAACAAACACAATGTAACTGCAAATGCATATTACATACTTACCTTGCCATCAGTTCCTCTCAGAAGCTCACCATTTTCTTCTTATGATTCCTATCAGTTCTGACAAGATTTTGGCAGAACTAAAATAAATCAGTTGTCAGGTATATATCAGTTGCTGTCAGTTATAACTGAAAGGGAAAACCGATGAGTAAAGTAATGTCCCTGTTTCCCTATGGCTCAAGTGGACGATATTACAGTTTAACAGTGTGCTGATCAGGAAGCGGTTATGAGGTAATGGCCATTTTCAAAATAGAGGACGGAGAATTCCATTGATCACAGTGAACAAACAGGATGCAGGAGCGGAGAAAGAGATTGGTGAGTAGACTACAAGGGAGGCAAGTATGACGTGTGTATTTTTATTTTAACTTTTAATTTTCAGTTCAGGTTTGCTTTAAGTCAACTCAAAATAAAAGCGAAGTGAGTGGAGTCACCAATTGCACCAAAAGGACCTAAAACAGATTTGGAAGGTTGAAGGAACCAGGCAAACTACAACTTTCAGAGACTATGGCCTCAATTCACTAAGCTTAACTCCTGTCTTTAATAACTCTTCTGAGCTGTTTTACAGTTATCACCATGGTGATATAATTGTGATAATTGTAAAACAGCTCTGAAGAGTTATTAAAGACAGGAGTTAAGCTTAGTGAATTGAGGCCAATGTCCGAATCTATCTTAAACGGCCTATATCTTTGGGGCTAGGCATTGCTTTTATGAGCAGTCTTCACTGAAAGTAATCTTTAATGATTTTTTTTTCAGTGTGATTTCAAGTAAAATTGAAATATATGCAAAACAAAATTTTAATATAAAGTAAACTGCACAATCCTGAAAAAAGAACAGTAAAATAAATGTTTTTATCAGAACAACAACTAGCTGTAGTTGGATACTGTCTGCCTGAGATACAAACACTCCTGACACTTGGGAATACAAGAATCTGCTTTCCATGTGTCCAGGCTAAAATGCAATTGCCTGTTCAGGGCAATCGCTTTTGTTATTTCCTGGAATTTTGACGGAAAAAAAAAATCTGCCTATTGCTCGGTGTACATTTCCCTTTATGCTCAAGCACAATGTGAAATGTAACACGTTCCCTAAATACCAGAATATATGCGTTTTATTTCCAGGAACTGAAACTGGACACCTGGTGATCAACGATCATATGTATGTACAGTCCAATTCTTAAACAGAGCTGTGTACCTTTTCCCAAGCTGTAATGCTATGTACTCACCTCGCAATGCAGGTAGATTGACCTAGTACAGTGATGGCTAACCTTGGCACTCCAGCTGTGACAAAACTACAAATTCCATGATGCCTCTGCCTCCCAGAGTTGTGCTTAAAGCAGTCAGAGTATTGCAATGCCTCATGGGACTTGTAGTTTCACCACAGCTGGAGTGCCAAGCTTAGCCATCACTGATCTAGTGACATCTCCCTGACGACGAGCGCTCCGCTGATCCATCTTCTGGCTGGCAGGTATACGCAATGCTGCACGATGGGCGCAACCAGACTTCAAGCGATTGCGGTACTTTTGTTAAGCGATGTTGCCCAACGTCAGGTAACATCACTGCAAGTATTGCCTGGTGTATACAAAGCCTTGAAAAGAACCCGAGGTGGGCGGTTGGGGGTTGGCCTCTCTGTCTCATGACATGCTTCTGTGTCTCCACCACCCCTCTCTGCCGCCCACCGCCGGGCTGTAGTCCCCCCCCCCCCCCCCACACACACCAAGATTAGCAACAATATTTGTCGCCATCTCTGAGGTAAACACAATGAGAGGGATTTCCTGTTTAAAACGCCGCTAGGGGCGTTCCTGCAGGGTTTCCAGAGCAGCCATTGCGCAGCTCTCTCTCCCTGGCCACGCCCCCTGCCGCTACCCCACCTCCCTGCATGCTATGAAAGAGACAACAGTCTCTCAGTGCAGCGTCGTGACCCAGAGGTCATCAAAGTGAAAGTGGTCCATTGCAGCCCATGGGAGCGGTGGTTTTTGCAGCTACCTAATCTGCTCAGCACCCTGGATCAGGTAGACTTTTTTTTGAGCCCACCTCGGGCTCTCTTTAAGGGTTAGGAATTCAGGGATCTGAGTGATGTCAAAACTCTTGTTTGGTAGTGAAAAAAAACAAAAAACAAAAAAAAAACAGACACAAAATTCAGTTTGAGAGAGGTCTATAAAGGAGCTGCATATACTGTAGAATTTGCTCGAGGTAGATAAACCTTATAGGAACACTATCAAACCAAGGGTTCTAAAATGACAATGTACAAATAATGTCTAAGTAACTGTGTAAACATTTTCCAACTTTTTATGTTCAATATCAGAGGCAAAAGCTGCAATTGTGTACTATGTTTAGATTTTAGTTTGGTTGGAATATCTAATTTGCATAGATGAATCTCTGCAATCTGACATGCTAAGAACAGTGTAATATTGAAGCAGAGTTATATGCAATGGCTCTGGTGTCAGGTTTCACATACTATTACAAATGTTTATGTTGCACATAAGATACATTTCCTCTTTCTGCAGACAGCTCAGTCAGAGACAGGCAGCTGCTGAGAGCTTTCTCTCACACAGAGGATTAACAGATGTAGTGAGGGAATCTCCCTCCCTTCATTATGTAGTCCGTCAGATTTTGGAGTCACTGAGGTGTGAAAGGAATTTGATAACCGTAAACAAAGATACCATATATACTCTCATATAGGCCGAATTTTTCAGCACAAAAAATGTGCTAAAAAGTCACCCCTTCGGCCTATATGCGAGTCACCAACTTACTAAGTTGGCGTCTGTGGGGAGGAGTTGACCAGGCTGACCTACGGAGGGGATCAGAGAGCGCAGCGGTGAAGGCTTGCGGGCTGTGCAGTGACTGGCGCACAGTGGATGGCCACCTGCACTGTAGGTGGCCCGAAGGGGAGCGCATCAGCTAATCTGCAGGCGAATGCCCGGATTACCATGTGGCAGGAGGGAGAATGCTGCAGGATCAAACAGAGGTCCGGAGGAGAGCAGAGCTGGCTGGATGGACGGCTGGCCACAATCATAGCAGAAGCGCTCCCCTGTACGCATAATCTCGCGTTTGGCTGGTCAGAATCATAGAGGAGCACTTCTCCGTGCACATACGGTAATCTCGCACTTGTCACTTCCGTATTGCTTTAAGGTGATAAAATAAAGATAATGCAGGTGTGTTTCTGAGAAATCCATTCCATATTTTCTATACGAGTCACGAAATGCGTGGGCAGCCGTGCACAAAGAGCACTGAGGGGAAGGAAACGTTTTCTCTCACTTCAGTACAAACAAGACTGGAAACAATTAGTAAACTATTAACAGTCTCACCCCTAGAAGCCGTAATGCTAGATTGCTACTAGAACATGTGGGTTTACTAACAGAGACTTACAAAAGAAAAAGGTGGTGTTGCCCTGGCAACCAGATTCTGGTGATGGCTTCTCAAGAAAGGAGACATAAAAGGACCAGATCGAGCAGAAATAATGCAGCAATACCTTCTCACACACGTAAACCTTTCAGAAGAGAAATATGGAGCATGAAAAAGGGGAAATTGTGCAATGCCACTCAGAGGTCAGGGGGAACCTGTGTACAATTAGTTTTAATCACAAAAAGAACTAAAAACCCCAAGCACAGTTTTCCCAGGTCAGTGCAGCACTCATATGCAAAGCTCTTTTTATTCCATTTATAAGCTCCTTCATTAGCAGAGGTAGAAAAACAGGGCTGTTAATGCAGCCAGGGATCGTCCTTTTCACGTCAAGACTTCTACCCAGGGCTGTGGAGTTGAAGTCGAGGAGTTGGCTTTGGGTACCTGGAATTGGTGGTTTCATAAACTGAGGAGTCGGAAGACGCCACATAACCCTGGAAAGGCAGTGGAGTTGAGGAGTCAGAGCAATTTTGGGTACTTGGAGTTGGAGGTTTCATAAACTGAGGAGTTGGATGATTTTTGTACCCACTCGACAGCCCTGCTTGTAACAGCTGCCACTTTACTTTGGTATGCACAGGTCAGCATAGTAGTGCAGAGAAGCAATAGCCGCTAGGGAGCGTTCATACTTGTACTTGCGTTTTATTCACGCGATCTTCGTCATGCTCTAATCTGTATTTGCATTTTTTGTATGATCTTTTGTGCACATTTTTTGTGATTTTTATAGGCATTTGTATGAGCTTTTTCTGTGAATCCCGACAAAGTTAATGTTCATGAAAAACCATGTACGAATTAATGCAAAATTGCATGTGAAATCACGTTTTGGGAAATTTGCAAAGTTACACACATAACTTAAAGCGACTATAAACTGATCATGCCAAAATTATTAACACTACATTTTAATAACGAAATCCTGAAATTTTCTTTAGTTTTTAACGTATAAAGGCTCCCAGAATCAAACAAAATCAAATGCATTTGTATTTAAAGAAGATGGTGGTAGCCTGAATTTGACGCAACTACCCACTTATCAAATGTTTTAAAGAATGGTGGAGTAGCAGCTAGGTATGTACTATTGTTGTGTATTCTATTTATAATGCTATGGGTGCAATATGGAAAAACTTTTTTTTATTTTTTTAAAGGGAACCTGTACTGAGTACAATTATTTAAAATAAACACATGAGGTAACTTCAAATGAACAGTACACAGTTACCTTGCCATCAGTTCCTCTCAGAAGCTCACCATTTTCTTCTGACAGTGATCCCTTCCAGTTCTGACAACATTTTGTCAGAACTGAAATATATCAGTTGCTGTCAGTTATATATCAGTCGCTGTCAGTTACAGCTGAGAGGAGAACTGATGTGTCCATGTTTCCCTATGGCTCAAGTGGGCGATATTACAGTTTAACTGTGTGCTGACCAGGAAGCGGTTATGGGGTAATGGCCATTTTCAAAATGGAGGACGGAGAGTTCCATTGATCACAGTGGACAAACAGGACGCAGGAGAGGAGAAAGATTGATGAGTAGACTACGCAGCAGGTAAGTATGACTTGTGTATGGTTATTTTGACTTTTAAATTTCAGTTCAGGTTTTCTTGAAGTTTGGCTCCTGCTCAACAATTGTGAACGCTGCCTCAGGGCGAGTTTCCATTAGCGCAATCCGATATGATGGTAGCATCGCTTTTACTCCTTATGTAACATGATTGACTTGGCTTCACTATCTTTAGAAACCTGCTAGATTTCATGCTTGCTTGCATAAAGCTCACTGGCTCCAGCCTGCTGATTCCCTGACATCTAATTGCTAAACAGCACCCAGCACAACTGCCATCTTCATGTTTGCCATTTCCCTGCATCAGTGCTTTACTACAGCCAACATCTGGAAATATGCCTGAAGAAGGGGACTAGATCCCAGAAAGCTTGCATCATTTAACTTTACCAGTTAGCCATTAAAAGGTATTACATTTACAAGACTTTTTTTCTACCTACATACATCGCTTTGCACTAAAACTTAAACCGATGCGAATCAATGGAGCAGTTTCCATTGCATGCTAATTTTGCAATGCAATCCCATGCAGCCTGGGAAAAGAATTGGTTACATAATGCAGATTCTGCTACATGGTATCAAATCAGGGGTAAAGAGCTATAAAAAGTCTATTATGCCTTCATTACTCAATGCAGCCAAGAGCCTAGTACCTAGATACGGGAAGTCTCATAATTCCTACGGTGAGGGAGTGGTGTGAGGCAGTAAATAGGTTGTTGACTTTTGATGAATTGCATTTTCTTAGAATGAATAAGCTAGATAAATATGTTAAATAGAGAAGGTGGTTAGAGTTCAAGGAAACCAAAAGATATGCAGAATTTCTCTCTTCTTAAAGGAACACTTAAGCCAGGAATAAAAAAAATCAGTTTTACTTGCCTGGAGCTTCTACCAGCCTCCGACAGCCATCCCGTGCCCTTGCAGTCACTTACGGAGCCTACTCTCCCCTGTCACCAACTAGTTTTGCTTTCGCGGACAGGCCCTGACAGGGAGTCTGCGGGCTTTCTGCGCCTGCGCAGGCCTGGCCACGTGTATGCTTCATTTTCCCATCCTCAATTGCATCCTGCACAGGCGCAGGACGCTATTGCGGACAGGAACGCAAAGAAAAATACGCGTGGCCAGAACTGTCGGGCCTGTCAACAAAAACAAAACTAGCTGGCGGCGAGGGAACCGGAGGCTCCGTGAGTGAATGCGAGGGCACGAGACGGCTGGAGGGGGCTGGTAAAAGCCCCAGAAAAATTAAACTGATTTTTTATTCCTGGCTGGCGCGCGTATACACGACACATTTTAGCAAACGAGAGTACAGGCGGTCGACAGACTGATAAGACTACTGAGGGCAGAATGACCACCCGCGGGAGGGTCTGATGGACCCGTCGTTTGCTAAAATACGGGGTGTGTACGCGCCTTTAGAGGCTCGAACAACAACAATCATCCTATTCTCTTTGAACGATGTATTGAGCTGACTTTCCCAGGTAGATAAATAAAGATGATAAATGTTAAGTATAAGGAATATAAGATATGGAAATACCACCTCGGGGGATATGAGATAAGGGATAATAGTCGATTTGTTTTTCTCTTGTTTTCACAGTGTAACTAGAATGATAAAATACTTGAAAAATGGGTCTTCTGGTTAATAGAAAATTAGGCTGTTTGTACGGTTTAATTTATTGTATAGACTGGCCATAGTAAGCTACTGTATTTAGAAGATGGACGGCGTTTATGAATAACTTGTATTGTGGTTTTTGTAATTTTTGTAGACAAATAAAAATATAAAAAAAAAAAAATAATAATGCAGATTCTCGCAGCAAGCATCAGATTCCCTTTCACCATTACAAATGCCCACATCCAGACTTCCGGAAGTAAACCGGAAGTGCTCACAGGGCGATATCGTATTGTATAATTTTGGTAGTGCAAATGAGCCCTAAAAGTGCTGGATGTCGGGAATCGGGACCCGATCCCCTGGGGCGACATCCCTGGGCCGGGTTGCACAGACGTGTAGTTGACAATACGGTGTGTTGCTATGTGGAGTGATGACGGACTGGCGTGACATCACACTGTAGGCAGGAGAGCGGTGTGAACAATGCAATAGGGTAACTTGATATGGCGGGAGGATCGCTTGCAAGTCGCTGTACCCACACCTGATTATCAGCTGAGGCAGTCATCAGCTGTCTGATCTTTAGGTCAGGCGCGTGGACAAGCCAGAGGTTATCTCGGGTAGAAGAGTGGATATGAGGGCAGCCCTGCTGACAGAAAGCTGTCAGAATCAGATAATATAAAAAACGCCATTTCTGAGCACTTTCTCCTGCTATAGGGGTAGCAGATTGTGAATTTGACCTATGGTGAGCCTTTCATTTCCCTTTCAGGAGTGTGTGCCTCCAGTCCGGAGCAGCAGCATGGGCATGTATGGGCATTTGCTGCCTTCACGCCTAGTACTGTGAAATATGTGCAGAGGGGCTAGAGATGTAGGAAATGCTTCCACTATAAAAAGCATTGTTCACATTCCTGTAATATCTTCACAGCCAGCAGAAGCGGGTAGTGATCAGTATTCTGGGATAACAGTAGCAGATTTCTTCCCTGCTATCAGACACATAATGGGAAGCCACTTTACAAAATGTATACAGGAACTCGAAGCAATACATTAATGAAAACTGAACATACTTAAAATGTATACAGCTATTTAGCAGTTTTTATCCGCCATCAAATGCACGTCTTTCAAAGCGATGACAGAAATATCAGATATCCAAACCTTCCCTGCCTTCTCCGGGACAGTCAGACTTTTGTTAAATACGCCGCAGCGCCGGAAATCCAGGAATCAACAAGTGTGAATATATCGCTCTTGGTCACAGCCACGACCTATTTGCACACTTCCAGTGCAAAAAAGATCAGAGAGAGTACTCTCAGCAGATTCATAACATGCAGCTGCTTTATACAGTGATAAAATGCATCCAACATCATAAGGGTGCACTCACATTGTGAGGGTTCTGACCCAAATAGGACCCTCTGAGGTACAGATCGCTTCCCACCCATGTGCTACTATAGCCCTCTGGTTGGTATCAGTATAGCTTTGCCTGTTCTCATCCCAACTAGTTTCGGTCTCTCGCTGTCATCAGGGGTCAGACGACTGGTTGTCCGATCACCGGGGAGACTGTCACCTGTGGAGCGTCACCTGTGACCCCATTACACCAGGCAGGTAAGTATTTAACCATAGTACCAGATGAAGGAAAATAAAGGTCGGCACTGCAGTCTTTCAGTTTATAATATGAAGTTTGCAAGTCACATGCAATATTAGACAATCGTGAGCACAAGTGGCAAACAAACTGGAATGCACATACCGGTCCTGGTGGGTAGTCAGTGGATGGGTGGGTGCAGGGCAAAGGTAACCTGACGCCGTTTTGTTCCTTCAGCGTTTCTACAGAGGCTCAGTTTGAGACACTTGTGCTCACAATTTTCTAATATTGCATGTGCCTTGCAAACATCATCTAATAAACACAGAAGACTGCAGTGCCGACATTCATTTTCCCTCATCTGGTACTATGGTCAGCTTCACTGGTCAGAGCATGCCATACTTCCATTAGTGGGCTTGCTGTCCCTGTATTGATGTAGTAGCTATCTATCTATCTATCTAACCTGCAATGCCAATGGCGTTTCTTCTTCACTTCTAAGTATTAATGCAACCCCCCCCAATCCAACTTCAAAGTATACCTGAGACGCACCCTCCGGCATGGTCGCTCCTTCGCCGCCGCCCTCTGCTGCCTGCACAACTGGCCCCGGCAAGTTGTCCAGTTGGTGCAGTCGGGCTGCGCATGCTCCCGTCTCGCTCCCATGGCCGGGAGCACTCTGCGGCTGCACAGTACTACTGCGCAGGCACAGAGCGCTCCCGGTAATAGGAGTGTGACTGGGGAGTGCGCAGAGCCCGACTGCACCTGCCCATTATGCCCTGGAGGATGGCCGGGGGGGGGGGGTCCTGAAATGAGCAGGCCGGAGGAAGCCCCAGGTATGTATACATTTTTTATTTCCCCCCCATCTCAAGTTAACTTTAAGAAAGTTTGTCATGACAGGCTGTCATTTTTACTCTAAGAAGAGAAAGGGACAACAATAAAAGATCCTAAAGGGAACTTGGGATATGGAAGATCCCATACATTTTTTCCTTTAAAACAATGTAAATTGCCTGGCTGTCCTGTTGATACTCTGCTTTTAATACTATTTTAGTCATAGACCCTGAACAAGCATAAGTATAACAAGCTGCCTGGTGTCTGCCTGGATTAACCAAATGCTTGTCTCAGGTGTGTGATTCAGGCACTACCGATTCTGGAAAGATCACGACTGCCAGGCAACTGGTATATATATAAAAAAAAAAAAAAAAGAGAAAGAATATAAATATAGCAGCCTCCATATCCCGCTGAGGTTCCCTTTATGGTACCCACAGACATGATACTTTGATTGGCTGAAATGGCCAATTTTGACTGTTTAGGCCGATCATCATAGAAGATAAAAAAAAAAAAAAAAAAGTGTTGAATATGCTTATTGGCCTAACCCAGGAAGCAGAATTGGGCACCTGCAAATCACAGCATCCAACACTTGATTCAGTTAAGCAGTACCTTAGGGGCCGTTCACAGTTGTCCTAGCGTTTTATGCATGCGATTTTCCACGTGCACACTGCGATGACACTAAGATACATTACATTTGCAAAGATTGCATGCAAATTCTACTAAGGGTGGCCCCTTTCCTCCTTGCTTAGTGATCTGAAAACCAAAGCTCCACTCTGGTGAAGCCAGAAGCATCATTTGCTCACACCCACCGTCTGCTACAGGAATAATCTTTTCCAAAAAAAGATATCTGGCCGGAAAGACTTCAAGTGTTTGCCATTTACAGGGGTTAAAACAGTAAAAATAAAAAAAAACAGTGTTGCGCCTTTAAAAGTCAGCAGCTGGGTCTGGAAAGGGAAAAACCCACTGGTTCCGTGGTATTGGTAAAATGCTAGATAAAATTTCAACCAAGCGCTATACAATGGCAAACTATTGTATTTATTAAAACTCATAAAATCAGCAAAAAGTGCACAGTATTTATTAATATCTCTAATAGCACACACACTCCACCACATCCACTACACCGCTGCAGTGGGAAAAAAATGCATGCAAAAAATGGGATTATTCATTACATTCATTATTTGCAAGAAGTAGTTAACTACCCCCGCGTATATTAAGGACACTTTTTGAAAATGTTATCTGAAATTAAGTGGCAGGAAGAGTACTGGTTATGTACTTTTGATGCGATTTAGTAATACACTGAGTCCTCATGAGAAAGAAATGGAGACTACTGAGAATTTTTGGACAAATGGCACCAACCTACAAGAAGAATAAATAAACTTTATTGTGCAGAGCATTCTGTTTATACTTCAGCACAACTATTTTGTGTACAATGGTGACCACTTCCTCCAGAGCACTGGGACAGCCATGAGGACCAGGTTCATTCCTGCATTCGATAATCTTTATATGGCCCACTGGGAAGAGCACTTTCTCAGTGGTCCTGAGGGCCCCGGTAGCCTTCTGGTGCTCTGGAGGAGATTTATTAATTAAGCATTCTTTGTATGGGATGGCACTGCAGAAAGTTTGGAGGAATTCTTAAGATGGCTAAATTTAAGTACTTACAATTTGAATTTTACTGGGAGCTCAATTAGACAATCCATCAACTTCCTTGATTTGACAGTGTATGTGGAGAATAGAGAGATTTTGACTGGAGAGATTTTGACTAAAACCTATCTGAAACCGGCGGACGTTAATAGCTACATCCAGATTGATAGCTGCCATCACTTAAAATGGCTCACTACAATGACTCATGGGAACTACTGCGCCTGCGCAGTACAGTCCTGATGAAGTCGGTGCTACCATGTGACCCGCGGAGTGCATAAGAAGCCGACCCGAAAAGCCGAGCTGGCGAGGTCAGCATCTGCAGCGGAGGAGACCGGGAGCCACCAGAGCTGTGGTAAGGGCACAGGACGGCTGTCAGGGGCTGGAGGAAGCCCCAGGCAATGTGCATTATATTTAAAAGGAAACAAACATGTCAGCCTCCATATTCCTTTCACTTCACGTTCCCTTTAAGTCTATGGCCTCAGTAACATTTCTAAAATACTGAAAGATATAGTTGAAGTTAACTAAGTGCAGTTACCCTAAATGCCCCAATTCCTCGAATCGGATTACCTCTTGAAGTGTTGCAGTTTATTGCTGGGGCACATTTACAATCTATATAAATGCATTCCTCTGTGTTATTGCTGAGTAAAGTAAATAAAATAGGTTTCTAACAGCATCTTAGAGAGCAGCGCCAAATCATTTACATGTCAACACAGGTATATGCCTAGGGTCAGCTAAGAAAGCAGATGTAAGCTTGCACCCACATTGAGGTCTCAGTTCATCTTTTTTATAGTATGTTCCCACCTGGAAGATCTACTTACAAAACAAATTCCTCCTCCCAGGAGGGGCTCAGGGTGTGTTTTATGGCTGCTGTGGTGTATTTCTGGACTGGATCATTCAGCTGTACCGAGCATACAACCATATCTGAGCAAAGACAAAGATCACAAGTGAAAGGGTTAAAAGATGGCTATGGATGAGAAATACATTTTAATAAACATGTACATTTTAATATGAAATGTACACTTGACTGTCATTCACTGTAAAACACTTTTTTCCACGTAGCAGTCATTTACAGAAAAAAAATAAAATAAAATAAAAAAATGGGGGTGAAATAATACAAGTATGTTGCATAACTGGTCAGGGTAGAGGCCTGCATCGGGTCAGGTACCTGTGGGTTTGGGTTACAAATTTTTATTCTAAACTGGTTGCGGGTAGCGGCCTGCGGGTGCAGGTAGTGAAAGCAAGCAAGCAGATAATTTAGTAACAAAAAAAAAAAAAAAAAAAAAAAAAAAAAAAAAAAAAAAAAGGATCTTCACACTTCTTTGGCTTTGGTTTCTGTAGAACAATAGTTTTCACTTACTTTACAGCCTTCCAGTAGCTATGTATATTTTATTATAAAATTTAAAAAAAAAGTGTCGCAGGTTGGGATGCGGGTCTGGGGGCCAGCGGGTCGGATGTGGGTACCAGATGCACCAGAAAGTGGGCTGAAAAATTAGACCCGCCATTTTTACAATACAGTAAAGTGTAAACACAGTAAACATGCATACAACTGAACACAGAGGAATCCAACAGCAAGTCCCAGTAAGGGAACAAACAGACCATTATCCATGCAGTACCTGGTGGGTTGGAATCTGCTGCCAGTGAGGCTTTGATATTCCGCAACTGAAGCTTCAGCTCGTGGGCTCGGGGAGGCTTTGGTGGGCAGATCACCGGGGAAAGACTACCATGCTGCAATGACATCACAGAACAGGCAATGAGAACTATACCAGCTCAGGGTTACCCAAAGTAGCCAATCAGATTAGAACTGAATGGGAAAACAGCAGCACACTGCATATATTCTTTTTCATCAATTAAACATTGCCTTTTTCAGAAGTCACTTAAAAATTTACACATGACCTCAGAGGAATTAAAATAATGGGAACACAGGGAACTTTGTTTACTGTTCCAGGAAAAACAAAATAAGACTATTGACTGAACACACAGAAGTCAAGATTAACATTACTGAAATGTAAATGCACGAGTTTGTGGCCATATCTTGTGTACACTAAGGGCCCGTTTCCACTATCGTGGTTTCCGCCGCGATTCGGGAGAGTTTCCCCGCACATGAATTGCACGGGGAAACTCTTCATAGGGGATAGCGGCGGCGCGGCCGAATCGCTTGCGGGAGCGATTCGGCCGGAACCCCCCGCAGAATTCGCGGCGGAAGCTGCGAATCCCATAGCCGTGCATGGCACGGCTCATGTGATTCGCCTGCGATCCCGCCCACCCGCTCAGTGCCGGCGTGCGTCTGAGAGCCGCACGCCGCACTAGTGGAAACGAGCCCTTAATTTTCCTTGGAGGGTGGAAACTCCCTTGGTACAAGCAGTTATGTGGCAATCAACGGTTTTAAATGGACACTATAGTGAAAAATTGTAAAATTTGAAACCCATACGTACATATACATAAACTCGTCCGGGGGTAAATGCACTGTAAATTTTTTTTTTTTTAGTGCATCTATCACTTACTATAAGTATTATAATTTGAAAGCTCTAAATCTCTTAACATCAGGTTTTAAATTCGTCTATCTTCTCATGGGGGATTCTCAAACTTTTTTTTATGGTTTCAAAAGCACTCCCTGGAAAGGAACTAACAATGATGCCACTTAAACGTTCAACTCACTTGCACACTATACTGGCAGTTGAACTATACCCCTGCCACTCCTACAAATGCCCCATGAGGAGATAGACAAGTCCAAAAAAAGTCTGTAAGAAGTTCAGAACCGGTGGATCATAATGCCTTCTGTAAGTGCTACATAGAAAGTAAAATGTACCGATATGTACAGTACATGTTATATGAAGACGTAAATCTGTATTTTACAGTTTACAGGTTTTTTTTGCCATTATGTCCCTTTAAAATTTCAGGACAAGGCGACTAAATCATAGGCAATAAAATGATTTGTGCACAATGCTGACTTCAGCAAGTAAACTCCCCCCCCCCCCTCCTCCACCCCACACATTCAAAACCAATCCGAAGAATCTCCTTTTTCATAGTCTTCTTTAATGCTGGGAATACACGGTTCGTTTTTGCCTTCGTTTAAACCTTCGATTCGTTCGGTAAACGAATCGAGTGTTGAAAACGTATGTGAAAATAGTCATAATCTCATTATAGTTTCGATTAATAGACCCCAAAAACGAACGACTAGTGATCGAACATGTTTGATATCTCTCTTTATCCATCTAATCGAGCCATTGGTAGGCTTGATGGCTGTTCAGATCGATTATATATTCGTTTATGCTAGTCCGTCCCTGTAAAAAGGGATTTTCGTTTCGTTTCTTTGCAGCCTTCGATCATTGGAAAAACGAAACCATCAGAATCGAAAAAAAAACCGAAACCGTGGGTGGTGATATTAACCGTATGACCGATTATTTCGGGATCGAAAAGGACAAAAGGCACAATCGAAACGAAGGTTTAAACGAAGGCAAAAACGAACCGTGTATTCCCAGCATAACAGAGAATCCATTACCCGTGGAGCCAGTTTCCACTGCTTAGTTCCTCTATAACTCTTATAGGACAAAAGCTCGCTTTATGCAATAATCGTAGCAGAGAATTTATTGGCCAGTGAACAGCCTGTTGCACAATCCAAAAAGGTTGTTCATATAAGGCAACAACAAAAGGTTTCTGTTTTTTTAATCCAATGGAACCAGAATGAATGGGACAGGAACTTTGCACAGAGCTGATCAGATTTGGAAGTTAGCAGCTTGATTAATCAGCCCAATGTGATGTTCGGGTTCTGCCTTAGCCAAATCTGGTATGTGTAGATTTTAAAGTTAAAATTAAAAAATCCTGTAAATTCAAAAGTAAAAATAAATAAATTAACATGCCAATCTCTGTACCTCCCAAAGCCTGGGAGCATTGCGGGTAGCGCATCTGATCCTTTCTAGCGACTGACAGGTTGTTCTCTGGAATATCTATTTTTCACACTAGGAAACCTTTGACTTTACACTGGGTTTAACTACAGCCACCTAAGGTTCATGACTGGATAACATTGGTTGGGGACTCACTTTATGTGTATAAGTTTAATTACCTGAACAGGAACTGTCCCAAACATTTTTGAACGGTTATGGGGACTGCATATATTGACTTGTTGATTGGGGTTATGGGGACTGGCTTGTTGGTTGGGTGTTGATTCCCTGAAGCAGGAACAGACCACATGATGGATGAGGAGGGTGGGATAGGACAGTCAGTGTTGACCCTGTTGCGTTATGAATTTGTATATCCTTTTCCAAATTGAAACAATCTCTTAAAAAAAAATATCTGATAAAAATTTGTAGTAACACAAGGGATACCAGTTCTCAGCAATGCATGGTTTACTCAATGTACAGTAAATCACTATAGACATCTATCTACATCTCACTTCCCAGCTAAGGAGCACTCACACTGTCCCACACCAATAAAATATGCTGAACGGAGGGCTACTTATTTCGACCAATGATTGCACAGCTGAGGCACAAGTGACTCCATCTAGGAACGCACCTGAGAATCCTTCCCATTGGCCGGCCGGGTGCTCAGCTCCACACTCGCCCGCACACCACTCATAAGGTTCTTCATTATATCCTCTAGGGTTTCCATGAGTACGGAGGCTCCCGGGGTCTGCAGGCAGGACAGGTGAAAGACACATGAGCGAAAACTTAGCCATACACTAGAAACCTCTTTCATAATTCTAATGCAGAGCAGGAAACGAGGAAGTAACTGGTTGCCGGTGCTATTAGGAACCAAACAGCAACAAAGTCATGCAAAAGCACCTGGGTAATTGACACCTGGAGATGACAATAGAGGACAGATCAGATGCTACAGACCAGTGGTAGGCAATCTTAAAGAGGTGGAGCTCGAATTTTGAAAAAAAATAGAGGCACTAAAGATCCTCAGGGATCACGGGCTTGCAGAGATTGCCGTAGCAAAAATTTAGAAGTGTGCCCTCAATGACATTGGTATGCCCAGTAAGAATAAATCATGGCAATAGCTCATTCATACACAGTCACATTATTACCAAAGACAGTGTCCTATCCACTAGCCCCAGTGCACCAACAGGTTCCCTCTCAGTGCTGCCTTGTGCACCCATAATGTACGGGTCACATGACTGACTTTTTCAAAAGGAAATTCTCTGCAGCGGACTCAGAAAATTCATGACATCATTACTCCCACTGAAAAATCAGGGAGTGTGAACTAATATTTAAATGATAGCATGTATACCTAAATTTCAACTGCTCCTACTTATTAACCTAAGTAATACATTTACCAGGAATTTCAGTGTTTTAATGTAAACAAAAATTAAAAATTCATACCTAATAAAAAAATACATTCTATAAAAATCCTGAAAGAAAAAAATAATTTACATATTCCAGTCCGCGTACCTGTTTGACAACCCCCAAAACAAAATGCATAACAACCAAGCAATCTGGACCTGCTTTTCTGTTGAAAGATGAACAATGAAATACAGACAAGTGCAGCTTGCATTCAAATGAATGCAACTTGTTTATAGCTTGGATATGGGCCAATGAAAACTGACTGGAAGGGCATTTCACTGAAATTTATTCCAAACCAAATGCATTTGCATTAAATCTGCATGCAATCTGAAATTATTAGCATCTCATTGGCCATCTCTGTTCCTGTCCAGATCATAAATTAAGCCTCTGCAGCCTCGTTCCCCTTCACACTACACTGGAAGCTGTATACTAATTTAATGTCAAAGTTCAATCAGCAGGGAGTAGGACAATACCAATAATGGATGTAATACTAAAAACTGCCTGGTTCTGAAGAATTCCTGCCCCTCGCTATCAAGAGCCCCCACCTCCCATGCGTCTCAAAGCTTATTTTGGGTAGCCAGTAGAAGGCATTACTATTGTATGCAACTATCAGTGTGGGTTGGAGGAGCACTAGGGCAATTCACTATTCCCTGACTTCCTAAAAATGGTCCAGTTTAGCTTATTGAAGCACACTGGGGGGCAAACAGATAACTGTACTTGTGTAAGTACAAGTACCACTGAATTGAGAGGGTTTGATTGCTCTTAGTGCCTTTTTGTGAATGGTGCTTTGACACATCACAGCACCATTCTCTCAGTCCAGTGCCCCCCGCACTAGTCAGGCGAAATCTTCAACTGATTAGAACGTTGAATATGGGCTGGGAGGAAGTTGCAGTTGGCCTCCTTAGGAATGCCCCTGATCACACCCACCACTACAATTTAAAGAACTAAAAAAAAAAAACTACCTACAGCAAAACTCGCATACTCCTGGTTCCCTTTGCTGTCTTTTCTGCCCATCAGCTCTCCCGATCCACCACAATGTCACCATATATAGTGGCATTTTCACCGCTATGGCGCTGTCCTGAAAGTACTTCCGGGTCAGCGCCAGAACAGTGAACATGCCACCATACATACAAGAGGACAGGGCGGTGGAACGGAAGAGCTTACAAAGCATAAAGAAAACAAAGGTAACCAGAAGTAGGTGAGTTATGCTGTAGTTTTTTTTATTCTGTTTTTTCTTACAGGTCATTAAACTTACAGGAGTACTTGAAGGATCACCAAAGTATCATTAAAATTACAGCATTCATACTTTCCCTTGAAGTCACAAAGTAGAAAAAAAAAAAAAAAAAGTATAGACCAGTGGGAGCATCCAGCAATAAAATCCTAGGAGGTTGTAGTTTTTTCTTGCAACATCCCACCAAAAAATAAAATATTGGGCTGGGTTTCCAACTCATGTTTTGCTAAAAGTATGAATAGAACATTCACCTAGGGATGGTTGGAAAGTGAGGGCTTCTGCCAAGAGAGGACTTACACCTGTGTAAACAGACAACTTATCCAGAGCACGGGAGATTTTCTGCTGAACATGGAAAGGCCTCACCTTTTTTCCCCTTCGTCACATTAGTGTGATAATAAACAAGTCTGACCTCGTGGCTTTGCTCTATTTCTCAATGTAGGTAATACAGAACACAGAGAAGTAGGAGAAGGTTTAGAGGCAGAACTTACTCACTGACCTCCAGCTTAGTTTTTGGCTGAACCTGCAGATCGAGGTCGGTGAAGTTCCCCATCGTCCACTGAACCTGAATATTTCCATCTCCTTCCTTCACCCGGAGCTCCAGCTGAAACAAAAAAAACAAAGACCATCAGCTGCCTTCCACAACACCTGTCACATCAACACCACAGCAGTGCCGAGGCTAAGTGGTCTCTCTCGAGACATCTCTGTACATGTTCAGCCCTGAAAACCCAGTGCCAGCAAGCTTCAGTGACCAATCGCCAATAGCAGGTAAATTAAAGGCTAGTCAGCCTACAATAGCGGTTGTGGCAGCACCATTACCTTTACCTGGTGTGGCCTCGTTATAGAGTGCATCTGATATCTGAGGTTCCCTATTCAATAGGGCCCCATATGTGAGTCTTATTTCCTTTTATAGCCTTTATGTACATACAAAGTTTATTATTAAAGTCAACACTTAAACCATTTTGCTTATTTTATCCACCCTATATTAACATCCTGGGCTGAGCACTACCAACTGGGCTACTTGTATTACCATGTGAAGACCTTATTGGGGACCATATACACCAGTGGAGATTCTAGAAATCAATTGCAGAGCTATTTGTAGCCTTGTAGTTTGGGCTATTGTGGGCTAGTAAGCCTTTCATTTTTACCTGCTACTGGTGATTGGTCACTGAAGCTCGACACTGGGTGCTTATACCATTGTCTGAGGAACTCTCTAAGTGCAGATTGCTTTTTATTGCTATACTGTTTGGGACTCTGGACAAGTCATATTCTCTGCTGCTTTTTACATAATGCTGGCGCTGTTTCTTGTTTGATTAGTGCTTCAGTTTTGCCCACACACAAATTCAGAAGCAGTCCATTGATTTCAATAGGCTGCGCAACCGCTTCTGAAGTGGTGTGCGGAAAAACAATGCAAATCACCCTTAATGAAAATTAGCCCTTAAAGAGACACTGAAGCGAAAACAAAATTATGATATTATGGATTTGTATGTGTAGTACAGCTAAGAAATAAAACATTAAGATCAGATACATCAGTCTAAAGGTAGCCATACACTGGTCGATTTGCCATCAGATTCGACCAACAGACAGATCCCTATCTGATCGAATCTGATCAGAGAGGGATCGTATGGCTACCTTTACTGAAAACAGATTGTGAACCGATTTCAGCCTGAAACCGTTCACAATCTGTGGTGGTGGTGGTGCTGCCGCCGCTTCCCCCCCATCCCGCATACATTACCTGCTCCGCTGGCGAGACTCCAGTCCCCTGGTCACCGCTGCTCCGTCTCCGCTCTGGTCTCCAGGTCCAGCATGCTTTATTTCTTCCTGCCCGGCAGGAAGTTTAAACAGTAGAGCACCCTCTACTGTTTAAACTTCCTGCCGGGACAGGAAGAAGGGAAGCATGCCGGAGACCAGACCAGAACGGAGAAGAAGAGCGGAGACCCGGGAGTCGCGCCGGCGGAGCAGGTAATGTATGCGGGCTCTATTGTGCCGGTCGGGCACTCGAACGCCGCTAGCGATGCGCTCTTTACCCGCGGGCGATCGACTTATTTTACGCACGGCGCGATCGACGGGATCGGACGGAATGGATCGAAATTCGGCGTGTAGCGCGAACGATTGCCAGCAGATTCGATCCCAGTGATCGAATCTGCTGTCGAAACGGCGGCAAATCGGGCCAGTGTATGGCCAGCTTAATTGTTTCCAGTACAGGAAGAGTTGAGAAACTCCAGTTATCTCTATGCAAACAAGCCATTAAAGCTCTCCGACTAAGTTAGTCGTGGAGAGGGCTGTTATCTGACTTTTATTATCTCAACTGTAAGTGAACTGTTTACTTTTTCTCTGCTAGAGGAGAGGTCATTACTTCACAGAATGCTCTGAAAGAATCATTTTAAATGCTGAGTGTTGTGTAATCTGCACATATTATAGAATAATGCAATGTTAGAAAAAAACACTATATACCTGAAAATAAAAGTATGAGAATATTTTCTTTGCTGCTAATCTTCTAGAAATTATTCATAGTAAACAACCAATTCATCATATTTTTTTTCGCTTCAGTGTCTGTAACAGGCTATAACTGGCACTGCAAAGTAACAGAAATGCAAAATACTCCATATTTTCATAAAAAGGGCACTTTATAGGCGTGGTTCACAGCTCCTCGGCCAACAACCCCACACGCCTCAAGACTTTTGTAACCTCAACTAGTGAAGTCATTAACATCAAGGGAAAGCAGTGAGCAGCTCTACAGGAAGCCAACAAAGGTTTTACTTTCATCAGTAAATAATCCTTTATGTTCTGTAAGAATATGTCACCAGCACAGAGGTAACAGAGGATTTCCCATGTTATGTACACAGACATTCCAAGGGGTGAGGAAAAGAGAAGAGGAATTCCTCAGCTTATCATAGAAAGAGACAAGAAACAAGAATGTGCATAATGTGCAGGAGGGCTACACCGATCACTGGAGAGGATGAGCTAAATATTCCTCTCATGCCTCATTACTGACTGAGGGGACAAACTGAAGCTGCTGAGAGGAAAGGCCAGCAGCCATCATGTTTTGTGTTGTACACCACAGTGTTATGATTAAACACAATTCCAGGAAGTTCTTTAGGTTTTGAGCAGCCTTGTGCAGGGAGGATTGTTGTCAGTGTCCACATTGGAGAGATGTTCTTTCACTTTCTGTACTTGGGACCTCCATGGAGTTTTTTGCGTCTTGAATACTAAAACTGCTAGTCTTATGTACTTGAAATACGAAACAGCAATACAAACTATTCGTTTTAATATCTAACAATACACCGAGCACTGCTGTGCTCTCCAGCGTTCGCCATCTAACCTCAGCTTCCAATTTAAGCTAAAGGAAAATTTAACTAAATCTGACAGCGGACTCTGCCGTGAGGAAAACTTGCGGAAAGCTGTAGGTTTCAGAAGAGTCACATGAGAAGCTGAGAGGGAGTGCAAGGGGCCGGACTTTAAAAGGATCAAGTTAATAGTCAACTTAAAAATAAAACAAGTGTAATGCTGGGCATACACGGATGCAATTATGCGCCGGATCGATCCCGGCGCATCCCCGCCGGCGCCTGTACGAATCCCCGCGGGCACTCCTTATCTTCCGCTAGATTCCCCGCTATTGTCCGCCCGTGGGAATCGAGCAGGGAATCTGGCGGGTCATCGGAAGAAACTTGCCGTGTATGCCCAGCATTAGACATTTACCTCAGTAGTTGAAACATTTGGATGGTCCAGAAGGTTCCCAGATCCTCCTACAGCCCACACTCTAGCAGCTTTTATCTTCTGGCCACGAAAGTGACAGAGCACGTCCCCACTGGCCATGCGCAAGTACAGTTTGCACATTGTGCATGCCAAGTAGTAGGAAGCACTCATGCGCAGGTTTTTGTACCTAATCCACAGGCGTCTTCCCTCTACTGTTCATGCACACATTTTACTTGCGTATGGCAAGTTTGGATATGCTCGTCTGTGGTCTATTCCACTTACTAAATTGAATAAAAAAATACAGAGGCCCTGCAATGGAGATGTGGTCTGTAGGGAGGATCCAGGCAGCCTCTTGACTATCCAGAAGCCTCCCACTGCTGAGGCAAGTACCGTAGAGAGTGTCTTGGTTTTCCAGACCTCAACTAACCAGCAGTCTCAATCAACCAGAACAAAATCGCCGGCAGTACTCACAGTGGTGAATGACAACTATAAAGGCTGTTTGTAGCGCTTTCTGTATATTTCTGCGTATAAGACTACTTTTTAACCCTTCAAAATCTTTTGAAAAGTTGGGGGTCGTCTTATACGCCGGGTGTCATTGACGCCGGGTGATACGTCCTATCATGTTACCGCCTCTCAGATCTCCCTGCTAAGGGGTCGCAAACTATTCTTCCATACTGCTCTGATAAACAGGTAGTCAAGGAGAGCTGACCAGTCTACTTAAGGAGAGTTGACCAATGCAACAAGTCAATTGACTATATACTGTTATATACTGGGTAACACATACAGTACAGCACCAGTATCTGTTCATACACAGCACCAGTACAGGATTTTTTTATTTTTATTTTAATTTGGTGTGCGTTGAAGGAGGGGTAGTCTTACACGGCAAGTATATCCCAAACTCTATATTTTAACTGGAAAAGTTGGGGGATCGTCTTATACGCCCAGTCTTATACGCCAGAATATAGGGTAAATACGGGAAATACTGGGTTCCACAGCTCCTCCATGATTAATATACTTTGTTACTGTAATTAAACATTGAAAATCGTTGGGAATCTATTAAAAAAAAAAAAAAAAAGCCAGATTCATACCTAAGGAGAGGGAACGCTCTGGGTCCTATAGAGCCTTCTCACTCCTCTCTCGGGGCCTGTTCCAGCACTGGCTCCTCCATAGCAGTATTCAACCAATTTGGTCAAATACTGCTCTCTCCACCACCGAAGGGAAGCTTCAGAAGTTTTCAGGTGCCAGAGTCCTCCCGAAGACAGGCGCTCCATACTGCGCATGCATGAGTGCCCCTCTCTCGCACACGCGCGGTATAGAGCCGCCTTTCTTCGGGGAGGACTCTGTTCCCAAAGACTTCTGAAGTCCCTCAGGCAGAGGATTCAAGTGGAAGAGCGGCCGCTGCAATGAGGGGACCGAGAGAGGAACGGGAAGGTTCTATAGGACCCAAAGCCTTCCCTCTCCTTAAGTACTGGTATCCGCTGATTTTTTGATTTTATTTTTATTTTTTAAATAGATTATCATTGACTTTAATACAGAGTTCATGGTATGTATATAGAGTGGAGTATAGTACTGTATTAGCTAGGCCTATTTTCAACATTTAGTCTCTGGCAACAAGATAGCATACTTATCCAGCATCAGCTGTTCCATCAGTGCCGGATAACTCAGACTCTACTGGATGTAACTTTTGTTTTTCGCTTCCAATTAAACACTTTTACCTGAACAGAAGATTTTTTTTTTTTTTTTTCAAAGAAAGCAGACAGACCTGAATGTAAAATGCAGACTCACATTTAGGAGCAGTGGGGTGATCCGTACAATGTACACCTGGCACCCTGAGTTGGCTGGGACAGTGCGAGTGACCTGTACTGCAAACTGTATAGAATCCCCCACCAGACAGCATGATACAACCTGGGAAAAAAAATAAAAATAAAAGGGGATTGAAAACAAGTGTTAGATGACAAACTTCCTTCATCCACCATCTGAAATTAAAGCAATAATAAAACAAGCCAGAAATAAAAACATCCCACACTTCCAAAACATTCATTATTTTTTTTTTAGTCTTTCCTTTGGTCAAAGCTAGAAAATGAAAAGGATTGGGAAGTGGGGTGGGGATTTGTGCTTTAAGGCTCAAATTCAGGCATTTTTGATATTTAATACATTTTAAGAAATACTTAAAATCAGAAATCAGGATAGAATAGATATGCACAGAGGGAGATACTGGTTGCTTTGCACTTGGAAACAACGTTATTTCCCACAATGCAATGAGGTACACAGACAGGAAATAGTCATGACCATGACATCCCAATGTTGGAAGGGTTTCACCACCATATCAGTCATACAGACACCCGGATTACCTATTCTAGAAAAGGTAAAGATTTCTTGTGGAAAAGCGGGTATCGGCTACTGATTGAGATGAAGTTCAAACCCGGGTTAAAATTGTTATTTAAAAGGGGCACTATGGCGAAAAATTTAAAAATTTAAAATATGTGCAAACATACAAATAAAAAGTGTTTTTCCTGAGTAAAATAAGCCATACATTACTAGTTGCTGTCACTTACAGTAGCTAGTAGAAATCTGACAGAAGTGAGAGGTTTAGGGCTAGTCCATCTCTTCATTAGGGAATTCTCAGGGATTTATTTATTTTCAAAAGCACTCAGTGAATGGCAGTTGCTCTGTCCAACTACCAAAAAACTGTAGCGAGCAGGGACGCTGACCAGCATCATTGTTAATTCCTTTTTAGGAAATATCTTTATAAAGAATAAAAGCCTTGCTGAGAATCCCCTATGAAGAGATGGACTAGTCCAAAACCTGTCGCTTCTGTCAGATTTCTACTACCTATTGTAAGTGACAGCAACATTGTAGAAAAGTAATTTATAGCTTATTTTACTCTGGGAAAAACACACTTTTTAGTCTATGATTGCACATATTTTAAAGGTAAAATTTTTCGCCGTAGTGCCCCTTTAAACAGAAAATGCCCTGTCCAACATTTAAACCTGGGACGCCATCTGTGTCAGGGAAAAGCACTATCCACTATGTCACTGTGCCAAGTAGAAACAAGGGCATAGCACTCAGATGCATAAAGGAATATACCGGCTTTAAACACATCAATAAAAAATACAAACGACACATTACTCCCATATGGGTTTTATAAACAGGCATATGTAGATTCTAAGCATAGGATTATGTCAGGCAGGAACCCAAATGCAAATGGAGATTAAACTGGGAAAGCCCCCTAATTGGTCCTTAGTGGGTTTAACAAATGCGTAGGCATTCAGAATATGTAAACATTAAAAAAATAAATTGTGAAATAATGAGAAGCCTCAGCGTTCATCGCTGGTACTCGTCCTGCCTCTTCAGAAACGCCTCATTCCATTAATCTAGGTGCTGAAATGTACACCGACCTATACCCAGCGTGATGAATTGGTGCGTTCCGTGCGCCCCTGCATGGATGATCATCATATAGTGCAGAGTTCCCCAACCCTGTCCTCAAGGCCCACTAACCGTACATGGTTTGAAGGAAACCACACACAGGCCCAGTGCACACCAAAAACCTCTAGCAGATCCGCAAAACGCTAGAGGTTTTTGAAGCAGATTTTCAGAGCGATTCTAGGCATGTTTCGAGAGATTTTCTAAACCTGCCTAGCGTTTTTTGGAGCGCTTTTGTGTAGCAGATTTCATATATTGTTACAGTGAAGCTGTTACTGAACAGCTACTGTAACAAAAACGCCCGGAAAAGGCGCTCTGATCTAGCGTTTTTCAGAGCGGTTTGAGCTTTTCCTATACTTCACATTGAGGCAGAAACGCAACTGCAAACCGCAAAAATGCTGCAGGAGCCATGTTTACGGTTTGCTAAAAACCTCAAAGTGCTGGTGTGCATCATCCCATTGAGATACATTAGCCAAGCGTTTTCACAGGCGGCAGCGGTTTTGAAAACTTTACCAAAACACTGTGTGCACCAACCAAAATCACAGGTGAGGTAATTAGTGTCTCAGTAGAGCTTATTAACTACCTCTGTGGATGTATACAGAATATGCACTGTTGGTGGGCCTAGAGGACAGGGTTGGGGAACACTGACCACTGGACAGATCCTCGGATAGGCTCAGCACTCACACCCTGGATGTACGTACAATTCCCAGAGGTGCTGAAGACTATGCATTAGGGCCCGTTTCCACTATCGCGAATTTGCGTGCATAAGCCAAGTGCAAATTCGCATACGCAATGTATTTCAATGTGCTGGTTTCCATTACAGGCAAAAATCGCTTCCCCCGTAGGTGAAAAAAAAAAAAAAGTCCACGTCTAAGAATTTTCCACGCCATTTCCGTGGGGTTTTAACGCATTTTCATGTGCTAATGTCAATAGTGATGAATGACCATGGGGGAAAAAAAAAAATATTTGCTTACACATGCAAATTTGCATGGAAAAAAACGTCCGCAAATGCACGCAAATTCACTTGCAGAACCTAGCAAGCGAATTCACTTACTTGTAGTGGAAACGAGCCCTGAAATGTATGGAATGTTAAAGCAAGAATCACATATCAGCATAGAGTTGCACAAAAAAAAATAAAAAAAATAAAAAAAAATCGAAATATGTCTTACGACTTCCAATGCGTATTAATGAAGGGGTAGATAATTGCTACCACTTTAGACAAGGATCTCCAGATAAAGAGTCTATTTATGACAAGTTCGGATAATGAGCAGTTTCCATGGGAACATAACATTTGAGCATTATGGTCAATCTGTGTGGAAGGATGAGCGTTCTGGAGCCCTGGTACTGCTCCATCTGTATCTTCCATCTGAGCTCCTGTGCGGACGCTGTACATCTATCCACACATGAAGAGACACTCTGTGACACTGTAAGCCTGTCCTTTGTGTGGAAGGCACAGCAGATGTTCTACATGTACCCAGAGGAGCCCTGACGTCGCCAGGGATACTCGTACTTTATAAATCTCATAGAGGTCATGTGAATTCTCTTCAGGGCTTGTCAGAGGGAGAATTCTGCAGACTGTTTTTCCTTAAAGTGAAATTCCACTTCAGTTTAGAAATAGGCAATTTCTTCAGTTCATTTCATGCATCGCTAGAATTAATGTCACACAATACTATTTCAAAGCCAAATTTACAGAGGGCAACCCCATCCACTTCAGGATTAACTTCAACATTCGGTGCTTGGCCTAAAAACGGTGCACAGGACCTGCCTGACCTACATCTCCGATCTTGTCCACATGCACATACAGCCCCCTCCGATCCTCCAACGACCTACGCCTGTTCGCACCACGCATATCTCACTCCCATGCACAATTGCAGGACTTCACTACTGCTGCCTCCACTCTCTGGAACTTGCTCCCACCTTTAAAGGGAAGGTTCACGCAGATTACAAAAAACAAAAACTGCACTCACCTGGGGCTTCTTCCAGCTCCTGGCAGTTGATCGGTGCGCTCGCCGCAGCTCCTCTCCCTCCCGGCGTCCAGCGTTGAAGAAGCAGACATCGCCAGGTCGGCTTCTGTGCGCTCCACGGCAGGGGGTCACGTGGAGTAGAGACGTCATCGGGTCTACTGCGCAGGCGCAGAACTTCTTCATCGCTGGACGCCGGGAGGGAGAGGAGCTGCGGCGAGGGCACCGATCAACTGCCAGGAGCTGGAAAAAGCCCCAGGTAAGTGCAGTTTGTTTTTATATAATGCTCGGATCTTCCCTTTAAATACCTTCAAACAAGCCCTTTAGAGACTCACCTTTTCATGCTCAACATCAGCACCATAATACTTTCTACTGGGCACCCTCTCAACAGATGTGCCCATTTGCCTTACCCCCACCCTTTAGATTGTAAGCCTCTGGCAAGGCTGAACCGTTATCAAAGAAATGTGCATGACCTTGTTTTGTTGCGAGTTCCTTGCATGTCCCACCTTGTATGTTAACTCATTTATCCATTGTGCATTGCTGTGTAATATGTTGGCGCTTTATAAATACAATAAATAAATATTAATAGCATATAATCAGAGAGCCTTTCCACCATGATCCCAACAGTCCTGTCAGGTTGGGAATAGGTCCATACTGTGGCCACTCAGTTAATGCAGGTGGTGAAAATAAGGCCTCCTGCTTTGTGCAGCCAATTATTGATGCAAGAGAATATACATGGTTAGGCCCTACTGAAAGACAAAATGCAGAATCCAGACAAGAAAATAAGTCAAGTTCTGTTGACAGCCCTTCTCCTCATGGGGGATTCTAAGAACGCCCTTTGTTGTCAAAATCATACCCTGCACGGCAGTCAAATGAATCAACATATCAAAAACACACACACACACACACACACACACACACACACACACACACACACACACACACACACACACACACACACACACACACACACACACACACACACACACACACACACACACACACACACACACACACACACACACACACACACACACACACACACACACACACACACACACACTTCTCGTAAAGCAGACCTGAACTTAGAACTTTCTCTGAGCTCTAAAAGATAAGCATCAGCATAACCTTTAAAGAAAAAAAACATCTTTATTACCATTGATACAAATCCTGCTAAAAATCTGCAGTGCTTACTTCCTGCTTTCATGGAAGCAGACATATTGTTAACATCCTGTGCTTTCAAAATTAGCCTCTCTGCCCAGGCAGCCAGCTGACATAGCTGAGGGATCAAATTACAACTTGTGCTTAGTCACAAATGACAAAGCATTAGACTACGCTCTCTAAATACATACAGGGTGCATTTTTCTATGTTTTCCTTTTGTCCTGTGCAAGGGTTCAGGTCCACTTTAGGGCAGCCATGACCTGTGGTGGGCTGTCAGGTTTTGTCAGTGATTTGAACAGCCAAGTAGATTATAGAGCTTATCTTTTCCTTCTCCTGCGCAGCACTCAGAGGGAGAGCTTTGTTTCATCTGTGTGGCTGGGGGGAAAGCTCTGTGATTAGCTAATATAGGATAAATCCCTCTAAAGTACCAGCCATTGCCTGCAGCAACCAGAGTACAGGCTCCTACAAATGCACAACGGCTGTTGCATGAGGGGATAGGAGTTCCTTTTCTCAAGAGAGAGTCCTGGGGTCGAGCATTGTACAGACCCTGTAGCAGAATGATGCACCGCACCGGTTTCTGAGGAGAAGGGACAACATAGCAAATTATTCTTTAATACTTAAAAGCGGTCTTTCCTTCTGATCTGAATGATCTTATTGAAAACATGATTGTTTGCTATAAATCCCATGATTACTGATCACCTTTAGGCTTCGTTCACATTGCAAAGCGATTGCCATTTTCAGCGATTTTTAAAGGGAAGGTTCAAGCAAAATAAAAAAATGAGTTTCACACTGCGACATTTACGCATTGAACCAGTAACGCGTAAAAATGTATGTGTTAATGTTCCTGCACTAGCGGGAATGCGTAAAAATGTACGCAATGCGGCCCGGCGACCTCCGAGGTCGGCAAGCTGCCAGCGGGGGACTGGAGCAGCAGTGAGTGACTACGAGGGCACGGGATGGCTGCATGGGGCTGGTAGAAGCCCCAGGTAAGTGAAACTAATTTTTTTTATTTTGCTTGAACCTTCCCTTTAAAAAACTTGTGTTTTTCACATTCCTCATGGGGGGACTCTACACTACCATTTTGTAGATCACTGGCGATCTGAAAGCGCAGGGCAACCAGCCCCAGTGTAAACCTGCCCTTAGCTTTATGCACATTGTGTACCTTAAAAGGTCATGCTGCTGCAGCATCTGATTGGTTCATTTTCAAGCAGCATAACTTTGCACACAGTTAGCATAAACATTTATATCAATGGAATTAAATGCATCTCATCGACCATCCTGAATGGTATATTTAACTGTGAAAGGTAGAGGTTAAAGCCGTTCTACAGAAACAATGGCTGACCCTAATCTCGTAAACAGCCACCTACTCTTTAAAGCCACACACACACACACACACACCTTACCCCACACCCTATTCTAATCCCCAAACCTCTTTATACTCACAATACAGATAGGTACAGCATCATGTGGCATGGTAATTTAGCACCAAAATCAGTTTTGGGGAATAAGCATCAGCCAATGCATACCTATAACATAGCCGCCGGGAGATTTTGGTGCTGCTCCTCCACAAGTCCAAACGGCGTTAATTACTATTCCACCCCCAGGCCGCCATGGATAGTGGGGGAAAGACCAAATTTGGCTTCCAGCTATTGCTGGCGGCCAAATTACAGTGTTCTTGTAGTGATTTGTGCTCTGTCTTCTGACTGCGACAAAATCAGCCACTGAGCGATGCTATAGCCGTAATTCCTATCATGGTCAATGGTGGCGTGGGCTGCGCCCAAATCTCCTGCGCCGTTCTTACAGCACTCGTCAGCCAATAACATGAGGATAGAATCAAGAGCAGGATTTAGATCCCATGCCACTTCACAGAAGGCGGGACACAGACAACAGTGGGAGTGGCTATCCCTTAATCACAAAGTCAAAATCTGCATACAATTTGAGGGGTGTTACTTATCAAGAATAATACAGCCCCACTACAAAAAGTTCACCTTCCTTCCGGATTGCCGGCATTCTGTGGCTTGATGTAAGACACTGAGGTTACTACAGACAGGTACACTTTAGCTTGATCAGCATGAAAAGCCAAAACAAGGCATCAGAGGTGGAAAGCTGAGTGTTTTCCACTTCTCCATCTGGCAGAGGAGTGTCGCACCGTCTGCTCCGTGTATAACAGCATATGCCTTTGTGTGAACGCGCTATGACAACATGTCTACACACTGCGGAGGACAGGACGAGGAGGGGTACGGTGTGCCGGGTACTCCACAGCCTGACAGACTCCATTACCCTCCTCTGATCATCACTAAGCTAGAAGGCCTGGAATGCACATGGTTTTCAATGCAGGCTCCCTAAAAATGTCCCCATCAAGAAGAATCAAATACATCATCAAAAAGAACCAGAAGGGCAATGTAAAACTTAAAGTGGACCTGAAATCTTGCACAGGACAGAAGGAAAACAGAGAAATGCACCCTGTATGTAATTAGAGAGTTTAGCCTGTTTAATTCTCCCTCATTTGTGACTAAGCACAAGTTGTAATTTGATCCCTCCCCTGTGTCACATGCCTGTCACGGCAGATAAGCTCATTTGAAAGCACAGTATGTTAACAATATGTCTTCTTCAATGAATCAGGAAGTAGACACACTGCAGATTTATTGCAGGATTTGTATAAGCTGTAATAAAAATGTTTGTTTAAAGGTTATTATGCTGTTGCTTATCTTTTAGGCCTCTTTCACACTGCGACAATGTTTTAACGTGGATTAACGCACAACAATACTAAGTCTGTGTGACATTCACAGTGCACATGTTGCGTTTGTGTGTAACGTGTTGCATTATTAGACAGTTCTGCATGCTGTGCGTTATACATGCTATTAACTGCGTTGGTCTGTTTGCACATGCTCAGTAATGACCTGGAAGCATACTTATTGCCTGTATGCCCTACTGTATGCGACGATAACAGGGCACAGAGTTGACTTTTTTTGGGACGTTGCGTTGTTAGTTTGCGTTGCGACTTTAACGTCGCATCAAAACGCAACGTCCCACTGTGAAAGTAGCCTTAGAGCTGAGAGGACGTTCTGAGTTCAGGTCCACTTTAAGTGCTTTAAGTAAACCTTATGCAAAATAAAATAGAATAAATAAAAGGACACATTTTCTCACTGAAAAAAAGAGTTGAAGAAACAGAATCCTTTATTTCGCCAAGCATAACAGGGTTATACTCGGAATTGGATTTGGCACAATACATCGCTCAAAAAAAGAAAGAAGACATACATAAAGGGTACACAGCATGCAGGAACATCAAGCAGAGGAACAACGATAACCATTTACAGTGTTCGTTTAGGACAGATCATCCTGTGGTTCCTGTCCGCCCTCAGATCCTGTCTTACGTAGAGTTAGTCAGACTTGGGGGACGGACAGATCAGTTCAGCAGTGTCACAGCTCGGATCGTGATCTGTGATGGGGTTGTAGTGCTGATGGGAGTATTTGGAGGGAGTTTAGGAGGCTGACAGCCGAGGGGAAGAATGCATTCATGTGCCTTGCAGTCCTTGTTGAGATGGCCCGAAGCCTCCGGCCCAATGGGAGCAGGTTAAAGTAGCGGTTTCCTGGGTGGAAACGGTCGTTTGCGATCCTCAGTGCCCTAGATTGCAGCCTTGAGTTGTGTAGGTGGGCAAGTGAGGGGAGGGGTCTCCCAATAATCCTCTCCGCCACCCTGATGACCCTCTGCAGTTTGCACTTGTTATCATTGGCGCCATTATGCCAGACCAGGATGGAGGAGCAGAGAATCGATTCAATGGTGGCGGTGTAGAAGCTTGTTAGGACCTCCTGGGCCATGCCGAATTTCCGCAGTTAGCGTAGGAAGTAGAGCCTCTGCTGGGCTTTCCGCTGGATAGCAGTGATGTTGTCTCTCCAGCTGAGGTCATTGGAGATGGTGGTCCCCAAAAGACTAGCGCATGTTACTCTCGCAACTTCCATGCCGTCGATTAAGATGGGAGGTGGGGTGGAAGCAGCCTTCCTGAAGTCTATGATCAGCTCAACAGTTTGTCGTGTTTAGCACTAGACTGTTCATCTTACACCACTGGCAGATTCTCTCCACCTGCTGACAGTACTCCTGTACATTATCCTTGGTGACCAGGCCGACAATGGTGGTGTCATCGGCAAACTTTATGACTTTAACAGAGTCTGCCTCGGATCTGCAGTTGTTCGTGTAGAGGGAGAACAGCAGTGGTGACAGGACACAGCCCTGAGGTGCGCCAGTGTTTGTCGTCACTACCGCTGAGTGGATATTGCCCAACTTGACGACTTGTGTCCTGTTGGTGAGAAAGTCTGTGATCCACAGGCGTAGGCCGGGATGGACACCAAGTGCAGTTAGATCATCCTGGAGGATGCGTGGGCAGATGGTATTAAAGGCCGAGCTAAAGTCCAGGAGTAGTATTCTGGCATACACATCTGTTTTGTCAAGGTGATCATAGATGAGCTCCAGGCATATGTTTATGGCATCGTCCGTGGACCTGTTTGCTTAAAGGACTTACGAGCCCAAATAGTAAAAAAAAGTTAAGTACCTTAATCATTTTTAAATGCACGGAGGACGCCGTCCGCGCCCTCCGTGCTGTTCCGCCGGGTCCCCGCAGTCTGATCGCCCCCCGTGCCGCTCCCGACCCCACGGACGGGGTCGGGCTCCCCTTCCTCTCCCAAGATGGCCGCCGGAGCCGGCCGCGGCTGCGCAGTCCGCATACGCGTTAGTGCGGCTGCGCAGCTCTAGGGCCTCCCCCCTCGATCCACGCTACTGTGCGTGGATCGGGGGGAGGCCCTAGAGCTGCGCAGCCGCACTAACGCGTATGCGGATTGCGCAGCCGCGGCCGGCTCCGGCGGCCATCTTGGGAGAGGAAGGGGAGCCCGACCCCGTCCGTGGGGTCGGGAGCGGCACGGGGGGCGATCAGACTGCGGGGACCCGGCGGAACAGCACGGAGGGCGCGGACGGCGTCCTCCGTGCATTTAAAAATGATTAAGGTACTTAACTTTTTTTTACTATTTGGGCTCGTAAGTCCTTTAAGGTGTCCCTGGACCTACGTCTCACCACAGAAAAAGCATGATGAAAATGAATGTTGAAGATATAGTTAAGCAGCACCCCCACAACCTTCCTTATCGCTATAAAAGCTAATCCAAAAACATTTCTTACTGGAACACAAAGTGCAAAAAACAAAAAAAGAGGAACTGTACTGAAAACAATTAATACATTTGCCTTCTTAAAATATTACTTTACTAGCTGCATAAAAGGATAGAGGTCAGGAAGGGGGTATTGGGCACAGCGGCGGGGAGGGGGGGGGGGGAATTCACATTCCTTAATTTATCACAGGTTTTTAGTGCTGTCAGGTGCAGTCCTGTGGCAGGTTTGTATATTCACTGTTGCAAAGCCAGTAGAAAAAAATACCTGAGCCCATATGCAATTTATTTTTTCTCCTGACTTTTCACCTAGGTGAGATTTTCACCCCTTGTCATAAAATGCATTTTAAGCCACCAGCAAGCAATACTCAAAATAATTTTGATACTACTTTTTTCACCATCATTTTGGTACCATTTCAATTGTAAAATGCTGAAAAGTTATTTTAAAGAGAAGATTAAAATGATCACCTAGGTGAAAACCCAGGAGAAAAAAACATTAATTGCATATGGGCACTGGTCTCCCAGAATGCTCTGGGAAGAGAATTCCACATAGCAAAAAAAAAAAAAAAAAAAAAAACTGAAATCAGTGGGAGGGCAGGGCTACATATGGATATACAGCAACGTATTAATATAGGAAGTGTTCAAAACCTGTTCTAAACATACATCAGTGCTGCACATTTGTTTTTGTTTTCATTTCAGTCTGCAGTCAGCTACGAATTTCCAAAATAGACAACGAAGGTCAAGTGGCATTGCTTTTCTAGTCTGGAATCTGTACTCTGTCTTGCACTAGTTGTCTGCACAGCCTACATCGTTACATTCTTGGTTCTGCAGGAGTAATGATGACTGACTCTGCAGGAATAAGTTACTTCGTTTCACACTGAAGTAGTTGAACATTCTGAATACATTATTACAAGGTAAGCAAATAAATGCATGCTCTACTTATTTCTTCATGAAAGTTAAGCTGAAGCCTGAGCCAAAAAAACTACACACCAGAATAGGCCACAAGCAAGTGCTAAAAATACCTGCTGTACAAGTAGGGATGGCCAAAGGTATTGCAAATTTCGAGTTTATGCAGGATATTGAAAGTGATGTACACAAAATGTATTCTGCATCAACTCAGAATTATATAGTTTGTGCTGACCACTGGGAAATTATAAGGGCTCAGAGACCAAAAAACCCTGTGTTTAAAAAACAAAAAAACAATGCCAAGGGCCCATTTACACTTTATCAGTTGGTGTAAGTTAGTACGCGTTGGTGCACATTAGTACGCGTTTTTTCCATAGCAATGTATTGTGAAAAAAATTTCAGTTAAAAACGCGTTGAGTGTGAAAGGTGCCATAGGAAAACATGGGCATTACTTTGAGAACTGATTAAAGCGGATCAGAGATAAAAAAAACTATAACAAGTAACTTGTCTATATATCGTATCTAAAGTTTAAATAGTTTACACAGCAAATCTAGCTGCAAATAGCTTCAATAGAATATTTATTATTTCTTCCTGTGATACAATGACAGCAGCCATGTTTGTAAACATTACACAGGCAAGCTTATCTGCATCTTCGTGAATGTGATGAAGCGGGTTATACCTGCGAAACGCGTTGCAGAGTGCCAAAATAAATTGTTATTTGCGATTTGAACAATCTCGATTGTCCATCATTTCAGGAGGTAAGTCCACCTGTACTCCTTTTTAGTTGTTTTTAGTTCATTTTAACCTGGATGGCGCCTCTGTCCAAATTTGCACAGTATATAGTCCACCTTGGGTGGAGGGGACTGTCCCCTTCTTTCTATCTACAGAGAGCGACTTCTTAAACCTGAGTGGGGTCAGGTTCTAATGCTCCCCACTTGCATTTCAAGTGGTTGCCTATGTGGTAACCCGTGTTTGTGAGTATATCCACATCTGTTAATTATTTCGCCAACAATTGTTAGACTTACTGCACTATATTGGGCTCTCGGTTTTTCTTTTTGTTTCAAGTGTTATCTGCATCTTCAGCACTCAGCCTGTGAAAAAACCTAATCCCCCCCCCCCCCCCCCCCCTCTGTCTCTGAAAGCTCTGGCAAGTAATACCTCCCCCTCCTCTTGCCCAGACTGAGCTCCCATGAGCCCTTGCTACTGTATGAAAATGCAAAGGCTCTCTGAAAAACTGGATGAGGCTTGTTTAGTTTATAGGGAATTAGAGTATTAAAACGAAAACAAAAAAGTATTTGGCTTGAGGAATGCCCTATAAACAATAGGAAAGGAACACAATTATGCGTAAATGAGTAAAAGTTCATCTCGGATCCACTTTAAGTGTAAACAGGGCCTAAATATGAATTTACCGTCTTAAAACAGAAGGTGTGACGGACGTTTGCGTGGCCGTAGACACGTCCTTGAACCGCCCGTGAAGAACATGCGATTGCAAACGATTCTCTGCATCGATTGTGATTAAGATCGATAGAATCTAGATTGGTTGTGTAGGAGCATCTGCAGTCAATCTGGGCTCTCTTTTCTCAGCAGAGAGATAGCAGTGACTTAGGTGCAGGATGTCTTTTGATTTGCTAATTCGCTTGGACAATGCTTGTGTCCAAGAAGAATGTTTACTTTTAATTACCTCAGCTAGATGTCCCTAGTCACCAAATGCTGACTCTATTCAGAGAAAGGCTTCCCTCACAGCAGGAGGTCTACTCAAAACCTGCTTTCCCACAGACTGGCCAGCCCCGACAAGGGCAGATTTGAATGCATGTGGTGTATGGTTTCTGGTCTATTATATGGAGACCGTACATCGCACAGCTATAAAATTCATATAGTCTTATTTGGTAAAATCTGGCCAACGTGCTGATATGAAATTCATCGCAATAGCTCGTCCGGTTATTGAGGTATGACATTTTTCAAGAACTGGATCAGATACCCTAGTTACGTCTGATATATTAATCTGTATTTTCCGAAAAGTATGAATCTGCTAACCACCTAAATATGACATGTATCGTTTAGGAGTTACGGCATTTTATAAGTTTAAGCCTAAATCTCTCCCCAAGGACTTGAACTGTGGTTGGTAATTCAGAGGAGGCCGGCACGGCCACACCCCCGAGCCAGCTTCATCAAAAGCACATGGCCAGCAGGCGGACCTCAGTCCTCCAAATTCCATCTGTATGAGAGCCTGTCTGCTGCTAGCCAGAGGACACGTGGTTAGCGGCCATCTTGTTTGGACTTTGCTCTGGAACAAAATAACTTTGTTACTAACTGAACTGAATTGAAACCAGGAACTTTATGCTTTTCCCAGAAAGGACATCTTTCCATGAATTAAGTATTTTCTCCCTTTTATTTTCATACTGTGTTATCATTTGTCTCCATAATTGTTGATTTAACGATTTTCTGTATATATTTATATTGCATTAATAAACCGACGCTATCATCAGTTTGTTCAGCTACCCTATTATTCATCTATACAGAAACTGAACCCAGACTTCTGGAGAGACGCTACTTTTGTTGCTAGCTAGACAGAATAGAGTGTGTTTAACCGTTTTTATTTGTAGATCTAGGCTCAGCAAGTCAGTGAGTTCCTCTGTCTCAGAAAACAGAGGTGGCGGCAGTTATACCCTGAAATAGTGTGTAGTTTGTAAGTACCGTAACCTCACAGGCTCCCTTTTAGTCGGTCTGCTGCCCAAATTCCGACGGTTTCTGCGCGACCACAGCTTGCATGGTCTGTGTGCTGAAACCGATTGGAAGGCAATTTGCGGTCTGGCCACGAGGGGTCCTGTGACAGAAGGCATCTCCAAATACCTTCTGTTCTAAAGAAAACCTATGACATTAAAGGGAATCTGAAGTAAAAATAAACTTATGAGATAATTTGCATGTGTAGTACCGCTAAGAAATAGAACATTATTAGCACAGATAGGAGTCTCATAATGTTTTCCAGTACAGGAAGAGTTAAACTTCAGTTATCTATGCAAAAGAGCTTCTCTGGGCTCTCACCCAACTTGGGTCGATGCTTTCTGAAGAACTAATACATAAAAAAAAAAAAAAGAAAAAAAAAAAAAAGAAAAAGAAAGACAGATCTAGAGAAGATTTTTACTGCGGGGAAGTTAAAAGGGTCATTAGCTCTGCTTGTGTTATAGTTTAAAATACAGAGTGTGATTTGTAATTGCAAATATGATGGAATTATGCAATGTAATGTTATTATGCAATGTTATATAAAAAAAAAAGCTATTAATATGAGACTATTTTCTTTGCTACTAATGTTCTATTCATTATCAATACTACATGTACAATTCATTACATCATAAGTTTGTTTTTCCACTTCAGTGTCACTTTAAGGGAGGGAAAGTTAGATCAGGCATGTCCAAAGTCCAGCCCGAGAACCAATTGCAGCCCATCGAGCCATTTCTGGTGGCCCCCAAATCTTTCTACAGTTGTTAAATTGTGCGGCCCACAGGCCATAGCTGGGGTGCTGCATGCAAGGGCCAGCAGCAGTTACAGCCACTGATTAGCAGCTGCCACTGTGCTAACTGCACACGGTAAATGGGTTATTTCCAGTGGAAAGCTTTTGGCTAAATGTCCCAGGTATAGTGTATCTAATGGCAGTCAGCAAAAACTGTTTTTAAAGGATAACTGAAGATTCCAGTTAAACAAACCAGTTGCCTGGCAGCTCTGCTGATTAATCGCTCGTGAAACCCCCCCCCCCCCCCCCCCTTTCAGCACTCTCAAGAATTGCGATATAGCCCTTAGCCTGAAAAGTTTGGCCAGCCCTTAGTTAGATACTTGGTAGAGGGAAGAGGCTTTTCGCTTCTTTATCCAGACCACTGCTTGTCAGCGGGCCCTCTGAAAGCTTGCAGCTGTAGAGTGGTGCTTGATCTACCAAAACAGGGGAGGGGGGGGGGGAATCTGGGACAAAAGTGTAGCAGGTGCTAGGGACAGCCAATTAGAATCCTGGTTTCATTCAGTTGCTGAAAACGGATGGATTGCTCAGAGCAACTTCCACACTATTGCTCCAGTTTTCCTAGCACTGTCTGCACAGACGCGGTTTACAGACAAGGACGAATTGTGATGGCTATAATAGTACTGGGTGGTGCAAATGCCAGTAATAATTCTTACACTGCTCTCCACACCCTCCCAGTTATCTCAGCACCTTTCACCCCGTCTGTTTATATCATGCAGCTCACACACTTCTCATCACTGCTTCCCTGGCTAATCCCTTTCATGATTACATTTTGCATTACTGAAACTGAATACACCAAAATCAGTCCAAGTTACTTTAATGGGAAAATAGGAGATAGAATTCTAGCCAAACAGCAGACCATGTGACCACTAATATGCCCAGCACCACTTGGCTATACTGTATGCTGAATTATCCAGACTGCTATGGGGCCCAGCACCACCTGGCTATATGCTCCACTATCCAGACAGCTATGGGGCCCAGCACCACCTGGCTATATGCTCCATTATCCAGACTGCTATGGGGCCCAGCACCACCTGGCTATATGCTGAATTATCCAGACTGCTATGGGGCCCAGCACCACCTGGCTATATGCTCCATTATCCAGACTGCTATGGGGCCCAGCACCACCTGGCAATATGCTGAATTATCCAGACTGCTATGGGGCCCAGCACCACCTGGCTATATGCTCCATTATCCAGACAGCTATGGGGCCCAGCACCACCTGGCTATAAGCTGAATTATCCAGACAGCTATGGAGCCCAGCACCACCTGGCTATATGCTCCATTATCCAGAAAGCTATGGGGCCCAGCACCACTTGGCTATGTGCTGAATTATCCAGACAGCTATGGGGCCCAGCATCACCTGACTATGGGCTAAATTATCCAGACAGCTATGGGGCCCAGCACCACCTGGCTGTGTGCTGAACTATCCAGACTGCTATGGGGCCCAGCACCACCTGGCTATAAGCTGAATTGTCCAAACAGCCATAACACTTGGCACAATTCTGGAAACAACTGTATACACAACTAAAGTTGGCCCATGCACATATTTTTCCACCCAATTTTACAAAATGATTGATTCCTTTCTGAAGGGAATCGATTCCTCCCACACACAGCTCAGATTATTAATAGATTCTCTGCTAAAATGTATAAAAAATAGATCAAATCACAGTGTTGCGCTTTTTGATGCAATACAACGCTGGGCCATTGATCTACCTCCGCTCCTGTCCGTTCCCCGATCGACCTAGATTTTCCATCCTGCCTGGTAGATACTTTTGATAGATTGTTGACCATAGCTAGGTGGCATAGGGATGCTATGGCAAGGTGGGTAGGGATGATCAATGAGATTCAAAGGATTCAGAGTTGGAGGATTATGCAAATTTATGCGACTTGGAAATGGACCAAATTAAATCTTGGTGGGATTTGACTGGTCCATTTTCAACTGCATTCAAAATGTACATATACCTGAGTCAACTGAATTATTTGCATCTCTCAGACCATCCCTAATTATGGGATATGGTGCTGGAAGTTACAGGAAGGGAGATCTGCCACCAAACCTCCCATATGTGCAGGGCTAGAAAGAGGAGAAAGTACCCCCAAACAGGGCTGTGGAGTCGGAGCAATTTTGGGTTTGGGAATTTCTGATTCATAAACTGAGGGGTTGGGTGATTTTTGTACCAACTCCACAGCCCTGCCTCTAAACACCTATAACTGGCTGGTGCGGAGCAGAATCGAAGATCCACATATGTTCGTATAAGCAGGGCTGTGGAGTCGGAGTAATTTTGGGTACCTGGAGTCGGAGTCTGAGGTTTCATAAACGGAGTCAGAGTCGGATGATTTTTTGTACCAAATCCTTAGTTCTGGTAAGTATTAGACTGAGGATTCGGAGTCATTTTGGGTACCTGGAGTCGGAAGTTTCAAAAACTGAGGAGTCTGAGTCGGATGATTTTTGTACCGACTCCACAGCCCCGAGTATAAGGGTCGTTTTGGGCACAGAAGTGCTTCCTTCTACTAGGTAGGGGGGCATGAAGAATAGTCTGTGTAGATTGTCTTTCACATATACCACTACCAAGTGGTAGTTTAAAAAGCTTTAATATTATGCAACACGATGGTAAAAACTCCCCACTAAGCATGCTGGCATGTACAAAGAGCAGGGGGGAAGCAAAAGAATTTTCTCTGCGTCCCCCAATATTCTCAGGACTGAAGTTAAACCATTCTATTAAAAAAAAACAAAAAAAAAAAACAGAATCCTGGGTAATTAGGGTTAATAGGATTCTTTGCAGGATGTTCTGGCGTTTGTGAAACTCCACGTAATCCACTTAGGAGGGTCTGACCGAGTGACTGAGAGGCGTCTTGTTTTCAGGAACAGATGGGTGATTAGCGTGCTGGAGGAAGCCTCGGCACTCGACGACTGTTCTAAGCGCGCAGCCGATCCTGGCGCCTCGCCAAGCGCTCAGCACGAGGCGCTCGCAGACGCAAATCACTGCTCACTCAGAGCCATAAACCTTACACGCTCCTAACGCAGCATTAATGTGTCACTCAGCGCCAGATTAGGTCACAGCGCAAAGCAGCCAGGGGCATTTTTATTTAATAAATCTCTTCGCCAAACTGTAAAATAATAAGTGTACAAACTTCCTGTACTGCAGCTTGAAGTGCCAGACTATTGTATTGTGAAACATCACCATCATTCAGATGGCGGGAACTCCGTGCAGGAAAAGCCCTGCAGACTGTATAGATTAAACATGGAAATTGGAGGCAGAAATGATGACTCTCCTCCAGAGAAAAGCTGCCTCTGGTTCCCAGGAGCCAAATTAATTCAGTGAGGTGCAGGCGACTTCTGGTGCAGTGTAGGTCAAAGTCAGCCTGTGCAAGGTCATCGATGTTAGTTGCATTAGGCAGAGGTCATACTACACCCAAGGAAAAGCTAGCTCAAGTAAGCACAGAGGTATGTCCATGCGTTGCAAAATCATTACCTCTTACACACTACATACGATTGATTTTATTATCTGATCAGATTTTTGATTCGGATTAAACAACGTACTGCACACAGCTCTTTTTTTTTTTTTTTTTTTTTTTTTTTTTATTTAATCGGAATCAATAAATGTGTGACCCTCACTGATAAGAAATTCCCCTTTTACGTTTTTCTTGCTCTCAGAAGCCATTTTCTGCTAGGAAAGTGTTTTATAGTTGGAATTGCTCATCAGTGAGGGTCACGCTGTAGTCAGGACTGAGTTAGCCACTTACATACCTGATAGTTAACTATGCTGTGTTTTTTTTCCTTTCTCTGAAAGAGTTATTAGTGTGCTTGGCACTGTACTTACGCATGTCTATCATGTCACATGTCACTTCGGTTATCCTTTAAATGAGTACTGTAGGGGGTACCTCCGGTTCACATCTGTAATTTCCGACTATAAAGTTGGAAAACCACTGAGCCTGCATGGTCTTGTCCTTACTCCCGCTGACGTCACCAGGAGCGTACTGCGCAGGCGCAGACTGTACTGGGCCTGCGCAATACACTTCTGGTGACATCAGCAAGGGCATGGCCGCGCAGGCGTTTTCCAACTTTAAAGTCGGAAATTCCAGAAGTGAACCGGAGGCGGGGATAGGAGCCTCGGTGAGTGGCTGCCTGGGCACAGGGCGTTTTCGGGTGACCATTAGAAGCCCCAGGAAAGTTCAACTCTTTCCCCCCCTATAGTACTCCTTTAACTTTGGTTACTTTTCGTCCAGCATGAACTTGAAGGCTGTCTTCTGACAGAGATTCCTGGCATTCTCTGGCACTTAGCACTAGCAAAAATGTAAAAAAAAAAAAAAAAAAAAAGTTAATGGTTCCCCATGAGGCCACTTCACAAAACCTTTCCATTGTCTGGCTTTGCCAAGAAGCCTACTGCAGGCATTTTGGTGGCAGTTAGAGATATGATCTTCATTGGTGATAAAGCCCAGTTACCGGCATAATGTTTCTTAGCTGGCTGCCTAATTTCCCCATTCTTGTCCTGAAACATGTTTAAAGAGAAACTTTAACCCAAGATTGATCTTCATCCCAATCAGCTGATGCCCCCTTTCCCACGAGAAATCTTATCCTTTTCTCAAATAGATCATCAGAGGGGTCTGTGTGGCAGATATTGTGGTATAACCCCTCCCGCAGTGTGATGTCATGATCATGGGTCTGACAGTTTGCAGTTTGTGAATCTCATTGCATTGTGGGAAATAACAGGGTTTTTTTCCCAACTGCCAAGCAAGCATTAGCTCTCTCTGTGCATAGAACTCATAGAACATTCCATACAGATCACCTGGCAGGACTAAAGATGTGCAAAAGGTGGATCAGCGCATCACCAGTGGATCAGCGCATCACCAGGCCACCTCCGATCAGAGGTGCGCTGAGCCCCCCCAGAAACTGCAAACGCACCTTGAACCCAAACAGAAGCTCTGCATATACACCAAAAGCAAAGCTGTTAAGTGGGAGCAGCTGACCAAAAATGAATTAAATTAGTACATGGCAAGGAAATGAACAGCGCTACTTAAAAACAGATAAGTGCCTACCTGCAAAAGAGTGCAAGCTCATTTCCTTGCCAGGACTAAAGATGTCACAAAGGGAGAGGAAATCTAAACATGAATATTGTAAAAAAAAAAAAAAAAAAAAATAAATTTAATCATAATGTTTTCAATACAGTTCCTCTAAGTCCTAGTTCCCAAACTCTGTCCTCAAGGCCCACTAACAGTACATGTTTTGCAGAAAACCACAAACATGCACAGGTGGGGTAACTACCTTCTGTGGATTTCCACAAAACATGCACTGTTGGTGGGCCCTGAGGACAGGGTTGGGGAACACTGCTTGAGTCTAAGTGACCCACATCCCCTCTTCCCCATGCCTAAAGAACTTGCAGTCCAAACCAATCGCTGCTGCAGTCTCAACCACTTATCTCCAACTAATGGGAGGTGGGTTGAGAGTCAGCCTGGTGACACCCTCCCATGTCTTGATAGGGAGCAGAGGTGTGTCAGCTTGGCCACTACTCCCCTCCTAGAAATCACTGTTAATTGGATCGGGGGCACAAAACAAAATAAAGAAAAGACTGGTATTGGCCACAATTTATAGAAATATATTTATGGCTACTAGCTAATTAAGTATGAGAAATGCCTGCCAGTGAAATCTCAGTCAGTGCCAAGTAACTGCTGCTGAAGTGCCAGTCAGAGAATTTGCAGTGTAAACGTCTTCAATCCAGACCATTGGCTGAGGTCAACGCACTGGTGGAAGGAGTACAGCAGGAGCAGCTTCAATCAGCTTTATTAGCACAGAAAGTGGCTGTCAATTCACTGGAAAGCCACAACTTTATCAGCAGCCCGGCTGTGCCGATGAAGGACGACAACTGAATCCCAAGCCCTGACAACCACTTTCTATACGCTCTAGTCCTGAACGATCTCACATCCCTATCCAGACGACACCAGCTGATGAGTGCATTCTTCATGATGAAAAATATTCTGCTCTCCCTTATCTCAAACCCTCAACAGCAGAAGCAGACATCATTCTAGAAATTCCAATTCATCCAAGTACATGCCAATTTTATTTCTATACAGATGAAGACAAAATTGAATCTATATTATATAGTGTCTGCCAATATATGAAATGAAGACAGGATTGTTGTGTCATAGAACTATATATGTATTCAGCTTTATGGGAGATATACAGTATACATGTACATCAGCTGATACATTTGAGATAAGTAACAATAGATTATTCTAGCTGTTGTCAATGGAGCGGACACCGGAAGTTTTTTTTGTTGCCTCTAAAAAAATTCCACATAAATGTTGTCCACCCCTGTACCAAACACTATACTGTTGCCATGGTTTCTAGCATGTTTCCAAAGAGAAGTATAGCAACTGCAGACTCTGGTATGAAGATACCATTTCAAGGTGGCTGGACAGCGTACTGATTAAGGGCTCTGCTTTAGACACAGGAGATCAGGGTTCGAATATCGGCTCTTCCTGTTCAGTGAGCCAGCACCTATTCCCTTTCTACCTGGAAGATTGGAGAAAAAAAAAAAAGTTCTACTTACCCGAGGCTTCCTCCAGCCCCTGGCAGCCGAAATGTCCTTCGCCGCAGCTCCGGTGTCCCCTCATTTGCAGATGCCGACCTCACCAGTTCGGCATCTCCTGGGCCTGCGCTGCTCATGGATTGCGCTCAAGTGGTCAGGAGCGTTTTTTTTTCCCCTCAGATCTTCCCATTAAGCAAGATTCCCCAACACTGCTACTGCCTAGACAGTGACTGTAAGCAAGGTTCATAAAATAGATGCAGAATGATAAAATCTCACCTTCACATTATCAGACTTCACAACGCTTGCTACTTGTTTTACAGACAGCTCTAGAGGACGTTGTCTGTCATCTTCAAACGTCAGACGCAGAGACCCCTAAGGAGAGAATGGATTCAGCATCAGAAAGATTAAAGCACAAATGTAACCATAAATTAGAGATGACAGTTGGGCATTTGGATTCATCCCAACTTCAGAGCTGTATTCTTTAAATGATGGCTTCACATCATTCACATTTATTACACCTATTCATATCACCCTGAGATGTTTATAGTCCCTCAGAGAGGGTCACAACCTAAAACCAAAAAAGTACATTCTTATGTCTATATAACAAAGACCAATTTTGGGTAGAAACCAGGAAATTAAGGGCTGTGGAGTTGGAGTCGGTGTCTAAGGAGTCAGAGCAATTTTGGGTACCTTGAGTCTGAGTGTGTGGTTTCATAAACTGAGGAGTCAGATGATTTTTGGACCAAATCTACAGCCCAGGTAAGACGAAGAGTTTGACCAATTTTGGGTACCTGGAGCCGGAGGTTTCATAAACTGAGGAGTCAGAGGCGGATGATTTTTGTACCGACTCCAGTCCTGAAGACTTTTTTCTGTAAGGTGTCAACCAAGAGTTGGTTGGTAAAAGGTTGCCTCCTGTGCCATCTTCAATGACATGCTGAGGGCCCTTTTCCACTACCTTGCGCTTTGCAATCCACTTCTGAATGCTAACGGATCGCAAAACGCAGGGTACAGTGAAGCTATCGGAAACAGGCGACTGTTTCCATTCGTGCAATCCAATTGCGGTGCGAGTTCAGCCTGACTGCAATAGTCATCCTGTCAAGTTTTCAATGTTATTGAGCTTTTCAGACCACGTTCACACTCTAAATCGCAAAACATGATCACAATCGCCAATGAGATATTTTGCCATTTTACCGCAATTGCATTTTGTGATTATCATTCCAGTGAATGAGAGTCACAAAACAATTGCCCAGGATAGCTGCATGCAGATTGTTTGTGATCAGCAGCAATCGTGCCACAGTCGCCGCAGTGTGAGTAATCTCATAGGATGACGTGCCAGTGATCAGCAAAACGCTGCAGGAAAGAACCAGAGTGTGGGGCCTTATACTTTGTAAACTAGCTCAATCACATTCGTGGAAATTAAGAAGAACCGCTATAGCATCGCAACTACAATCACATGACCTAGCGGGACAGAGACCTATGCCCGGCTGTATAAAAGATATAGGACTGCAATCATTTTCTATGGCCTGGTGCTTGTGGATGCGTTCTGTTTGAGCCAGTTGCAGTCCTTTGCGGAAAAATCCGACTTTTTTCTGGATGGCAGATTGTGTTAACATTCACTTAACCACTTAAAGAGAATCTGTATTGTTAAAATCGCACAAAAGTAAACATAGCAGTGTGTTAGGGGACATCTATTACCCTCTGTCACAATTTCGCCGCTCCCCGCCGCATTAAAAGTGGTTGAAAACAGTTTTAAAAAGTTTGTTTATAAACAAACAAATTGGCCACCAAAACAGGAAGTAGGTTGATGTACAGTATGTCCACACATAGAAAATACATCCATACACAAGCAGGCTGTATACACCCTTCCTTTTGAATCTCAAGAGATCATTTGTGTGTTTCTTTCCCCCTCCATCTCTCATGCACTGAAGTTTCAGGCTGCTCTTTTCTTCCTGCAAACAGCTTTGCCCTTGTCTGTAATTCTTCAGTATGTGAAAGCCCAGCCAGCTCAGAGGACGATTTATCCAGCTTGTAAAAGATAAGAGATAAGAGAGAAGCTGCTCTAATCTAAATAACACACAGGCAGTGTGCATAGAGGGGCCTGGAAGGGGGAGTTCATAGCAGAACCACAACACTGAAGAACTTGGCAGCCTTCCAGACACAGGCCGACAAGTCTGACAAGGGAAAGATACATTGATTTATTACAGAGACTGTCATAGTATAAAGTGCTGCAGTAAGCCAGAACACATTAGAATAGCTTTTGGAACTTGTAGGATGATAAAAAACAGGATGCAATTTTTGTTACGGAGTCTCTTTAAGGACCGGACCGTGGTGTTAAACCCCCCTAGTGACCAGGCCATTTTTAATAATTAGGCTACTGCAGCTTTAAGGCCTCGCTGCAGGGCCGTACAACCTAGCACACAAGTGATCCCCCCCCCCCCCTTCTTTTCTGCCCACCAAGAGAGTTTTCTGTTGGTAGGCTCTGATCGCTCCCAGGATGTTGTTTTTTTTAATATTTATTCTATTTTTTTTTTTTTAAATAAATAAACCTATATTTATTTTCTAATGATCCCTCCCTCCCCCTGATAGCCAATGACAGCGGATCACTCCTGTGTGTCTCAGGGGGGACAGCCGTGTCAAATGGCTGTCCCCTGTACAGCACTGCTGCAGATCGCAGCTCTGTACTATGTAAATAGACGGCGGTTTCGACGGCTAACACTCTCCTAGCGGCGATCTCTGCTGGGAGGCTGATGATGGAGTTCTGTCAATCAAGCTGGGATGCGTGGGCATCGGCATGCGCAATCCCCGCCCTAAGGACTTCACACCAATTGGCGTGGAGTGGTCCTGGGGCTGCTGGCGCGTTCACGCCAATCGGCATAGAGCGGTCAGCAAGAAGTTAATCAAGGGCACACCTCTTCCTGTCCGAAAATTTGATTGTAGCCAAAAGTCAACTTTTTCAAGGAGTGATTGCGGGGTTTAAAATAGCTATATAATAATATCTACCTAATAGCTATAGGAGCTGCCATGCCCCCTCCCCCCCTCCTCCTAGCTGCCCATTATTTATCCAGGGACAGGTGTGAGGATAGCATCTGTGGCTTTTCTAAAGCTTTAAAAGTATATTATCCTATTTATCCACACTGCTGTGGTCGGGCAGGCCTGGGAAGTAGTGTAGTAAAGCCCTCTACTAAACTTTTAAATGTAAAAAGAGGTAAAACGTGAAGGTTTTTAATTATTTTTATTAATGAGCTACATTATTGGCATGTACCGGTATATTTCATGTGCTATCGAGATGCCCTGGGTGCTAAAAATGGTGCTCAGTTCACTTTAAAGGGAACCTTAACTGAGAGGGATATGGATGTTGCCTTTTAAACCATACCAGTTGCCTGGCAGTCCTGCTGACCTCTGACTGCAGCAGTGGATGATTTAGACACCTGAAACAAGCATGCAGCTAATCCAGTCTGACTTCAGTTAGAGCACCTGATCTGCATGCTTGTTGAGGGGCTGTGGCTAAAAGTATTAGAGACACAGGATGAGCAGGAAAGTCAGGCAACTAATATTTTAAAAGGAAAAATCCATATCCATCTCAGTTTAGGTTCCCTTTAAAAGGACCCCCGAGGCGACATTAAAAAGCAATTTTTACTCACCTGGGGCCTTTTCCAACCCCTAGATGAAGCTCGCCAACCTACCGGGTCACTTCTGCACATGGCTTATGGCTGGCATCACACGAGCACGCCTAGGTCATCGGGCATGTACTGCAACGTTTGTCTGCGCAGGTGCAATACACGCCCGATGTTGGCGCGCTCGCATGATGCAGGCCACACACACCTGCACATGCGCAGAAGTAACGACCCGCCGGTGGGTTGGCGAGCTTCACGGGCACCCAGCGGAGCTGCGGCGAGGGACTTCGAAGACCTCTAGGGGCTGGAAGAAACCCCAGGTAAGTAAAAATTGCTTTTTAATGTCGCCTCACGAGTCCAAGGTGTTAACGAATTCAGTTGACACTGCCCAGTGGTAAATCTCTGTGTGGGGCAAGTCAGAGAGCATCTTCTTCCTCTGACACTTGCTTGTGATCCATGAGCAGTCAGTCCTCAGTCTACAGCTGAGAATCACGGAGTTTGAAGTTGTATTTGCAATACAGCCACAATGGCCAGTATGTGACATTTTCATATGTAGTTTCCTATTGTCTTCTACACGGTACAGATGACTTCCACCTTTGCTGATATCCAACACGTTGAGATTAACCCATTTCCATGAATGGCAGAATCTGCATTTCCACAGAGTACAAGTCGGGAATCCTACAGCAAAATGAAGCTTTATTTTAGAGTTATGAAATGGTGACCCAATTCCCCACTTGCTGGTTTCCTGTTAAACCGCTGCTGGGAGGAAATCTTTGATCAGCTAAGCTTGTGCTTACTGCTCATAGAGAAATAAAGCTTGGCTGAGGCTCCCTCCTCCTCTCTGCAATTATTTGATACTCATGTGCAGGGATAGGACGAGAATTCTTCCTCTTACACACCTGTGAATAGGAAGCAGTTTGCACTGGGCGGGGATTGTAGTATTTTTCATGCTGCAGGAAATCTTTAAAGTGGGATTGTCAGCCACAAAATCTAATTCCATTTTTTCACTGCTCTGTGTTTATTATGCAGCCTGCAACCTAACCCTGCATTTCAATCTAATCATAAATGTTTCTGCTGTAATAAATCTTATTTCAGTCAGCTTGGCTATATTTGGTACATTGCCGATAAGGAAGCTTGTCATCTCCCCTGTCACATTCCTGCTCCTCACTGACTGGCTGAGGACAGTTCAGTGTTTCAGTCAGCTTGGCTATATTTGGTACATTGCCGATGATAAGGAAGCTTGTCATCTCCCCTCCCACATTCCTGCTCCTCACTGACTGGCTGAGGACAGTTCAGTGTTACAGGAGACTGAGAAGGAAGAAGCTGCTGAAATCTGATCCTAGTTGTGCTCACATGTGTTTACAAAGCAAGCTAGATATAACAGTGCAGCTTCTAGAACGAAAAAAAAAAGCTAGGGAGTAAAAGACATCAGGATTACCTTCAGTCAGAAGAACTAAACATGGAAAATGCCAGGAAGAATTTTCTCTTTATTTACTATCTACAATTCACCGAAATAAAAACGTGGATGGTACAATACATACATGCAAGTAAAACAAGTATTTTTCTAATTACCTATTACGCAGCGCTGCGTAATATGTTGGCGCTTTATAAATACAATAAATAAATAAATAAATAAATAAATAATAATGTGGTGTTTTTCCTGGGATGGCTGTGGGATGACTGTTCCTGCTGCTTTAAAAAGAAGCAGATTTCAGGGATAATACAGAGGCTGCCATGTTTTGAGTTAGGCAGGCCCACAGCTGGAAGAAGAATACGGCCAATGGAGTCACGACACCTGAGTCACTGACTCCAAGTATTAGCAGCTGGACCGCAGCACAAGAGCCAAGAAGCCAAAATGAAGATGGCAGCTTCCATATCATGTAAGCTGTAAGAGCGCGCAAGAGAGAGCGAAAGCACACGCGCGAGACAGAGAACATGGACACTGGACTCTAATAGTACAGCGTAAAAAAGAAAAAAATGGCATTTGAATCTTCATTTCAGTTGGGGTTGTACCAAAATGTGAATTAAAAGCAAGAAAGAAATTACCTTTCCAAATTAGATGCAGTCTTTTCGTACCTAATTTCTTTAGCATACTTCATTGAGAACCTAGGATCTCGACAGCTTGTACATCCTGCAGGTGTTCTGGTTGGGTTCAGAGTGTATTTGAGCTAGTCAGTCTATTAGTGAGTTGGGGCTTTTAAAAGATTCTAAATTACAATGGTTTCGCCTTCTCTCCACCTACATGTTTCAACCAATCACCTGGTCTTTAAAGGGATACTGTAGGGGGGTCAGGGGAAAATGAGTTGAACTTACCCGGGGCTTCTAACGGTCCTCCGCAGACATCCTGTGTTGGCGCAGCCACTCACCGATGCTCCGGCCTCGCCTCCGGTTCACTTCTGGAATTTCAGACTTTAAAGTCTGAAAACCACTGCGCCAGCGTTGCCGTGTCCTCGATCCCGCTGATGTCATCAAGAGCGCACAGCGCAGGCCCAGTATGGTCTGTGTCTGCGCAGTACACTCCTGGTGACATCAGCAGGAGCGAGGACACGGGCGTGCAGGCGCAGTGGTTTTCTGACTTTAAAGTCAGAAATTCCAGAAGTGAACTGGAGGCGGGGCCGGAGCATCAGTGAGTGGCTGCGCCAACACAGGATGTCTGCGGGGTACCATTAGAAGCCCCGGGTAAGTTCAGCTCATTTTTCCCCGACCCCCCTACAGTATCCCTTTAAGGCCTTGACAAATACCGTAATACATTTTATATATTTTTTTTACTAAACTCTCCAAACATGTTTCATAAAGGGGTACATGGTGTATTCATGTTGAGAAACACTAATCTAGGAGACAAAGATTAGGTCTAACATATAAGAGATATCCGAGCCTGACAAGGCAGATGCCGCACTGCTGCAAAAATGAAAGAATGGGGTAAGGCATACCGGTAATCCAAAATTATACAACACTAGGACAATTTCAAAAATAATGGAGAAGGCTGGCCTTGGGCAAACTACATTTTCAGCATAAATATACAGTATACTGTTCGGGTTATTAGAAATAAAAAAAAAGCCAGCATTAGCATTATGTAAAAATTTAAAGAACTGCTCCTTCCAGGCGCTGTACAGGAGGGTGCCGATCAGGGGGGTTAAGTAAGTTAGTAAAAGTGCATTGATAGGATTATGGAATGCATCTTTTAGCTCACCCATCAAGGGCACCCGACTGGTTAAAGGGAACCTGAACTGAGAGGGATATGGATGTTTCCTTTTAAAAGTTATGGAGGCTAAAAGTATTAGAGAGAGACAGGATCAGCAGGAGAGTCAGGCAACTTTCGGGGCTGTGAAGTTGGAGTCGGAGCAATTTTTGGGTACACAGAGTCTGAGTTAGAGTCTGAGCCGGTGGTTTCATAAACTGAGGAGTAGGAGTCTAAGTCGGGAGTCGGATGATTTTTGTACCAAATCTACAGCCCTGGTAAATATTTGATTAAGGCAGTGTTTCTCAAACCTGTCCGCATATGCACTGGTGGGGTAATTAGTGTCTCAGCTAGGTGGATTTCATGTAGCTGAGACACTAATTACCCCACCTGTGCACAGGCGAGGTTGCCTGCAAAACATGCATCCTTGGGGAGTGACGACAGGTTTGAGAAACACTGGACTAAGCCTCATTTTTAGCTGCACAGAAGAAAACTGCCCTGGCAGTTTTCCCCTTATGCTGTGCAAAGCATGATGGGATTTCTGATGTTCTCGTTCTGCTGTTTTGGTGCAATTTTTTTTTTTACATTTTGAATTTGACATTTGAAGCCTAGTGTGTGCAGCTGGGAGGAGTTATCAGGACACAGGACAGTTGGAACTGTGTCGCATGCTCCCTGTCAGCTCCTTTCAACCAAAAAGATGGCTGCCCCCATGACAAAGATGGCAGCCTCCCATGAATCAAAAACATTTGCCTGTTCTTTTAAAACAGGGTGGGTAAAAGACTATATTACCTATCTATTCTAATTAACATAACTCATGTAACTTAATAACAGTATGTTTGTTTAGGCTGAAGTTCCCCTTTAAGCCTGGTGTAGAAGTTATTGAGCACAAAAGGGAGTTTTTAATTTTGAGCTCTTAGAAAGTAAGGAGAACAATGGGGAGTCTGTACGTTCTGATGAGGTAGACAAACTGGTTTTAACATAACTAATAGCTTGATTATACTGTAACCATTTCTTAATTGGCAGCTGGAATTTAGATTGAATTTCAGAAAATAAACTTTTCCTCAGAAGGATGGATGAGATGAAAAGGTTATATACACAGACAACCAATTTGGTTTACTAGATGGACCAAAGATCAGTATTTGAAGAGCCCAAATTTGGCGCTAGTTACAAACCTACGTAGCATCAATAAAAAAAATAAAAAAAAAAAAAAGCTTTGGCCCATACACTGGGTACGGCCGTCGCCGCAACCACGTGGCACGCGCGTAATGCTGCGACAGGTCGCCCGTGTGTATAACGCGCGTGCGCCCCGAACCGGTGCCCGTCGGAGCTGTCGCCAGGCTATTGACATGTTCAAATCGCCAGCTACAGCTGTCGCCGTGACTTCGCCGGAACTGTCGCTAGTCCCGCGTGAGTACGCGGGCTAGCGACAGGAGACCTACGCGAGTAAATGGAGCATCCGGCCAGGGGATGCTCCATTCACAAACAGCTTCCACCACGTTTCTGCATTTCCGGCGAGACGTGTGGACTGCTGTCGCGCCGTTCGTGTGCGCGCATGCTACGGGGGACAATTGTCCCCCGTGAGTATGTAGCTTTAGAGTTTGAAGTATATCGTTCCTTTTCACAGGCAATGCACTGACCTAGCCTTTCGTGTTATATCATAGTTAGGGAAAGTTATGTTTCTTAAAGCAGGAAGGACAGCCATACTATCCCAGGAAAAATAGGCGCATATATAAGTAGATAAAGACTTGTTCTACTTACATAACAAATATTGTACTTTCCACATTTTGATTTCAGAGAATTTTATATAGTAAAATAAAGAGAAAACTGTTCCTGGCATTTTCCATTTTATTCCCTCTGACTGAAGCCAATCCTGATGTCATTTACTCCCTTACTCTTTTTTCCTCCTAGAAACTGCACTTTCATATCTAGCTTGTTTTATAAACATATGTGATCACTGCATACTGTATATACTCGCAAGCAAGTTGGGGGGGGGGGGGGGGGGGGTCGGCTTGCTTGCAAGTCACCTGTGGTCCGCGCACCCGCCCCCCGCTATCACCTGAGCTGGCGCCGCATCTTCTATTATTACACCCTCTACGCTCGTATAGTAATTCACTCCCAGCAGCGCGCCCCACGGGGCTGCTGTGATGACAAGGCAGGAAGCCATAGAGAGAGCGGCTTCCTGTAGCTATGGGAACCGCTCTTTCTCTCTATGGCTTCCTGCCTCGTCATCACAGCAGCCCCGTGGGGCGCGCTGCTGTGAGTGAATTACTTTACGAGCGGAGAGGGGAATAATAGAAGATGCGGCGCCAGCTCAGGTAATAGCGGCGACCGCTGGGCGGGGGAGAGGAGGGGGCACTACCTATACTGGGCACTGTACAAGCTATACTGGGGCACTATACTGGAGCACTACCTACCTATACTGGACACTATACTAGCTGCACTACCTACCCATACGGGGCACTTTACTAGCTATACTGGGGCACTTTACTAGCTATACTGGGGAACTACCTACCCATACTAGGCACTATACTAACTATACTAGGGCACTACCTACCCATACTGGGCACTATACTAGCTATACTGGGCACTATGCTAGCTATACTAGGGCACTACCTACCCATACTGGGCACTATACTAGCTATACTGGGACACACTGGGGGGGGGGGGGAGCATTTCCTACCCCCGGCTTATATGAGGGTCAATGATTTTTTCCCAGTTTTACTCAGGTAAAAGTCGGGGGGGGGGGGGGGGGTCTGCTTATATGCGGGTCGGCTTGCTTGCGAGTCGATACGGTACTTCATTTTTCAGCAGCTCACTGAACTGCCCTCAGCCAATCAGTGAGGGATAATGAGAAGCTTCTTTTTCATCAGCAATGTACCAAATAGTACCAGGCCGACAGAGATGAGATTTACCACAGCAGAAACTACTTGTAATGCAGGGTCAGGTTGCATAATTAATATAGCAGTGGGTAAATGAAATCTAGTTTTGGGACTGACAATCCCGCTTCATACTCAGAGACCAACCCTTCTCCGTACAATAGAGTTTGGAGTCTGGTCATAGTGATCTGAGGTTATTAGGTTGCTTCCCACCGTAGAATCCATCGCACCTGACCCTCACAGTACACAATTCTGAAAAGATTGCTTATAGATTATAGTATTAGACTTTCTCTTATACTATACTCTGAGGGCTTCTGTGAGCTTCACGCCTCATAATGTCGGACTTGGGGATATGAAACGCCTGCGCAGGTGGCAGTTTTTACCTTCTTGTTTGACCATATGAATAAAATATTACTCACCTGGACAATCTTGAGGTTTTGTTTTATCACAGGGTTGGGCCCGATTTACATTGGCAGTTAAAGTGGTTCGTTTAGCAGACCATACTGGGACAGATGCGAACAAATCCAATGTTAACCAGAAGTTCCAGTCACATTGTTCCATTCAAATGGATCCATTTGGTATGTTCCGCTGAACAGGCCACAAGTATGTGGCGGGAGTGATTTTTCAAGATCTACAGATCAGTTGAATTCACATGGAAGAGAGTCAGGGATCAAACTGTTGCCCAATAAAAACGGATCTGTTTCACGGATCAGTTTTTAATCCATCCAGTGTGAACTGGGACTTATGCTGGGAATAGACGGTACGTTTGTACCGCTCTATTATGCCGCCCGCTCATCCCCACGCGAGCCTGGATCGATTCCCGCTCGTCCCCGCGGGCGCTTCTCTAATCTTCTGCTCGTTTTTCCTCATCTTTTCCCATTGTCCCGCCCGCGGTATCGAGCGCGGAATCGATGCGGCGGGTGATCGGACATGTCGGAATTTATCATTCGAGCCATCTAATGTGTCTATTCCCAGCATTAGGGAATAACGTGTGAATTTGGTGTAAAGGCCAGAGTGCGGATCACTGTAAGAAGAAAATGGGGAGCTTCTGAGAGGAACTTATGGCGAGGTAAGTATATAATAATTTGCAGCTAAATCATGTGTTTATTTTAAATAATTTTACTCAGTACAAGTTCCCTTTAAAGTTATGGTTAGCCTCAGGGCCCCTTTACACGTAATCAGTTGCTCTCAGTTATAACGGAAAGAAAACAGATTTTCAAAGCAATGCCCACGTTTCTTCTATGGCACAGTTCACACTATATGCGTTTTAACAAATCTTTTTCACAATGCACTGCTACGGAAAAAAACGCACACTAACACGTACCCAACGCATTCAAGAGGAACTTCAGCCTAAACAAACATACTGTCATTAAGTTACATTAGTTATGTTAATTAAAAAAAATAGTTAATATAATCTCTTACCCACCCCGTTTTAAAAGAACAGGCAAATGTTTGTGATTTCATGGGGCGGCCATCTTTTTGGTTGAAAAGAAAATGACAGGGATCATGAGGCAGTTCCAACTGTCCTGTGTCCTGATCACCCGTCCCAGCTGCGCGCGCTAGGCAATGAGAACAACAACATCAGAAATCCCATCATGCTTTACACAGCATCAGGGGAAAAATGCCCGGTCAGTTTTCTTCTGTGCAGCTAAAAATGAGGCTTGGATTAAAAAAAAAAAAGTTCTGATGCTGTGAAACTGTTAAAGTGAACCTCCAGACTAAAAATCTACTCAAAGAAACACCAAAGGCTCATACACACATCAGGCCATAGTCTTTGGAAAATGAAAGATCACAGACCAATTTTACCCCCTTCCATGTAGTATGAGAGCCATACCTACACAGTCTATTCTATGGAGCTGAACTCCCCATCAGACAGAAATCTTTGCAAGATGCTGCACACAAAGATGCTGTAGACATTCAAAAGATCAGTATCTGCAAAAGATCCATCAGATCCACCAGGATGGATTTTCAGATCTGCAGATGATTGTCTGATCTGCAGATGAATGTCAGTTAAACAAGGTGTGTATGATGATCTGCAGATCTCATAGACTGTGAATGCATTTTGCAGGAATGGATTTTTGGCAGGAACCTTTTGTGTCTGTACAGCATCTGTGTGTGCAGCATCTTGCAAAGATTTTTTTTTTCTGATGGGGAGTTCAGCTCTATAGAAAAGACTGAAGGTATAGATCTCATACTTCATGGAAGGGGGTACAATTGGTCTGTGATCTTTCATTTTCAAAAGACTATGGTCTGATGTGTGTATGTGGCTTAAGCCTTTTCAGTGCTGCTATGTGTAAATGGGCCCTAAAGGCTCATACACACATCAGACTATAGTCTTTGGAAAATGAAAGATCACAGACCAATCTTACCACCCTTCATGTAGTATGAGAGCCATACTCTACACAGTCTTTTCTATGGAGCTGAACTCCCCACCAGAAAATTTTTTTTGCAAGATGCTGCACACACAGATGCTGTACAGACACAAAAGATCAGTATCTGCAAAAGATCTGTTCCTGCCAAAAATCTATTCCTGCAAATTGCATGTATAGTCTATGAGATCTGCAGATCATCATACACACCTTGTTTAACTGACATTCATCTGCAGATCTGAAAATCCATCCTGGTGGATCTGATCTGCAGATATCATAGACTATGAATGCATTTTGCAGGAATGGGTCTTTTGCAGGAACACTTGCTTTTTGCACTGTGAACCTCATGTTAGCAACTATCTGGCAGCAAACTAACTTATGAATATTCTTGGGTTGTGGTTGTAACTCTAACCCAATCAGAATGTAGACAGTCTATGCAGAGAATAGCTTTAGAGAAGTGGACCCCAGACCCCCAGTGCAGCAATGGTGGGGAATGATTTAGTCAGGCAGAGCGCAGCTGTTCTATCCCAACGCTTGGCTGGACAGTTGCAGAGATGAGCAGGCCTCCCTCCTCCTCAATGCACAACAATACATCAGTCACTCTATACCAAGGCTACCCTTGGGGGGGGGGGGGGGGTGGGGGGGTAAAGCACACTATGGATTTTCCTTCCCTCTCTGTATAATGGAGCTTTTTTTTCCCCCCCACTCTTAAATATGCCATTGAATCGCCAGCAGATCAATCTGCCTTTCCCTTCCAAACCGGTTACGGATCACCTTCCTTCCTTCCTCCGGGCTGCCTTCTGTGGATCTGCAGCACTATCAGCCTGGAACAATGCCTAGGCCCGGCTGTGCTCTACATAAATCAGAATGGATCCAGGCATCTTTTAAATTTAATCTGACACACCATCTCTGCTGTTAAGTAAAAGCCCTTAAAAGCCTCGTAAAAGCGGCAGAGACAATGCTGCGTGTGATTTGTCATAGTTACACACCGCTGATGGCTCTGGAGAGGCTGTACACTGAAGAGCGGCTCAGAGCAGGACAAGGACGCTGCTGCAGCGATGCAGACTTCTAATACACCAGCTTGTGTTACCTTGCTTGGCTTCTTCAGCTTAAAAATCTATTTTTAAAGCAGTTATGTGACCTGATGCAGCCCAGCTGAAGGGGCTCAGTGGGCAGAGCTGCTGCACCTCCTTAGCTCTGGATCATCAATGTCTCTGGTCCACAAGACTGCAGGTCTGGTAATCTCAGCTGAATTAAGAGGCTTGAACAAAAGCCCCTCATCAGGGACATCAAAGTACGGCCTCATATGGGGGGGGGGGGGGTCCTAACAGCAGTAGACTATATACAAGTAGAGGTTGTAGGACCACTCCAGCGAAAACAGTAAGCCGTTAAAAATGTGTCATAACAAACAGGTTTTGGGCTAGTCCACCTCCTCATGCAGAATTCAGGGTTTTCTTTGTTCTCAAGCTTCCCACCCCTGTGTAAAAATATGTAGTTGGTTTGTTCACTGCATCAGCGGTTATCCACCCTTGTCTTGTATTAATCGGTTCGTATTGTTTATTTTGCATTGTTATACCCTGTATGCTGTTGTACAGCACCACGGAAGATGCTTGCGCTATATAAATATAATAATAATAATAATAATAAGGCATATAGGAGGGGGAAATATTTAACTTTACAGTCCAAAAGATTATGGCGGTGCTATGTATTTATAATGTTCCATATTTTCTGCCATATAAGACGCACTTAGGTTTAGAGGGCAAAAAAAACCCATGTGTCGTCCCGTGACTGCTTCTGTCCCAGTGTGTGCACGGCTAACCAACCCCCCCACCACTGCTCCCTCTCCTGCATGCCCCCCCCCCCCCAGGTGTATAGCTCCAGTAGCGGTAGCTGCTTGCCTAATCCACTATGCCCACAGAGATTGCAGAAATCCTTCTTTGCGCTTCTCCCTCTAGTGTTTGGCTTGCATTAATGACGTGATCTATACAAGCCAAACACTAGTGCGAGCTGCGCAGAGAAGAAAGTTGTCTGCAAAACCAAAGGCCATGGCGGATTAGGTAAGCAGCTACCACTACACACCCGGGGGGGCCAGGAGAGGGAGTGAAGGTGGGGGGAGCCAGGCACAAAGGCAGGGAACCCCCCGTCGTGGCAGCGGGTCGTAGCGGAAAGACGCAGGGACTTTTTCTCCCCGTTTAAGAGAAAAAGGTACGTCTTATAAGGCGGAATATACACATATAGGCCCAACATCTTCCATAGCACTGTACAGAGTATATCGCCTTGTCACTTAACTGTCCCACAGAGGGGCTCACAATCTAATCCCTACCATAGTCACGTGTCTGTGTCTATTATTTAGTACGTATATAGCGCCGACATCTTCTGCAGCGCTGTACATAGTATATATTGTATTGTCACTAACGATCCCTCAGAGGAGCTCACAATCTAGTCCCTACCCTAGTCATATGTGCTATGTGTGTGTATTGTGTAGTGTATGTGTTGTAGTCTAGGGCCAATTTAGGGGGAAGCCAATTAAATTATCTGTATGTTTTTGGTATGTGGGAGGAAAACGGAGTGCACGGAGGAAACCCACACAGACACAGGGAGAACATACTAACTCCTTGCAGATGTTGACCTGGCTGGGATTCGAAACGGGGACCCAGCTCTGCAAGGCAACAGTGCTAACCACTGCGCTTTCGCCTTGCAGGTTTCGTGTAGTGTATGTATCATCGTCTAGAGCAGGGGTCCCCAAATGTTTTGGGTCGAGGGCCGGGTCAACATACTTCAGACTGCTGGGGGGCCGGAGTATACATCAAAATGATGTCTGTGGGCCAGACAGTGAAGCATACCCAGGTGACGACCTGCAGTCCAATTGGACAGCAGTGTCGCCTGATGTGGAACTTGATTGGAAACCAGCGATTACTGCTTTCTGGCTTCCATGTGGATGGGCGGTGCCAGCACTGCTATTCTATATTTGGACCACCAATATTTAAAGATGTAGCTGACCACATCTACAGGATCTTCTCAAAAAATTAGCATATTGTGATAAAGTTCATTATTTTCTGTAATGTACTAACAAACATTAGACTTTCATTTTAGATTCAAATACACTCAACTGAAGTAGTTCAAGCCTTTTATTGTTTTAATATTGATGATTTTGGCATACAGCTCATGAAAACCCAAAATTCCTATCTCAAAAAATTAGCATATTTCATCCGACCAATAAAAGAAAAGTGTTTTTAAACAAAAAAAAGTCAACCTTCAAATAATTCTGTTCAGTTATGCACTCAATACTTGGTCGGGAATCCTTTTGCAGAAATGACTGCTTCAATGCGGCGTGGCATGGAGGCAATCAGCCTGTGGCACTGCTCAGGTGTTATGGAGGCCCAGGAAGCTTCGATAGCGGCCTTAAGCTCATCCAGAGTGTTGGGTCTTGCGTCTCTCAACTTTCTCTTCACAATATCCCACAGATTCTCTATGGGGTTCAGGTCAGGAGAGTTGGCAGGCCAATTGAGCACAGTAATACCATGGTCAGTAAACCATTTACCAGTGGTTTTGGCACCGTGAGCAGGTGCCAGGTCGTGATGAAAAATGAAATCATCTCCATAAACCTTTTCAGCAGATGGAAGCATGAACCCACTTTTGAACCAGAAACAGAGGCAGAAGTGCCTGACCTGGGCTACAGAGAAGCAGCACTGGACTGTTGCTCAGTGGTCCAAAGTACTTTTTTTGGATGAAAGCAACTTTTACATGTCATTCGGAAATCAAGGTGCCAGAGTCTGGAGGAAGACTGGGGAGAGGGAAATGCCAAAGTGCCTGAAGTCCAGTGTCAAGTACCCACAGTCAGTGATGGTCTGGGATGCCATGTCAGCTGCTGGTGTTGGTCCACTGTGTTTTATCAAGAGCAGGGTCAATGCAGCTAGCCATCAGGAGATTTTGGAGCACTTCATGCTTCCATCTGCTGAAAAGCTTTATGGAGATGAAGATTTCGTTTTTTAGCACGACCTGGCACCTGCTCACAGTGCCAAAACCACTGGTAAATGGTTTAATGACCATGGTATTACTGTGCTCAATTGGCCTGCCAACTCTCCTGACCTGAACCCCATATAGAATCTGTGGGATATTGTGAAGAGAAAGTTGAGAGACGCAAGACCCAACACTCTGGATGAGCTTAAGGCCACTATCGAAGCTTCCTGGGCCTCCATAACACCTGAGCAGTGCCACAGGCGGATTGCCTCCATGCCACGCCGTATTGAAGCAGTCATTTCTGCAAAAGGATTCCCGACCAAGTATTGAGTGCATAACTGAACAGAATTATTTGAAGGTTGACTTTTTTTTTGTTTAAAAACACTTTTCTTTTATTGGTCGGATGAAATATGCTAATTTTTTGAGATAGGAATTTTGGGTTTTCATGAGCTGTATGCCAAAATCATCAATATTAAAACAATAAAAGGCTTGAACTACTTCAGTTGAGTATTTGAATCTAAAATATATGAAAGTCTAATGTTTATCAGTACATTACAGAAAATAATGAACTTTATCACAATATGCTAATTTTTTGAGAAGATCCTGTATAAGTAACACATTTTGTGTGTGGGGGGCCGGTAAAAAAGCTTCAAGGGGCCTGCGGGCCTTCGTTTGAGGACCACTGGTCTAGAGCTAATTTATTTATCTGTATGTTTTTGGGATGTGGGAGGAAACCCGGGTGCCCAGAGGAAACCCAAGCAGACGGGGGGGGGGGGCACACAAACTCCATGCATTGCAAACAGTGACCTGGCTGGGATTCAAACCAACCAGAGACCCAGCGAAGCAAGGCAAGAGCGCTATCCACGCCACCGTGCTGCCCTATGTATTAAATGAAGAATGTGTAAAACATACATGCATATACATATATATACATATACATATATACACACACATATACATATATACACACACACACATACACACACATACATATTCCCCTTTCAAAGAACAGGATCGATAGTCACAGCCTGAAGGCTGACATTTTACATTTCAGTAATGTCAGCCTCCACATTCCCCTCACTACAAGTCTCTTAATGCCCCCCCCCCCCCCTCCAATTAGTTTCCCATTCTGTGCAGCCCACACAGGTTACACAGGAATGCTGTACAATAAATACACCCACTGCTTGAAATCCACACCTGTTAAACCTTTAGTGAACCAGAAAGCATAAATACGGCTATGCACCTATGTACAGCTAAGCCTAGAGCATGGAGGAAAAGAAAAAAAAACATTGATGGGATGTCCTGATACAGAGATTGATTTTTTTTTTTTGTTAACCTATTGAACTAAATATAAAGCCCCACACATTCCCTTGAACAGTCATACACAAAAGCAGCTTCATAGAAAAGGTTTGTAAATGGCAACAATACAGGTTTGTGCAGCTTCAAGTTGTGAAAACAACCAGCTTCTATGCATAGCCATAGCTGGGATTTGTAAATGCTCTGAACTCGCTCAGCCCCAAATACTGGAATTATTACTAGAGCCCTGACAGGCACCAGTCTGCTGCAATACAAGATCCTGATCACACAGTGTATAGAGGACAGTGCCTGTAGGCCTGAATATGTAACTGCAGGTCACATTTACTACGAGTTCACCAACTACTGCAATTGCTCGAATATAACCCACAACCACATCACTAGCAAGCAGCAGGCAAAGCAGATTTATAAGCAAACAGTTTATCAGCGCCAAGGAAATAAAACATGTGATCGCTGCAGAGATTGAACAATGTCCAAAGTCCACAAAGACAATATTAAAAAAAAAAAAGTCAGCGCACATCAAAGAGGGATTAATACAGTCAATGAAACTTCACCACGGTGATATTCCAACTTCGTATGGTGGTGGTTAACGATCACCCAAAGAGAGTAGGAGGGGGCTTGCCAGCTGCCAACAACCCACATTGTGGGAGTAGACAAACTCCTTATGCAACAACAGGCTGCATCCGAATCATGTCAGATGCAGCTGCACTGTCCCAATGTGTCCCACACCTGTGCACTACTCCAAAAAGTGATTACACAATGCCATGCGCCCCTGTGCCACATCACCACACTGTAGCTGTGTATGCTTGGAAAGAAGAGGAATTAACAGATATACCATCCCTGCAGATTAAAGAGGGTGTCTAAGTAATTACATACAACCCCACCCCCCAAAGGCCAGTCTATACTCCAGACTAATGTTACTATGGTGATGTCTCCAATGAAGTACAATTTGAACTTGGGGTCAGTTTTGGAAATTCTAAGCTGCCTTCAAACTAAAATGTAAAGATATATTTAAAGGACACCTGAAGAGAGCGGAATATGGATGCTGCCATATATATTTCCCTGTAAAGTAAACCTGAGACGTTGATAACCGGAGTATTTATACTTACCTGGGGCTATCTCCAGCCTAATGTTGGCTATGAGCTCCCTTGCGGTCCTCCCTGGCAGCTGTGTTGTCCCATGGTGGGGTACAGTAAATTAGTTGTGCTCCACTGAGCATGTGTAGCCCAGTGTCGGGCGTTCCCTTGGCATGCTCCCATAGTTGGGATCATTCTGTGCCTCTGGTGCAGAATTCTCCTGGTCACTGGAGCATGCATTCACCACTTACCAATTTATCAGAGCTCACCACAGGACAATAGAGCAGCCAGGGAAGGAACCCACGGCCGACATGGGGCTTAGGGCTTGTTCAAACTGCAGGCCTTTTCGTTTTTTTGCCCGCGTGCGGTATTTAAAAAACGCCCCCGACTGCGTGAACAATGAAGGTCTATGAGAAGGTTTAATATCAGCGCGGGTAGTCCGCTGTGCGGCTAGCAAAGTGATGTGTGTACCATTTTCATGGCGATTCAATGGAAGGTATAGGAGGGCAAAAAAAAATTCCGAAAACGCGCACAAAAACGCGCAATAAAGGTAATTGCGCTCGCACTTTTAAGAATACATACATTGTATTTATTCTTTTGCGGATCAAAGAGTTCACTTCCTGCCCTTGGTTACCTGGAGTTGTGATTTCATAAACTAAGGAGTCCGAGTATTTTTGGACAAAATTCACAGCCCTGGAAAGTATTAGACTAAGGAGTCAGGCCTAGTGCACACCAAAAACCGCTAGCAGATCCGCAAAATGCTAGCAGATTTTGAAACGCTTTTTCTTCTTTTTCTGCAGCGTTTCAGCTAGCGTTTTGCGGTTTTGTGTAGCGGTTTTGGTGTAGTAGATTTCATGTATTGTTACAGTAAAGCTGTTACTGAACAGCTACTGTAACAAAAAACGCCTGGCAAACCGCTCTGAAGTGCCGTTTTTCAGAGCGGTTTGCGGTTTTCCTATACTTAACATTGAGGCAGAAACGCATCCGCAATCCAAAATCTGCAGCAGCCCGGGAGTATGCGTTTCAGCAAAACACCTCCCGCTCTGGTGTGCACCAGCCCATTGAAATACATTACCCTAGCGGATCCGCACCCGCAAGCGGATCGCAAACCGCAGCAGAGCCGCTCCGGTGTGCACTAGGCCTCAGAGTCGAGTCGTCGGAGGCATTTTGGGTACCTGAAGTCGGAGTTGGCAGTTTCGTAAACTGAGGAGTCGCGGAGTCTGAATATTTTTGTACCGACTCCACAGCCCTGGAAAAGACGCTTTGTAAACAGCTAAGCACAAAAACAAATCGCCCACCCAAGTGCCAGGACACGGGAAAAAATATGCGCCAAAAAGCGACCAACGCAAACAGACACGTGAACGGAATGCAATGTAAGCAAGGCCTAAAGGAAGCACCAGGCAAGTAGAAATGGTCCTGTTAATGTCTCGGGTACACTTTAACCTCCTGAGCGGTATGGACGAGCTCAGCTCGTCCATCACCGCCGGAGGCTGCCGCTCAGGCCCTGCTGGGCCGATTTGCTTCAAATAAAAAGCAGCACACGCAGCCGGCACTTTGCCAGCCGCGTGTGCTGCCTGATCGCCGATCCGCCGCGAGCAGCGGCGAAAGAGGGTCCCCCCAGCCCTGCGCAGCCGGACCAATCAGTTCCGGCCAGCGCTAAGGGCTGGATCGGAGGCGGCTGACGTCAGGACGTCGGCTGACGTCCATGACGTCACTCCGCTCGTCGCCATGGCGACGAGGAAAGCCAAACAAGGAAGGCTGCTCATTGCGGCCTTCCTTGTTTGTTCTGGGCGCCGGAGGCGATCGGAAGAACGCCTCCGGAGCGCCCTCTAGTGGGCTTTCATGCAGCCAACTTTCAGTTGGCTGCATGAAATAGTTTTTTTTTAATTGAAAAAAAACCCTCCCGCAGCCTCCCTGGCGATCTCAATAGAACGCCGGGGAGGTTAAACAATGCAAATTGCCTAGCTTTCCTGCTGATCCTCTAATACTTTAAGCCATAGACCCAGAAAATGCGTGACAATCAGATGTTTGACTGAAGTCTGACTTGATGTGACGCATGCTTGAATATGTATGTGTGAAAAAGTTGTGCAAACCCAATATAGCTTTGTGGAAACGTAATCACATGAAATTTTCCTACAAAAGACAGCTCTGTGTAAGTATTTAATGTTTTTTTGAATTGTTGCTAAACCTGGTTTAACTCTGTAGAAAAAGCCAAAAGGCCTGGATTGCTGAAGCCAGGATTTCTGGCGTTTCCACAAGCCTTGTAACCAGGGCTGTGGAGTCGGTCCAAAAATCCACCGACTCCGACTCCTCAGTTTAGGATTCCACCGACTCCACGACTCCGACTCCTCTAATTTGCATATTACAATTTTGTTGATTAAAAGTATGTAACATGAAATTCGTCTCTTAACTGCCAACGCTTAGGAATTTTACAAGACAACTGAAGTGAGAAGGATATGTAGACTACTATATTTATTCCCTTTAGACTAAAACTAGTCCTTGGTAAGAGTACTTGTAAAAGGTACAAACCGGAACAAAGAACATCTATCAGGCCCTAGGCAATGTAAGTGTGGGTACATGTAAGAATGATGTGCAGGTACTCTGCAGGGGAATGAGGAGATTGTAAACAGACAACACCTCTGTGTTCAATGTGCACAGCATTCTCAGTGGATTCCCTGCAGCTCCGTGGGGAGTGCATATGTATAGTACTACTCTGTAACAAAGTAAACCTGAGACTGATGAAATTAAAGTTTTATACATACCTGGGGCTTCCTCCAGCCGCCTTCAGGATAATCAGTCCCTCGTTGTCCTCCTCCACCACCTGGATCTTCTGCTATGAGTCCAGGTACTTGAGCCAGTCAGGCGTAGTGCGCATGCACACACTCCGCCGCCAGGAGCATACCACACCTGTGCAGCACTATTGCGCAGGTGCAGAATGTTCCTGGCTGTGGGAGCGGCATGCGGCCGGACATCGCTGACTGGCTGAATTACCAGGACTCATAGCAGAAGATCCGGGTGGTGGAGGACAGCGAGGCACTGATTAGCCTGAAGGGGGCTGGAGGAAGCCCCAGGTATGTATAAAACTTTACTTTTCATCCGTCTCAGTTACCCTTTAATTTGTAGTCACCAAACCAAATTTTAATAACATATCAAATTATTTGATTTCATCAGCAAAGGGAGTGCATACATTTGCATAAATCAGCATCAATGCAGAATTATTTCCATCTCATTGACCATCTCTATTAGTGACATGGCTACACATCAGGCTTTATTCTTACAGCATAGATGTTATTTACCGTATTTTTCGGACTATAAGACGCTCCGGACTATAAGACGCACCCAGGTTTAGAGGACAAGAATCGGGGAAAAAAAGTATATATACTAAACCTGATGCGAATATAGGTCGGGGCATCTTGTAGACCTTTTCCCCCAACTGCACTACACTAACCCCTGCTGTCCACCCCCAACTACATTACACTTCACTGCTTACTACACTAATCCCTGCTGCACCCCCCTTACCCCAGCTAGGTTACACTTCCCTACACTACACAACACTAATCCCAGCTGCTCCTCCTTCCTTCCAGCTATGTTACACTACAACAGCAGGGAACTAACAGTGGAAGCTAAACTAAAGGACACTACAGTCACCCAGCATGCTCCATCCTGGGAGTGGGAACAGCTACAATGATCCCAGGTGATGCCCGATACCTCCCTCCCTCAGATGCACAGCGGTGGCAGCATGTAAATGTCACCCAGCATGCTCCATTGCAGGAGCGGTGACAGCTGCAGTGTGCAATGCCTTATATCCCTCTCTCTCTCTGCAGTGGCTCCAGCTGATTGGCACCCTGCTCCTTTGCGAGTGCAGTGACTGCAGCAATGTCCCCGGTGATCCACCGATCCCTCCCTCCCGTGCGCGTCAGCTGCATCGTTTTGTCACTTACCCTGCTCCATCGTGGGTAAAGTGACTGCAGCAATGTCCCCGATGATCCACCGATCCCTCCCTCCCGTGCGCGTCAGCTGCATCGTTTTGTCACTTACCCTGCTCCATCGTGGGTAAAGTGACTGCAGCAATGTCCCCGATGATCCTCCGATCCCTGTATGCGCGGCTGCTTTAGATTTTGTCACGCACCCTGCTCCATCGCACGGGTGCAGTGACAGCGGTAATGTCCCGGGTTCCTTTGATCACTCCCTCCTGTGCGCGGCGGCTGCAGCCCGTTATTACTCAGTCTGGCGTGTCCCGGGAGCCGGCTCTTTTATCCACACTTTGGCAGGCATTTTACTACACTGTAGCAAAGGGGCCTTGTTTGATGAGGTCATCACGCAAGGGACCCTTAAAGCTACAATGTAGTAAAATGCCTGCCTAAGTGTGGATAAAAGAGCCGGCTCCCGGGACACGCCAGACTGAGTAATAACGGGCTGCAGCCGCCGCGCACAGGAGGGAGAGATCAAAGGAACCCGGGACATTACCGCTGTCACTGCACCCGTGCGATGGAGCAGGGTGCGTGACAAAATCTAAAGCAGCCGCGCATACAGGGATCAGAGGATCATCGGGGACAACGCTGCAGCCGCTGTGCTTGGGAGGGAGGGATCGGTGGATCAGGGACATTGCTGCAGTCACTTTACCCACGATGGAGCAGGGTAAGTGACAAAACGATGCAGCTGACGGGCACGGGAGGGAGGGATCGGAGGAACCAGGGACATTGCCGCTGTCACTGCACCCGACATGGAGCAGGGTGCGTGACACATCAGGCTGCAGCCGCTGTGCACGGGGAGCGAGGAGGGGACCACTAGACTGCCAGGGATTCATTTTTGGGGAGGCTGTGAGGGCACATTCGGACCATTAGACGCACCAACATTTTCCCCCTCTTTTGGGGAGTAAAAAAGTGCGTCTTATGGTCCGAAAAATACGGTAGTATATATAAGAGATTCCTGTGTACACATCATATATACAGTCACAATCAGATATGTATATCTGACCTTAAAAATACGGGGACTGCTTTATTGAAGCAGCACAAGTAACTAATTTTGATTGGTTTATTTCATTTTTGTGGACTAAGCACAGCTATTACTGTATATATACATTATTTTTAAGGACTATTATCTAAGAAATAGAACATTTTATCATATTTTCTATTTTAATTACAGTTACAAATTCATTAGGAGTCGGAGCATTTTTTCCCGACTCCGACTCCAGGCACCCAAAATTGCCCGACTCCACGACTCCGACTCCACAGCCCTGCTTGTAACCACACATTTACTACAGTAAAACAAGACAACAACAACAAACAAAATATTTGCAATTATTCAGGTTGGAGTGAGCATATGAGGTCTCCCCCAATGCATCACTGCTGAATATGAAACACCTTTGTTGTCCCTGCAAGCTAAACACACCTCCAGAACGGCTGGAATGCAATGAAGTGTCAGCCTAATTGTACAGAGCCACAATAATCCAACAGGCATACAAACTGTTTCAGAGTGGTTGATCCTCATCAGTGCAAGGCATGGATTAATGTGACTCTATAGATTAGGACTGGAATTACCCAAAGTTACAGACTACCCAGCGAGCTCGTGGTGAACCAAAACTCCTAGGAGTGTGTAAGGGGCTACAAAGGACCAAAAAGTCATCTTACTAAAATTAACTTTGGTTCTTTTCCGTTAGCCGAGCGCAACCACTAGGTGGCGGTAAAACTCAGTTACCCGGGCGCAACTGAGCTAAGTAATGTAGAATGTAATCTCCCTCGCCAGTGATCGCTGGCAGCAGAGTTACATCTTTCCCTACTATCCATGGCAGCCTGGAGGGGGAATAGCAATTAACCCTGCTGGGACTTTGCAGGCCGAGGGGGATTACATTCTACATTACTTAGCGCCACCTAGGGGTTGCACCCGGCTAACGGAATAGTACCTTAGCTTTTAAGCAAAACAAAAGTGTGCCTTCTTAAAACAGAAGGTATTTGCAATAATTCAGGTTGTAGTGAGCATATGCTGTCTCCCACAATGCATCACTGCTGAATATGCAAATCATCTCTGTTGTCCCTGTAAGCTAGCCACACCTCCAGAACCACTGGAATGCAATGATGTGTAAGGTCCCATGCACATGCCTCTGCATACTATACAGCCCAATCCCACATAATCCAGTGCTGAGGTCAGTAATTTAGGAATCATGAAAAGCCATTTTACAAAATTATTTTTCACATATTCTGAACAAAAAGAGCTTCTGTGACCAGAGTTCATCAAGAGAAGAGAACAGAAGGGGATGTTTTACTACAAGCCCCCCAGAGATCTGCTTTCATTTCACTGTAAGAGCTGCTGCACATCTAAGCTTCAGCCACATCTGGCCCACAGTGGTGTTCCATTGAAGTTCTCTGAAAGCAGCAGGTTATATCTGCAGTGCTGGGAAACCCGCGTAAGCATTACAGCTATGATATGAATGCAATGCACTTCATTATATCCAGTCTGGGGCACGCTTCTGCTGCCCTTAATGGAGACAGACACCACTTGGTGTAGCCGAACAATCGATTCCTCTCTGATTGAAATAGATTGCCTGTTTACTTGGGTGATGCTGAGGTTGGAATGTTAGTAATATTAAGCTTAAAACTTCCCCACTAGCTACTGCAATTTAAATATTTGCGATATTATGATCGATATTAAAGTGCAACTAAAGTGAGAGGGATATAGGGGCTGCCATATTCATTTCTTTTTAAACAATACAAGTTCCTAATGATATTCTACCTCTAATACTTTAAGGCATAGCTCCTTAATAAGCATGCAGACCAGATGTTTGACTGGATTTGATGAATTGACATATTTTGGATCACTTTTTGCGCAGAAATCCTGGGGAAATTTAACACCACAGAGGTAAAGGCTATCCGGGGGTAACGCAATAAATTATTACCTACCTGGGGCTTCTTCCAGCCCCTAGAGGTCACATGCAGGAATGAGCTCCAAATGGATTAGTGGAATTGGTGCACCTGATGGGGCTAGTGCAGGAAGCTATTGCAGACATCAACAAGTACATTTTTACGCGTTACGGCTGCAATGCGTAAAATTTTTCGCATTACACCAGTAACGCGTAAAAATGTACTTGATGTCTGCAATAGCTTCCTGCACCAGCAGGGATGCGTAAAAACGTACGCATGGCGGCCGGCCGACTCCCAGCCGGCAAAAACAAAACTAGCTGGCAGCGGGGGACCAGAGGAGCCATGAGTGACTGCGAGGGCACAGGATGGCTGCAGGGGGCTGGTAAATGCCCCAGGTAAGTAAAAACATTTTTTTTTCTCTGTCTCTCAGAAAAGGTTCCCTTTAACTTTCCCTCACCAGCCCCATCAGGTGCACCAATTCCACTAATCCATTCGGATTTCATTCAGAGCTCATTCCTGCATGTGACCTCTAGGGGCTGGAAGAAGGCCCAGGTAGGTAAAGATAGATTTATTGCATCGCCTCGGATAACCTTTAAGGTAGTGATTCCCAACCATTGTGCCGCCAAACATTTATGCATCACGGCAGCCCCGGCTATGTGTCGCTGCTCACCGCGTCCCCCTCATACTTCTGAGATCCGCCCCCGCTTCGTCTATTTAGAGCAGGGCTACAAAAAAAATGGCCGCCAATGTCCACAAATGCAGACATGGTGGCCATTTTTGTAGCCCTGCCCTAACTATACATGCAGAGAAGCAGGAAGGGAGAAAGCGCTGGAACATTGAGCTGGTGAGTGACCTTCCACCAGCACATGCTACTGAGGGCACCTCCCTCCTAGCCACCTATCCCGAGGGCACCTCCCTCCTAGCCACCTATCCCGAGGGCACCTCCCTCCTAGCCACCTGTCCCGAGGGCACCTCCCTCCTAGCCACCTGTCCCGAGGGCACCTCCCTCCTAGCCACCTGTCCCGAGGGCACCTCCTCCTAGCCACCTGTCCCGAGGGCACCTCCTCCTAGCCACCTGTCCCGAGGGCACCTCCTCCTAGCCACCTGTCCCGAGGGCACCTCCTCCTAGCCACCTGTCCCGAGGGCACCTCCTCCTAGCCACCTGTCCCGAGGGCACCTCCTCCTAGCCACCTGTCCCGAGGGCACCTCCTCCTAGCCACCTGTCCCGAGGGCACCTCCTCCTAGCCACCTGTCCCGAGGGCACCTCCTCCTAGCCACCTGTCCCGAGGGCACCTCCTCCTAGCCACCTGTCCCGAGGGCACCTCCTCCTAGCCACCTGTCCCGAGGGCACCTCCTCCTAGCCACCTGTCCCGAGGGCACCTCCTCCTAGCCACCTGTCCCGAGGGCACCTCCTCCTAGCCACCTGTCCCGAGGGCACCTCCTCCTAGCCACCTGTCCCGAGGGCACCTCCTCCTAGCCACCTGTCCCGAGGGCACCTCCTCCTAGCCACCTGTCCCGAGGGCACCTCCTCCTAGCCACCTGTCCCGAGGGCACCTCCTCCTAGCCACCTGTCCCGAGGGCACCTCCTCCTAGCCACCTGTCCCGAGGGCACCTCCTCCTAGCCACCTGTCCCGAGGGCACCTCCTCCTAGCCACCTGTCCCGAGGGCACCTCCTCCTAGCCACCTGTCCCGAGGGCACCTCCTCCTAGCCACCTGTCCCGAGGGCACCTCCTCCTAGCCACCTGTCCCGAGGGCACCTCCTCCTAGCCACCTGTCCCGAGGGCACCTCCTCCTAGCCACCTGTCCCGAGGGCACCTCCTCCTAGCCACCTGTCCCGAGGGCACCTCCTCCTAGCCACCTGTCCCGAGGGCACCTCCTCCTAGCCACCTGTCCCGAGGGCACCTCCTCCTAGCCACCTGTCCCGAGGGCACCTCCTCCTAGCCACCTGTCCCGAGGGCACCTCCTCCTAGCCACCTGTCCCGAGGGCACCTCCTCCTAGCCACCTGTCCCGAGGGCACCTCCTCCTAGCCACCTGTCCCGAGGGCACCTCCTCCTAGCCACCTGTCCCGAGGGCACCTCCTCCTAGCCACCTGTCCCGAGGGCACCTCCTCCTAGCCACCTGTCCCGAGGGCACCTCCTCCTAGCCACCTGTCCCGAGGGCACCTCCTCCTAGCCACCTGTCCCGAGGGCACCTCCTCCTAGCCACCTGTCCCGAGGGCACCTCCTCCTAGCCACCTGTCCCGAGGGCACCTCCTCCTAGCCACCTGTCCCGAGGGCACCTCCTCCTAGCCACCTGTCCCGAGGGCACCTCCTCCTAGCCACCTGTCCCGAGGGCACCTCCTCCTAGCCACCTGTCCCGAGGGCACCTCCTCCTAGCCACCTGTCCCGAGGGCACCTCCTCCTAGCCACCTGTCCCGAGGGCACCTCCTCCTAGCCACCTGTCCCGAGGGCACCTCCTCCTAGCCACCTGTCCCGAGGGCACCTCCTCCTAGCCACCTGTCCCGAGGGCACCTCCTCCTAGCCACCTGTCCTGAGGGCACCTTCTCCTAGCCATCTGTCCTGAGGGCACCTTCTCCTAGCCATCTGTCCTGAGGGCACCTTCTCCTAGCCACCTGTCCTGAGGGCACCTCCTCCTAGCCACCTGTCCTGAGGGCACCTCCTCCTAGCCACCTGTCCTGAGGGCACCTCCTCCTAGCCACCTGTCCTGAGGGCACCTTCTCCTAGCCACCTGTCCTGAGGGCACCTTCTCCTAGCCACCTGTCCTGAGGGCACCTTCTCCTAGCCACCTGTCCTGAGGGCACCTCCTCCTAGCCACCTGTCCTGAGGGCACCTCCTCCTAGCCACCTGCCCTGAGGGCACCTCCTCCTAGCCACCTGCCCTGAGGGCACCTCCTCCTAGCCACCTGCCCTGAGGGCACCTCCTCCTAGCCACCTGTCCTGAGGGCACTTAATCCTAGATATCTATGCTGAGAGCACTTACATCTTGATACCTATAATAAGGGCACCTACGCCTGGCTACCTATACTGGGGGCACCTATGACTGGCTACCTACTTACCCATATCTACCTATACTGAGTCTGAGGGTGTTTTATTTGGGGGGGCATGTGTGATGTGTCACGGAGATCTGAGCATTTGGCGTGACTGCTTTATGGGTCTGTCTGTCTAAAGGTCATAGTTACGAACATAATTTCAAAACAAAAAAAACCGGGAACTGAATAGTGTATGGCCAGGTTAAGTGGAGGGTTTTTGGAAATTAAGAGGGGAGTGGAAACCCACACAAACATAGGAGAACATGCAAACCTGACTGCAGAAGGAAAAGGGGATGCAAAGATATTGGGTTGTTCCTTCCCCCACTATCGTCACAACTGGGAGGATGCATAGTTCAGAAGGTCTAGAAAATCATAGCTAGTCATAATTTTAATAACTTTACAGACAGGTTTGTGTATCCATAACATAGGCAGTAATTTTGTTTGGTAATAAACAAGTTAAATGTCAAAGAACTCTAACGTGTCAGTTAAGTAACTAGATTTAGAAAAACATTTATTTTAATACTTCAAATGTTACGGGTTTTCCAAAACATAAAACCCCCTCTAGTCCGCTGGCAAATACCTATCTGTATGAGTATTGCAGATCAACTGTATTTCGGTTTTAAAGAGAACCCGAGGTGGGTTTGAAGAATATTATCTGCATACAGAGGCTGGATCTGCCTATACAGCCCAGCCTCTGTTGCTATCCCAAACCCCCCTAAGGTCCCCCTGCACTCTGCAATCCCTCATAAATCACAACCACGCTGCTGACAAACAGCTTGTCAGAGCTGGCTGTGTTTATCTCTATAGTGTCAGTCTGCTGCTCTCCCCGCCTCCTGCAGAACTCCAATCCCCGCCTGCATACCTTCCCTCCCTGCTGATTGGAGGGAATGGACGGGGGCACGGACCGGAGCTATGCAGGAGGCGGGGGAGCAGCTGAGACTGACACTACAGATGTAAACACAGCCTCACAACACGGCTGTGATTTATGAGGGATTGCAGAGTGCAGGGGGACCTTAGTGGGGTTTGGGATAGCAACAGAGGCTGGGCTGTATAGGCAGATCCAGCCTCTGTATGCAGATAACATTCTTTAAACACACCTCGGGTTCTCTTTAAGGACAAAAGGATTAGCTTTACACGACACCTGAATGGAGAGGGATATGGAGGCTACCATACTAATTCAATTTTAAACAATGCAAATTGCCTGGCTGTCCTGCCACAAATACTTTTAGCCATAGACCCTGAATAAGCATGCAGATCAGGGGTTTCTGACTGAAGTGCGACTAGATTCGCTGCATGCTGGTTTCAGGTGTGTGATTCCGACACTACTGCAGCCAAAAAGATCAGCAGGATGCCAGGTAACTGGTATTGTTTAAAAGGACATAAATGTGACAGCCTCCATTTCCAGCTCAGTTCAGGGGTACTTTTAAGTACAAACTGATGCTTGAGTGAAGCAATGTTGTCTGAATACAACAGGATCTCATTTTTTCCCTCATTCTGTAATGCACAGCATTTTCATTGGCTGAAATTATGTTTTTATCAATTAAGGCACATCATAAGAAAGGGAAAACCATGCGAATAATAGACACTTACCCCTCTTTTGCTGGCCTCTTCATTCAGTGCAGTTATCCATGCCTTCAGCCACTGGCTTCTCCAACTATTCAAGGACAAGATCCAGGAGAGCAGAGAATCCACCTCGCTGTGCTTGCCATATTGCGATAATCTGGCCTTCCGGTTCCACCATCCTACCCACACATTCTGGAAGAGGTACAAAGCAAGCGTGACCACGGCGGCAATGAAGAGGGTTACCAACGTGAGCCACTGAGGGTCTCCAAACCAAGACATGACTGTGTGGTCAACACCTCGAAAGAGGTCACCAAAGAACCCTCATGAATGAGGAAGTGTATTCCCGTAGCCGTGCAGAATTCCTTTGGGGTATCTCAAACAGGCATAAAATAAATGAAGGGCTGTACAATTGCCATTTCTTACGGTTTCAGAAAAATCAGACGTCGGGACTCCTCATGAGAAGAAGGAAGGAGTGGTAGATCTGTATCTCCCGGTGCGAGCAAGTGGAAGTGGTTGCTGTCAGAACCAGAGTTGGAGTTACTGGACTGTATCCCAGCATGCCTGGTCCTCTGTGGTGACAAGAACTCAACTGGCATAGATGTAGCGAAAAGTCCCTGGATCCAGATCCATCAGAGGAACATTGTTTTCATCATTTTGTTGCCGGAGGGTGAATCCCTGGAACAAACTAGCTCATTTTCTCCTCTTCCGCGATACCTTTCAAATTAATGAACTGTGGAATGTTTAGGACTTCTGGAAAATACGTCTTTTCAGTGGAATTGTGCCGAATTCCCGTTAGTTCCTCCGCAGAGAGCAGGCCAGGGGATGTGGAGGCGCAGGGGAACAATTCAGAGGAAGACACTGCAACAAGACATCACACACCAGTCATAAAACACTAAATAAATAAAGCATTAGGCAAGCTTCAGTTTACAATACATAATCTGTTTTGGCAGATGAGTCACAGGATAGGGTATCAAACACGCCCAGGGAGCCCAGAGACAAGGAATGACCTGAAAAGGGAGATTATAGGACTTATTCCCACTAGGAACGATTCGATTTCACAAGTGCGTGCGGTTTGCTGGTTGCAAGGATGCAGAATTTATCAACCCAGTCATGGTACTATATCACTATTAAAGCAATTTCTAATAAAACCAATGGAAGAATGTAAAAAAAAAAAAAAAAAAAAAAAAAAAAACCACACAAGCACAAACAGATTGAAGAGAAAAAGCATCAGAAATCGTATGGTAAAAAAAAAAAAAAAAAAAAAAACACCCACGCATTAGATGTTGCAGTGGAAAAAAAGCCCTAAAAAAAATGTTCCTTAAAGGAAACCTGTAGTAAGAGGAACATGGAGGCTGCCATTTTCATTCCCTTATAGCCAGCTGCCTGACTTCTGTGCTGATGCTTTGGCCTCTAATACTTCCAATCACATATAACTCTGTTCTGACACTACTGGCTGCATGCTTGTTGCAGGGGTGTGACAAACTAAAGTCAAAAGCTCAGCATAAAAGCCAGGCAACTGCCAGTGTTTTTTAAGGGTAGGAAAATAAACTGGCAGTCTCCATATCCCCACTCACTTCAGGTGTCCTTGAAGCCTCTTCACTGAAGCCTGGTAAACCCCCCCCCCCGCCCATTTAGAATCTGGTGGTACCTCCCAGGGCTGTGGTGTCGGTGCAAAAATCTCCCGACGCCAACTCCAACTCGTCAGTTTATGAAACCTCAGACTCCAACTCAGACTCCGGGTACCCAAAATGGCTCCGACTCAGACTCCTAAGGCTGCATTTCCACTTGTGCGGTGCGAATCGCCGCGGTAAAAATTCGCATGCGAATTTCGCAAGCGGGTCTATGCGAATTTTCAAGGGAATTTGCATGAAAATTCGCATGGATGATGTTGTATGCGAATTTAACCATGGCAGTGCTGGTGTGCTTTTCCATTGTTTCTATGCGAATTTGCATGAAAATTCGCATACCAAAACCTCATGCGAATTTCCTATTAAATACATTGTATGCGATTCGCATAGCGGCTCTGCCATGCAAATTTTTTCTGCACAGAAAACGCAAAGAAATCCTGACAAGTGGAAACAGTCCCATTCACTTGTATTGCTATGCGAATTTGCATGTGAAAAACTCATGCGAATTCGCGATAGTGGAAATGGGCCCTCAGTCTAATACTTGCCAGGGTTGTGGATTTTGTACAAAAATCATCTGACTCAGACTCCCGACTCCTCAGTTTATGAAATCACCGACTCCAACTCCGGGTACCCAAAATTGCTCCAACTCAGACTCCACAGCCCTGGTACCTCCTCTAGCAAACAAAGTTAGGAGGTAGACTGGCGGTGGGGACTTGCATAACACAGGGGTAGGGCCAGGGCAGTCTTATGGAGGTGATTTTGGAAGACCAGGATATCTGTATCCAGACATTCAAGGTAGGAGGTTAGGTGTAGATTTATGAAGGGCTGGAGTCTAAGCAATTTTTGGGTACCAGGAATCAGAGTCTGATGATTTTTGTACCAATTCCACAGTTCTGGTAAATATTAGGCTGAGTCGTCTAAGCAATTTTTGGTACCTGGAGTTGGTAGTTTCATAAATCGATGAGTCAGATGATTTTTGTACCGGCTCCACAGCCATGGATTTATAATTTGTGCAACATGTAGGGTATCCTTTAGGGCTCAGACACACTATAAGTGCTTTTCTGAGCGCTTTTTGGCCTCCAGCGCTTTCTGTGAGCTTTTTTTTTTTTTTTTTAAAACCGCTCCCTTTGACTTACATTGAAATAGCAGAAAAATCGTGATCTACCATGATATTACCGCAATTTTAATGCAAGTCAATGAAAATGATTTTTAACCACTTCGCATCCAGACCTTGTATCCCACTTATGGACCAGAGCAGTTTTTACATTTTAGCCATGTCCCTATTTAATCAGCAATAACTTTATCCCTACATATGACACCTGAATGAAATATATATTGTATTTTTCCCCAAGACAAACCAGGCTTTCATTGTATGGCATTTGGGAAAAAAAAATAAATAAAGAGAAAACATTTCTCAGTTTTACCAATTCCAGTTTTGTGATAAAAAGTAGAAAAAAAAACACTTTATTTTTCCTGTCACAATTTATGTTGAAGATATTTGATTTTGAAATAATGCTATAGGGTGCATTTTTCACTAGGATTTGAGAAAATAAAAGTATTTTTAATAGTAAAAATCAATCTTGTTGGTTGAGGGAACATATATTCCCCTTCGCCAATTAGTGCTGCATCAGATAGTGCCAGAGGTGTGCACAGGAGCAAGCCCAAACATGTACAGCTGGGCTTCTGCTACAAGACGTATTTCTACGTCTTCGTGGCTTAGATGAAGTCACAGAGGGCATAGATCTACTGTAGTGGTGGATAAAGTAGTTAAAAAGCTTTCAGAAGTCTCTGGAGGCCAAAAAGCGCTCAGAAAAGCACTTATACTGTGTCTGAGCTCTTAGTGTACAAGTTTTTTTTTCTAAATTAAAACCTCAGCATTCAGTAGAAGTTGCAGTGTTGGCACTTGATAACTAAGTAGATATTGGGTTGCAGTTTGAGCGCTCTCTCTAAAAAGGGTTTGCCATCACTGACAGAATGTGTGGTAAAGTGTCCTGCCAATCCACACTGCCAAATGTGAGGAGCTGTGGTGTCCTCTTCTGTCCACACAAAAAAGACAACAGTATAGCAGGGAGCAGGACATATGATGGCTAGAAGGGGGCAACGCAAATACTTTATGCAGCTTGAACATGGAGAAATCAAATGCAACCACAACACATTTGATTGGTCCATTTTCAAGACGCATACATTTATATAAAAATCTGCCTAAAATTTGCATCATCTAAGACTTATTTGCATCTCATTGATCATCTATGCCACAGATAATGAAGAAGTGAAAAAGACAGAAAAGTCTTGAGGTGCGTACACACATGCGACTATAGTCGTTTGTAACGATCGTTCCCCGATCTTTACCAACGACGATCGTTACAAAAAACGAACCACCGACTATTAAGGCAAACGACGAACGAGCCAAATCGCTACACAAGAAAGTTCTGTCTCGGCGGATTTTAACCAACGACGATCGTTTGCAAAAGTACTACATCGTTGGAAACGGTCGTTTGTACTAGGCTTGACATGCGCATTTCACTATTTCTCTGTGAAACTTCTCATTTTTATGCGCAGGCGCAATAGTTGCTTTACGTAATGTAACGTTCGTTCTAACGATCAGATCGTTACACACCTTTTAAAACTATCTTTACTTAGGTCGTTCTTTCATCAATTAAAAGTTCGTTCGTCGTTCTCAACGAACGATCGTTGTCGCATGTGTGTACGTAGCATTGCTCTCACAAGACCAGTTCCCAGCATGGTCAGGGTAATATTCGGACGCTGTGCAGAAAACTGGAAAGGTTTTGTTTACTCAGCTGCAATCTATTTATGGCAAAAGGCATATCTGTAGCATGTTCACTGTGCGTCAGGTTACCACAGCAACCAACCCCAATGGCAAAAGGACAGCTTCCCCAGACTTCTTCAGTAAAAGATTTACACACACACAAATTTACTAAAACAAGTCCATTATAGAGGAAATGCATCAAGATGAAAGAATTCCCATGAACTGTGTATACTATTAAAGTCTATGGACAGTTTCCAAAGAGCCATAAGTGTAAACACCGGAGTGCGGTGCATCGCAGCACACATGTGCTGACCGACGGGAATCCCACTGACTTGTTTCCTTCCTGCAGGGAGTACGTCACTGAGTGGGAGGCGGCGCTATCAATATGGACACCGTCACCGCACTCTGCTTCAGGGTCATAGGATTGTTGTTTGTTGTGTTGGGTTGCATCAGGAGCATTGCACCGCACAAATCAAGTGTAAAACCAGCCTCAAAGTACTGAGTAGATAAGTAAAACAAAAAGGTAGACAATCAAGAGCCCCCAATTGCGTATTATTGATAATACAATGTATATATGGTATGTAGTGAAGAATACTCAAGTATGGGTTGCAAAGACCAGGCAACAACTCAAAAAGCAAGAGGGGAGATTAGGCCTGTCCCCACTCAGGCTGAGAAGTCGCTCTCCGTAGCACTAGAAGAAGGGTGGTCACACCCATCCACCAGGTGAATAATCATCACTTAGGCCCCATTCAGACTGCAGAACGCGGACCGCAACACATGCGGACCGCAACGCGTACGAACGCACGCCATCCGCGTTCGTATGCGTTGCGTGGCTGATCCCATCACTGAAAAGTGAATGGGACAGCCATGCGTTTTATACAAAAAATGCGTGCAGCATGCGTTCCCGGACCGCACAGGTCCGGAACGCATGCAGTGTGAACATCAGACATTGCACTCTATGCAATGTCTGATGTCGTGCGTGTCGGCCACCTGCACGCGTTTCCAAAACGCGGCTGGAAACGCGTGCAGTGTGAACGGGGCCTTAGACCAGTGGTTCTCAAACTAAGGCCTGAGGGGCGAATGTGGCCCCCTGAGGCTTTTTTACCGGCACCCCCACACACAAATTCTACTACTTATAGATGCGGTCAGTCGCTGGTTTCCAATCGAATTCCACATCAGGCGACACTGCTGTCCACTGCAGGTTGTCACCTGGGTATGCTTCACTGTCTGGTCCACAAAGACTTCTACATCATTTTATGTATACTCCAGCCCCCTAAAAGTCTGAAGCACGACCCAAAATGTTTGGGTAACCCTGACTTAGACAATACAGAGGTGCCAACAGAGTAAAAGTATCACTTTAAAAAAAGGTATAAAATGAGGGGCAAGGGTGGACTTACCTCCCCGACAAAACACAATTATTGTATAAGATCAAGAAAAACGTATTCTTACTCCAAAAACAGTTAGCAACGCGTTTCACAGGTCTCAAACACGCTTCCTCAGTGAAGCGCTTCACTAGCGTGCACAACTTGAAAGTTGCTCCTTGTGTTTTTTGTCTGAGGAAGCGTGTTTGAGACCTGTAAAACGTGTTGCTAACTGTTTTTGGAGTAAGAATACGTTTTTCTTGATCTTATACAATAATTGTGTTTTGTCGGGGAGGTAAGTCCACCCTTGCCCCTCATTTTATACCTTTTTTAAAGTGATACTTTTACTCTGTTGGCGCCTCTGTATTGTCAAAATGGTGAGCGCTAGTTGGTGATCAATAAAGTTACTAGTCCCTTTACAAGTAGGCCAATAACAGAAGTTAAGGTGCCCATTAACAGTACAATATTTTCCTCAGATGCGATGATTCCATCAGATTTGTGTTATCTTAGGTAATCGGAAGGTATCCATCAATTGTTCCCATAAACTAGAGTGATTAGGGCACGTTCTCTTTTCAGATAGGATTGTAAAATCCAATATTCTGATCTGAAAAAAGCATATCCCCTGAAATCTAATAAAGCACAGACCCCAGCATCAAGCACCAGCGGGGACCGCCTGATATAGTGCAAACCGGTCCAAAATAGTGCAAACCTTCCCCCTAAGATACTTACCAATCCTACAGTGACGTGTACCAGCCTTCCTGTACCTCCCCGCAGGCTCAGAGCGGTTTCCCGGCTTCCCCAGTGCACGGAAGCCAGAGTGGCAGCTGACCCGCATCAGGTCATGTGACACACTGGCTTCCGTACACCGCCGCCAGAAGCCACTAGGATTCTGCCAGGAGGAACATGGAGACTGTCAGACATCGCTGGAGCCTTGCTAAGTATTTTAATGCCTGTCAGCACCCACAAAAATCCCCCTAACAGAGGTCCCAGTTACCCTACAGGCATGCTGGTTAGTTGAGACTTCCGGCTGCCATTCAGGCAGCCGGAAGTCTCAACTAACCAGCATGCCTGTAGGGTAACTGGGACCTCTGTTAGGGGGATTTTTGTGGGTGCTGACAGGCATTAAAATGGGTAACGGGGACTCTGCTGTATCAGTATTTTATCCTGCAGACAGGCTTTGTGCAATGACATCAGCATGTGAGGTGCCGGGTTCAGCAGCAGGCACAGTGAGGCAGCAGGTTGGGCGCAGTTGCTTACTCTACATGTGTGAACGCTGGGAGACTCCGTATGCAAATATTTACCCATCCACCACCGAGACAAACACGGCTTCCTCTCCATTTCCTCATGTAAATATAGCCATGTCATGGAGTGTCCGATTCCAGCTGCTGCCTGCTATTTGCAAGGGAAATCATTCATGCTCTCCCTGGCACTAAGTCACCTGCTAAATGAACATGTCAGGATGTTCTGCAGGGCAGAATGCTGGATAACAATCAATCATACTTGTAACCATCACCTGTAAAAAAAAAATAAATAAAAAAAAAATAAAAAGCGATTCTCTGGCATGTATCGCAAATCACCAGCGATTGCTAGCACTTTTACCAGCGCTAATGTGAAGTATACAGCAGTGATCTCACTGCCGCGATCGGTGGCGTGTTCAACGCTTTTTCAGGAGCGATCACAATGTTAAAAAAAAAAAAAAAAAAAAAAAAATTCGAGATTGCTCAAAAACATCCAATGAAAAACAAGCGTTTACTATAAAAAAAATTGCCGCCGCAAAAACACTACCGATAGCCTGACTTTGGTCATTTTCAAAGCAATTGTGTTTATTACGGTTATATAAATATGTGTATGTATTACCTTTAGGAATTAATTTTTTACCAGATATCCTCCAGTAGAAGTCTAGAAATACAGGTCCGATTAATTTGTATGGCAGCCTCGGCTCTAGACTTTTGGACATTATCCCCCTGATCCTTTCAGAACTTGTATGAGCCAAAACCAATTCCGGTTTGTACTTGGCAAAAATAAAGGATTTGGATTAAGAAAAAATATAGGGATCGACATATGGACTACCTAAATTTGACTTGTGGCCTCTCTTGCTCCCTGTGTGAGCAGCAAAGCAGCTGCAGCAGAGCACATATACCTACTTAGTGTTCTCCCCAGAAATTATTTCCAGCCGGGTGGCATGAAAAAGTAGCCGGATGGGGCAAGATGACAGAATGCAGGGCCGGTGCTTCTGTGCATAACTCTGCTTACAGCATAGGAGGAGGTGAGCCGATGACAGCCGGGTGCTCACCAAAACTACCTTGGTGGAGCACCTGGCTAAAATAGCCTGGGGAGAACACTGCTACTCCAGCGCTGGCTCTTCCCTCCTCTTTACTGCAGCCAGTCAGAGTGCTACAGTCTCCCTCCAGCACCTAATATCTGGAGTGACGCTGATGCACGCTTACCTGCTGCAGGGATGTGTGTGGGTGATGACGGGATAAAAAGGAAGAGTTTGTACAGTAATCTGGCCAATAAAATATGCAGTGATCTAAAAAAAAAAAAAAAAAAAAAAAAAAAAAAATTTAAACAAGACCCTGCCAGTAAGGTACTTTCAATAAACGTATTGCAAAATGTACACTTGTGCACTGCACAAAAGATTTTCTCTACAGCTTCAATGACCTTAGTTATCTTCAAAAACAACGCAATAACTAGACGTTGCCTAGCAAAGTTTAATCTAACGTGTATACAAGGCTTAAAGCCTCGTATACTTGCTTAAAGTCGGCTGATAATGACCACGTTAGCCCATAATCAGGTGTGTATGGCTGGTTTCACACTACATATTGGCGGTAGCAGTGTGCCCACCGCATCTCACAAGCAAAAACAGGCCTTCAGGAAATAATGCGTTAGTACACGGTATTCCATCTGGCATTCGGCCAAGCAGACGTGACACGCGCTTGTGTTCACTTCTTGCTATGGGTATACGAAAGCGTAATTTAAAAAATATGCTTCCACGCATGCGCACCGCAACACCAACGTGCTTAAAGAACCTTGCATCGCCACAGACTAACATGACTGCATTATTTCGGGCACTTCCGGCGCAGCTTACCGCAACGTGGGAAGTATGAACATCCCTATAGGGTTTCATTAGGCTGCGGTAGCAGTGCTTCAAATTGCTGCACCGCCCCAGTGTGAAAGGGCCCTTAAACGACCCTCCCGGCAGAACAACTGACCCAAGCGGTGGATGATTTCTTTGATCCTGTCGCTTTGCCATGTGTCATCGTGCAAGCAGCGCTCAGTCTTCCCTCCACCCCCCCCCCCCCCTTCCCCCTGCATAGCAACAGAACGATTTGTCAGTAAGACAGCTGATAGGAGTCTGTACAAGCCAGCCCAGCGATGTCCTGACACCAGATTGGTGACATACATGACAGGTGTGTGCGCACCTTAAACGCATACCCACACCCAATTTCGATTGGACATTACTACCACTTCCATGTACAGTAGTAGGAGAGCCAACCTATACAATCTGTTCACAATCTTCAAAATTTGTTGGCTCTCATACTCTGAAAGTGGTAAAATTGTCCATTCACTGGCCAATCTAAATTGGATGTGTGTACACACCACAGGATATGGAAAAAGGCTTTTTTTCAGGGATTAGTCAAACCACGGTATTCAAAAGATGAACGATAATAAGTGATAACACTGAGGGAAAGCATTTAAACCTGAACTCTTGCTCAGGACAGAAGGAAAAATTGGTCTGATCTTTCATTTTCCAAAGACTTTTATCTGACGTGTGTACCCACCTTTAGTCATTACCAGTTTTTGGACAAAAAAGGAAAGGAGGACCACTCTAGCCTATACAATCACCACGGACGCTTGCCATGTACAGTATTGTTAACCCTTAGGCTAGGGTCACACTTAGAATCACACGAGTTTTCCCCATAGCATAATCGCATTTGTTATCCAATGTGTTCTAAGTGTGACCATGCCCTTAATTCTAGAGTTCTCCTCTCGGCCAGGGATGCACCCACTTCAGCTTTCTTATTACATGTGCAATTCTTAAGATATCCTCACTTCCTGTGTTGTCTCATATACAGAAGACTAGAAGCACAAAATAACCGTCCAGAGTCAGAAAAAGAGAAGAAAAATGATATTTTCAGTATTTAAGGAGTGCAAGATGGCAGCCCCCATGACACACATAGCGCACATTCTGCAGCTCTGGATAGCTAGGTCAGATGGCACTGTTCATTATTATTGTATTTATTATCCTAATTATACATTTTATTTTTTTTGATATCCAAAGGTTTTATTTTATATTCAAACAATTATAAAGTAGATTGAGGCCTTGTTCACATCTAAAAACGAACACATTTTGCGCTTTTGTGCACTTTTTTTTAGCACCTCCCAGCGCTCCACTGCACACTGCGTTTTTGTTAAAAGCGCTTTTCTAAGCACTTTTCCTGAGCGTTTTTTTTTTAATTCACTCCCTGACAAGTCAGGAAGTGAACTCTTTGACCCGGAAAAGAATACAATGTATTTATTCTTAAAAAGGCGAACAAAATCGTTGCACAAAGCGATTTTGTGAGCGTTTTGCCTATACCTTCCATCATAGCAAAAATACCCCAAAACCGGTAAAGGCACCGCTTTACGGACCGCAAAGTGGACGAAACGCGCTGTTATGAACCTTATAGAGATTCATTGCACAAGTGTTTTGTGGGCGATTTTGAAAAATCGCCTGCACTTGAAAAAAGGCCGAAAACGCCCCTAGTGTGAACGAGCTCTGAAGGTTTTATTGTCTCTGCTCAGTAGCAGTCTATTAAGAGTCCCAAGTAATACAAAGAATCAATACTTACTCGGTGCTTCCTCCAGCCCCATAAGCACTTGCAAGTCCAGGGCCGACTGCCGCCGAACGGAGTCACACCGTAGGATGGCGAGGGACTCGCACGTGCTTACGGGGGATGGAGGAAGCCCTGGGTAAGTATAGATTCTTTGTATTACGTGGGCTCTGGCACACTTTAAAATACATGAACTATTGACCTTTTTCTCTCCTGCATTCAGAAGTTGTATTGCATGTATCTGCTAGGAAAACTTATTTGCTTATCAGTGATTTTTACTATATTCCAGACAAGGAACTGACAAGACAGATGCTGTCATTTGTAGGCCTGAAAATTAACTCTTTCAGGCTGCAAAATTAAAAAAAAAAAAAATAAATAAAATAAAACCAGCCTGGTTATTAATATGTTTTGCACTATACATACACATTTGTCTCATATGACATGTCGCCTCGGGTACACTTTAAGAATGTAGAAGGTGGCAAAGAAGATCGAAAAAATGGAACAGACAAGAGAGCCACACTTTATCACAGTCATGTCACTGCCAACATTTCCAGTAAAAAATGGCTCGCTAGTTCACATTCTATTTGGCGATTGCTATACTGCTGGTAAGATCTGCATGGCGATGATAAAAAGAACTGCCAAGTATAAGGAGACGGGAAAGAACACTTTAGAAGCACATTTTTCAAAGCCGATATTCGGCTATGGGAATCATACAGTGTGCAATATGCTGCAGGGAACCTGCACGAATGTCAAGCATATCACAAAGCTCTGTCACAAGTGCGTGCGTCCCATAGAGGACCATTGCACAGAAACAAGCGTGGTCGCTGCCTTACAGAACAGCATTATAAAATTGGGTTAAAAAAAAAAAAAAAAATCACTGAAGCAAGTGTACTGCATTAATAATCAGGGCAGACTCATTTTAAAAGTGGATCCGAGGTAAACTTTTACTCATTGCATAATTGCAGTGTTCTTCCCAGGCCTAATTAGGTGGGCGGGCCGCCCGGGTGTTTTAAAATCCTGCCCGGCTGCCAAAAGTCAGGCAGGACTTTTTTCTTTTTATTAATACAAGCCGGCGCCATTAGAGGGCTGCGTGACACAGGCACTCTGGCCATTATATCCCCTTTCCTTCCCACAGCACCATCTCCTTTTCACGGGATGGAGGTGGGGAAGAATCCAGGGATGCGGCGCTGGGCTTACTGGACATCCAGGGTGCACTGCGTATCTGCGCTGCAGGAGCAGGCTACCGGACGGCCACCCACATGGACTTAGTCGGCTGCAGTACCGGATCAGCTGAGCCCTGGGAAGGCTACTGGCACATGGAGGGACCAGAAGACAGCCCCCAGCAGCACCTCGGCATTAAGGACAGCAAGGGGAGCCGACCACCAGCTGCACCGGGCTCCCAGCTTCAAGCACGAGACGCCAGAACGCCGCTCACTGCAACCATGCGGTCGCACCACGTGGCTGCCAGGACGCAAGCTGGGGAAGTCGGAGGCTCGCTTGGGAAACAACACTGAGCCTCAGCAGCTGAGTGGTCGCCACCCACGTGGTTGCGACCGTGGGCCCAGGAACCTCACTGCCTCACTCTGGCCAGCCACGTGCCCGGCCCTCCGCATCGGATATCCATTGCTACGGTTGCCAGGTATGCACGCCATTCAGCGACGGCGTGTGAGAACGGACCGTACCATTAGCACCGGCTCCCCCGTCTGCTGTGTAGAAGAAGAATCCTCTGGCTAGTAATAAGGTGCAGTTATTAGGAATATCTAGAATAATTGATTGTGCTGACAGGGGGGGGGGGAATCAGAGGCGCGCCAGGGCCCAGGGGGAGCATGTCTGTGGCCTTTGCTTCAGCCAGACCCAGGGGGAAGGGAGAGGTCACCCAGCAAAACATCCAAAAGGTAAATCGCCTTATTCTAAGGGGGAGGGGACACCTGCAGCGTCATCTTACAGCCCCCATGTATTATCATGCAACCCCCCATGTGTCACCATGCAGTCCCTCATCATACAGCCCCCCAGTGTCACCATCATCCATGTGTCACCAACTCACCATGTAACCCTCATCTGTCACCATGCAGCCCCTTATCATGCAGCCTCCATGTGTCATCGTGCAGCCCCTCCTGTGTCATCATACATGACAAATCATGTGCATGATGGATAGGGCATATATGAGCGCATGCTGCATCATTAGGTTATTATCTGTCCATATCTAGCAGGACGTTTGTCATCAGGTGTATATTTATATCAGTATATACATTCCCATCCCATATATACATTTATAATAATGTACTGGCACACCTATCCATTGCCGGGCACTGAGCTCTGCACAGGTGCCATGGCTGAAACTAGGCCCTTCACTGTTAAACTTTCTGGGGCCCTTCTGGCCCCTCGGCTGCTGGGCCCTGCATCTCACGCTAGCGCCCTGGTGCTACGACGTCGAACAGCTGCAAGCCAGCCAAACTGACCACAATCCCATGGGGGTCAAACTTTCACTTTTGCTGTCTTTCACCTTCTCTCTCTTCTTGCTCTCCCATTCCTCTACTCTTGCTCTGCTCTTTCCTCTCTTCTCTAAAAGTACCCCAATATACTACACTGCTCTGTGCTCAGTAGTGTTCCCCAGTATACTACACTGCTCTGTGCTCAGTAATGTGCCCCAGTATGTTACAATGCACTATATTGACCTTAGGGCCCTTTTCCACTAGCTGCGATCTGCTTTTCTGAATCGCAATTGGTGGGCGATCATGCTCCGTTCCCAGCAGCTATACGTTGCAATCACGGGTAGTAGAAATTGTAGGTTGCGCGATTGCATTTCCTAGTGTAAAAGGGACCTTACTTCCCCACCCGGCTACTTTTTCATGCCACCCGGCTGAAAAAAATTTCTGGGGAGAACACTGAATTGTGTACCTTTCCTATTGTTTACAGGGCATTCCTGAAGCCAAATACTTTTGTTTTAAATACTCTAATTCCCTATAAACTTAACAAGCCTCGTCCACAGTTTTTCAGAGAGCCTTGGCATTTTCAGACAGTAGCAAGGGCTCATGGGAGCTCAGACTGGGCAGGAAGAGGGGGAGGTATTACTAGCCAGAGATTTCAGAGGCGGAGGAGGGGGGAGGGGGATTAGTTTTTTTTTCACAAGCTGAGAGCTGAAGATGCAGATAAGCTTGCCTGTTTGTAATGTTTACAAACATGGCTGCTGTCATTGTATCACAGGAAGAAATAATTCTATTGAAGCTGTTTGCAGCTAGATTTGCTGTGTAAACTATCTAAACTTTAGATAAGATATATAGACGAGTTACTTGTTATAGTTCGTTTTTCATCTCGGATCCGCTTTAAGCCCATGTAAGTAGAAATACAGTAACACTTAACGTGTGGACAGTCCTTGCCTAAAACCTGAGCCAAACCTTCCTTCACAATCTCATCTATACCTTGTTCTGCATACCTGAACAACATTGTTTAACTGAGGGTGCCCATTAACTGTACAAGTTTTTCACCAAATACGATCTTTTGATGCAATTTGTACGATCGAATTGTATAGAAAATTCACGGTTTATGAAGGCAAATCAATAAGGAACTATTCTTTGGTCGATTGCTAAATAGGATAAAAAGTTGGATTTTATGATTGAATTTTAAGAAAGAATCGTTCAGTAAATGTGAACAATCGATAATTACCTTCCGATTAGTTATGATCGTTCAAAGTGCATCGAAAAATCGCATTTAGTGAAAAATTGTACCCTTAATGGGCACCTTAATGTACATTATCATCCAACCTAGATGGCCAGTGCCAGAATACACTGCCTTTATGTTAAGAGGGCTATTATCCTCAAAATGTCTTAACTCACATCTGACCTCTCCCCCAGTGTAAGAAACAACATATGGACATATGCCAGAAAGTCCAGTAAAATACTCTGCACAGGGAGAGCATGGCTATTTTACAGTTAATTACGTTGGATATATAGCACATATAGGGCAAACTGGTGTTACCTGGGCAACATGCACTTTGAAAGTAGTGTAATGCAAATCACACTAGTGACGCATACATTACCTAGGTAACCTGGGTTGCGATAATTGTGCAACGCGCTCTACATACTCATCGTACTTACCAAGCAGATTTTCCCATAGGCATTCATTGGAGTCATAAATAAATGAAAATTGCTTCACTGCGCCTCAATGATAATACATCAATTGCTTCAATAAAAAGGTTTTTATTTAAAACTATTCGAGGTATGGGTAAATAATAGGGAAATGTCTCCCAAGCTATTACTGAGATCAGTTGACCTCACCACACTGCACAGCAGATACCCTCATACACACTACTCCATTCACAACCTGGATTGGTCAATTCTCCCCACGAAAAGCTAGCTGATGCCGCCCGTGATCGTGTAGGGAAATTGTACCCCAATTGCGTCTGGATATAGGCTGCAGAAAATATCCCCTGGGTGTGGCAGCGCGGTTTAGATCCCAAAAGATTTAATGTATCCCAATTGGTTAAAAAACATAAAAATAGAAAATATAGAAAAACACTTAGTTGATCATTGACGTTGTATTTCATAGCATTCATATGCTCTGCATATAGCGGATTGTTGTAGGCAATCAATTAGATTAGGATTGTAGGTACAGTTCATAACAGTTCATAGCAGTTCCACTGCTCCGCATATGGCGTTTGTGATAACTCACGTAATCTTCACCCAGCGGCTAGGAGGTTTGAGGATAGCGGCTAGATTGTAATGGTCTCTTTTTGGCAGCTCAACGCGCTCCCTTGTCCCGGCCGAGGACACCAAGAGCTCGGAGCCGCTTGTTGCTTCACGGTGGTACTCGGAAGTTTCAGGTGACGTCACCACTCTGTATCCACCAATCGGGGCCTATGCGTTTCGGTAGGGAACGCCTACCTTCATCAGGGCCTTATGAAGGTAGGCGTTTCCTACCGAAACGCATAGGCCCCGAGGCTTGAAGCAACAAGCGGCTCCGAGCTCTTTGTGTCCTCGGCCGGGACAAGGGAGCGCGTTGAGCTGCCAAAAAGAGACCATTACAATCTAGCCGCTATCCTCAAACCTCCTAGCCGCTGGGTGAAGATTACGTGAGTTATCACAAACGCCATATGCGGAGCAGTGGAACTGCTATGAACTGTTATGAACTGTACCTACAATCCTAATCTAATTGATTGCCTACAACAATCCGCTATATGCAGAGCATATGAATGCTATGAAATACAACGTCAATGATCAACTAAGTTTTTTCTATATTTTCTATTTTTATGTTTTTTAACCAATTGGGATACATTAAAGAGACACTGAAGCGGAAAAAAAAATGATGATATTATGATTTGTATGTGTAGTACAGCTAAGAAAAAAAACATTAAGATCAGATACATCAGTCTAATTTCCAGTGCAGGAAGAGTTGAGAAACTCCAGTTGTTATCTCTATGCAAAAAAGCTATTAAGCTCTCCCACCAACTTGGTCGTGGAGAGGGCTGTTATCTGACTTTTATTATCTGAACTGTAATTGAACTGTTTACTTTTCCTCTAGTAGAGAAGAGTTTATTACTTCACAGACTGCTCTGAAAGACTCATTTTGAATGCTGAGTGTTGTGTAATCTGGACATATTATAGAGTGATGCAATGTTAGAAAAAACACTATATACCTGAAAATAAAAATATGAGAATATTTTCTTTGCTGCTAATCTTCTAGTAATTATTCATAGTACACAACCAATTCATTATATCATATTTTTTTTCGCTTCAGTGTCTCTTTAAATCTTTTGGGATCTAAACCGCGCTGCCACACCCAGGGGATATTTTCTGCAGACTATATCCAGACGCAATTGGGGTACAATTTCCCTACACGATCACGGGCGGCATCAGCTGGCTTTTCGTGGGGAGAATTGACCAATCCAGGTTGTGAATGGAGTAGTGTGTATGAGGGTATCTGCTGTGCAGTGTGGTGAGGTCAACTGATCTCAGTAATAGCTTGGGAGACATTTCCCTATTATTTACCCATACCTTGAATAGTTTTAAATAAAAACCTTTTTATTGAAGCAATTGATGTATTATCATTGAGGCGCAGTGAAGCAATTTTCATGCATTTATGTTCCCAATTCGATGAGGTTTTGAGCAAACCCCATAGCTTTTTTCTGCAGCCCACATTATTACCATCACAAAGCACCACAGCCACTTAAACTCAATTCATTGGAGTCAGTTTTTCTGCATCCATTCTGCATCCAATCTGTGTGTAGTGGAAACAGGCCCTAAGGCTCTCTATTACTGCTGCAAGGGTCGGTGAGTGGCAGGGTTGATAACTAACCGATTAGCCCGTAAATTCATGACAGTCAGAAAGTCCACCACCTCCTCAAAACTTAACAAGCTGACACATCATTGCATTCCAGCGGTTCTGGAGGTGTGTTTAGCTTCTAAGGGTACAATGGTTAATTTGCATATATTCAGCAGTGGTGCTCTGGGAGACATCTCGAGCTCACTCCAACCTGAATTATCGCAAATTCTTTCTGTTTTAGGAAAGCAAATTTTTGTTTTTTTTATTTTTGTTTTTGTTTTTCTCAAAACTTCCGTAATGGTTTTTTCAGAAGTCTTCCAAACCCCCACCTGCTTCTGTGCCTCATCCCAGGTTGGCAGCCATGGCCTAATTGGCGGCTTCCTCCTTTGGGGGAAAAATGGTCGTGGCCATCTTGCAGATGGGGGCGGGTTTCTAATGAATTGCCAGCGAGCAGGTGAGTGGTTAAAGGGCACCTAAACTGAGAAGGAGAGGGATTTTTCCTTGTTGCCTGACTCTCCTGCTGATCCTGTGTCTCCAATACTTTTAGCCACAGCCCCTCAACATGCATGCAGATCAGGTGCTCTGACTGAAGTCAGGCTGGATTAGCTGCATGCTTGTTTCAGGTGTGTGATTCAGCCACTACTGCAACCAAAGAGATCAGCAGGACTGACAAGCAACTGGTAGAGATATGAAGGTTTCCTTTTAAACACACTCAGTTTAGCTTCCCTACAGCAGTCAGAGACCAGCAGGACAGCCAGGCAACTGGAAATAAATATGGCATCCTCCATATGCCTCCCACTTAAAGTCCCCTTTAGCCTATTTAAAGCAAATGTGACACCTATGGAGAGGGAAGGCTTCCATTCCTACAGATGATAAATTGCTAATTTGGTGTGAAAATTAATGTGATTGTCGAAAAAACACCCAGACTAATTTTAGAATTCTAAAAACCAATGTAATGCTCAATATACAATATAGAGTTCACTTGTGTACATTATTCTAACTCCAAGGTTAAACAACATGTCTATATAACATTTATTGATTTATATGTTTCTCCTGATGGACTCAAAGTGCCAGAGCTACAGCAACTAGAGCGCACGCAGTAAGCAGTAGAAGTGTTAGAAAGTCTTGCCCAAGGTCTCCTCACTGAACAGGTGCTGGCTTCCTGAACAGGAAGAGCAAAGATACGAACCCTTGTCTACTGTATCAGAGGCAGAGCCCTTAACCAGTACACTATCCAGCCACAGAGCACTGGAAAGTCTGCAGAACTGCATTAATGATCAGAGCTTCATTAGGAGAGGTTTAGTCGGCCTCAATCCACATCAGGTATTAGTTACAGACACATAACCATCTATTAGCCGTGTCATACTGCTCGCTACACCTAGTTATTAACAGCCCTAATGAGAGCTATATTATTATTATCAGTCCCAAATTATCTCTGCAATAATAATCTCCATACAGAGGATTGCAGCACCATATTACATTGACACGTTTAGGCTTTGCGATTGGTTGAAACACAAAAGGTGTAATTAGACAATTGTGTGCGGAGCTAGTGGATGAGTGGTAGCTGAAAAAAGGAATATAAAATGGTAGCATATATCTAGGAAAAATAAAATATCATGGGATAAAAAAAATTCAATATGACAATGGACTGAATACAAAGGAGGTCAATTCTATAATAGTTCCTGATCCATGTAGGAATTACCTTTTTGCAGACACTTTAAACAGAATCAGTCAGAAGGCATTTAAAGGACACCTGAACTGAGAGGGATATGGAGGCTGACATTTATTTCCCTTATAACAATGCAGATTGCCTGGATGACCTGCTGATCCTCTGCCTCTAAAAGTGCCCAAATACCTAGTGATGATGGGCAAATTCAAATAATAGACAGATCCCTCTCGGATCAAATCTGATGTGAGAGAGAGAGAGAGATCTGGCACCTGCCCATACACCACAGGCCGATCGATTTCAGCATGAAATCTCTTGGGAATTGGCCTATCCTACGCCACCTTGCTGCTCCCCTAGTGTAAAATGTGCGCTGATGTATGAAATTAGAGCAGGGGATCTGGGGACTGATTATTTTCCTGAAAAAGAAAAGCAAGGTGGTTTCTGAAATTTTGCATTGCCTGTTCAGCATAATTTTTACTTATCTAAAAAGAAATAGAGAAAGGATTTTTGATTTTATGCCTAAGTGCCCTTTTCCATTTCTGAAAGTGATGCGATGCAGCTACGTATCACTTCCGCTGGTGTCCGCGTCACCTCCGCATCTCCCGTTGCGAAAATGTATGGAGGGGATGGCGGGCGGATGCGGCTATACGAGAATCTGCAGCATGCTGCAGATTCTCCAATCGCTCCGCACACAGTGGAAACTGTTCCGTTGCCATGCATTGGTCTCAGGACACCTGCGGTGCAATGCGGCTATGTAACCGCATCGCACCACTTCGAGTGGAAACGGGCCCTAACCGTTACACTTTAAACAAGAAACCGTGAGACAGGTTGAGATAAGTGCTTCATAAAACAGCACTGTAGCCCACCCAAGTTGGGTCAGAGAGGTCAGAGAAGCTCTTTTGCATAGATAAGTGAAGTTTCTTAACTCTTCCTGTTCTGAGTAGTCCACGAGGCAGGCACCACCAATGGTATAAAACAATGCTCTTTTATTGAATCGTCATTAAAATGACATCAGGACTGCATAGCTTGACCAAGAGCAACCAGCTCGAAACAGCGGGTTGTCGCCAGAGCTATTCTTACTGACTTGATGCAATTTTAATGATGATTCAATAAAAGAGCATTGTTTTATACCATTGGCAGTGCCCGCCTTGTGGACTACTTGTTATTTAGCCACAAGGAACTGTGAGCCAAGGCTTGGGCACGCTGAAGTCTTGCTACATGGGTGCTTCTCCAATCCAGTGACTACTGCTCTTCCTGTACTGGAAACAATAGGAGACTCACATCTCTGCTAATAATGTCCTATTTCTTATCTGTACCACACATACAAATCATTATCTCATAGGTTTATTTTCACTTCAGATTCCCTTTAAACTACATTGTAACTGTACAGCGCTCGTTAGCCAAAATGTTACACTAATGATTGTTCATCAACCATTAATGAAGACAATTTGCCATACTTTGCAAGTGCAAATCCATGATAGCTACACATGCATTGATCACAAATATACCGCTGCCTACAGAAACACCACATCAGGCATGGCAGGTGGGCATTTAGATCCTTCAGGTTTTTAGGATCTAGGCTTTGTCCAAGTCAGGAGCTTCATAGGTGCAAACGCCAGGGCTGTAAAGTCCGTACAAAAATCATCCAACTGTTTATGAAGCCACCGACTCAGAGTACCCAAAATTGCTCCCACTGAGACTCCACAGCCCTTGCAGGGCTATGAAGTGGGTACAAAATCATCCGACGACTCAGTTTTATGAAACCACCGACTCCAACTCCAGGTACCCAAAATTGCTCAGACTCCACAGTCCTGAGAAGAACAGACGAAGATGACAGCTCTTGAACCTGCTCCTTTTGAAAACAAGCAAAAGAAAGTCCTGAACATCTAACCTCACAGGCTCAGTGTAAAACAGAAGAGCCATGCCCTCCAGCAATGGCTGCACAGGATGCAGAGATACAAGCAGCTGCTGGGTTACTGCATTTGCCAGAAGTGTACTGTAGTTATCTTTCAGCACACAGAATTAGGGCTGTCAACACTCGATGGGCTGCTGAGAAGTGCAAGGCACTTAGCTTACAAGGAACCGGTTAAGCGTTTTTACCTAAAGGAGCGGGCAACAGGGTTGGCAGCAGTTCACTGGATGTTATTATTTATGTAGAGCTGACGTCTTCAGCAGTGCTTCATAGAATGCATAGTCATGTCACTTACTGTCCCTAATAGGAGCTCACTCTAACAGAATCAGTACATTTGGACTCCAATGGTAATCTGGAGCCAAGGCGGTGAGTTGGGCGCACAATGCACTAGATCCTAGCCAGCTAGTACATGAGCTAACTAGTCAATTGGCTTCTTTTAGCTTGGTAGGTTGGGGGGGATTATGGTGAGGCATCAGCCAAGTCTATAGTAAAATACAGTTATATTACATTACCGATGTTAACTATCTGCATCAACACCCAATCTTTTCCCCTTTAAACCAGTTGTCTGGCAGTCCTGTTGATCTCTATGGTCCATAGTGTCTGAATCCCAAACCCAAAACAAGCATGCAGCTAACCTTGTCAGAAACACCTGATCTGCATACTTCTTTGGGGTCCATGGCTAAAAGTATTAGAGACAAAAGAGCAGTAGGACCACCAGACAAAAAAAAAAAAAATGTGTTTAAAATGTATTAAATATGTCAGCCTCCATTTCCCACTCTCTTCAGGTTCCTTTTAAGTGTTCTCTTACTAGGCCTGAATGATTTTAGGAAAAATTTAATTGAGCGATTGCTGTCCAAAATCGCGATTTCAATTAGATTCACAATTTTTCAAATCAAGCTTTGTGCTTGATTTGTGCCCCCTTTGTCTCTGTATCCCCTTTGTATCCCGTGTCTCCCTCTGTGCCCACTCAGTGTCCCCTCTGTCTCCCAAGCTGCAGCAGTGCTGGGATCCAGCACAAGTCCAGCGATGCCCATCTATCCACTTTGCCTCCTGCAGGATCTAATGCACGGCATACTTCCTGCCTGTCACATGACCAGGAAGTATGCAGTGCACAAGAGCCAGCAGACAGCAAGAGAGGACAGACAGCGTTGGATTCGTGCAGAAGGTATGTCCAACACTGCAGGCCGAATGCGTTGGCACTTGCGGGAAGTTTGAAGACGCTACTTCAAACTCCTCCAGGCGTAAATGACATTGCAGAAATCGCTGCTGTAACGATTCTGAAATCATGATTTTGGTGATCGCAATTTTGGTTTAAATTCGATTTATCGTTCAGGCCTCTTACGCGCTTTCAGACAAACTATGCAAGCCGTAGTTTGGCGTCAGAGAAAATGGCAAAGGATGTTTCAAAAAATGCAGTCGTAGCATTTGATCGGGAAAGCAGAATCTTTAAATGACAGAGATCCTCAAGCCCACAGCTCTCCTGCTAACCTCTCCCCTAGAAGCCAATACATTGATGTCCCTCTTCCCTACACCATAGAAAAGAAAAAAAAAAAAAAATAAATAAACATGCATCGCTCTCCTATCGCACAGTAATCGCCTGTAACACGATTTGCCTCTTAACGCGTATATAATTAAGCCGCTGAGAGATTTGTGGCACAGGGTAAAGCCGAAAAAACCTCTCACCCTGCTCCTGCAAAACTCCCGGCGGCACCAATTACAATCCCCCCTTCAGGTCACTGTAGATAGTGGGGAAAGAAGTCATTCGGCTTCCAGATATTGCCGGCGGCCGAATTACACAGTCTTTATAGCAATTTGTGCTCCGGCTTTTGACAGCGAGCAAATTACTCAACGAGAGCTGCTATAGCCGCATCTCCTATTATGGCCTATGGCTGTGGCCAAATCTCCAGCACTGTTTTTACACCGCTCCCTCCAAGTTGTCGCATGACGGAACGGGTACCTATCCTTTTGGGGCGACATCCACTGTGCATGTGTGCGCACCTTTACTCTGCCTCCCGGGAAACTAATCCTATAACAAGTTTTGTTAGAGCAAATAAAGAGTATCACATGGCTACAACCCTCTTATTAAACATGAATCAGAAAACCCACAGGATATAAACAGAACAAACATCACATTCGTACACACATTTAGCCTAATCGCATTTTGCCACAGGTTCACTTTAAGCTGCTATAAGTACGCCTGGAAAGGTCTTCAAAAAGTGGAAATATCTGCTGCCGCAATATTCTCGTGTCCATCCAGCAGAAGTAATATTACTAAGAAAAATAGCACCAGGAGAGTAGCACCTTGTAATTTATTTGCTGCCTAGTCACATCTGCAGGGCACATACTAACGTTTGCAGCTGTCACCATAATAGAGACACTTTAACAGCTTAATAACTGCAAACAACCTGTAAACTGCGCGTCAGGTGACAGCGAGCAATCCGCGGGATTACCAGGGCCGCTGGTAATGGTCACAAGCACACTATATAAAGAAGTGAAAGGAGCTGCATAGAAAAAGACAGGAGGGGGCCATTGAACAGTCTAGCTGAGTGATCTTTTGTGACTTCCTAGTGGAACAAACAGGAACTGAACTCTCATTGTTATGAATGGGCCGGTGAAAAGGCACAAATACAAAAGGCTGACAACACACTAACTCTATACGGCAACAGAATAATACATGGCGGTCTCCCGTACCTGAGACACAAGCGGCTGCTGGCTGGGAACTTTCTAGATACTCAGGTTTCAAAATACATACTTTATTTTTACCTGTATATTAAATTTCAGCACAGGTAACGACAGGTATTCAGTGGCGGCCAGGGCTTAAGCAATACACCGGAAATATCAGCCATTTGATAGGCAGTTCGTCAAGTGGTGACAAAGCAGCTAGGAAAGGGTTATCTTAAAGCACAGCTGTACTCAGAGGGATATAGAGACTGACATTTATTTTAAACAATGCAGATTCCATGGCTGTCCTGCTAATCCTCTACCTCCAATACTTCTAATCATGGTCCCTGAACAAGCATGCAGATCAGAGGTTTCTGACTGAAGTCTGACTGGATTAGCTGCATTCTTGTTTCAGGTGTGTAATTCAGACACCACTGCAGCCAAAAAGATCAGCAGGACAGCCAGGCAACTGATATGGTTTAAAAGGAAATACATATGGCAGCCTCCATATCCCTCAATTCAGGGGTACTTTAAAGCAAACTACTTATACTTAACCCCTTAGCATCTTCACACAAAATATTGGTTTTGATATGCTGCACTCATGTTAACCTCAACCAGCTAAACTCGTTCTGCCTAGTTAGGTCACGCAGAGCGGTGCTGGGAGAATTTTTATAGTTACATGTTCCAGACACTGGACTGGCTTCTCTTCATCCATCCACAGCACTGCACCCCCCCCCCCCCCCCCCCCGACATCCTCCTCTGACTTTAAATTACATTATAACAGGTGATCCGGGCTCAGAAGATGGTGTCAGCGGTGCAGCACCATCCGGTGGTGGAAGAGGGGTAATGGAAGAGCTCAACTGTTTACTGAGTGTTCCATAGTCAGTAGAAATAATACCTAGTCTCCCAAAGTGCTCTGTGAGGAAGATTCCGCAGAACTAAACAGCCTAGGCTAAACCTCACTGGGAGGGTGGGGCTACAGATCAATATAGAGATGTAGTAACTGTTTCTAATGCTGAAATAGAATCATCATGAAAGTGGGTATCCTGAATAGTTTACTACATTCTACTATTGGTCACCACGGTGTCACTTTAGATCCTGCTGAGATAAAAGTGAACATAAGGTCACATCAAGGTTTAGCCATGGGGCCGTCATTCCTAGGAAGTAAGCTTTAATAATGTACCCCATTTTTATATCTTTAAAATGTTTTATTTCTCTGTAGCTTCTTTCTCCTCCCTACCCTTCCCTTTAAGTTATCTAACTTTATTCCCCAACTATCATAAAACCTTTATGACTTGGCAGCTGCAGGGCACGGAACCTCAGGTGCACACATGGAGCTACTTCATGTGCCTACAATGTAATTGCTTAGTTGGCAACACACTTCTGTATTATTTCTATTGATTACAGACCTAACATGCAATACACAGTACTTGAAGGAATCATCAGGAAAATATATTGCAAATCTGTTTTACTTACCTGGGGCTTTCTCCAGCCCCTCGCAGCTGTCTGTCCCACGGCAAGAGCTCTGTTCGCAGCCGCCGGCCCAGGGTCCTGCAGGATGCAGAGGAAGACCTCGAGGTCGTCCTTACTGCGCCTGAGTGAAGCACCGCTGTCAATCTGCGCAGGCGCAGTAGTGGTGACAACATGGGTTTGATTGATCCACCCAGCATCCTCAGCTGCCTCTTTCCATTCAGCACCCTCACATGCCTCTTTCCTCCCACCCAGCCACCTAACATGCCTCTTTCCACACACCCAGCAACTTCTCTTGCCTCCTCCCACCCCCCCAGCGCCCTTAGCTGCCTCTTCCCACCCAGCGCCCACATCTCACCTAGCACCTTCAGGGCCTTAATAGTACTCAGTGCTCACCACCGATGTGCCTGCAGAATCAGCCACCACTGAGTAGCAACCACCACTGTGCTAGCAGAAGTAATAGCCTCTTAGTAGCTGCCACTGTGCCAGCAATAGCCACTGATTAGT